>NC_137031.1:33547750-33670250 GCF_032717465.1 Coenobita brevimanus
AAAATAATCTAAGTGAAAGTTTTCAGTATTCTCTCTCGACTTAATGGCGTCGTTGGAAAAGAGTACTTGAACTGTCCCTCTCATGAGAGGGTTAATAGTGACAGTATTGACACTCTCAGGCTCCTATATGTTCACCATTACCTGAATACAGTAATGAGCTACCTGGACTATACACAAGTTACCTGGGACGACACGAGCACTGGGGTTAATTATGATCAGGTGTTCAGCAGCCTGTGTGTTCCCTCTTTGTTATTGTTCTTGTTATTTTTCATGTTCACTTAAATTTAACCCTTTCAGTCCGATAACACAGCTCCTTATTCTTGCTACTTCTTGACGATTTATTTCTGGGAGGCTTGTCGAGCTGGAAGGGGTTAAATAAATCCTCCACTAATCCTCCATTAATCCCTTCACTACAAGATGCGTCCATTAACCTGAAGAAAATCGTAATCGTCTGGAAGCAGCAGGAGGAAAATGAAAAAAAAAAAAGGCGTCATCGTAGTGAAGGGGTTGTCTCTTCTCCTGTTCATTAGCCCGTGTTCCACCTTGTTATTGTTCTCTGTTCTGTGTTCACGTAAATTTAACTGCCTCCTGCTCCGTCGTCATAAGTGCTTCAGTCGAGTCTAATTGTTCACGCATGTTCATTTCTCTCTCTCTCTCTCTCTCTCTCATTTTGTTTCTCCCCTGTTTTCCTGCCTCTCTATCCACTACTGTCCCACCATTCTGTCCCATCATTCTGTCCCATCATTCTGTCCCACCATTCTATCCCATCATTCTGTCCCACCATTCTATCCCATCATTCTGTCCCACCATTCTATCCCATCATTCTGTCCCACCATTCTATCCCATCATTCTGTCCCACCATTCTGTCCCACCATTCTGTCCCATCATTCTGTTCCACCATTCTGTCCCACCATTCTGTCCCATCATTCTATCCCATCATTCTGTTCCACCATTCTGTCCCACCATTCTGTCCCCCACAATTCTATTCCACCATTCTGTCCCACCACTGTTCCACCATTCTGTCCCACCATCCTGTCCCATCATTCTGTCCCACCATTCTGTTCCAGCCACAATGCACATGAATGGCTCTCTTCAGTAATCCTTTAGAAGGCCTATCAGTGCAGTCTCAGTCTCTCTCTCTCTCTCTATCTATCTATCTATCTACCTACATTTATTTGTTTTTTCGACTCGAGGTTCCGTTCCATGAGGCCCAGAAATCCTCTTACCGGCAACGGATGGTCCTACGCCTCATTTATCTATCTATCTATCTATTTATCTATCTATCTGTCTACCTATCTGCACATGACCGACTCAATTCCGTAATCCCCTGGAAAGCCTACTACTGCAGCGGTGCATCTCTCTCTCTCTCTCTCTCTCTCTCTCTCTCTCTCTCTCTATCTATCTATCTCTCTCTCAATTTCACAAGGATATGGCACAGGGCGTGGAAAGGGGAGGGTGGGGAGGTAGGGGGAAACGAAGGAGGAGATGCAGTGGGAAGAACAAGAGAGAGAGAGAGAGAGAGAGAGAGAGAGAGAGAGAGAGAGAGATGCCAAAATCACCACAAATAGAACAGAAGTACTAATTAATGTGAAAAAATACGATAAAAAAAAAATCTGGGATTACCATGAACACCTTCCCTACGATAACTTTCTTTTTTCTGTATTATTTTTCTCGTTACAACCAGACGATTTTATTCATCTTAGGAACGATTGCTATGAATTTTGGTGAAGAGACAGTCTTCACTAACCCTTTCAGTACAAGACGCCTTTCTCACCTGAATAAAACCGTCTAGCAAGAGAAAAATAATTGAGAATGAGTCACAAATGCGGAGGCGTTAAGGAATTATAAATGACACAAGGGATTTTTAAATCGCTCAAGTCCTGAAATCATCGCCTGTTATGTCCTAAAATCATATATGTCCTAAAATCATCAGCGCTCATGTCTTAGAATCATCATCTTTCGTCCTAAAATCATCTCATGTCATAAAATCATCTCCACTTGTGTCCTAAAATGTCGGCCAATCAAAGCCTAAAATTACCTTATCCTCGAAAGCCATACTCCGTTGTGTCCCAAACCATGTGTCATATCGTGTTCTAAAATCATTTCCAATTCTGGTCCTGTGCCATCCTCTGCAATATTGAAAAACTGCATCATGTTAGGGTCTAAACTCGACTCACTTTCCCTTTCCTGCCCCCCTTGAATATCGACTCTGAACCATCCTCATTCTCTCTCTCTCTCTCTCTCTCTCTACTTCATTCCCTTCTCTCTACTGTGTCACTTATTCTTTAACCTTCCATTTTCTCACCCCATCGCAACCATATACCCCTCTCCCTTCTCTCCTTCTTTCCTTTCCCCTAATCCCTACTGCCCCCTCTCATGACTTCATCTCCTCTCCTCTATACCGTCACTAGTTCCTTTCCCTGCCCTACATTCAACCTCTATCACATCTTCTACCCCTCCGCCACAACTCCCCCACCCTATTTCTCCCTCCTCTCCCTCTTTCCCCTCTCTCCACTTCATACCCTCCCTTCTTCATCATCACTCATTCTTTTTCTCTTTCCTTCTATTTTCTCAACACTGTGCAAATCTGTCCCTCTTATGTCTACCAGCACTTACCCACTCCCTCTCTGTCCCCTCTCTCTCTTTCCTCTCTCCATTACTTCACACCCTCCCTTCTACATTGTCACTCATTCTTTTTCTCTCTCCTGTTCTCATCCCACCGTACCTCTCTACCTCTCATACTATTATCCCCACTAATTGACCCATTCTCTCCCTCTTCCCCTCTTTCTCCCCATCTGCCCCTTCCTCATCACTTCTGCTCCCCTCTATACTGTCTCCCTTCCTTTTCCCTATCTCATATTAAGCTTCTAGGAACACTTTCATTGACCTTTCTCTGATCTTCGTTTTTCATCCCAACACACCCCTCCACCTCTCACAGCATCACTCTTCCATCCTCTCTCTCCCTCCTCTCATTCTCTCCCCTTCCATGACGTCATCCTCTCCCCCTCTACAGTCACCCGTCTATTTTTCCGTTCCTTGATTATCTCCAGCGTGTTTTCTCCGCCTCTCCATCACTTCCTCCCGCCCTCTCTCCCTCCTCTTCCTCTCTCTCATCACTTCACACCCTCCTCTCTCTATTGTCACCCTTCCTTGTCTCTCTTATTTTAGGCTGCCAGGAGGAGTTTCAATAATCCTTTTTTCATGTCCAGTCTTTCTCTTCCCACGGCACCATCTACCGCTCATATCACCAGTCCCCCATCCCCTGTTCCCCCTCCACTCCCCCTCTGTCTCTTGGAATCCTCGCTTTTCCAACTACACACACACACACACACACACACACACACACCATTCGTTCTTCCTACTACTCTGCCAATTATCTCCATCTTAGCAGTCCACTACCACTCTCTCGCCTCATCTCTTCCATCTCACCCCTCTGTTCTCCCGCCCCCAACCTCCCCAGACATACATTTCTCAATCCTTTAGTTACTTCCTACGTTTTCCCGCACTCTACCACCACTCCCCCACCTCCTCTCTCCCTTTCTTCCCCCTCCCTCCCTCTCCACTTGCTCCCTGCTAATAAAATCCCCTTCCATCCTCCCCACGCATACATTTCCAGGTCCATCGTCACAATTTTTCACTATATCCCCCCCCTTTTTTTTCCTCTTTGCCGTATCTTTTTTTTTTTTTTTTCAGTCCTGATGTCTCTCCTCTCCAAACACTTCTCTACCTCTGTTTCTCTGTTTTTCCCTTTTTCCCCTCCCGTTCCCCTCCCTTCCTGTCCCTTCCTAAACCGATTCTACTGCATCTCCTCCCTCCCTCTCCTCCCATTCCTGTTTCCACCGATACCCCAATAATATCTAACTTTGCTCACACTCTCCCACCTCTCTCCACCTACCTCCCTCACAATATCTAACTTTCTTCCCCCTCTCCCCCTTCCCTCCACCCTCCCCTCCTCATGATCGCCCTCCCCTCCCGTGTCCCTCGTGTCAGGCCCAGTGCAATATTCAGAGTGGAGCAGAGAGCCTCGTCTTGGGCCAGAGGTGGTGTCAGTGGCTCGGGGGACAAGGGGATGAGCGAAGGAGGGTACTAGGGGGAACCATGGGGGGAGGGGTACTAGGGTGGACCATAGGGGAGGGATACTAGGGGGACCAAGGGGAAGGGGTACTAGGAGGGACCATAGGGGAAGGGATACTAGGGGGATCAAGGGGAGAGGGGTACTAGGGGGGACCAAAGGGACAGGGACACTAAGGGGTTAATGAAGGTACTAGGTGGTGGGAGTAATAAACTAGGGTGATGGGAGGTTACTAGTGGGTCGAGGGTACTTGGGACGAGGACTTGGGAGGGGTGCGAGGGGGGGTTACTGAAGGGTGCAAGGCAGTGAAGGTAAGAGGAAGTGGGAGTACTAGCAGGTTAGGGCAGTGGAAGGTTACCAGAGGGTCGAAGGTACTATGGGCTACTAGAAGGTGGGGGTACTAGGAAAGAGGACTAGGGTGTATTCTTCTTGGTTTACGAGGCCCACCAGCACCTCTTCTTTACCATCAATTTTTTCTGCATTTGGCGCATTAATATTCCACACGAGAGGTCTTCCCTACCATGAATAAAATAGTGTAGCTGCTGGTGGTCCGTCCATGGGGATATCACACACCCTTGTCTCACTCCAGTACCATGAAGCCCTGGCCAAAATATTCCACTTTCTTTTTTTTACGGTATAGAACAAAGAGCCAAAGTTTTAGAATCCGAGAGGCTGTTCTTTCCAGGAGAAAACAGAACAAAAGAGAGCAAAATCCAAGATCCGTTCATTTCGAGATGGCTGGACACATTGCATTATGACATTAAGAGTCACTGGCAAAGATATATATACAGACTGAGAAAGACGGTTCCAGAGTTGACCTGTTGCATAAATGAATGAGAACATCAGATACTTCTTATATTACAGAGCTGGACAGAAAAGGAGTGACAGTGCGCTGCCTGACGGGTGCTACGTGCCCGCCGTAGCTACTGGTGGAGGCATGCAAGCAGACAGTTATGAAAAACAGTGATAGCAGAGAGAAAGATGCAACAGTGTGACAAAGACAGAGGGGCTGAAGGAAGTCAGTAAGAGGAATGGAGCAAATGAGGCGAAATGACTTTGGCTGTTGAACATGCTTTGCAACTTAAAAAAAACAAACAAACAGCATTTAGCAAGTTACCATTCAAACCATCCACACGTTAAGGTAGCTAACATTTCCACAAGTCCCTCCTCTTCACTCTGTCATGTCCTTTTCCAGATCTATAAAAGTTCCATATATATCTTGCAATGCTTCTCACATCTTTATTATATGCCTTACTGCAAATATTTGACCTTCATATCCCCTGCCACTCCGACGGTAGTAAGTACAAAATATAAAGTGAAGTTATCGCACTGAATGGACTGAACAATAATACACAAGACAGATATGAAAGTTTTTTTTAATATATCGAAGATCCTTAACCCCTTTTGGCTCAGTTGATGGCTAAATGTACTCAGCAGAAGGATCGCTTTGACTAGTAATCCAGGACTCATTAATTCCCCATAACTACAGATCATAGAATATCGCGCAACCACAATTTAGCACCAAAGTTATGGAAGCGGCCAAATTCTACAAAGTGAAAACAAACTGACTATAGGAAGCCTCAGTAACCCACAGATGAACGGTGTGTACTGCTAAATCCCCTGACTCCGAGGACGTATTTTTTCTTATATTTTCCTACTTCCAGACGATTTTAACTCAGAAAAAATCACTCGTGCTCGTGGGGTTTATGAAGGCTGTGTCTAAAATCCCCCTCTTCGAAAAGCATCTACAAAGCTGAATAAACTCGTCTGATGGGACAAAAGCTGGGTTACATGCAAATACGGAGCCTCTCTTTGCCCTCCAGGCGGGCTGCTCGGTTATGCCTTTTTGCCAGCGATATCCTCTCATCCCTCTCAATGCTCTGTTGACCAACCATACTCGCCGATCCGCTACACTGATTTCTCCTTTCTCCTGTCTGTTTCTGTCTCCTGTATACTGTTCGCTGTCTACTTCTGTTTGTCTTATGCCTACTTTATATCTCTTTTTTTTTCTTTCTCTCTCCTGCCCTCTGTCTAATGTTTACATCTGTTTCTGTGTGCTATCTTCTTATCTCTGTTTCTCCTATCTTCCTTTCCTTTCTGTTTCTGTCCTCTGCATACTCTTTGCTGTCTACTTCTGTTTGTCCCTATTTTTTATCTTTTTTGTTTCCCCTGCCTTCTGTCTACTCTTCACTTCTGCTTCTCTGTCTGCTATCTTCTTATCTCTGCTTCTCCTGTCCACTCTTCCTATCTAATTCTGTTTCCTGTCTTAACTCTACCTGGTTCCAGTACCCATCTCTGTTTCCGTTGCTTGTCTTCTCTCTCTCTCTTTCTCTCTCTCTCTCTCCCTCCCTCCCTCTCTCTCTCTCTCTCTCTCTCTCCCCCCCCCCCAGCCTATGCTCCCTACCACTGCGCTCTTTTTCACTGCTCTTTTCTGGTGCTCTACAATGCTCTCTTTCTCCCTCAGAGGATCTCACTTCTTTTCAATAATCTTTTCGTTCCCAGTATTCTCAGGTACCATAATCTTTCGGATTAGAGAGAGAGAGAGAGAGAGAGAGAGAGAGAGAGAGAGAGAGAGAGAGAGAAAGAGAGAGAGAGAGAGAGAGAGAGAGAGAGAGAGAGAGAGACAGACAGACAGACAGACAGACAAAGAGAGTGAGAGAGAGTCATCGAACATCAACACCGTGAAATATAAATCTCCTTTCCATTTCTGAAGCTCAACAGGACTTTACTTTTATCAGGTCTCAGAAGTGTGTGTGTGTGTGTGTGTGTGTGTGTGTGTGTGTGTGTGTGTGTGTGTGTGTGCGGACAGTACCTGCTTAAACCCCCTTTCTACGAGTCGGTCATTATGTCATCCTAAAACCAGATGATTTTATTCATCAGCGGAGACTATGCTACCTGGAGGGGTTGGAGATAACCTTATTTAACTCTTTCATTAACACACCTTCTTCCACAGCTGAAGAAAATCGTCGAGTCATATTAGGCAAACACATCACCGATGCAGGGGGTTAAAACCATCACTACGTCGGCAGTTTTTATATTCTAGAGACCACCAGACGATTTTATTCAGCTGAAGGTAGCACTCCTGGTAACTAGAATAATTAAGTCAGTATCAAAGTCAAAAGTAAAAAAAGTCAAAATATTTTGCGAGACGATTTCATGCAGCTTAGGCAACATCTTTTGGATTGCAGAGCTTTTTTTTTTTTTTTTTTGATTTAAGAGAAATAATTCCATTCTCAAGACAATATCATGATTAGTTTTGTCTGTCTTTCCCTTTGCCTATGACCTCCAATCTCTTAAGCGTAATGTGTCCTGGGATCCCGAAATGCATGGAATTTATGAGTTTTGTTTTAAAATTGTTGGAGGTGACAGTTTATGCAGACTTTCATTTGGCACACTGGAGTAAACATGATGTGCCGTGCTAAACCCCTTCACTGAGAGGACGTAATAGTTTCTTCTTGTTACGTGCAAAAGATTTTACTTAACCTGTAAAAGATTTCTTATATTGAAGACGTTAATGAAAACTATAATAATTTAAAGAAAGCTTGAAAGGTCTAACGAATAAAATAGAAACTGGTAGAAAACAGGAAAAGAAAGCAAAGAATTGTCACTGAGTTAAAAGGGATAGATAGCAGATGCATGGGTGTCGTACGGCTGGCAGTGCGGATCGGTGCAAATCAAAACAATGGAAACCACATCAAAAGCAGTCGTACAGCAATCATTAACGAAGAGGTGACGCGTATATCGACCATTCGGGAATAGTAAATTAAAGAGACGGGAATGAATTACGCTATATGGAATGAATGGATTTAAAGGGACGGGTGAATGAATGGTTTTAAAGGGACAGTTTAAGCCTACGATCCTATGAATGAATGCAGGTTTCTCGGTATTTACGGAATAAATAACAGCTTCACTTACCATACAGCACGCAGCGTATATCGAAGACTGCTCTGGTGACAGTTCCGGTAAAACAACAAAGACCACCACACACACACACTGAACAATTACTCTGTACTCAACAGACCCTACAATCAAGCGGCGGCCATCTTTGTCACTGTTGTCACACGAGTTCGTTCGCCTCTATTAAATCTACACAGCTAAAATCGCATCAGTTATGCGTAATCTGGGTTTGCGGATGAGTGGTTGAGCAACATAAATTTGAAAAGCATATGCGTAGAAGTGAATTGTGTACTGTAAGTCAAACAGCATTGCAAAGTTAACAAAGCACTTCTTTCCGCTCTTCTCACCCTGACTTGAAGCCACTCGATTGAACGAAAAAGAATGTTTATGATCGTCGCTGTCCAGGCATGAATGGCAACTTGCATATGATCACTCGTAATGAACCAAGAGATTATGGGCAAGTATGTAGTACTGTGCAGGCATACACCTGCAAAATAGCCAACAATTATGATTACAGAGGCGTCTGGTACCACTTCCTTGGCCGTGACCCCAAAGATTCCAACTCACCTTGACTGCAAGTCTTTTTTTTTTTTTTTTTTTTACCTGCTATCATTACACTTAGATTAAATAATTCGTCTAACTTTTACAAAATAAATACCCCTGTGGGTCCACATAAACACAGGGTTGGCAAATGAAGTTTCACTCGGAAAGTAGGGCAAAAAAGGAGCAGAAAATGGATTAACGTACAGTAACATTAAAGATGGCTACCTATCATAATACCCCTCCCCCCTCCGACATTGCATAAAATTCTCATACACTGACCAGAGTGTAGTAAAATCCTGTTGGTGAGCTAAATCTCGAGTTCAGTACATTACGATTAACTTTTAGACAGCTTCACTGGCAGTATTTCATGAGTAAAAGAAAAACATCGCTCACTCTGCCACCTGTGATTTGCATGAATTAGAGTATCACAAAATGTTAATGAATGGCAGCGATCCATCTGGCTATGAATTTTAAGTTTTCTGGATATTAGGCTCTCGACCCCTTGCATAAAAGATAGGCCAAGGTTTAATATCCACCAAACCCACTTTCTTCTCCCAAATTAATACGTAAAAGAATAGAAAGAAAATTGAAGATATTATACAAACTTGGGTCTAAACCTTTCAGTGCTGGGATTTCTCTTGACTGAGGAAAATCGTCTGGTGTCAGCATAAATACACTGCTGGGTGCCAAGGGTGACTCGTTTTTTTTTTTTTTTTTTATAGCTTTTGAGGGCCAGGATTTCCCTCAACTGAAGAGAATTATCAGAGAAATTACCAATATGCCGGGAATCGAACCCGGGACTCTCAGGTGAGAGCCAGGCAGCATAACACTACACCACGACCAGGTAAAAGTTAACTCACGTTGTCACAATCTTGTAACCAACGTCCCTCCGCCCCCACTGTGGGCATGAAGAGGATGAGTTAACCCCCTGGCACTCGGGCAAGTAGATGCTTTTAATCTATCCCAAACACTTACGGCAAGTCAGAATGAAGAGAGAACCTGTATTTTTTACACAGGAAAAATCATCAGAGAAATTACCAATATGCCGGGAATCGAACCCGGGACTCTCAGGTGAGAGCCAGGCAGCATACCACTACACCACGACCACGTAAAAGTTAACTCACGTTGTCACAATCTTGTAACCAACGTCCCTCCGCCCCCACTGTGGGCATGAAGAGGATGAGTGTGACAACGTGATTGTGACAACATGATTTACCTGGTCGTGGTGTAGTGGTATGCTGCCTGGCTCTCACCTGAGAGTCCCGGGTTCGATTCCCGGCATATTGGTAATTTCTCTGATGATTTTTCCTGTGTAAAAAAATACAGGTTCTCTCTTCATGAAGAGAATTGTTTGGTGCCTGCCTAAATAAATACCCAGGAGTACCAACTGCAGCGAAAGGGTTAATCATTTTTTCTCTCTCTCTCTCTCTCTCTCTCGTCGGTGTCCTCGTTCTTATCACTGTTCCTTGCCACGCCTGCAAAACTTTAATTCTCGGATACTTGGCGTAAAACTTGCTGCGTATTTGCCCAAACCTGATACCTTGAAGCAGCTTTCTCAGACTGTCGATTTAGACTTTTAACATGATTCATAAGGGAAAAAAAAAAACATAGTATCACCAAAAACCAGGCGTAAAACCGAGACGCAAAAAAAAAAAAAAAAGTATGTATTCTATTGGGCATTTCACTTTTGTCCATTCTTCCCTTTTCGCTTTTTTTTTTTTTTTTTTAAGCGCACTGTGTCCAAGAAAAGTGAACATTAAATCTTACCTTTGTTCATAATTTCTTTGGAGGGAACATTATGAGGACCTCCCTTTGTTTTACTTCTAAAAAAAATAATAATAATAAAAATCTGAGAGTCTTTAGTAATCAGATCCCGCTAATAAGGAACAATTTTTGCTGTACGATTAGATTTTTATTTTTATCCCACCTACCAACAGGTGATTTATTTGATTTAGATCCCTATTACTGAAAGGAATAAAAACAATCGCCATTAGCCCCTGCAACCCGATGACGTGCTTCATTGGCTTATACTTGCTACTTCCAGACGATTTTACTCAGCTTAGGACACACCTCTTGTAGTGAAGGGGTAAATGATTTTTTTTTTTTTTAATGCAAGGAAGAAGAAACCAAAGGCTATATCTAACCCCCCCCGTCCGAAAAATCTCTCGAAAACTAGACATAATTGCCTGGAGATAGAAATAAAAAGGGGAAACAAATCATCTAATCAAAATGAGTTACTCCAAGTAGCAGGGTACCTTTATAATTACAACGTTCAGATATCAGTAAGTTTAGGAGAGACCTCACACTACTACTACTGCTACTATTACTGATAATAATAATAATAATAATAATAATAATAATAATAATAATAATAAATGTTGCTTTCTGGCTGGTAGGGAACGTTTCTCACTACGTCTAAGGCTCTCTACGTGACAATAACATTTTTGAGTACTCTGTGGCCTAGTTCTTAGAATTCCAACCTATCCTCGTTCATGGTGGATGGAGGTAAATGGTTGGAAGAGAATAATAGCATGTGGGAAAGGTAGAGGCAGACTGAGACACATAGATACACAGATAGATAGATAGATAGATAGATAGACAGGTAGATAGATAGGCTTGTAGGTTGGTAGACAGACACGTAGACTGATGTAGATAGGTAGATAGACAGATAAAAACAGAGATACAGGTACGCACAGACAGACGGATTGACATGCAGACAAGGCAGAAAAATAGACAGACAGACTTAGGTATGGATAAATAGAGAGAGAGAGAGAGAGAGAGAGAGAGAGGGGGAGAGAGAGAGAGAGAGAGAGAGAATCCTTCAACTTAAGCCCCCAGAAATACACCCTCAACACAGGACACCGTAACACCCAGCTCAAAATACCCAATTACGTAACCTAGCCCAACCTACTCTAACCTAACCCAACCTAACAACCTAACCTAACCAAACCCAACCTAACCAAACCCAACCTAACCTAACCCAATCTAACCCAACCCAACCTAACCAAACAACCTAACCTAACCCAACCTAACCAAACCCAACCTAACCTAACCCAATCTAACCCAACCCAACCTAACCAAACAACCTAACCTAACCCAACCTAACCAAACAACCTAACCTAACCCAACCTAACCAAACAACCTAACCTAACCCAACCTAACCAAACCCAACCTAACCTAACCCAATCTAACCAAACCCAACCTAACTTAACCCAACCCAACCTAACCTAACCTAACCCAACCCAACCAAACCTAACTTATCTCCTCCATTACAAATCCATCCTCTGTGGAATTACCTTGACCCCTTAACTACGAAATCATTATTACTTACATTAATTACAATGATTTTATTCACTTTATGGGGAAGCTCTCGTAGGGAAAGACTTAGAAATACACCCTCCTCTATTCCCTAAGGCCCATTTTCTCGTAGTCTACCATGCACCTCTCCCTTAGCGATTTATTTTTGGACACAGCCGGTTAATATAATTTCGTACGTCATTTATAAGGTGTATATTAGAATCCTTTAGTATCACAGAAGAATACAGCAAGGCGTACTAAGCAAAATAAATCGCTTAGGAAGAGGTGTTAGGGAGCTTCCTTAACCGACGAGAAGACGGATCTGTTACAAGGGCCCCTTTATTATTATTATTATTATTATTATTATTATTACTGCTGCCACAGGACGATTCTAAGTTTGCCATTTTGTTATCTCTCGTACTTATGTTGAACTTCATGACATTTTTCCCAACACTTTTCCTCACCAACAACGCAGAGAAAATCAGCAACACATCAATACACACCAAATATAAAAAAAAAACACACACACAAATAAAAGCAAAAAACAGCATCCCTCAAAATCCAAACACATTCTCTTACCTGCCATCTAATTACACCAGGTGAACCAAAAGTCTCTCTCGCTTCTGTTTCGAGTTTTATTTTTTTTTTCCCAGTCTGTACAGATCAAGGCCACGGGAGGGACAGAAAGAACAGTCGCCAAAACAGTCCAGTTTTTTTCGTCCATTTTTTTCCACGGTTTCGGAGGCATTGTGACACCTTTTCGCAACACCTCTCCCTCTGCGACTTATTTTCCACCTTACACCTGGACATTTTCTTGTATATTATTTTGAGTAGTTTTGGTATCAACACAGCTTGCACCAGTAACATACAGGGAGTCACTGAGGTGTAATGTGTAAAATGAATCGCTAAGGAAAAGGTATTACCAATTATATGCACATCAAATGCAACCCCATGAGCGATTTATTTTACCTTTCACAGCATGATTTTCCCTTGAACGTAACTTTTATCCTTTTACATATCGACTTAATTTTAAAAACATAAAAAGGGGAATACCAATGACCAATATTCAGGTGTAAAGCAGGTAGAGAAAGGTGTATGCAATCTGTGTCGATCGAAAAAAAAAAAAAATAACGCGGCAGATTAGAGATTAATAGTTTGTAAAATGAAAATAAATCGCTAAGGAAGAGGTGTAAAACAGCCTCCTAAACCGATGAGAAAATGACCCTTTGACTCACGCACTCAGGGATAAGGGGGAAAGGGGGGGAAAAGGGAGCCTAAGGGAGGGGAGGGGAGGTGAGGGGAGGAGAGGGGAAGGGAGGGATGTAGGGGAGAAAAGTGGGAAGATAAGGTGAGGCCAGATAGGTATGATAAGGATGAAAAGAAAAAGAATGTATGAGTGGAGTAAGGGAGGATGGCGTTGGGGGATGAGGGGGAGGGGAAAGGTAAGGTGAATTAGGAGAACGGTGTGGGGGAAAGGTAAAGAGATGACCTGGGGAGAGAAGAGTGTGAGGAGAGAGAGAGAGAGAGAGAGAGAGAGAGAGAGAGAGAGAGAGAGAGAGAGAGAGAGAGAGAGAGGAGAAATGAACTGGGAAAACAAAGGGGAAGATATGACAGCGTGTGTGAAGGGGATGGAGGAGTGATGGTTGAGAGAGAGAGAGAGAGAGAGAGAGAGAGAGAGAGAGAGAGAGAGAGAGAGAGAGAGAGAGAGAGTGGGGAGGGAAGAGGGGTGAGAAATGGAGGGAGGAGAGAAAAATGTGAGCGATAGGTGAAGAGGAATCACTTGAGAGGGGACGAGGGTAAGGGGACGGGATGAGAGAGGACAGGAGAGGCGGGAAAACTTGAAAAAAGAAAAAAAAAAAGAGAGAGAGAGAGAGAGAGAGAGGGGAGTGAATGGAACGTGAGAGAAGGGACGAGAGGAAGATGGGAGGGGAAGAGGAAAATGGGAAGGGGAGAGAGGGGAGCATGTAAGATGGGAGAGGTATATTGGGAGGGGGAGAGGGGGAGAATGGGACAGGGAGAGAGGGGTTTGGGGCGATGGGATGAGAGCAAGGTGTCGAGCGAAATGGGAGGGAGAGAGGGCGATAAACAGAGAGGGGGAGGAGAGAATGTTGGGTGCAAGAGGAAGGGGAGATGGTAAAATGCTGAGGGGGACAGAGCCGATGGAAGGAAATAAAGTGAGAGGAACAGGGGGAGGCAGGGAGAACAGAGCTATGAGAGAGGAGGGAGAGGACCGATGGAAGGTGAGAGGTGGGAGAAGTTGGGGAGAAGAGAGAGGAGGAATGAGAAGGGGAAGCAGACAGAAGAGAGAGAGGAGAGAAGAGTGAGAGTGGGAAGAGGCAAGCAGTGAGGAGAGAAGGTAGAGAAAAGAGGAGTGAGAAGACGAGGAAACAGAGAGAACAGCGTCATGGGAGAGGATTAAGAGAGAAGATGAGAAAAGAAGAGGGCGTGAAAGGTGAAAGGGAAGCAGAGATAATGAAGTGAGGTGAGAGGATGAAGGTTATGAGGTGACTGAAGGAGAAGGGGAAGAGGGTGGGAAGAGGGGAAGAAAGAGGAAGGAAGAATGATGAAAGGGAGGGAAAGTTATGGTGAGTGTGATTGGCAAGAAAATAAAAAAGAAAGCAAAGACAATAACAAGCCCAATGGTCCTTGCGAGACTATCTGCCACTCAAAGGACCATGACTACCGTATCTATCTTTCCTATGAGTCTAAGAAAAGGACAGCAGTGTGAGAAGGACGAGGGAAGGGGAGGGGAGGTGGACGGCGTGAGACAGAGCGACATAGAGAAGGTAAAGTGTTGAGAGAGGACAAATGGTGGAGAATATAACTGACACTGATTAATATTTTCCAAGACGAACTACGAAGGGAATAGAAAGGAGGATGGGAATAGTTGCAGTTATAAGCATCACACTCACACACTGCCAAGGAGAGTCAAAAAAGGAAGAAGGGAGACTGAGACCATAATTTTAAACTCGCGAGATCAAAGTCCTTGGGTGAGTGAGAGCGAGGTGGCTACGAAAAATGAAGGTAACCAGAATAAAGGGAAGTGGGTGCATCGATGTTGAAGAGGAAGAGGGTGAGGAAAGGAGAGGAGAGGAGAGGAGAGGAGAGGACATAAAAGGTAATATTAGTGAAAGGAAATAGGAGAAGAGGGATGAAATTACAAAATGGGTACTGAAAAAAGGCAATGATGAAACACACACACACACACACACACACACACACACACACACACACACACACACACACACACTGGACTGTTTAAGGCGACATCACACTTATCAAGAACCATTAGAACAGCAATAATACTATTCCTACCCATTAACACTCAAAGAACCGCTACTCCCAGAAATAGTCAAATCAGTTCAGATAACCAGCGGGGGTATAAAATCATGCCTTGAAAATGGTAGAAAAGCAGATATTCTTGTGTATGCAGATGTCACCGGAATGCTCACTAAACCAAGCACACACACACACACACACACACACACACACACTTAAACGAACATACGCAAAAACTTTCTCGCATATTAATACTCTACAGGGAAAAGTCTTCACAGCTCCATAAGATTTACTTACACACACACACACACACACACACACACACACACACACACACACTCTCTCTCTCTCTCTCTCTCCCTATAAACCACCATTATCGACAACCCTGCCACGTTAGGACACTCGATAAAATCACTCAAAAAAATTACCCAAACTTTCACAATCTCCCCCCGATTTTTCCCTGATACCCCCTTCTTGTCACCATCAGTCTGCTCACGAATCCCTCCTGAAGCCCGTTTACGAGATTCGCCTCCCTTCTTCATTGTTTCAAGCTTAGAATGCAATTTTTTTCAACCATTCTCTCAGTATCTACGCTTATTTTTTGTTCCTGTCTTTGATTCTCGTTCTCTGTCTGTCTGTCTGTCTCTCTGTCTGTCTCTACCTCCAGCCACAGTCCATTCCTTACCTATCTTTCTCTTACTCATTCCCTCACCCCCCTACCTGTGAAGTGCTCAACTCTAAGCCTGTGCACCCAAGAGGCTCATGTCATACGTTCGCTAGTGTTTGGGTGAAAGTTATAATTTTACTACATATTATGAGAGCTTGTGTTTGACCTAATTCAGCCTGGGACATTTTATCTGACGGAAGCTGGAGGTACCTGATACTAGCTTTCTCTCTCTCTCTCTCTCTCTCCCTGGAATCTCTCGCATAACATTTCCCGATACGGTATTCACTTCAGTCATCACTCTTTTTTCTCATTACTCACTCTCACGCACTCTCGTTCCCTTAATCAGTTCTCTCTCTCTCTCTTTCACACACACACACACACACACACACACACACACCTAATCCCATCCATTCTTTTTCTCTCCCTTCTCGTTCATTTTCTCTTACTAGCTTTGTCTTCTTTCGCTTTCATCCTCTCACTCATTTTCTACCAATTCTCATTCCGTTGTCTCTCACTTTTCCAGTCTGATCCTCACTTTTCTCTCATCTTTAACTTCTCTCTCTCTCTCTCTCTCTGTCACTTTAGTATCAATAATTCAGTTTCACTATCTCATCCTGTCTCTCAAATTCATTCTCTCAAATTCTCATCCATCCTCTCATCCGTTCAATTGCCTACTCATCCTCTCTCTCTCTCTCTCTCTCTCTCTCTCTCGTTTATAGCCGAAGGGGAGCCAAATTTAACACCATGGAGAGGGGGAAAAATACCGGATTAAAAACACCAGTTCAATATGCAAATGCAAGCTTTGTCGGCCCTCTGAAAAAATGAAGCAAAAATGTCCAAACTTTCTCCATTGCATTCAGAATTTCATCCCTTCAAAAAAAAAAAAAAAAAAAAAAAAAAAAAAAAAAATTAGGTCATGATTTTTCGCCTGCAACGATTTTGAGAAGTGTGCATTGTATCTCCTCTACTTTTTTTCTTTCTCTCCTTTTTTTATATATTTTGAAGTTTTTCTGCTTTGATGTTCATGGATTTTTAAGTAATGGTCGTTTCTGGGAGTGATTTTTTTCTTTCTTGTTTTTGGTTTTATTTTTTCGGAACCCTATGCTTGTGTCATGAAAACTTTTAGCACAGATTATTTTTCTATGCGTTCTGTATACATAGCGTTCTTTTTAGTTTGTATCAGTCAAAGTTTTCACCGATATGGGAAATAATAGAGTAAATACAACCTCTTTTTCCAATTCTGAGATAATTATTTCCCCGTCACAATTACGACACAAACTTGATATTGACAGAAACACTTCATTATACCTGGTCATTCAGGTATCACATTCCACACCTGTCGTACCTCCTCACTCACCTGGATCTCTTACACACTTATCTCTCTCTCTCTCTCTCTCTCTCTCTCTCACACACACACACACACACACACACACACACAATGACATCCTTACACATCTGGCTTCCTAACTTGCACTTACACACCAGACATACACCAGGCCTCTTTACACACCCACTTTTATTACACACGCCTCCACCTTACACATCCACAATACACTCACTTCTTTCGCCACCCACGCAATTCACATCCATCTCTTTCCACGAACATCTTTTCTCACACAATCCTTTCCTTCCTCCTAATAATAAAAGCACACCTGGATTCTTCCCACGTACCTTTCTTTTCTTGGCCAATCCTCACCTACGTCTGTACACACACAACAATGTACTGTCAACAAAAGAACATCATTATTCTCGCTGTGCTTTATATTCTGCAACAAAGGGTGAAGAATCTTTTATATTCTGTACTGTATGCCCTCTTTCTAAAACTATATTTATTATGGAATTTTACTGGTTTGGTCTTAAGGAAAAATATATGGTTTCAAAATTTTTCACATATTCAAGTCCTCTGGCATCTCGCAAAATCCTGGGCCCCCTTTCACACACCTGTCCTCTCTCTCTCACACACACCTGTCCTCTCCCTCTCACACATACCTGGCCCCCCCTCTCACACGCCTGACCCTCCTCTCTCATACCTGGCCCCCCCTCTCACATACCTGGCCCCCCCTCTCACTCACCTGATCTCCTTCTCACACACCTGACCCTCCTCTATGCATGACTCTTTCCAATACATCTGTTTCGCACCTAATTTCCCTCTCATATCCTTTTCCATCGATGGCTTAAATTTCCCCTCAGCCATTAATCTCCTTCGGATTTGGCATTTTACTCTCAAGCCTCACTCCCACTCACTGTCAGTTAGTCAGTCTCTCTCTCTCTATCACACACACACACACACACACACACACACACACATACACACACACACTCAATCTTCATCAATACATATAGCACCCCTCGACTCGTTTGCAGTAACCACACACCAAAAACAGGTCGATAAAGATAAAACACATATCAAACTGTTTATTGGCCCGCTGTTAACTCTCTCTCTCTCTCTCTCTCTCTCTCTCTCTCTCTCAAGCGGTTCATCAGGCTTACGAATACTTTGGCCACGATTCGAAGCTTCAGAAACAAAATCGAAGCCAAGGAATGAGTACAAAGAGCAACTAAGTCTATACGTAACACACCCACTAATTTTATTTACAGAGGTTAGGGCTGTATTTCAAGCGAGTCTGTAGGCTTCGTTGCACCGTTTCCTAAGCGGTTTATTCCATCTATCACACCCTGAGATTCTCCTATATGCAATCTATATCGTTTTGTTTCTATAACATCCTGACGCTCCCTTATATAATATTTATTTGGCTTTATTACCGACATAGTTTACATCAATCATATACTAAAGGATATTGATTTACATGAGGATATTAAGGTGTAATGTGCAAAATAAACCGCCTAAGAAGAGGTGTTAAGAAATCTCTAGAACCACCTAAAATACCACCCTTAATTCTATGATACTCTTCGTGCCCTGAATATCACTTGTTTTTTCCCCCACACACATACGAGGGAATAAATGCAAAACTGGTATGAGTTAAGGTGAAACACTGTCACGTCCTCTGTTTCCAGTTTCGACTCCGTTTCACATGTAAAAAAAGAATGAATACCCGAGCACCTTTGAATCACCTGTTCTATTTCTGAGGTCAGAGGAGACAGAAAGGCGAAACAACAAACCAATGACCATTTTTTTTTTTTTTTTTTTTTTTAGTTTCAGGATTAATACATTCAATTCGATGAATTTTTTTTCTAATTCTTGCTATCACTGGACGATTTTATTTGACTTAGGAGACACTACAGAACAGGAGGAATTAGATATAACCTTCATTACCCTCTTCATTATTCTCCAACAGTAGCAGCAAAAATAAAGTAATTACGTCATCATACTGAACGAGGTAAGAAGTAAGAGTAAATTAATATACCTCTTTCTTTCTTTTACAAATTTCTTGCTTTTTGGGACAAGTTAATTAAAACTATGGATGATTAATGACGTCTAATAAAAATGTCATCTCAAATTATACCCTCCACGATCTCAACACCTACTTTTAGTTGATTTGCCCTTCTAACTGCCAGGACCTCATTTTTGATACTGCCATTTTTTATTCATTGAACTCAGCATACGTATTATTTAGTCAGGATTTCATACTCTTTCTAAGCCACACGTGACACGCTGAAAATAGTCACGATGAGTTACTGTTCACTAGGGAGTAACTGTCCACGGTCACATAATGAGTCATTGTGGAGATAAGTTTGTTTTCTTATACCTGTCTCCTTTATTTCATGTTGTCTCTTATACACGTCTCCTTTATTTTGTTGCCCCTTACATGAGTCCTTTATTTTATGTTGCCCTCTCATTCAAAGGCACAACTTGAAAGTGTGTGAATACTGCTCCTTTGGATTCTGTTAAATACTTCTTCCAGATTATCTTTGCTTTCAGAAGTCTTTATTCGTGATAAAGTTTATGTGCATCACTGAACATGCAGGCGAAATGTCCCACCTTGCAAACACGAATAAGCTTCATTAAAGGGTCACTATCTGATGTCTCTCATCCCAGTCTCTTTCCTCAAACTAAAATTACCGCTTTTCACTCCACTGGGCCAAGTCCCACTCGAACAACATCAGGAGGCTGTTTCGTAGAGTTTGACGATTTTGAAGGATATGTCGAGCTCAGTTCAGCATCATTATTAGAAATGCCTGTTATAGAGCACCTTTTTTTTTGGGGGGGGGGGGGGGTAGTCAGTGGTGATTTCGGAAATGCTGGTTACTCTTAAGTTCCCGTTCGATTCAGTTTGCCATTTTTTTTTTTTTTTTTTTTTTTTCACAATTTGACCCTGCTCCGGATCCTCTGTGCTGTGATTTTTGGCTTTAGGGGCGATGTCTCGTATTGGTGACGTCTGTGTTCTTGGCGATATCTGAAATTTTGGTTATGTTTCTACCGTGATGTCTGTGATTTTGGCGATGTTTGTTATTATGGTGACTGTGATTTTGGCGATGTCTGTGACTTTGGAAATGAATGATGATGGTGATGTCTGATTTAGGCGACGTCCATTATTTTGGTGATGTCTGAGTTTGGAAATGACTGTGATGTCGGCAATGCCTGTGATTTTGACGGTGTCTGATTTTGTGACCTGATATTTGCAATGTATGTGAAAATGTCTGATTATGTCGATGTCTGCAAATTTTGGCGATATCAGTAATTTTAACTATTCTGTGTATCACGCCAAGAAGACCTCTTCGGAATACCCCTCTATGCCTGTAAGAGAGAGAGACCTCGGTGGCTGGCTGGCCGGGGTGTTTTGCTTCCCCATGTTGCGGTATTTTCCGGTGGTGTTTTCTTGGGGTATTTTCTAGCACGCCGTGTAGCCTTCGTATGAATTTCCTTCGTTCCCGTGTATCGAAAAATGCCTATAGGAGAGATAGTCCTGCGTGGCTGGTGGGTCTGGCTTATTCTGCTCTCTTCTGCTCTTGCACAGTTGGCAGCAGCAGATGATGATCCCGGTGGTGAAGAAGATGAAGATGCCAAGGGAGACGCCGATGATGATGGCCAGGCGGTTGTTGAGCACCACCTGAGCCCTCCGCTGCTCAAGAGTCCTCACGCGTGTGCATTTGGTGTCCAGGTCCTGTGCACGGGAGAGGGAGAGAGAGAAAGAAAATGTGTGTTAATAACAGAAATATGGCTAATGATTTAATCTGGGGAGAAAAAGTGTGAATATGTGAGAAAAATATATCCATGCAATTAGAATATGTTAAAAAGGAACCAGGGTCTGTTAATGTTGGATAAAGACTTGTTAATGTTAAGGGAAAATGTTTAAGACACGAACAGGAGAAAATCGTGTGTTAGATGAGAAAAAAGACTGTTGGCGAAAGAAAAAAGCTTGTTAACGGTACAAAACGTTTTTTAACAAGTGGAAACTAGGGGGAAAAAAAAAAAAGGAAACAGGGCTGCCAAAGGGAGAAAAAACAAGATAGAGATCTGTTAACGGGAGAACATCAATGGAGGTCCGTTCAGGGAAGAGCAAGGGAACTGGGTGTTAAAATAGAAACAGAAAAGAGATAACAGAATGAATGAAGCCTGTACCTGCTAAATGTTCTGTCAGCTGAATACAGTGAGTGTGTCCATGCTCATCATTATCATCACCATCACCACCATCATTGTCATCATCATGATCACGCGGCGTGGGAACCATCCAGAAACCAGAATGGAAAAGCAGGCACGTGTAAAGAGCAGCAAGCAACAATTAAAAAAAAGAAAAAAAGTGAAGGGGTGAATAGAACACCGAAAATAACCATGCGCAAAAAACGTAAAAGTGCAAAGAAAAGCATACCTGTTAAATAAAGCATAAAAAGCAGCAATGTGCAAAGGTAAACCAAAAATAAATAAATAAGTAAATAAAGGGAAGTAATGTGTCAAGTTTAAACGAAGCACTAATGGTCAGTTCAATGCTGTGATTTTCCTTCTATTAAAAAAAAAAAAAAAAAAAAATCCCCTCTTGTCAGTCTCAGTATAATATCCAAGTAAATCCATACCAGCGAGAGTGAGAGTTAGGAGGAAAATCCCAAGAGATAAACACGGGAGCAGGAAATGAATTAAACAAGGATTAATGGTGACGGGAATACTTTAGAGCCCCCTCCCTCCCTCCCCCATCCCCTCCCCCTACTACCAACCCCTCCCCACCCAGCAAAACCCTGTCCCAACCCCTACCTACCCGACACCCCCCAAGAACCCCTTCTTAACCAGCATCGCCCCCCTTCCCTCCCCTAATGCCAGCCCCACCCTCCTCCCTTCTATTAACCCCCCCTCACATCAACCTGCTCCCACTTCCTCTTCCCATTAACCCCCTTCCATTCCTTCCCCCCCTCAACCCCTTCTTACCAACACACACCTTCCCCCTCCTCCTCCCAATCCCCATTTCAACTTGCCCCCTCCCCTCCCCTTATCCATCAACCATTTTCCTTACTCTGTATTTTCTTGTGATTCTTGTGGTGTAATTTGCTTAGGCTAGTACTCTCTCTCCCTGTGTGTGTGTGTGTGTGTGTGTGTGTGTGTGTGTGTGTGTGTGTGTGTGTGTGTGTGTGTGTGTGTGTGTGTGTGTGTGTGTGTGTGTGTGTGTGTGGTGTAATTTGCTTAGGCTAGTACTCTCTCTCTCTCTCCCTGTGTGTGTGTGTGTGTGTGTGTGTGTGTGTGTGTGTGTGTGTGTGTGTGTGTGTGTGTGTGTGAGAGAGAGAGAGAGAGAGAGAGAGAGAGAGAGAGAGAGAGAGAGAGAGAGAGAGAGAGAGAGAGTTGCATGAAAGTCCAACATACATTGGTGCATGTTCGTGTTCAGTATGTTTCCACAAGCCTTTGTAGACCAAGCACTCTCACAAAAGCACCGTCTGGAAGTTGAATGCAATATTTCCGATACATACCTACTTCACTCTTCACTTACTACTTAAGGTTTCGTTTCTCCTAAATAAATGGATATTACTGTATATAAATTAATGTGAATAAATTAACGGATGATGAAGAAGTAAATCATAAATGAGTACCTGATATGAATAAATAAAAGATGTAAGTGGGATAACGATGCAACAGAAACACTGGTAATAAGGAAAATTTTTTATCGCAGTCACTTTGCGTTTGACTTTGAATTTGTCATTGGGTTTTTGATACATAAAGAGAAGAGACAGAGGGTACATATACATAAGGCATATATATAAACATACATGCATACCTACATACATAAATATACATAACGATACGCGCACAGGCACATATTATGGACAGATAGATGGATGGAGAGAGAGAGAGAGAGAGAGAGAGCAACACAAATTACACAACACTATACCAGGAAATTAATCCAGTCGAATTTTCAACACGGAAATTGTAAACTATTTTAAGATGTACTGGGAGTTAGGAAAAGAAAACACACACACACACACACACACACACACACACACACACACACACACACACACACTCGCCAGGCAGGAAAACAAGGAGTACTGGGAAAAGCAGGAGATCAAGTGTCAGGAAGGAAATGAACACCTACACAGCATCAATTAATTACCGGGAACTGGTACTGAGGGAATTACTGGGAATCTGATGCTAAGGTCATGGGGTGTAGATGGAGGACGGCATCATCATCATCATCATCATCATCATCACCACTGACGTTTCTATCATCACGATCATCACCATCATAACTATTATTGTTGCCATCACCATCATCATCATCTTTATCATCATTAACATTCCTATTACCACTGCCATCACCATCACTAGCAAAATTACCACCACCACCACCACCACCACCATCATCATCATCAGTATCCAAACCTAAATCCAATTCTAACCACAAGCAAATACTCAACATTTAAGCTCTGAATCCCAGCTCTCACACAAGCTACATATATAATAAACACAGCCAACACTAGAAACATCACTGATTCATAAGCGTTACATATACAATACCTAGGTAGTCCCATCCCTCATCAGTAACGACTCGCTTCACGTAAACACAGAATAAGCACACGAAACATCACGTACTGTACAGAAAAAACACAAACAACATCATGCACAGAATTAACACAACACACACAGAATATCCAGCCAATTCTGTCCCTGTTCAGTAACGACTCATCTCACATACACACTCAACAGACACCCCCAGGATCCTACACAGAACTGATATACTTGGCTGATACACAGAACTGATTACATGTGCTACAAATGGAAGTACTCAGTCAAAGTCATGCAGGGAAGTGTCGAGTACGCGTCATGCACGAGGGATTGGCTTTATAACATGACACACGGTACCGATTCATTGGTGTGTGTGTGTGTGTGTGTGTAATTCACCGGGTCGGTCAGGATCACTCGATGGTCGTGATCGTCAGCTTTTACCCTCCCGGAAGGGAGCTGAGAGCTCATATAGTCCGATCTAAGGGCAAGGCTGTGACCTTCACACACCCACACACCTGTCCCCTTGCTCAAGGGGGACAGTAACCACCCACTTCGTCAGTGAAACTTTTCGCAACCTGAGCGAGGCGCGAACTCCCGTCTACCAGATGGCAAGCGAGAACGTTACCACTGCGCCAGCGAGCGGTGTGTGTGTGTGTGTGTGTGTGTGTGTGTGTGTGTGTGTGTGTGTGTGTGTGTGTGTGTGTGCGTGCGCGCGCGCAGGCATATGTGGAAGAGCAGCGTGGGAAGAAAACACTAATCGTTAATGAGTAGGGATCATAACACATACCGGTGGCTGAGACGGATGGGGAGACTCAAGAAAGGTGTGGGGCCTGGCTCTACTGACGGGGCGGGTGGTGGTGGTGAGCCCCTGCACGCACACCAGGTAACTCGTGCCGGGCCTGAGACGGTGCAGCTGGTAGGTCCTGGAGGCGGCTGGAAGGGCCCGGGTGTTGAGGGCGCCCAGGACACGACCATCATCACCTGCCGTCACCTGGAACCACACCTGAAGGGGAAAGGAAGAGATGGAAAGGAAATTATAATCCACTCCTAATCAGACTTACGCCCCTCCACACCTACCCATACTTCCTCACTCGCCATAATCTGTAAATTAATTCCAGTTTACCAATATATCACTTGAAGGGAAGTGAACAGGGGAAGAGGAGGAAATTATAGTCCCTTTATAAGTCTCACTTATTCACATCTCTCTATACTCCCTCACTCTAACGCTACCTCCTGTAACTACAGTTCCATCCAATTAGAGTGATAGTTATTAGAGATGGAGTTAGCATTGAGGAAGACGGGCTGGTATGAAAGGGAAAGAGTCGTGGCCAAGTGTAATTCTAACGTGGAATGGACTTGTTTCTTTTATCATTATTATTATTATTATTACACGAGAGTCTGCAACGAAAGGCGCCAGGTGATCGGATGGTTAGAGCGCTCCATTCGTCAAGCAAATGCAAATAAACAAAAGTTCGATCCACAAGAGATGGCTGAGGAATTATTTATCACAGAATATCAAGAAGAGAAGCAGGCCTGTCATCTACCTTTAAACGTTCGAAAATACGAAAGCTTAATTTCAGGCCTCTACACCTCGAATGGTGGAAGATGGGATAAAAAGCAAGTGTACGAGGAAATTAACCAAGCAAATATTAGCTTCTTCAATCCACAGGCGTCATATCTAATTTATTCTTACTGTTTCCAGGCGCTTTTATCCAGCCTGTGAGAGACATATGAGTGTATGTGGATTAGACACAAATTCCACGAACACCTTTGCTACGAGAGGTCTAGTCTAAGGCGAATAAAAATCGTTTGGTGGTAACAAGATTAAAACTAGAAAGCACTCACACAGCACATACCCCTGCCAACGCTAATAAATTATATGATTCACTGCTGTAATTCTCCATTCCCACCACGTGAACACTTTAACGATCTCACATAGTTAATTATAGGGTCTTAGTCTGCCCTGTTACACAATCTCGAGGAGCACATACCTCCGCCAAAGCTGATACAATTTATGGTCTATTCCTGAATCCGAATCCACCTCAAAATATAATAAACTCTTCCCTGATCCACTGTCCACTTATCTACCCGATGTCACTGAAATCCGATAACAGCTTATTGAGATGTACACAAACAGACACTCTGACACGAGGTAATACATGACCTCCACCCAACGTCATTGTAGTGAAGTGGTTAGAGAACTGACACTGCGAACAATATCATCTCACTCATATTACCAGACAGAAAGAGAAGAATTGGGCAAAACGTTACTAAGAAATCCTGAGAGACAAATATGGAGACATTCAGACAACCTGTACGAAAATGTCAACTTTCTAATATTACCAGCACTATAATGTCAACATTCTCTTCTTCACACACACACACACACACACACACACACACACACACACACACACACTAGTTAACCAACAATGTCAATATTCTTAAACTATCCATGCAAAACCCAGCTGATGTATGTGTGTGTGTGTGTGTATGTACGTATGTATGTATGTATGTGCTGTAACGTTAGCCTTGCACCTCTTGATAAGGGTGGAAAACTCGACTGCGGACGTTTAAGCCAATATTTTACTGATAAGGGTGGAAAACTCGACTGCGGACGTTTAAGCCAATATTTTATGAGTCCTGAGGGGCAACAGTATGCAGGGCGGAAGAGAAATCACTCACTGTTCCTGGAGAAGGGACTCACCCCTACCCACGGTTTTTGAGTGTAGGGTGAAATGTGCATAGAGAAATTACTGATGCTGAATTAGTTGTGTCTGTTAGTGAAAGAGGAAAAAAAAAATTGCATCTACCAGTGAGGGACTTTGACAAAATACCAGCATATCTAAACCCATATATTGTAGGGATACCACACTGCATCCTCTACCCACCCGACCACCACAAAAGCCACCACCACCACCACCACCACCACCACCACTATTATTATCATCATCACCATCATCTGACCGCAATGTAAAACCGACTCGAGCAATGTGTGTTAATGCCAACCTATTGCGTTTCCGAGTGAGGAAAGGTGTGTAGGTTACGTGTGTAGGGTCACTTGAGGGTCAAACCACAAGCACTAGGATGATAGTCAACGAGATAATAACTTCTGATAATTTTTCCTCTCGTACCTATAATTTGTTGTTTGCAGGACGGCGAAGAGGTATGCGTTATTCACCGATGTGTAGGGTGACTCTGAGGGCTTCACACATTCATTCTCTCTCTCTCTCTCTCTCTCTTTACACACACACACACACACACATACACACACACACACACACACACACACACACACAAACACACAATCCTAAAGTTTTCCTCTCGTAGAAACAGTTTATCATTCAGGAAGAACAAACAAGAGATATTCTTACACCTGGATAAGCGTCGTAATCTTTCATGACAATTTTTCCTTCGTGACCGTGATTTTCTGTCGCATCCAAAGGGGCGACCAAATTAAGTCTGTATCCATGTGTCGCTTACTCACTGGCTGAATCATTGTACTTTTTCACAGAACAGAGTCCAGGGCTTATGGGGTGTGTTGAGGGGTGGGGGGTACTGGTAATGCGTCTGGTGTGCATCTGGGGAGAGTCTGCGGAGTGTCAAAGATGTGTAAGACAAAGAATACCTTTAGGGATGTGTTGAGATGGCGGATACGGTTGGGATGGGCGTATCTATCAAACTTGTCGTTGTTTTTTAGGAAGACAACAAAACACAGAGAAATATGAACAATCTCTCTCTTGTCCTTCCGATAAAGAAAAAATCCTACGTACAACAGGGAAATGATCGTAACTTTGCATGTAGATCAAGATTCTGCCTCTCGCAACTCTGATATGATTTTTATGGATGAACACGAGACAGGGAGAGACGCTGCACTACCATTACCTTGTCGTTCCTGCATTAACACTTCTTATTACAACAAAGAATTGATCGCAAATTTGCATGTTATTCTACGTTCTGAAATCCTCTCAAATCTACGTTGCAACATGGATCCGATTTCACGCCTATTTGTAAGTCAACGTCCCGACCTCTGTTTGTCTCATCCCCCCCTCTCAAAAAAAGAAAAATCTTCGTTACAAAAGGCGACTGATTATAGGCTCCTTTGTTAGCTTCTGGCCTTCCCTTGTCTCTCTCACAAAAGCAAATCCAAGTTGAGACGGGGAACCGATATTTTCCTACCATCCCAACAAAAACAATGCGACCCTACGACTGAGTACAGAATGCAATATTGGCTATGAATCAAGGTCCCAACCCTTCTTTGTCTCTCCTCCAAAACAAAATCTTACATACGACGGGGAATTAATCATAAGCTTTTTTGGAGATTCAGTATCCCAACCTTACCTAATCTAACCTAACTTGATATAATTTAACCTAACCTACTCTAACCCAACCTTACTTAACTAAATCAAACCAGACCTAATGTAATCTAACTGAACGTCACCTAACCTTGAACCCGTAGACCGCGGATGAGTTGGTGGCCTGCCAGGAGACCAACAGGGACTGGCTCTGGATGTCCTGGATGGCGAGGCGCAGGATCACGGGCTGAGGGCAGAACGACGACGACGACAGCAGCAGGAACGACATGCCGCTGAGAACCTTGCAGGGAAAGGGTTGGGGAAAGCTTAGAACCATGGAGGGAAATAGCTGCTGAAAGGTAAAGTACAGACTATATATACCAGTATCAAATTTCAAGGATAAACACATCTGCCAGAAAGTAAGATGACAAAAAAGATACAGTAGATACAGTCACTAGGACACTCGAGCATTCACCTTTGGCATATCACAGGTAAGTGCTCGTGGGCTGGGGATGAGGGAGAGGTGATCCTGCAGCCAGGACCACAAGTGCCGCACCTCACACCCGCAGTTCCACGGGTTCTCGTTCAGCTTCACCAACCTCAGGCTCTTCTCTACGGGCTCCAACGTCGCCGTGCTCAGACCTTCCAAATTATTGTCAGAGAGGTCTAGATGCCGCAGCTTCCTGAGGGGGGCGAAGGCGCGAGGATGTATGGTGGTGATCCAGTTTGACCCCAGCAGAAGTTCCTCCATCCCGGCACCGTTTTTGAAAGTGGACTCCAGCAGCTCCGTCAGCATGTTGCCAGACACATCCAAGACCTGAGTGAGACATGAAATCAACGTTGACTTCTCCAGTATGACAACGCCATATGTCTATTTCTGGCTGGCAGACAATCGATTTTATGCAGCTTACAGGTTACACCTTGTGGTAAAGAGGTTAATGAAGACTCTCTCCTTCGAAAATTTCTAGTAAGCTGGATGCATTCGTCCGGAAATAGCAAGAATAAAACAAAGAACTCGTCATCGTGAAAGGTTAAGAAGTGTCAATGTTTATAACGTTATAAAAACTGAGATATTCTGCGATATGAGGCAAGAAGTAGATGTCATGATTCATCTCTTGCCCTTTAAGTGCAATGCGTTATTAAAGAATGATTTTCTGTCTCACTACACATGACACGACACAAATGAAGAAAACCCCAAGCACTGAGAGGTTAACCCCATTGATCTAACGAATTTTTTTTTTTCATTATTCTTGCTGCTACAGGACGATTTTTTTTTTTCATTATTCTTGCTGCTACAGGACGATTATTATTATTTTTTTTTAATTCTTGGGGCAGAGATTTTGTGATGAAAGGATTACTAAGGACTCTCTCTAACCTCTTCAGTTCGGGGAGGCCCTTCTAAGTGAGTATAATTGTCTCGAAACAGCAAGGTTTATAAAATATAGGACGTCATCGGCTTGAAGTACTTACAGTAAGTGACAGAGTGTTTAGGTATGATGGTGTGAACATAAGTTTTTAGTTACATGGTTTATACTGCCCACTTTAAGTTATGATCACCAAGGAATTCCTTTGAATCATGATCAGCAAAATCAATGTTTACCTTGAACTAAATCCACACACACACAAAAAAGGTCAAGGTGTATTACCTAGTGGGTCTGGGACATTATCAAAAAGTTTGCAGAAATGCTGCGGCACTGATAGAAAACTTGACAGTGTAAAATGTATAAAGGTAAAATGTAAATAATGAAAAATATAAAATTGGCACATACAGAAAGAATGATGACTACAAATTATAATATTTTTATAAGTAATAGTTTAGCAACAAGCAATGTACCTTGACTGACTGTGCGCCTGATGGTAGCTGATCAAGTTTCTTAAGACTGTTGCTGGTGAGGTTTAAGTGAGTAAGAGACTTGAGGCCACGTAGTCTCTCTCTGGGAAGGATCTCCAAGTGGTTATTCCCGAGGTTGAGGCTGGTGAGGTAGGTGAGGTTCCGGAAGCATCCTGGGGAGGTCTTGGCAATGGAGGCCTGAGCGAGGTTGAGTGAGCGGAGATTGGGCGTCAGCAGGAGATCATGGCTAGTCAGCAGTGTCAGATTGGTCCTGGCTGCCTCCAGTGTCTCCAGCATAGCCAGAGGGGGACCACCGACGACCAGCGGACCGGTGACCCGCTGAAGAGGGTTCCCGCTCATGTTTAGAACCCGAAGCTCTGGCATGCCGTCCAGGAACATAGAGTTGGGTATCTGCGTGAAGGAGTTGTCCGCGAGGCTCAGTTGCTCCAGGGTTAGATTTGCGAATATTCCAGGCGGGATGTCAGTGAGGCTGTTATTGGAAAGGTCCAGCTGCTTCAGTTGTTTTAATTTAGTGAAAACTGTATTCTCCATTCTCGTAAGCTCCGTACCTGACAAGTAAAATTCACGCAAGCCATCCATCTCGTTTAGAGATCCAGTTAACTCGCCTAGAGGATTCAAGTTTAGATTTAGTACTTCAAGTTTGGCCAGACCCTCAAGTGATGTCATAATCCTGCTAGTTAAGCTGTTGTTTGAAAGGTCAAGTTCCCTCAGGCCTTCCATTTTCTGGAAGAGTGCTGCCGTTAGGCTGACAAAATTATTTCTAGCAAGGTTAAGATATTTCAGTTCAGAAGCTTCAGCCAGTAAGTGTGGAGGAAGCTTTGGGAGTTGACAGCCGCTGAGATCCAGAGACTCCATGTAAGGAAGTCCATACAGGGAGTCCTCGTCTATGATTTCAAACTTGTTCTCAGCCAGGTTGAGTGTCTTGAGGCTCCGCACATTGAGGTAGGTTCTGTTAAGGCGTGTCAGAAGGTTGCGCTTGAGGTTAAGAGTCTCCAAGTACATCAGGTCAGTGAAGGAGTCTGGGTTAATATCAGTTATCATGGAAGAGTGCAGGTCCAACTTCTTCAGCGGAATCGTCCCCTCGAACATGTACCTCCTGATGACGAATATCTGGTTGCTGGCAAGGTCCAGCTCCTCCAGTTTCCTCAGCTTCTGGAAGGTCTGTGGTTCGATGTCCATGATTTTGTTGTTGTGTAAGGACAGCTTCTCTAAGGAGTCAAGGCCCTCGAAGAGCAGTGAACTGACGTGTCCCATCTGGTTACCTGAGAGATTCAACTTTCTTAGTTTATTCATATTTTTGAAGCTTCGATCTTGAATATTATTTATCATATTATTCTGCAGATAAAGCTCCTCCAAGGATTCCAGGTCGCTAAACAAAACAATAAATATGACCGTCATATTGTTATCATTCAGCCATATTATTTCCAATTTGTTCTGGCCTCTGAAGGCATCGGCATGGATCGTGCTGATCTTATTCTTAGAGAGATTAAGTGTGATCAGGTTGGCTGGATAGCGACTCAGGGCATCAGGAACATCAGTGATAATGTTGCCTTCAAGGTTGAGATGTTGGAGGTTGTCTAGAGAGGAGAAAGTCTCTTTGTCAATGAAGTCAATCTCATTATTTTGCAAATGAAGCTCAAGAAGATTTGGAAGTGGTGAAAATAAGCTTCCTTCAACCCTGGATATCCTGTTGTTCTGCAGTCTTAGTTCTCGCAGCTCAGACAAGTTGGCGAAAGTACCATCAACCAAAGTCGTGATCTTGTTGTTATCAAGACTGAGAGAATTAAGACTACGGGTATTAGCGAAGAGATCAACCGGTATTTCGACCAGGTTGTTGGAACTTAATTGAAGGTTGGACAGCATTTCATTGTTGGCAAAAGCACCACTTTCTATAGAGTGGATTTCATTGTTCTGAAGGTAGAGGACGGAGAGCTTGGTGGAGTTAACGAAGGTATTGTTTTGGATTTTGAGGAGATTGTTGTTGTTGAGGGACAGCTCCTGTAGTTCAGGCAGGTTGCTGAACAGGCCTTCACTGAGAGAATGCAGATGGTTGTCTCCTAAATCAATAACACGAATCAATACTGTGTAGGCAAAGGTCTCAGGACATAAACTCATGATACTGTTGTGGCTGAGGTATACAGACTGAAGGTCGGCGTTGTGGATGAAGGTGTCACAGGCGATGTAAGAGATGTCGTTCATGTACAGGAGCAGCGACACGAGGGCCGGCATGGTGGAGAGACTGCCACTGCTCAGCTCAGTAAAGCGGTTACTGCTTAAGTCCAGCACATGCAGTGAAGGTAACCGTGAGTACCCGTCACTCACCACGTCTGAAATTAAGTTCCACGTGGCCTTTAATGTTCGCAGTTTGCTCAGGCGTCGCAGTGCTGGAATGGGCAGCTGCTTCAATTTGTTGTTCATCAGATTCAACTCCTCCAGGGTCTTTTCAAGGCCATCAAAGGCATATTCTGATATTAACTTTATTCCATTGCCCTTAAGATTTAAAGTTACTAAATTCATGTTAAAGAAGCTGTAACTCTGAAGCTCTGTAATATTATTTGACTCTAGGTCGAGTGACCTTAGCCTGGCGAGTCTCTGTAGTGCAGCCTGTGGCACAGCTGCCAACTTGCTGTGCATTATAGTGAGGCTCTGCAAGGAGTTCTCAAGCCCACTAAAGCTGCCGTCACCGATGTTCTGTAGGTTGGACTGCGATATCTGCAGGATGGTGACCCCGGCACTGCGACTGAACACCCCAGGCGACAGTGATGTCACGTTGGTGTCAAGGTCGTAGATGCTCAACGACTTGACGGGCCGGCGCACAAGACTGAGCACCGTGCCCACCGTGGCGAGGGACACCATGGGACACTCGAGGAACACCCCATCGTCGAAGTGGTAGCATGGGCACCAAGGGTTCTCGTCCCACGTGGGGCAGGCTGTACCCGTCACCAGCTCCCCGCCCACCCTGCTCAGTCCCGCCCATGCCGTGACCAGCGCGCCCACACTCATCCATGCCATTGTGGTCGCCATCACCTGCCGCCACCACCCCTGCAATACCACAAAAGAAATGCACTTGAGAAGCAACAGACAATTAATATATAATTTACACACACACACACACACACACACACACACACACACACACACACACACACACACACACACACACCAAACAACAATACTAACCGCAATCCCAACAAAATCAGTGACACTAAAATACCACCACACCTACCCCGCGTCCCGACCCTTCCCCCTTACGAGAAATTTCCTATCCCACAGGAAGGCCTCACGCTGCTAACAGGGTCGTAAAGGGGGCTATGACGGGCTAAGGGGCATGCAGGTGGGGCAGGGTCAAGGCCTTTACCTCTTCAGTACCAGACCGATTTTCCCTCTTTATTCTTGCTACCGTAAGTGAATTTTTGCAGGTTAGGAAACACCCCTCGACGTGAAGGGCTAATATTATTTTATGTTACGTATATATATTTATATACGCACGTATAAAACTATATATTTATATGTGTGTGTATATGTGTGTATGTTTATGTGCTTATTATAACAAAGACTATTTTGCATAATGACACATGTCACTGAATGATGACGACGATGACGACGACGACGACGACAACGATGATGGAGATGATGATCTGGGACCAAACTGATATAAAACATGCAGAAAGTCAAGAAAGCGAATAGAAAAGAAATACGAAAGGGTGCAGGTGCCAGCTATGACTGATCGTAAGTGAATACGAACAAAACATTCCTGCCACACTGTGCAATGTTGCCCTCATTCTTAAATTACACACGACATCTCAGGCTGTTATTTCCATTGGTATCAATCCACAGGGGAGTCAAAATCGCCAACATCATCAGCTTGCTCTCGCTCAATAATTTCCTCGCTCTAAATGCTGTTAGCCGTTCTTCCTCAATGTGTACTCGTTCCAAATGTACTTATTCAACTTGTACTCCTGTGTGTACTCCCTCTCTGTGTGCTCTCTTAATGTGCACTGTCTAAACATGTACTAGTTCAAGGTCTACTCTCTCAACTACCTTTGCTTACGTACTCCCTTAATGTACTTCGCTCAATTTCCCTGGCTCAGAATGTACTCAACCTATGTACACTCTCTAGCCTGTACACACACGACGTTTTACTACACCATCCATCTCTTTTTCGTCACCCCGTGCTAGCTGGGTGGCGACGCAAGGCACGCAAGGAAGGTACATGGGAGTAGCAGGTGTTTGGAACGTGCGCTTGCTTGAGGGGGTACTGGGGAGCAAGGGGGGGGGCGGGAGAATGGAGAGAGAGAGAGAGAGAGAGAGAGAGAGAGAGAGAGAGAGAGAGAGAGAGAGAGAATGATTAAAAATGACACATACTGGTAACAGAAATAAGAAGAAAAAAAAAGGGGAGTAAATGGAACTGAACTTGAGAATGAAGAAAAAGAACTAAGAAGACAAGGAAGACAGAAGGTAAGAACATCAAAAGGATCAAGAAATGGATTGGCAAAGTGAGGCAGGTGGAGAAAAAAAAAAAAGATTGTAGGGTGATAAGAAGGACAGATAAGGAAGAGGGGAGAATGGAAAAAAATAAGAGGTCTGAGAAAGGAACAAGAAAGAGAGGAGAGAAGAGGAGTGGGAAAGAAGAACGAGAAGATAAAAGAATGACACGAATGGGATAGAAAGATGCGAAATACAGCACAAGGAAGAAGACAGCACAGAAAAACAGATAGAAAACGCAAAGAAAAGAATTAGATAGAACGGTAGATGAAGTTAGACTCTGGAAAGAGAGGGAAGGAGAAAAAAGGTGAAAAAACTCCGAAGGAAGTGAAAAGAAAAGAGAATGAAAAAGAAAGGGAAGAGGCACGGGGGTTGGCTGAAGACGGTATGGAGAGGGAAAGAGGAAGGCGGAAGGGACGGTAGGAGGGTAAAAAGGCGAAGGGCAAGGAGGGAGAGAGGAAAGGGAGGAGAAGAATGTGGGGAGAAAGGGAGAAGGAGAGAGGGTGGCGAGAGGAAGGGAATGAAATGGGCGAAATGGGAAAGGGAAAGAGGGTGGGAAAGAATGGGAAGAGAAGGGGAAAAGAGCATGGAAAGGAGGGGGAAAGGGGAAGGGAATGAAAAGGAGAGGGAAAGAGGAATGGAAGGGAAGGGGGCGGGAGGGGGAAAGGAATGAAGAAAGGGAGGGGAAGAGAGAGGGAGAGGAAGAGAAAGGGAGGGGAGGAGAAAGGGAGGGGAGGAGAAAGGGAGGGGAAGGGGGCAGGACAAGGAAGGGGAAGGGAAAGGGAAGGGAGGCGGGGAAGGGGAAAGGTAAAGGAGGAGGGGAAGGGGAGAGAGATGGAAGGGAAGGGGAAAAAGGGGGGAAGAAAAGAGAGCACTGAGAGGAAGGAGCCAAAAGGGAAGTGGGTAGAGAAGAAAGGTGGAGGGGAAGAAGGGTAGACTGGGCTGAATGGAAAGGATTGGAGAGGAAGGAAGGGAGGATGACGTTTGGGGAAGGGAGGGGAGGGGAGGGTGATGTGTGGAGAGGGTAGGGGAGGGGAGGGAGGGACGTGAGGAGCTTCGGGCAGGGTCACGCCCTACCCATTACCTCAGCTTCCTGCCACCCCTTACCTACCTCACAACTCACGCACCTGACTCACCTGCTCGCTCACTCACTCACTCACTCACTCACTTAGGCCTACTCACTCACTCACTCACTCACTTAGGCCTGCTCACACACTCACTCACTCACTTGTATTACCTAAACTTCTTGCCACTCCATGCCTCCCACACCACTCACCCACCTGCCTCGCTCATTCACTCACTTTATTCTCACTTGCTCTCACTCACCTGCTTTATTACATCTACTTGTCTCCCTCACCACGTACTCACTCACTTGCTTTTTCTTAATTTTTTGCCCCTCCCTTCCTCCCTCCCTCCCTCATTCGCTTCGTCCTCACTCACTGTTAACTTAGCTTACTCTCCCTGTTTTCTTCACCTGTTTCGCTCATTCTCTCTCTCTCTCTCTCTCTCTCTCTCTCTCTCTCTCTCACACACACACACACACACACACACTTATTGATATCCTACTGCACCATCTCTTTCTGCTTTGTTATTTCTCACATGAAGTAACATTTACATCCTTCTATTGCATCTACTGACATCAACCCCTTAATTACGATAACGTCCTTCATTACTTTATTCTTGCTACGAACAAATGACCTTATTAATCTTATTGAAGACTCGTAGTGAAATGGTTCCAAGTAAATCTCCATCAATTCTTCAAATTTCTGTGGTCTCTCTTATGAAATTATCTGGCGTTAAGAAGGGAATGAAAAAGAAAGAAATATGAATGAAACTTCCTGATGACAACAAAAAAGGAAAAGGAAAAATATTAACGTACTTTTTGAGAGAAGAGAGAGAGAGAGAGAGAGAGAGAGAGAGAGAGAGAGAGAGAGAGAGAGAGAGAGAGATGAAGGATGATATAATAAAGGCGCAGGTTACAAGGTCAGGATTCTCTCTCTCTCTCTCTCTCTCTCTCTCTCATCATTAGTTATACAAAAATTACCTAAACCCCTTATATACCAACTGTCTTACTAAAACCAAATAAAAATCGCCTGGTGTATGCAAGAAAGAAGGAATAATCATGTTGCCAAACTGAAAGGTTAACATCGATTATTTTTAACCCCACTGGTACAAGATGATTCCCTGAAGCTACATAATACCATCTTGAGGTACCAGTAAAGAATAGCGTCATCGGAGAGAAGAGGTGTTGCAATATAGGTGATACAAGAATCATTTTGGTGGTGTGGGCTGCCGCAATACCCTGCAGCGGTTGTGTTTCATTAGGTCTGGGAGCAAAATGTGTATAGAAAACAATTTCTGCGGGAGGTTATTGATACTGAATTCGAGTGCAATAAAGTCCTGCAATAACACACACAAAGTATGTATGAATGGAGCTATATATATATATATATATATATATATATATATATATATATATATATATATATATATATATATATATATATTATAGTGCGTGTGTGTGTGTGTGTGTGTGTGTGTGTGTGTGTGTGTGTGTGTGTGTGTGTGAAATTAGCCATTAATTCATTTACCAGGAAGGGCCTTTCACGAACTAAATAAAAGAGTCGCCTGGGGGTAGAAAATTGTAATAAAGTAGGATGCTCTGACGGCTTGAACTTTGACCCTGACCAGTGACCTTGACCTCTGAACGATCTGCACAAAAATCCAATAACTTCTTCCCAGCCTCACACTCAAAATATGTGCCACTATTAATCTAAATCGTAGCATGCATTCAGGGGGGTATTTTCTTAACATACATACATATTATATACATACATACATACATAGATACATACATACATACATACACACATATGAACTCGACTACAATAGCGAGGCCTTCGGGGTCGCTATCAAATACAAAAAGGTGCCATCGTTCTGAAAGGGCTGCTACAAATAAGGCGCCTGAGTTATAATCCGTGGCCTGGAATCATTTCATCCTAATGGAACTGCTGATTATACCTATCCTACGAGTGGTCAGTGTGATTTACGAAGCCTGGTGATGGCGAGACAGCTCTGCATTACCGCTTTCCAATAATTCCATATGGATTTTGAATATTCAGCGTCCCTTACTCACTCCCAGCTGAATCAGAGTTCTTCCACAAATGAGAGGGTTAATGGTATCGCTAAGAACACTCTCAGGCTCCCCTACTCACTCTCAGCTGAATAAAATCGTCTGGCATTACCTGGAATTGAATGCCAGAGTTATCCATTCATGAAGGGATTGATGGCACCACTGTTACAACTGTCAAGATTCTGTGACTCAAAATCAGTTTTAAAAATCGTCTGGCGTGTGCAGGGGTGGAATGAGAGGGTTAATTAGTGATGATTTAGTGGAATGAGGGGATTAATGAGTGATGATTTATGGGAGGGTTAATTGGTGATGCCGTAGTGGAATGAGGGGGTTAATTAGTGATGATTTAGTGGAATGAGAGGGTTAATTAGCGATGATATGGTGGAATGAGGGGGTTAATTAGTGACGTTTTAATTTATTCTTGTTATATCCTCCCCATTTTAGGCAACTCCGGAAACGTCTCTCGAATTGAAGGTGTTTATGGATGCCGTACCTCACTCTTTTAGGCTGAAATTCTTAGCTGATTAATAGTATCTTAGTTTCTCCAGGCTACTTCCAGACGATTCTCTACACCTTAGGGGAAGCTACTAGTACTGAAAGCCAAGCATCTAATACCACAAGTTAGAAAAAGAATCTCCTTACCTGAGAAAAACGTCTTAAATTAGTACGGAAACGAAACGAGGTCACCTGAGAGAATGTGTTGATATTCACTGCAGTATTATGTTTTTTTTTTTTTTCTCACAAGCATAACCATGTACCAGGATTCCGAAGGCTGTGTAGATGAGTGTGTGGCCCACTTCAATGGGTATACTGTTTGATTTTTTGTGTGTGTGTGTGTGTGTGTGCTGTCTGTCCTTTAGTTTTTGGATTTTATCTCACCCAGCTTTCCAGGAGGGGAGAAAATGAAGATGATGATGATGATGATAAAGTGGCTCAATTTGGCAGCGCAGTGGCAATATTTCAACAATCGTGTTTTCCTATCTGTTGCCACTGGATCCCACTCGCCTGATTAACAACCAAGGGAAAAAAATCAGTGGTAATGATGATCCTTTTATATTTCCCTTTTACAGACACATTCCTTTTTACAGACACATTCCTTTTTACAGACACATTCCTTTTTACAGATACATTCCTTTTTACAGACACATTCCAAGGGCAAATATAGAAGATGCACTCAGAGTTACCTCTTTAATCGGATCACCATTTTCTTTTCCTAATTTTTGTCACTTCGAGATATATAAAAAGCTAGGCAGAGTGTCATAGTTGTGAAGAGAAAACGATGGCTGTATTTAACCTTTCTACTAAAAATAACTAAATAACTGAATAAATAAAAAGGTCTTCTGAGTAAATTTGTCTGGTGAGAGCACAGACAAAATAAAGATTACCTCCCCGAATTGATGATGTTAACCTTTATCACCGGAAGAAACAAGGTACTGCGTAATTGCACATCATCAGGCAGGTAGACAGATGGCCGGAATTAATCACAGTTGTGGCTGACATATGACCAATGATTCTGACCTTAGATTTTGCGTGTGATTAATGGGGCGGAGTCACGCGGCGCCTGAGTATATAAGATCCCCTGGCGAGATACTCAAAACCAAACGCATGTGTAAAATTTTAACTCTCTCTCTCTCTCTCTCTCTCTCTCTGCATACTAGTCAACAAAAACCGGTTTATCTTTGCCTCATCTTACAAGGAGAGGTTAACGTTCATGAGTATGTCGCATTTAGGCTACACACACACACACACACACACACACACACACACACACACACACACAACTATAAACCCTAATCATACCTTTTTGCCCTCTACTAAGGTCAACGTTCAGTCACCTCCAATTACACTGACATTCACACACACACACACACACACACACACACACACACACACACACACACACACACACACACACTCTCCCTCAGGAACGTGATGGCGGCTGCAGAAATTTCCTCCTCGTCAGAATATCAGGCGCGACCTCACGACATTACGGCTCCTGAACTCAGCGTTTATAGTTTAATTGTTTCGCGGATTCTGTGCTCCCCCATCCCTGCCCTTCCCTGCCCTGCCTTGCCCTGCCTTGCCCTGTCTCCCACCTCGCTTCCTCTCTCTCCTTCTCTTCCGTCCTATTCTCTGTCTCCTCCTCCTCATGCTCCTCTGTTTTGCCCACCCATTTCTTCTCTTTCGTCTCATTTGTGAACTTTCATTCTCTTCCTTAACCTCGCATCCTCTCTCTCTCTCTCTCTCTGATCTTGTTGACTTGACATTGCGGCTCTCTCTTTTCTCACTCTTTTTCCTGTTCTCTTTTTCGTGGTATTCTGCTCCTTCCTCTCTATCTTTCTTATGCTCTCTTTGCTTCCTTTTATACTTTTTTTTTTTACATTCTCATTATTTTCTTCCCTATGGTCTTCTTTATCTTTTTTCTTTATGCTCCAATTTCTATTTTTCTTTCTTTCTCTTTTCCTTGCTTATGATTTCCTTATTTTCTTTCCTTCCTTCTTTGTGTACGCTTTGCTATTTCGCTTTTTTTTATTATGTTCCTTTTTCTTTCCTTTCTTCCTATGTTTTCCATATTCTTTATTTCCTTGTGATTCACTTTTTTTTTTTGCCCCTTCTTTCCTTATCCTCTATTTTGATTTACTTTTTTCTCTCCTTATTCTCGCATTTTCCCTTTTCCTTACTTCCAATAATAATAATAATAATAATAATAATAATAATAACAACAACAATAACAATAATAATAATAATAAGAATAATAACAACAATAATAATAATAAAAACAATAACTATAATAACACCACTTTAATAAACAGCTTGACACTTGAATCCATCAAGCAATTACATCCAGGTGAGGGACGACTTCCGGCAGCAAAGGAAATAAGCAATGCATGACCCCTGACCTTCGTTACATCCTTAGGTCAAGAAAAAAATAATATTCCTATAATATACTCAATTCTTTTTCATCTGACAAAGCTGTGACTGGATATGTAAGATTATTATTATTATTATTAGTATTATTGTAATTATTATCATTATTATTATTATTATTATTACTATTATTATTATTATGTAAGAGTGAAAAACCAACCACCTCTTCCCTATTTTATTTTTGGGGACAAAAGAAACCAGATCGCCAAAAAACAAAAAAGAAAAAAAAAAAAAGGTAAGGTACTGCTGTCTCCATTTTACCCCCACTGAACTATAAATGGATTTGTACTCATTTTTTTAACTTTTCTTTCTTTTCCTATTTTTTTGAGGCTGAAAGGAATACCAAACTTTCCTCTCATTTTTTTTTTTACAGGCACGAATCTTAGCAATAAAAAAAGATAAATTCAGTCAAGTATTATTTTTTCCAATTCACCTCATTGAAATATTAATGGCCGTGTGACTATTTTTTTTTTCTTTTCCCAGGCGGATGAATGAAAAAACAGCCTTCTTTCTCCCTCCCCAAACACTTTCTCTTTCTTTATTTGTTTGTTTGTTTGTTTTACGAGACAAACCAAAACAATGTTTTCCTATTCACCCCACTGAACCATAACCCCACTTACGTAACTTTCTTTAAGATCCATGAAAAAAATAAACCTTTACTTTCCAATCCCACTTTTTCTTAAGAACGTACAACTCTAAGCAAGGAAAGAAAAAAAAAGGAAAGCAGTCAGTTTATATAATTTCTGTTTCGTTTGGCCTGTGTTTGAAAGTGAATTTGTTGATCCTTTTTATATATAGATGAACAGAAGGGATGCATGACCCTGCCCAATAACATTCTCTCTTTTTTTCCTTTTTTTCCCCCCCCCCTACGAGACACGACGCGCCAATCTTGCCATAAAATCCTGGTGTACGAGCTGGGGACAAGGTCAAGGCTAAAACATAAAAAGTGAGAGAAAATTTCCACCAGTCACAGATCTGTCATCGAAAGAAGCTTATGACTCTCTCTCTCTCTCTCTCTCTCTCCCTCTCTCTCAACGATTTCACCCGACGTTTGACGGCTAAGAAAAGTTTAATTGCTCTATTCTGACGCCAAAAAGAGCGAGGCTTGAGGATGGGAGGAAAAAGTGGAGGCAGAGAGAAACAAACAGGAAGCCTGAGAGATTTACAGAGAGACAAAGTGAATGCGGAGAGAGAGAGAGAGAGAGAGAGAGAGAGAGAGAGAGAGAGAGAGAGAGAGAGAGACAGACAGACAGACAGACAGAGAGGATGAGTGTGTGTGTGTGTGTGTGTGTGTGTGTGTGTGTGTGTGTAAGGGGGATGCCAGCTGGGGTCATAACACCTGTTGCTCATACATACAAGAGGCACATTCGGCGGTTCACTTACACGCCTCTCGGTCCCTCACTCGCACCACACAGCCACTCGCACCATACCTCCAACTGCACCATATTGATATTTTTACTACATAATCATCTGCACCACCACACATCCATTTGCACCACTAGCAACATACACCCACTTGCACCATACAGATATTTGCACCATACAGCCACTCGCACCACACAACTATTTGCACCATACAGCCACTAGCACCACACATTCATTAGCACCATACAGCCACTCGTACCACACATCTATTAGCACCATACAGCCACTCGCACCACACATCTATTTGCACTATACAGCCACTAGCACCACACAACTATCTGCACCATACATCAACTTGCACCACAGAGATATTTGCACCATAGTCACTCATACCACACAACTACTATTATTCTTATGCATCCGACACTGGGCATAGGGTAAAGAGCCCGTTTCCTGAGGTCCATCTCCGTACCATACACCACAATCTCCACGCGTCACCGTACAATCACTCGCACCACACCAGTCACTTCCACCATTTTATCACCATTGCCACACTCATGACCGAAATATAATTGTGGTCATTAATTCCTTTACACCTCAGAAACTCCGATAAATAGAAGGAAGATTCCAAATATTCCAAGGTACTTCAATACTACTGTCTATACTCCGTGCACATAAGTTGGGCGTAAAATTAGCATCCATCCATATTGAATGCTGAGCCACAGGAAAAGATTAACACTAGAATATGGGTGCTAGTCACGAAGAAGCGCTGTGAAAAGGATGTAGAGCCACAGTATTATACTCTGCCACTGAACTACGTGAAATAAGTTGCAGAAGGATGAATATCACCAGTCAAAATTTAGGGACATTATTTAACAACTTCCGAACAGAACTACAAAGTGTGGATAAGAAAGTCCGGACTAAAATTCATGACGTAATTTGTAACAGTTGCTTAGCTGAGGGGGTCTTTCTAGGAGCGGCTCTGTCCGTCTGTTTCTCATTACGGATTTTCAAACGGAATGTGCTTCGTTTGTGTCTGATAAAAGATAGATAGATAGATATATAGACAGATATAAGTGCTTCATTTTCGAAGACTTTAGCGAGGGAACAACACCACAATAAACACCACACCACCCTCTCTCGCCACACCAAACAAAATCACCCACCCACACACCACACCACATTAAGGGCTTCAACTGACGGGTTTTGAAGCTCCCTCATCCAGTCGTTTTGTATTTTTTTTTTTTTTTTTTTACTGTAAACCCCGGGGACGAGATCAATGAAAGGAAGATGTGGTAGATGATGTGGAGGGAAAAAAACGAGACGAGATTCGGGGAAGCTGGAGGAAAAAATAGAGAAAGATGGGGATGAAGAGGCCAGGATGATTTGGAGGAAGATGTGGACGATGATGTAGAAGAAGCTGAAGAGGAAAAAAATGGGACGAGATGTGGAGGAAGTGGATTTTTTTTTTCTTTTTTAGGAAGATGGGGATGACGATGCCAGGTAAGCAGGTGTGGGAAGGTGTGTTTGGCAGGTGAGGCGCAGTCGGTCTGGATCTCATTATCTACCTGACCTCACCTGAACAGACGTACCCTCACACATTCTTCTCTTCTCCCACCCACAAAATCTCGCCTACCCCTCCACCTCCCCTAAAAAACCCCTTTTACCCCTCCCACAGTCACTTCTTCCACACAATCCTGCGCCCTGCCCCCCACAATTTCCACAATGCTCCCACCCCTCCCCATAGGATCTTGCTTAATCCTTCTCCCTGCACACAGTCTTGCACACTTCACTTCTGTTCACCCTCACAATATTCTTCCATCCATTACAGTCTTGCTTACGACAACAGTAGTGCCTACCCCCACAAAATTAACTTCAAATATTCGATTTTCAGTGTTAAACTTCCTTTCAAAGGGAGGGGTTTTGTAGGCCCTCTGCCTTGGGATTTGTCTCCTGGTGTAAAAAGAAAAATATATCCTTCCTCCCCACCTCAATACTCGCCTTCCCTTTCCTTATCGAAACACACACACACACACACACACACACACACACACACACACACACACACACACACACACACACACACACAATTTTTCCGACCCACACCCACACTCTCACACCACCCCCACCCCCACCATCACCACTCCATCTGACCATGGCATCTCCCCCGCCAAGGCCGTGATGGTAAAGTCAACTCTGCATTATTTACACACAGCTACCCCCGTCACACCCACAGCCGCACGCACAAGAGGGGAGGAGAGGAGACAGCTTTAGAGGCGAGACTCGGGATGGGTAAAAGGATAGATGGACGGACAGGCAGGCAGACAGACAGACAGGTAGAGGGACATATTTAGATAGATAGACAGATACATAGATATACAGACAGACAGATAAACAGACAGTTACTGATAGACAGATGGATAAATTAGAAGGCAGGTAAGGAGGGGAGAGAGAGAGAGAGAGAGAGAGAGAGAGAGAGAGAGAGAGAGAGAGAGAGAGAGAGAGAGAGAGAGAGAGGATAAATTAGAAGGCAGGTAAGGAGGAGAGAGAGAGAGAGAGAGAGAGAGAGAGAGAGAGATGCAAGACAGACAGCAATGTTCATTACCCTTTCACCAGACGCCCTAGCTGTCTAATGGGACGGGACGGGGCACAACACCAGCCTGACGCAGTTCATGTATAGGACACAGACCCCTCACTCCAAAGGGACAATGTGAGACAACTCTTTGGACACCCTTCAGAGCAATGACCTTTTTTTTTTTTAGGAGTGTATTTTTGAGGTGTATTTTAAGAGTATATTTAGGGACTGAAGATCGTATTTAAAGTGGGACAAAGGAGCGTCGCAACACCTGTCCCTTTGCGATTCACTTTGCATATTACACCTTAGCATTCCCTTGTAATTAAATTGTTTCAGTACCCACACAACTTGGGTCAATACCGCACACGAGGATACTATAGGGTCATGTGTAGAACGAATCGCTAACGAGGATGTGCCACGCAAACCTACACACACACACACACACACACACACACACACTTTGGTTTATTCTGCTGGCCATTATTGTGTTGAAATTTCTGCTTCCTTGCTCAAAGGGAGGCTTAGATATACTATGCGTAATTATACAAACACCCACACGAAGTAAAAGCAGGGTGTGTGTGTGTGTGTGTGTGTGTGTGTGTGTGTGTGTGTGTGTGTGTGTGTGTGTGTGTGTGTGTGTGTGTGTGTGTGTGTGTGTGTGTGTGTGTGTGTGTGTGTGTGTGTGTGTGTGTGTGTGTGTGTGTGTGTGAGAGAGAGAGAGAGAGAGAGAGAGAGAGAGAGAGAAAGTGTTACTATGCTAAGACGATAACTACTTTGCCTTTTTTTTTTTTTTTACTTCTGTTGCTGTTACCTTGCGTCTTCACGTCAACATCTCCATTATTTTTCTCAGCATTAACAACGTTTTATCGTCATCATCATTATCATCATCATCATCATCATCAAAACCATTCCATCACCATCAATCTCGGCGTAAAAATTAGTCCTTCACCACCATCATCATCGTCATCATCATCATCATCATCACACCTTTCAGTATCATCATCATATCGTGACTCCTATTATACGACTAACGGTACTTCATCATTATCATCATCACCATCACCACCACCACCATCAACTTCCAACCTTCACTTCACTCACATCCTTACCAATAATATCACCATCCCATCACATCATCATTATTACCACCATCACCACTCAATCACCACTTCATTATCCCATCACCACCAACTTCTATCATCACCACCCAAACATCACAATCATTAGTACCATCACCACCAAATTACCACCATTACATCTATGACTCTCTTCACTATCACAGTTTCTCACCACTACTATCACTATAACTTCATTATCACCATTACCACCACTACATTTTCACTATCACCAACAGTAGTTTTATCACCATCACTTCTATTACACTATAACTACCATTACCATTATCAACACCCATTCCATCACCATCACTCCACGTGCACTATCTTCATCACCATCATCATCACCATCACTCCACGTGCACTATCTTCATCACCACCATCGCCACGAATATCAACCCTCCACCATTCCCAACACTATTAACACACTCTCATTATCATCTTCATCATCACCAGAAGCTTACTATTGCTATCACCACCTACCCTCTCACAACCCCGTCACTACCATTAACGCCCATACCACCACCAAACTAACACCACAACTTTCCACCATTATCACAAACCAATCACTATCATCATCAATCAACATCACCATCCTCCCTTACCATCACCAACTTAACACCACTACTTTCTAACTACTATTAATCACCGCCAACCACAATCATCATCAGCCAACATCACCACCCTAGCAAACCACAAGTACTACCTTCTCACTCTATTACTACCCACATATCCACCACTACCATCACACCCTAACCACCATTAATACGACATTATTACAAACATCATTATCACCAAGGCATTTTTTTTCCCGAACCTGACGAAGATCTCCAGCCCCTTCCAGCTCAGATGATGGCTAAGCTTGGTCCGACTAGAGGGTCGATTTGACTAGTTGCCAAGGAGACTCACTTCTACCTGATAACTAAAGGCTCATCAAATTTCACGCACTACGACTCAGTATTTATGTAGCGGAAGTGACCCTGTTCCGTCAGGTAAAAGCAAGCCGACTACACCGTCACAACCACTCAACTAACCTAACTTAACCTAATGAAACCTAACTTCACCTGCACCCGCCTGCAACCTATCTTTAACCTAACCTACTCTAATTTAACCTCACCTTACCTAACCTAATTTAACCTAACTTAACCTGTACCCACCTGCAGACGATGCTGGGTCAACAGAGAGGGCGTGGCGGGGGGCGCCCCACCCAGGTCACTCCCTCCACCACCATCAGTATCCTCACGCCTCACTTCCCGCCGGCCAGGTCTCCTCCCTCTACCCGCCCAGGTGATGCGTCAGGTGAGGGAACTGGCTTCGTCTTTTGTTAGGCTGGGCTTGGATCTTCGTATGACGGGCTTAGATGTTCGTATTATGAACTTAAATGTCCGTATAAATGGTTGTATTTTTAAGGAGTCGATCTTTTATTCTCGCATGCTTGGTCGTATTATGTTCCTATTGGGGGGAACCCTATTTTCACCGGGCTTTGTATTACGTGGCTTAGTTTATGGGATGATTTTTAATTTTCCCATTACTAGATGTATTGCATGTTCAACGGCTGTTTCCTTACAGTGGGTTTAGAACTTCGTATTATTTGGCGCATTTTTTTCTTTGTACACTGACTTTTCGCCTTCACGTTGTTAGAAATATAAACTTCACTGGTTGACCTTAAAATTTATTACTAGCCGTATTTTATCTGTGTAGGCTGGAGTTTAGTCATGGTATCATTAGGTATATTACTGATTATGTTTACAGACTAAATATTCATCGTCTCATTATTAGGCGCAGATCTTCAGAGGATTAGCTTGATCAGGTATATTACTCACTGGATCATCTGCCTCTGTCCACCACGCGGCAAAACAATGACCTTGATGCGTTAAGTGAACGGAATGCTGTCGAAGATTAGGTTAAGGTTAGTGGGGTACATTAGCCTATATTAATGTGGTCAATAAACTGTGTGTTATTACCATCGTCCACTTCTGACGAACTTGATGCACTTCGCGTTACTCAGCAACCCGGCACGTACACACACATACATACACATGCACGCAACCTCGCTCTGTAGCAGTGATATCTCTCAATTACTTGTCCAACCTTATCTTTATATCCAGGTCTACTGGCTACATGTTTTTATATTTTAACTGAATTTGGAGAAGAGTCAAACCAACATTAACTCTAGTACTGCGGTTCTTGACTGTCCAAAGTCAATGCAGCAGCAGGTAAGCAAAGTCAAGGCTTTCTTGTCAATACTCGAGCAAAACGCGCTGGCAAAAAAAAAAAAAAAAAAAAAAAAATCACCACCGACTGTCGTGTGTATGAAAAATCAGCAAAGTCCCTCTCACACCAACAACACCTCACTGAGGTGAGAAATATCAAGTCCCTCTCCCTCTCACACAAGATCTCTGCCTCTCTCTCTCTCTCACACAAGGTCAGAGAGCTGCCTCCACCACACACCCTGCCATCTCCGCGGCCAGAGCAAGACTGACACTCTGCCCTGCCTACTCTGCCTGGAAACACTCTACTCCTACCCCACCACCACTACCTGGAGTTGCCACCTACGGGATTTTCTACCGTGGGGTCGACGCCTCCCAGTGTAATACATCGATCACTTCTAATCCGGCCGCTGTGACTAATGGACTGAGTATGGATCTTGCCACACTGAGGTCGCAATCGTACCTATTCTCCCGCATATTGGCTCCTTCTGGATGGTAGACAGAATTCGTAGTACCTTCTCTTTAGCGATTTCCCTCTTCCGCCTTAACATTTTCCTTTGTGTTATATATCCATTTGACACCGACATAATTTCCGTCCATAACATACTAGAGGAGAGTGAGGTGTACCATGCAAAAAAATTAATCGCTAAGGAAGAGGGGTTACGAAATATCCCAGACCACCTAAAATACTACAGTCAGATCATGTAGGAAGGGGTAAACTCTGGAACAAGAACACACTGAGTCATACGGCCTTGTTCTTGGCATAACATATCTCACTGACACCTGGAATGGCTGGGACTGCTTAGAGAACAGCTAATATAGTGCAAGGATTAGGAAAAATGCACAGAGACACAGTTAATACGATTTCTATGATATTTTACTTCTGGTACCATTTCTCTCTCTCTCTCTCTCTCCACGGATAATAGGATAGACCGTAAACCTTCCAATGTGAAAACCGATTTTAGCTATGAATTCGTCTATTGCCTCATAAATTCCAGATCTGACATACCCTTACTCCTCTGCTTAAATTATTTCTCCCTTTCTCCGCTGGCTTCTCTCTCTCTCTCTCTCTCTCTCTCTCTCTCTCTCTCTCAGCACAACAGTTAAGGTAAAGTGGCTGAGCGCTGACCCGTAACAGAATAAGGACGTAAGCGCATCAGCTTATTATGTGACTCGCACACTTAAGGAGTTTCCCCTTGCACTTCTTCCTGACTAGCAAAACCCCTTCAGTACGATGACTTAGTTGGGCTTTTTTTTTTTTTTTTTTTGCTACGAGGTGATTTTGTCGAATTTACAGGAAGCCACTAAAAGAAAACAAGTGTTAAATTATATGCTTCCCGAGAGAGAGAGAGAGAGAGAGAGAGAGAGAGAGAGAGAGAGAGAGAGAGAGAGAGAGAGAGAAATCCAGTTCCAAACTTTTATCCTAAGCTGAAGAAAATCGTCTGGAGATGGTAAGAATAAGAAATACTTAAACAGCCTGAAACAATTAATCCTTTCAATACGGTGATTTCTATTTCATTTTAACCTTTCTGTCAATTTAAAGAGTTTGATACAATAAAGTCTCCATTACTCGCTTTACTAATAAGGGGCTCTACAAAGCTAAGTAAATCTTATCTTGTCGTAGTAGGAGTAATATTAATAAAGAGTGGTCGGTACTTTGCATTTTTTAGCTTGTCTGTTACTGGGACGGCTCATTCGGATTTTCTTAGGAGGAAAGACACGCTGACTGTTCCATGAAATTACTGAAAATCACAGAATCAGTGGACGTAAAAAAAAGGGTGGGAGACACTAAAATATGAAAAAGGGTTATGGAAAGTGGAAATATATGGAGGGTAGACGCTGGTAACGCTGACCGCACCGTCCCCTAAACACACGAGGCATGAGCTGAGCAATGTATGGACTACCCTGCATCGGTGTCCACGGGGGGAAGGGGTTAAATGGTTCCGGGCATCAATTACTGTGTCATTTCCGCTAAATCATCACCATCCAAACCCCATTTCCTGCTTCCATAAATTCATCTTTTTAATGATGTTTGAAAAGCGTATCTAAAATATAAAAGACAGATCGGTAGGTAGGTAGTCAGATACACAAATAGACTGATAGACTGGCAGATAGACAAAGAGAATGACAGACGGATTACACAGATAAAGATAGACTGACAGACACATATTGAAAGATTACACAAATATAGATAGACGGATAGATTACGGGCATAGACAGACAGATAGATGGATAGATTACACACAAATAGATAGACATAGTTCTAGACAGAAAAATAAATCAATAGAGATTACATATAGATAGATACTCGTAGATATAGACAGATAGATAGATTTCAGTAACACAGACAGGTAGACAGACAAAATAATTTTCTCGTTATGTGGTGAGGCATATAGTTCGAGATTTCGAGGACTTGAATGATATGTAAATAATTGTGTGGCTTATTTCGCTGTGCACTCAATCGACAATTTTTTTTCTGTGTGTGTGTGTGTGTGTGTGTGTGTGTGTGTGTGTGTGTGTGTGTGTGTGTGTGTGTGTGTAGGACATGCGTGCAGACACAAATAGGTATTCCACTTAAAAGACACATGGGTTTCCGATTTCCGATTTTCGCTAGTGGTTGGTAAAAGTACTTCAGGCAGACAACACAAATATATAAGACAACTAAACACACAAACACACACACACACACATGCCCTCTCTCTCTCTCTCTCTCTCTCTCTCACTCTCTCTCTCTCTCTCTCGGGTAATAGGCGGTAGGGGAGGAAGAGACAGCGGTGGTAATAGCGGCTGATGAATGGAAGTGGACAATGGAAAGAGCTACGAAAGAGTGAAGGAGAGGGTGAAGAGGGTGAGGGAGAAGAGGAATGGGGTGAGAGAGAAGAGGGTGAGGGAGAAGATGAGGAGGGTGAGGGAGATGATGATATGGGTTAGGGAGAAGATGAGGAAGGTGAGGGAGAAAATGATGTGGATGAGGGAGACGATGAGAAGGGTGAGGGAGATGATGAGATCAGTGAAGGAGATGATAAGCTGGGTGAGGGAGATGATGATGAGGGTGAGGGAGATGATGATGTGGGTGAGGGAGATGATGAGGAAGGTGAGGGAGAAGGTGAGGGAGAAGAGGAGGAGGGTGAGGAAGAAGAGGAAAGGAGTGAGAGAGAAGAGGAGGGACAAGAAGAGGATAAGGGAGAAGAGGATGAGAGAGAAGATCGGGAGGGAGAAGGAGAAAGTAACACAGAATGAAGAGATGAAAGCGCTGTGGGTAAGAAATGAACAGGGTGAAGGTGAAAATGAAAAGGCTATCTGGGAAGGTGACGCCAGAGAAAATGAAAAGATGGAGGAGAATATGACATGGGGAGAATATGAGATAAGGGAGAATTTGAGATGGGGGAGAGTATGAGTTGGGAAGAATATGAAATGAGGGAGAATATGAGATGGGGGAGAATATGGATGGGGAGAATACAAGATGAGGAGAATATGATATAGGGGAGAATGTGACAAAGAATTAACAAGATGAAGAGATCTCACTAAAGCCTAATATAAGAGTTTGTAATGTCGAAGATGGCAATTACAGTGACGGATATAAAAAGTCGAACCACTTAATTACGATACATAATGAGATGGAGAACGATAACTTTCGAAACGTGATGATGCAACCTTCGGAGTCTAACAAACTTCTCAGAATATTGTGTCTGTTTCAAAATTATTCGTCTTAAAAGCGGAGTGAAATTAACGTCCGATCTGTAACTCATTTAATATTTATCCACCAAACAGCTCCTTAGGTTAATGGGTAATTCACTAATGCACTTAGTTATTGTCCTCAGTTAACCTCTTCACGACGATGCTGTGTTATCGTCATTTACTCTTTTTATTTCATTTTATTTTCAATTTCGGAATGATGTCTAGCTATGATGGGGTTAATGAAGTCAATATCAAACTCCGCCAGTTCCAAAAATCACACACACACACACACACACACACACACACACACACACACACACACACACACAATTTCGAGCACACTTACCCATCTCTGCAACCCTCCTCCTTCATCCTCGAGCGGCACAGCATTATCTGCAAAAAGGAGAGGACCGTGCTTAATTTCCACCCATCTTCCTCCACCTTCACGCTAGTCCCACCTTTCATGACTTCCCAACGCTTCATCTATTTACTCTACTTCTTAGATTGCCAGGGACCTTCTTTTTTCTTGTCTTGGAGTCAGGTCAATCAAAATACCTCACTAAATACCTCCTGTCCTTCCAATTCATCACAGTGGAAAACAATGATGATGGTTAGGAGGATATTATTAGCTTCCCCTTTAAACCTCCATTTTCTGTGATGTAAAATTAAATAAGAAAACCAATGTTTGATATGGGTAACTGGAGTATTTCTCTTTCTCGCCATACCTACCTCACCAAAATTATATCCCCCATCGTGGTGGTCGTGACATCTTTTCTTAACCGATTGATTTTGTCTATGGCACCTCAATTTTTTCTTGTATCCTACTGATGCAGACGAAAGCCTTTAATCACGCCGGTTAAGTTGATCCCTAACACTTTTTTACCTAGCGGTTTAGTTTGTTAAATACACCATTCTCTCCTCCTCTGTGTTGCACAAATCCTTCCAATATCGCCATACTGTGCAAAAATAACGTTGAAAAGGATATTACTCACCCATATCCAAAATAAATCGCTGAGGATGATGTGTTAACCGGCGAGACTACGGGTTAATGTCGAAATCAGAAAAAAGTATGAATAAATTTACAGGGGGATATGTAGGGGCAACGTAACAGATAAATCGCTTAGGAAGGGGGGTTACGAACACAGTGCGGCTCTAAGGGGCGTATTATAAGTGGCGTTTGCACATTTCTTAACACTTTTCCTCTGCAATTTATTCTGCATGGTGAACTTCAGTATCCTCTTGTGTGTTTTTGATGCAGCCTTATCGATGTTAATGCGAAATAAATAGCACACAAAAGAATATTCGGGTTCAATACGCAGAATGAATCGCTTAGGAGGAGGACCTACGAAACTTTAATTGTTGGCGGGAAGGAGTATGATCTGTGTTTGCGTGTGGATGACAAGAAATGCAACAAGAACACTACACAAGGTCTGTATTTTATGCCTGAAGAAAATTTAACGATGAAATACATGTTGAGAAAGTTGCAAACCCTCTGGAGGCGGGTGACGGAGGCGGTGCTGGGGCTGTGGAGGAGGTTGGCAGAGTGGGTGGAGCTGTCTGAGCAGGAGTCCACCCCCATCGCCATCCCCACCAATACCTCCCCCAGTAATCTCTACATCAGGGACCTCTTCCTCACCAATCCCTACACCACGTACCCCTCCACTACAGCCCCCTACAACAACAGCAACGTCTACAGCGCGAACATGTGCGTCTGCAACCTCTCCGTCAGCAGCCCCCACATCAGCACCGACGACAGCACCATCACACTCGCGGGTGGGCTCGTCGACCTGGTCCCCATGCTGACGAGTGGGCAATTCGACGTGGGTCCCCTCCTCGTCGCCCCCTACAGAACCACCAGCAAAGTCCCCGTCAATGATCCTGTCGTCGGCCAAGAGCTCCGTCAGCGGCATCTCGTCCAAACGGGTGTTGTGTTCGTCGATGGCGGCGATACGGTAGAGAGCAGCGATGATGTCAGGGTGGGCCGTGCGTGCTCTCTCCTCTTCGGCGACCTCGTCCTCCGCACAGACGAGCGGCTCTATCGTGAGTCCGGTAGAAAACCCGAGGAATTTCGGTTTACGGCAGATCTTCAGGCTCCCATCACAATTTCCGGGAATCCTCCTGAAACCTATGATGTTTCCTTAACGGCAAGAGTGTGGGTGTTTTGGGAGGGCGATGATACAGGCTACTTTTTTGAGGCTGGTATGTGCGAATATGTCAAGAGAAGCACGGGGGAATGGACTGAGCATCCCATTTTCACCTGTTCTCGATTCTACGTATACACCTGCTCTCCTCATTAAAAGAAAAGAGGAGGCAGGTGACAGGTGTATCTCAGTGATTAGTTCTACAGGTCCTATAGTTCTTTTACACTAACTTGGCTCAGGTTTTCGTCCCTTTTTAGTTTCACATAATTCAGTCATACAAACAAAACTGCGGCTCTATATCCTCTCCACAGCACTTCTTCGCGACTAACATGATTTTCTAGTGCTAACCTCTTGCTATAACTCGGTATTCAAGAGGAAAAGATGATAGTTTTACGCCAAGTTAGAGTAAAAAGCCTCAACCTGTGGAAGATTATCGTCCTTTTATATCTTATTTCTCGTACCTCAGTCGCAGAATACGAGAAGACAGGACTACGATTCTATATCCTTATCATATTACCGTACTTCTTCGTTATTAGTATCATATCGCAGTGTCAGGATCTCGCTATAAAGTGGAATTTAGCATGGAGAGATGTTATTTTACGCCCAGTTAAAGTGAACATAGTATGGATCTTTGGAGCCATAGCCTATAGTAGCCTACCTAGCTAAGTTTAACCATTTAAATGATGGGATTGATTTTAAGCTGAACGACATCCCTCCATATCATCCTCGGGCTCTCCCTCCCCGCCTGCCTTCCATATCTCTCACTTATAACGCTATACTCCTTTTATTCTAACTTGACCCAGATTTTCGTTCTTCTGGAGCTTATTTCACGTAGCGCAGTGGCGGAAGAAGACAATGCCACGACACTACAGTATAATGCTTCCATAGCCCTTCTTCATTACATGCATCATATTCTTTAGTTAATGTATTCTTGCAGCTCAGCATCCCCGTTGGAGAGATGATAATTTTAGACCAAGATAGTGTAACATGCATAGTCAGTTGCTTATTCTCCACCCTCTCTACATGGCTAATCCAACTCAAGGAACTTCAAATTCTCACCAGCACATACATATCAGCACCACATCACTACTTCATTTCCTCATTTGGCTGTTTCTCTCCATGCAACTCCACAGGCTCCTCTCAAATAATTCATTTTCACTGCTCTCACTTGTGTCCTTCCAACAGGGTCCAAACTAAACATTCATACGTTAGAGTAGGGATCACAGTAAAATAATGCAGAGATTGTTTTTGCCATGCTTACTTCTCTATTCCTTACCACTTCTCTCATTCAATCTGCAACCTTTCTAGCCTGTTGGGCCATTTCATGCACTTCATCCTCTAAATTCCCACCCTTGTTCATCACACTACCTAAAACATTGAATTTACTCAGCATTCTCCATTTTTGACCATCCAGCCTCACAATGCACTCCGCAATTTCATTCCTTTCCAAAGGTCATAACTTCATCATAGCCACAATTTTATTTTTTACATAGACTTCCTAACTCACTCACCAAGTCTTGCAACTCCTGCTCATCCTTATAAGTTAGCACATCAGCAGCAAACAGCTGTACTGACAATTTCCAAACCCTATCCTCTCTCTCACAACGGGCAATCTTAACTCCCACTGCCTACTTTGCATTTCTTCTATGACACAAGCCATTTATATAGAGTAGACAACTAGAATGGCACTGAGTAGAACGCATACCTCCGCCAAGGCCCAACATGCAGTTCCTTTTAATTCAATCAAGTCTAATCCAATATCAAACTCATAACCCTGTAAGTCGTAACACCATAACTTTAAACTACCCATAACTCTTAAATATAATTTTTTAACTCACTGCAACAGTCAACATAACTCTTAATTATAATTTTTTAACTCACTGCAACAGTCAACAAAACAGTGCATGTCATTTCATAATCTGCAATATGGAAAAATAACAGGTTGATACAAAAGAAAAACAAATGTGCACTAAAAATATCATTTCACTATTGTTAAATACAGCTGTTGTGAAATGCAGCTATTGCAAAATACAGCTATTGCGCAATACAGCTATGACGTAAGCCTCACTTTTGTTATTAGGTACAGCTCTAGAAGTTTGTAGCCCTATTTGTTACTGTACGGCAGCTGGAAAAAGACTACCCGCTAGATCCGGAATTTTATATGGATCCGCGCCAAACTGTACACATTCGTAGATACCAACATCCTAAATACGTCTGATTTCTTTTCATCAAGATCCATGCAATATTCACTGAGAAATTTACGAAAATGTCGAAAAATGCCCTGTCTCGCAATGTTAAAGTGAAAAAAAAATTCCTGGATCCGCACCTTTATACGGATCCGCACCTGAATTTCATGGAGTCTATTCTAGGCTGCCTGTGTAGTTTGTGTATTACGTTATGTATATTTCTAACACACACACACACACACACACACACACACACACACACACATGGATACAAGGACATTTACACTATGAAACAAGGACGTAACTGAACACACAGACACTGCACACATACAGCTCTCTCTCTCTCTCATTTACTGTGAAAGCCAGGTGGGCGAAAGCACAGAGGACTCAGCCGAGGAAAAAAAAAAAAAGTGAAAATGGACTAAACAGTAGGGAGCTGTCTGAATGTGAAACAGCCGACTGTTTATCACGTCTGATGTAACAGTCTCTCTCTCTCTCTCTTTCTCTCTCTCTCTCACATGCTTGCTGGATTTTGTTCCATATGCGTCGGTGGTCAAAGTTCTGCGTATTACTTTCTCTACTATAAAGGCCATAACTCTTTTGGATTTCTTTTGTCCGGGGGATGTAATTTTTTCTTTGCTTTTTTATTCTTTTTTGAGATGCGTTTTCATTTCCTCCAATATATTTTTCATGCCAAACCAATGGCTCTGTCACCCGGGTCGGTCTTTTCCATTACTCTCCATTTTCGTTCCAAAAATTTTCGTCTACCTTCATTTCTTATGGAAGCGTTGGCTCGTCTTTTTTTCCGCTTTTCTTCATACTTACCAATTCTTTTTCAATAACTTTAAGTTCTTTCTTTTATATTCTCACTTTTATTACATTCTCTCTCTCTCTCTCTCCCTCTCTCTCTCTTACGGTGTTTTTTCAATCCATTTTCTTTTCAAATTTAGTATTTCTCCTTCTAAAAAATATATATGGCTTTTTTTTTTTCTTATTACTTGTGAATGTTATTTCTTACGTATTTTTTTAACGGTTCGTTTATATCCCGCATCTTTTAACATAACTCTTCCTAAAATCTTTCATCGAAGCATTCCTAAGTCCCTTTGATCTAAGTCTTTCTATAAATTCCTTCACGAGTCGTGTTAAATCTGGGGTCGTATTCATAAAACTTTATTAATCTTAAGCTGTGTTAAGGATCATCTGTGTTTAATTTTCACTCGTACGGCTGCAAAATAATTCATATGCAAATCAGAGTGAAAAATGATTTTTTAAAAATACAACAAAAAATACCTGGGATAATTAACTGCCACGGAGACTTATTAATCGCAGAGACTGAGGAGGATCCTGATCCTTTAAAATGGGACCCAGTCCTTTACAAATAAGACTTATCTTTTATAAACAGGACCTGATCCTTTATAAATAGGACCCGATCCTCAATAAATACAACCCGATCCTTTATAAATGAGATCCGATCCTTTATAAATAATATCCAATCCATTATAAATGAAAGAAAAGCATTCGGGAGCCGAATGCTAATAGCCAATCAGAATATGCTGTTGGCCAAGTCCAAGATTATGGCCACATCTTTATACCCTAAAGGTTTCATGTTGAAAGCTCAAGCCGTTCATGAGATATAATGTGAACACACACACACACACACACACACACACACACACACACACACACACACACACACACACACACACACACACACACACACACACACACACACACAGGCAAAAACATTATCGCTCCGCCTTCTAATGGCGGGCTATAATAAGGCCCCTGAAGCCACGTGTGAGGCATGTATAGTCACCAGGTTTATTTCAGTGCCAACAGAATTGTTGGCCTTGGTTTATTTGCTCTTAGATTCAGGGGCCAGACTTGCAAATGCACCCCTCGGCTCTCCAAGGTGTTGCCTACGCACTTACGCACTTTCTGGGAGTTATGCTTGCGTTAATGGGATGCTTGACGGCGCGGGGAAGGAAGTCGGAGCGTGCTATATCAGTCGACAATGGCTGGGTAACCAAGGTAGGAGTGTACTTGGTGTTGGAGGGGGGAAGGGGGGCGCTCTTTCCCTCCCTCCTTCATAGCTTTCTACGTCCCTCCCTCCTTCATCCCTCTCTGCTTCTCTCCTTCATTTCCTCCTCCTCAAAGCCTCGTTGCTTACCACCCTTCTTGTCCCCAACCGAGGTGGGAGTGTGCTTGGAGTCTGGGGGCTGGTATTTCCCTCTCTCCCTCATCTCTCCCTCCTCATCTCTCCACGATGCTCTCTCTCCTTTCTCCCATCTAAACTCTCCATCCTTTTCCCCCAACCCCTCCCTGCTTTCCTCCTTCTCACCCCTCTCTCCTAATTCCTCCCCTCCATTCCATCCTCCTCTTCTCTTCCCTTTATGATATTTTTTTCTGCCTATTTATATTGTACTTGAAGAGGGTCCAAGCTGGGCCTAAACTGATACATCTCCCCGGTAAACAACTTTCCAAACATGAAAAAATTCTTCTAAGTGCGTTATAGCCTGTGATAAGAGGAGGGAGGGAGGTGTGTGAGTGAGGTGTAGCTTAGAGTGCAAGGTAAGGAAAGAAAAAGGGAAAGAGTATAGGTGTGAGTAGGGAGTGGTAGTGGGGTTGGGTGCAGGGGGGAAGAAACGGTGGGCAAGAAGTAAGTGTGGGAGTATTAGCAGTGATACAGGGAAGAGATATGCGGTGAAAGAGTGCGTTAAACCTGTGATAAACGCTAGGGGAGGGCAGAGTGCGTGGCAATAAGACAGGTACCTAGGATGTGTATAGCCGAGAGAAGAGAATTTACTGAAGAAAACGAGATGCTTGTTTTAAGAGGGAGAGTGTACAGTGTGTGCCTGGGACGAGGGAGTGTCTGTTGCGATGATGACGTGTGTGTGTGTGTGTGTGTGTGTGTGTGTGTGTGTGTGTGTGTGTGTGTGTGTGTGTGTGTGTGTGTGTGTGTGTGTGTGTGTGTGTGTGTGTGTGTGTGTGTGTGTGTGTGTGTGTGATGGAGGTTCAAGAATACAGGAAAGGAAATCTATTAAACATGGCGGGGGAGACAGAAATACAGATCGACACACACACACACACACACACACACACACACGCACACACACACATGCAGTATATATATATATATATATATATATATAGAGAGAGAGAGAGAGAGAGAGAGAGAGAGAGAGAGAGAGAGAGAGAGAGAGAGAGAGAGAGAGAGAGACAATTATGAATAACACTATGTATGAGGTGAAATGCTGTTATGGCCAGTAGACAGGACAGGAAGGAAGTTAGTTAAGGAATGTTTGTGAGAAAGGAGGGAGTATGTTGTTACGGCGGGTGTATGTGAGAGGAGACAGTGTTTATTATGGAGCAGACTGTATGTGAGAGCAAATGTATATAGGAGGAAGGAAAGGACTTAGTTACTATGAAGTCTGTGTATCTGAGAAGGCCTTTGTTCTTGTGAATATAAGAATGGGGAGTAAGCTTAACCAACACTCACCGTATTCTTAGCTCTCTAACTTGGTCTACAATTGCCCTTTCTCCATCTTGAGTGCTAAGCTGTAACGGCAGAACAACACTAGAATATGGAGATCGTCACGGAGAAGAAACCCAAGCGGTGACATGCGAAAGTTTATACAAGCAGGAGTACTGGGCCTCAGGGTATTGACTGCTTAGTAGATGACTCGTGCCAGATATATGCAATTTAATTAAGCAGAAAGAAAAAGTAGAATATGATGAGAGGGATGACTTTTTTTTTTTTTAATCTGTGGGTTTTCAATACAGACTCTAAATAATACAACAATTTTTTTTCCTGATACCGGTGTGTAGAGAGAGGCTGACAAACGAACAATTGGTATTCATTGCCGTGTCATTCCCAGCTGAGTGTTTTCGGCAAAAATTGTTACTACCTTCCTTTTACCCAATATTCTATCTAAATGAACAACTATCACTGTCACTCACTGTCATCGCCCCCCTCCCCCGCCTCTCTTTCTCTCTCTCTGAACTGCCTCAACATGAACTGCCGTTGATTATGATACTAATTATAACGATGATGATAATAATACGATAATAATGATGGTGATGATGAGGATGACGATGCTGCTGCTGCTGATCATGATAACGATAATTATGCTGTTGCTTCTGCTGCTGTTAATGATGATGATGATGATGATGATGATGATGATGATGAAGGGCACCAGACAAGCTCCTAAAAATCCCTTACACTGGAGCGATGTGGTCTTTCAATGGATCCAATGGCGTCAGCTGAAATTGGAGCGATTTTTTTTTTTTCTTTTCGTTGAGCAACTGGAGATGGTCGCTGCGTTCACTCACTCACTCTCTCTCTCTCTCTCCCCCTCTATCTATCTGGTTTCTCTCTTCAGTAATCTCCAAGACCAACACTGAGCATCTTCTATCACAAAACAGTCTACAGCTCCACACCTTCCATCACAGACTCCTCCATCACTGAATCTTGCATCTATGAATATTCCATCAGTGAATCCTCCATCACTGAATTTTCCACCACTCAGAATATTCTTTTACTTAATCTTCCACAACTCCAAAAGTCTTCCACCACAGGATCTTCCACGACTCAGAATATTCCATGACCCCCCCCCCAAAAAAAAAAAAAAAAAAAAAAAAAATCTTCCATCACTGCCAATTTTCCATTATTCAAAATCTCTCATCGCTCAAAATCTTCCACCAAGACTGAATTTTATATCTTTCAGTATTTCATCCCTCCCAGTCTCCCAGCACACCCTATCTTGCTTCCCGCGTGGCGACTCTTCCCCGTCTAGGCGGTCCTGCAGCATGGAATGGGAAGAGGGGAGTGATGGGTCTAGTTTAAGTAACAACGCGACGTGGCTTCGATTTTATTTCCCGATTCCCTCGTAAAAGGGAGATACGTCACTAAATTTGGAGGCTGTGTGTGTGTGTGTGTGTGTGTGTGTGTGTGTGTGTGTGTGTGTGTGTGTGTGTGTGTGTGTGAGAGAGAGAGAGAGAGAGAGAGAGAGAGAGAGAGAGAGAGAGAGAGAGAGAGAGAGAGAGAGAGAGAGAGAGAGAGAGACAACTTGGACAAGGGGACGACAAGAAAGAAAGGATGTAAGAGCAAAGAAAGAGAATGGAAGACGGGGGAACCAATTGAAAAAGAGAGGACAGGAGAAAGAGAGAGAGGACACGAGAAAAGTTTTGACAAGAGGAGAAATATAGAGAGAGTAAGCGAAAAAAAGAGAAAGGAGGAGAGAGGAAATGAGAAAACATGGAGTCTTTGAGAGAGGAAAGGAGAGGAAGGATGACGTGAGGACAAGATGACTAAAAGATGAGGAGCTGAGGAGAGAGGAAGAATGGCGATGGAAGTTTTTGCAGGAAAGAGCACGAGGGAAAAAGAGGAATGGAGGGAGATGGAGGAGGTAAAGAAGGGAGGATGAAGGGAGATGGGGAAGGCGAGAGAGAGAGAGAGAGAGAGAGAGAGAGAGAGAGAAAGAGACTGGGAGACAATAGAAGAGAGAGTTATACAGATATACAGACCTAACCAACCATACGGGCCCACAAGACCTTTACACAGATCTTTTTACCCCAATTTGTACCTAGAACGGAAAAGGGGACCTGGATTTGCAATGTGATGGTTGCGTGTCGAAATTTGGATGAGTCAGGTGATGTTTTCCTTGTCAGTCACACATCTGGCGGGCTTTACTTTACCTTATTACCTTACTTATTTCACTTTACTGTACTGTAGCACGTTTTATTATATTTTCTTTTAACCCTCAGACAAAACGAAGAAAAAAATCGATAGGTCTATATAAAAAATATAAGGTGGAATAAATAAAGACATAAGGTTGTATCGGACGAAAAAAAAAAAAAAATTCTAGTGACTTTTTTTTTCGACTCTCTCCCCCTCTCTTTCACGAGTCTCCAATTTCCTTTTCATCTTTGCTGCCCTCCTACAATTCCTTTTTTTTTTTTTCCTTTTATTATTGTTCCCCCCAACTTTTCCCTCAGTTTCCAGTTGCCATCGTATTTGTTTTCCTTTTTGGTTTTATGCTGCCTTATCGCTCTGCCTCCTGCCCTTGCATACGCTCTCTCTCTCTCTCTCTCTCTCTCTCTCTCTCTCTCTCTCTCCAACTCTCTATTTTCTTCTCTCCTTACCCGCTCCCTTGCTCTCCTTTAGTTTTAATGTCTTCTCTTCCACTTTCTCATTTATTCTCTCTCTCTCTCTCTCTCTCTCTCTCTCTCTCTCTCTCTCTCTCTCATTCCCCTGCCTCGTTAATCTACATCATTCACCATTACTATCATTTCGTTATCCTTCTCCATATTTTTTTCTCTCTCCCTCTCCCTCCCTCCCTCCATACATATTTGCCTACGTCCCTCCCCCTCTTGATCCCCTCTCCCTCTCTCTTTCTCCGTATCTCAATCCTCCCCCTCCCTATTCCCCTCACCTTACATATCTCACTCCTCCCCCCCACTTCTCTCTCTCTTCCTCCTCTCTCCCTCCCTCTTTCTTCCTTCTATCTCCATATCTCACTCCTCCCCCCTCTCTCTCCTCTCTCCCTCCATATCTCAATCCTCTCTCTCTCTCTCTCTCTCATCTTCCATTCTGAACGCAGTTTTCTAAGTTTTGGCACTATTTTCTGCCTTCCTATAAAATTTCCCTCACGTATTTCATCATTCTAGTGTCTTGCTTCCCCCCATTTTCCTGTATGGCTGATTAACGGAGGCTCTCGTGGGTGGGGGAGAGAGCCTTCTAATTTGCTCTTCTCATACTTTCTATTAATATTAATCTAATGAATCATGTGGTATATTTTTTAGTTTATTGTCGCTGCTTTCAAACTTTTTTTTTTTTTCAACAGAGAAGGCCTCTTGTACTGAAGGATTTAATGTAGGCTTAATATAACACCTCCAGTTCGACTATACTCTGTTCACTTTAAACTGGCGTAAATTTGCTATCCCTCCGTCCTGAATGCTGGGCTGTAGCAATAGATTAACGCTAGAGTATTATGTTTGTCACGAAGAAGTGCTACGGAGAGGATGCAGGGTTATAGTACTGTATTTTTCTACCAATGAGTTACGAAAAATAAGTTGCAAAAGGACGAAAAGTTCCGCCTTGATAAATACATGAACTATAATCTCTTGGAGGCTGAAAAGAAGCCTCAGGATGAAAAAAAAAGAAAAAAAAGAAAAAAAATTTCGTGGTATTGAAGGGGATAAAGCAGGATCTCTCTCTCTCTCTCTCTCTCTCTCTCTCTCTCATTCGTTCGTCCTGTTTTCACACAGTTTTTCTGTTCCATCAACATGTTTTCTCTCCCACACACCCACTCTCTCCTGTCCACCCTCTCTTTCACTGTGTGTGTGTGTGTGTGTGTGTGTGTGTGTGTGTGTGTGTGTGTGTGTGTGTGTGTGTGTGTGTGTGTGTGTGTGTGTGTGTGCGCGTGTGTGTGTGTGTGTGTGTTTCACATTTCCCAGTCTTTTTACCATATTTTCCAGTCCTCCCTCCCTCTCTCTCTCCCCCTCAGTCTCTCTTTCTGTATGTTTTCCTGTTTTCCTGAATATGCTTTCCATATTTTTTCCTCTAAATCTTCATCTTATCTTCCTATCTCTCACCTCCTTACCCCTCATGATGCTAATTACAATCCCTTCTCTATAATGAAGTGTGTTTCAATATCTTTCATTTTAATCTGGGTAATATTAAACCAATTCTTTCTTAGTTTAGGAGGGATTTCTAGCATCCAAGAATTTATCGAAGGCTTTATTTATTAGCCTCAGTTCAAAAAATATCTCCTACAATGAATAAGATCGCCTGGGGCTTTTAAAATATATAAATAAAATAGATGTATACTGTAGATAGATGGATGGATAGATAGATAGATAAATGGACAGACAGACAGACAGACAGACAAATAAATAAATAAATCAGACGTTAAGGGATAGCAAGGGTTAATTCTTTCATTATAAGTCTTTCCTAAGCTGAATAAAATAGTCTGGCAGGAGGCGATCGTAAGTTCCATGAGTATCCCACCAATGACTTAAATCGTCTGCAGGGGCCCGAAAAATATTATCAGAAAAGCGTACTCCTAGTGAAGGGGTTAACTTCTTCACCACGATGACCTCCCTTCGGTTAAAAAAAATAATAATAATAATTACAGGTGCAAGCCCCCCCAAAAATGAAAATCGTCTTAATGGATTATAGATAAGTGAGACTGTTTATTAATTCTTACTTTCAAAAATATCCTGAGCCAAAAAAAAATCAAAATTGGCTAGAACGCGCCCCCCAAAAAAGTGAGAGAAAAAAAAGAAAAAAGTTATAATAGCGACGGGGGTTAATGGAGATAGTTCTAATCCCATGTTACTTTCTCTCTCACTTTTTTCTCTCTTTCCTTTTTTTTTGTGTGTCACAATTTTCTCTCTCTTTTTTCCCCCATGTTTTCGCTGCCTCTTTCCCGAATACCCCCCTCGTTCTCTCCTTCTCTCACCCCATTTTCTACACATTTTCTATTTCTACTTCCATTCCTCCGTATTATATATATATATATATATATATATATATATATATATATATATATATATATATCACACACACATACACAGTTGGACTTCTATGAGAGTCGTGACGCGTGTGGTACAGGATCCTGGCTTTATCACTGGCAGAGAGAGAGAGAGAGAGAGAGAGAGAGAGAGAGAGAGAGAGAGAGAGAATCATTAGCAAGACAGGAGAAAGAAGAATGAGTGCCAGGTTCAGAAAGACGAGGAAGTTATAACGACTTCTCGAACAAGAGAGTGAGTGAGTAGACGCAGGTGAGTCAGGTGTGATAAGGTAGATGAGGAGGAAGAGAGGGGAAGAGAGGAAAGAGAGAAAGGGAAGGAAAGGAGAGGAGAGGAGAGGAGAAGAGAGTGAGTAGACGCAGGTAAGTGGTGTGATAAAGTAAAAGAGGAGGAAGGAAGAGAAGGACAGGAGAGGAGAGGGGAGGGGAGAAGAGGAGAGAGAGCAGAGGAGAGGAGAGGAAAGGAAGGGGAGAGTGTATCAGGAAAGGTATAAGATTCTGTCAAGTGAGTGGGTTTAAAAAAAGTAACATAACAGCAAGGGAAAGAACAAGACGAAGAAAGAAGAGAGGAGAGGAGAGGAGAGGAGAGTGTGTTAGACAGGAAATAACGTTCGATGAGGTGAGATGAGAAAAGAGGGTAAGGGTGGGGCAAGAAAGAGAGAAAAGAAGAGGGAGAGGAATCAGAAGTAGAGAAAGAAGAGAAGGAAGCAAGGAGAGGAAGAGAACTGCAGATGAGGGGAAGAGAAGACGGAAAAAGAATGTGCCCAAAACTGTATAAGAAGAGGTCAGGAGAGACGACCAACAGAAGGTATGGTAAGAGCAACGACATGAGAAGACAGGAGGGAAATAAGAAGATAAAGAAGAAGACAAGAAGGAGGTGAGGAAGAGGAAGGAGAGAGGAGGAGGACAGAGTGTTTGAAAGTGTGTATGGATTAGCAAAGTGAGGTGAACAATAAAAGTAATGTAACAAAAGGAAGAAGAGATGAGGGGAGAGGAGGAAGAATATGAAGATGATGATGATGAGAGGAGAGGAGAGGATGATGAATGGTGTGTCAAGAAAGGGAGGAAGGTTATGTAAGAAGAAATGGGTATAAGAAGGAGAGGCTGGAGAAAGGAGAGAGTACGACAGAAATAAAAAGAAAAATGTATGAAAGCTACCTGCAAAAAGAGAGGAGAACGAACTGTGATAAAGAGAGAGAGGAAGGATAAACAAGAAGAAAAGAAGAAAATGAATTAGAAGGAGAGAGAGAGAGAGAGAGAGAGAGAGAGAGAGAGAGAGACTCCTAAAAGAAAATTAGAGTCAGTTCCGATCTCAAATCAAACTCCAGTAAACTCAAACCCAAATCTCTCTCTCTCTCTCTCTCATGTGGTCACCCTTACCCTCGGTTCTTTCGACTGATCAATTTCCTTTGATTTTGTAGCCTTGTCTTTGTTCTTAGCTACTGGGGCATGAGAGAGAGAGAGAGAGAGAGAGAGAGAGAGAGAGAGAGAGAGAGAGAGAGAGAGAGAGAGAGAGAGAGAGAGAGAGAGAGAGAATAAATGGCAGTGTATATGAGACTGGTCATGAATAAAGGAAGTGTACCTAAAGGGAAATGCCTGTACGTAATGGAATCTGTTTACCGGTGTGTGTGTGTGTGTGTGTGTGTGTGTGTGTGTGTGTGTGTGTGTGTGTGTGTGTGTGTGTGTGTGTGTGTGTGTGTGTGAGAGAGAGAGAGAGAGAGAGAGAGAGAGAGAGAGAGAGAGAGAGAGAGAGAAGGTGGCACACAGTAAAACACAGCCTTCTCGTTTACCTTTGTTCCCCTCACAATATAAAACTGCCAGTGAGTGGGGAGAGGGGTCCTGTTATTTTTCAGCCCCCTACCCCTCTACCCACACACCCACCCTTTCATCCACTCGTTCTCCCACCCACCCACCTACCCATTCACCCACCCATCCACTCAGCCAACCACCCTTCCACCCACTCGTCCTTACCTACCCAACCTTCCACCAACCCGTCCTCCCACCCACCCACCTACCCACTCCACGTCCCCCTGAAGTCCCAGATCCACCTTACTCTTCCACTTACACGTCTCCCTCCCTCTATGCCACTTCCAACTCTGTATTCACCTTTACTACTTGTTTTGACCCTTTATTCACCCACGTAAAAGCTCCACCCACCTCTTCCTGACTTCCTCGATCCACCTTGCACTCCCATCTAGCCCTCATCCACTTAATTACACCACTGAATCAACCACTCACCCAACCAAGTGCCCAAGTGGTAGGGAGTTGTGTTCCTGTTCAGAAGAGCCGGAGATCAATTCTACGCACAGTTTAAGGATTTGAATTTCGAATCAATTTTCTTTACAAATCTTCAGCAATGCCTTGTGACATTTCATAACAGCGCCCTCGTTAACACCATCATACTAATCCCAAAGAGTCAATCCTAGCATGTATTAAGTATGGACTGCGGGTATGAGAGCCTAAATGGTGATATGTGACGGTGTGCGAATGTGTCTGGCGCTTAAGAGGACCGGTGGGTCTCAGGGAACGAGTGCCTAGTCTATGCCTGGAGTCGAGATGAGAAATGGATACAGACGGTGGGTATTGGTGCCTTAGCGATGATATGTGTGTGTGTGTGTGTGTGTGTGTGTGTGTGTGTGTGTGTGTGTGTGTGTGTGTGTGTGTGTGTGTGTGTGTGTGATGGAGGCGGCGTACCGGGACTCAGGGAACGAACTGTCTAGTCTAGTCTGTGCCTCACTATCCCACCACCATCTTCACCACTACCACCCACGTACAAGTCAACCACCTATCCCACCTATTGTTCGTCTCTTTAACCCCTCTCTCTATGCCCTTAAAAAAAAAACACAAAAAAGAAAATGAAAAAGGAAAAGGTTGAAAATACATAAACTATCATGAACTTTTTTTCTACCGTCAGGGGAAATAAAATACCTTTATGTGAAGTCGATGGCTTTTAAACGGCTTGGGTGTGGGGGTAAGGGTGAAAGAGAGGAGATATGAAAGAGAGCGGGGATGTGGAAGAGAAGAGAGGAGTGTGGGGGGTAGGGAGGGAGAAAGAGGTGGGAAAAGAGAAGCATGGATGGGTGGAAGGGAAGAGAGGAGTGTGTGGGGGAGAGAGATGGCAGGAAAAGAGAAGTATGAAAGATAGTAAGAGAGAAGAGGGAGAGAAAATGGAGAGGAGACAAGAGAAAAGAGAAGTGGGGAAAAGAGATGAGGAAGAGAGAAGAGGAAAAAAACAGTGGGAGAGAGCAAAGCATAAATGAGTGCAGGAGGAGAAGAAACAAGAAGGGGAGAGAAGGAGGACTTGGAGGAAAGGAGAAGAGGAGGAGGAAAAGAAGAAAGAAGAAGGAGGACAGAAGAGAAAAGGGAGACAGGAAAAAAAGAAAGGAAAGATGAAAGATGTGGAATGAGACCGAGAGAAGAGAGGACAGAAAAGAGGAAGGAAAGAAGAGATATGAGGAAGGAGACGGAGAGGATAGACGAGGGAAGAGGGGGAAAACAGAGGAGAAAAAAAGAGGATTCCGAGATGAGAGGATGAGGAGGGTTTGAGAGGGGAGAAAAGGGTGAGAGGGGCACAGGAGAGGAAAAGAGATGAATGCGTTAAAAAGAGAATGAGAAAGAATTAGCAGGAAGGGAGAAGAGACAGGAGGGCACAGAAAAGAACGAAGGCAGAGAGGACTGCGACAAAAAGAGAAGAGAAGAGAGACAAGGGAGAGAATGGAAGAGATACATGGAGGAGAGAAGAGAAGGAGGAGATGAGTGTTGAAAGGAGTGCTATTGGGACCATGAATTCGTGGCATACCCGGAACGACAGGTCACCCTACCGAACCTACCCACCAACTCAACACACGAATCACGAAAAAAGAGGTCATGTAATAATCTCCAACAGCATTACTGATGGATGAATGATTAAGCTTATATATACATAATATGAAGAATATAACCCACGATAGCTGTCGGATTTTCTTCAAGTCTTAAGCGATGACGGCCGCGTGATTTTACTAGGGTAACATGCCGGGTGTGTACTCATTCACCAATAACTCACAGAATATATTAGTAGATTAGGATACCCAATAACGATCTAGTTATTTTCAATGTCGTTGATGTAGCAACTGAGCATCACATTTGCACGATAATACATCACCATATTGATACTGCATACACACACACACAAAATAGACCCTCACTGCAATGGAAGTACGCCGAATCGTTCAATGTGACACATTATTAAGCTTTGCAATCAGTAGCTGTAAGTTTCCTGTCTTGTCTCGTAGGAAGCCACCCATCCACCCACAAAGTCCACCCGCCTACTCACCTTCCGGCCCACCTTGTCCACCTATCCACCCACAAGGCCCGCCCACCCCACCTACGCGGTCACCCCACCCTACCCGTCCTTGAGAATTGTTTTGTCTGTACGAATAGTTCCTGCCGTGAGCTTAGTTCCGGCCGTGAGATTGGTTCCGGCCGTGAGATTAATTCCTGAGAGTGTCAATACTGTCGTCACCTCAACCAACTCAAGACGAAGACAATGCTAGTTTTCTATTCAGCTAACGTCAGACGGTTTTATTCAGCGGAAAGTGGGTTATAGGAGCCTGACGGTGTTAATGAAAAATAAACCGTAAGGCACAAAGCAGGAGAGAAACTGCCATTATTAGCATGCTCATCAACCCCTTCAACCCGACGACGTATTAATCACATTCTTGAGATTTCCGTGCAATTCTGTTCAGCTTAGTAGAGCGCCAAAGTACTGGAAGGGTTAATGAAGGCTAGATCAAACCCCCTGAGTCCCTCCCTTACTGAATGAAATCGTCTGGTGGAAGAACGAGTAAAATAAAACCGTCTTTGGACTGGAGGGGTTAACACGAGCCTCATATCCATCTAATATCCAACCACTTTACTGAAACCTTTAAAACAACAAATAAAATAATATACACTTAAACAAGGACAAAAACCGTGAAGATTTGTTTGTGTAATACTTTCTCAATGAGCTTAACCTTAAAGGAGTTTTTGGTAATAGTTTCATAGGGATTTTAAAATGGTTTAGAGCATGGAAGTTAATTGTATTTTTTCGTGCTAAAGGGATGGTGATAGACTGAATTAGGTGCATTCAGTTCATCACGCAACTAGCTGCTTGTAACTGTGGCTGTCAGGGTGTGTATTGTGTGTATCACGCTGGATATAAAGCAAGCTCACTCTCTCACTCTGACTCCTGCACCACAAACACGCTCTCTCTCTCTCTCTCTCTCTCTCTCTCTCTCTTTGGGACAATGATACAACTTCCCCCCTCTCACTCATTCACACTCCCTCCTCCAACTCATCCACTCCTGTTTCCTCAGCCTAAATTACGAGAGGAGTTCCCTGAGTTTAGCAAAATAAACTATAGTCTGTTTATTTTCTCCTGACAAAAATCCCTAACACCTTTTCAGCTCAGATGGTGGCCAGATGTAGTCAGAGTGGAGGATAAAAATGACCAGTACCCAAGGAGACTCATTCCCACCTCATAACTAAAGCTCAAGGTATTCCACGCAAGCATGAGTTAGTGTTAAATCTGTGTGGGCCAGTTCCATCAGATAAATATAAATTGGTTATAGTGGTAATGTTAAGAAGATATCCTGGAACTAAAGAATTATTCAAGTGTGTCTTGTATTTGTGCCCTTCACCACCAGAGGTCTCCCCTGTGGCTAACTAGTGTGAAGAGTAGGTGTGAATCGGAGTGGTGTGTGAATCAGAAGAGTGTAGTGTGAATCAGAATGGAGTGCAATGTGAATCTGGCAGGAGAGTGAATCAGGAAGGAGCGTGAATCAGGGCAGGAGAAAGAGAGAGTGAATGCCAACCAGAACGAGGCAAGTTTGGAGGCGAGGGAAGCAATACCACTGTCCCCGTCTCCATGTATCACTCGCTGCTCCTCTGTCTCTTTCTGTACCACGACTTCGCCTCCTGTCTCTCTCTTTGTCACTTTCCCTGCCTCCCTCTCTCTCTCTCTCTCTCATTCTTCCAGTCCCTCTCTCTCTCTCTTTTCCTCACTGTCTCTCCTTGGTTCTCCGTCTTTCTCCCTGTCTTCCTTTTTCACATATTGTCTCTCCGTATCACCCCCTGGCCTGTGTCTCTCCCTGCCTCCCTCTGTCATTCTTATGCCCCACCCCCCTCTCTCTCTCTCTGCATCACTCCTTGCCTCTCTGTCTCTTTCCCCCTGCCTTCCTGTTTCTCTACCTGCCTCTCAGTTTCTCTCTCTCTCTGTCACCCTGTCTCTCTGCTTCTGTGTCTTCCCCTTTGCCTTCCTGTTTCTCTCCTTGTTCCTTTCTCCCTCCTTCCCTGCCTGTATCACTTCCTCCCTCCCTGCCTGTATCACTTTCTCTCTCCTTGTCTGTATCACTCCCTTCCTCCTTGCCTACGTCTCCCTCTCTGCCTGTATCACTCCCTCCCTCTTCGTCTCCCTTCCTGCCTTCCTTGATGATCTTCTCCCTACCACATTGTCTCCCTGTCCCTCTCTCTCACTCCTTCCTATCCTCCCTTCCTCTCACCTCCTTTCCTCGCTCCTTCCTTGACCCTCTTCCTTTCTTCCTGCCCCTCCGACCACCCCTCCCTCCTTATCTTCCTAAATGTCTCCTATCTTCCTTCCTTTTTTCACTGTCCTTTTCCCTCCATCCCTGTCTCCCACTCCCTCCACGAATGCCATCCTCCTTCCCTTTCCGCCTCTCTCCCTTAATAGCCGTACCCCTCCGCATCCTTCCCCCTGCATCTCTCTCTCTCTCTCCATCCCTTCCAGCCTCTCTCCCTCTGCTCCATTCCTGCCTCCCTCTCCCTGCATCCCTCTCCTTATTTCATCCCTCCCTCTCTCCCCCACCCTCTCTCCCTCCCTCCTTCCCTCTCTCCCTCTCCCTCCCTCCAGCTCAGACACCGCCGCAATAAGTTAGGGGCAGGAGTCTTATCCGGGCAGACTCACACATTAAAGGTGGAGGAATGGCGCAAACTTTAGGGGGATGAAACCAAGCACAGTTGCACGATCAGGGGCACTTTTTTTTCCCTACACACTATTTATTTATTTATTTTTTTTAAGTTCTTCTATCACTATTTTTTCTAAGTTTATTTTCCTATTCATTTTAAGGTTTATCTTAATGTGAGTTAAAACGGCTCTGAGGTCGCCACTAAACAAAAAAAATCTGTTAGGGTTAAGTTACCTGATTAAATCTACTTCTTGTTTTCAATTATTATATCTTTTTTGGTTTTAGACACATATTTGTCAGTCCACTTCCTCGTTTTCTCAAATTTGCCATAATAAGAAATAGACTGCATGGGTTCAGGACGGAGGACTGGCTTTCAAGTCTCTCCTAATTTGTCTTGAGGTGGTCAGAATGAATAGAAAAATGTCTGAAGGCTTAACGATGTACGGCCTATGTAAATTTAGGAGGATAAAACCACGATTTTTTATTTTATTTTGTTCCTTATTGTATCTACGTCATTTTGCTGGTTCGGTGTTATTCTCTCTCTCTCTCTCTCTCTCTCTCTCTCTCTGTGACGGCCTTGTTTTTGTCTCTACGTCAGGGGATTTCCTTCACTTTAAGGACCCAAAAGATCAAATTCCATAAATCTCTTCGGTAAAGTGGTTCGATGATTTTCCCCCCTGTCAATTTTCGAATTTTATCAGCTTAGGTGGATTTCGTAGTGAAGGATCGGTGATTATTATTCCCTTCAGTACTATGAGTGAAGGATATGTGATTATTATTCCCTTCAGTACTATGACATACTCCTTTATCATATCCATATAAAAAGTTCCCTAGCAGCGAGTGAGTTAGAAACAATATCCAATAATTCATATAGTAACTAGATAGATAGGCAGATAGATACTGACAAGTGGTATTTACGAATAATGCTGGGCCTCAGGTTACGGACTGTTAACTGTTTACTCAGGGTAAGAAATACATGCTCCTATGTATGTAAACCTACACATGTTGTTCTTGCATGCGTACATATACATGCATGCGTTTAATGCATATATGGAGATTGCACATGTCATTTGGCCATGAAAGTTAACACAATATCTGCAGCGAAAAGAAAGGAATGGGGAAAGTAGGCTGGCAAAGGTAATGAATGTTATGGTCTGTTGGCCATTCACGCTGACTTTTGCTTTCATTACCAAGAACAACCACACTAAGTCAAGGAGGATGCTGGGTCCACACGCCTTGCTGTAACTTCTATTACCGAGAAAAAGTTTCCACTGCTCTTCTATCCCTCTCTTTCGCTACATCTCACGTTGATTCGCTTTCCGTCGCTGGCGTCGTTTTCCTTAATTCATCCAATTCTGACTTGCTCGCACACACAAAACTTTGCCACTTCCCTCCTCACTGATGAAGGCGCCGGCTTAGACGTAGCCAGGGCTGGAGAACTGAGGCAAAGGCGCTTTTTTCGTTTTATTTTATGGTGGAAATTTCATTCATGGTGGCATGGTCTACGTATGCTGCTTTATGTGTCTAGATTACCACTGTCTGGTATGGGCAATTACTTCGACAAATATTCCTCGCTGAGAGTTTGGCAGGAATCCTGAAGCGTAGAATGATTCCATTTGTCGGCAACTTTCCTGATTTCAAATTTGGGAAAGTTTTAAAGTGTGGCTTCCAGTCTTCCGGATTCTTTTAGTTGCCCTTTCTACGGAATACGAGGATTGTATGGCGGTATTTTTCTCCCACTAACTGGCAACAATGGGGCTTGATCCCGAATCTATGGATTCCCAGACGTGCACCTCTCTGGCCTTGTTAAGGTAAATCACTAATAATAATAAGGTAAATCACTACTACTGATCAGGATAAAGAAGATGTTTAGCTGATATATCTTGAATATATATATATATATATATCTGACTGGGGTAAAAATAATTTGGATGTTTTTAATGCATCAAAGACTCAGTTTTTGCACCTATCAACCCGACAAAATCTTCCACAGGTATACCCACTTATGTTTAATAATACTCAACTTAATCCTGCATCATCACTGAACATGTTTGGAGTTTCATTTGCTCGGGACTTGTCTTGGAAAGATCATATTACATCTCTTGTAAAATCTGCTTCCAAGCGATTGGGTGTGCTAAGCCGACTCCGTTCCTTCTTTACCCCTGCACAATTGTTGACTCTATACAGGGGTTTTATCCGCCCCTGTGTGGAGTACAACTCTCATGTATGGGAAGGCTCCCCACATACAGCTCTTCTCAATAGGGTGGAGTCAAAGGCTTTTCGTCTCATTAACTCTCCCCCTCTTACTGACTCCCTTCAACCTCTGTCTCTTCGCCGCAGTGTTGCATCTTTATCTCTTTTCTATCGCTGCTTCAATGGTCACTGTTCCTCTGAACTGTCTGCTTGCATTCCTCCACTTCTACGACGGACGCATAGCACCCGTCTAGCAGCAAACTCTCACCCCTTTTCTGTCCAACTCTCTAATGGAAGAGTCAACCGTTACTCCCAGTCCTTCATTTATGCAACAGGTCAGCTCTGGAACTGTCTCCCTCTGTCTGTATTTCCTGCTTCCTATGATCTCCAGTCTTTCAAACGCAGTGTGTCCAGGCATCTCGAAATGAATGGATCTTGAATTTGGCTCTCTCTTGTATTTTGTTTTTCTCTTGGAGGGAACAGTATTGCGGGCTCATTGCCTTTGGTTCCTTCTTCCTCACAAAAAAATATATATATATATATATATATATATATATATATATATATATATATAAATAATGAACACTTCTATTATCGATCCTGTTTACATGGCTGCTTAATTAATCTCTCTCTCTCTCTCTCTCTCTCTCTCTCTCTCTCTCTCTCTCTCTCTCTCCCTGGTATCTGAAGTTGGTTTCTGTGAAGGGTGGCTTCAACAAAAAGGATCTATAGGCACTGATACCGTTATTCCTTGCTGGTGTGATGAAGGTGAACTACCGGGCCTCGGCAATGCACTTCCTAGCCTATGTCCAATACAGAGTTCGTAGAAAACCTTTACTTTGTGAAAACCTACAGAGATCAAACACACTACCTACTGTTTCTTAGCATTCTTTGACTCTTACTCCTTCATTACGAAATTTATATTTAACTACGGCTATGGCCAACTGATTATACTGTAATATTCATTTTAGTAGAGACCAATTGTAGAGAAAGAGTTAGTAGTAGTCGTCCCTTGTTACTTTACTCTGGTGGTGATGGGATGGGAGACAAGTTTCATTATAGTGCGTTTCTGCTAACCAGACGAACATCCCTAAGCTCTTTCAGCTCAGGTGATGGCCATGTGTAGACAGACTAGGGTTGATCTTACCAGTAACCAAGGAGACTCAATCCTACCTCATAACAAAGGTTTATCGAATTTCACGGCAAAGCGACTTAGCATTCAAGTCCTGGGAGTGACCCACATCCACCAGGTGATAACGAACCGGATACCTTTGTAATTAAGCGATCTCCAACTGCCAGGGATAAATATCGTCTGACAGTATTAACAGCTACGTAAAGAATGCATCATCGTATTGCAAGGGTTTAAATTCAACACAATTTGACAAGTTAGCCCATCACACAACACCGCAAAGGCTTAAGGAATGATGTGTGTCTTGCAAGGTTCAGTAGAGGTTCCTAATAAAAAAAAAAACTGTGCGTGTGTGTGTGTGTGTGTGTGTGTGTGTGTGTGTGTGTGTGTGTGTGTGTGTGTGTGTGTGTGTGTGTGTGTGTGTGTGTGTGTGTGTGTGTGTGTGTGTGTGTGTGTGTGTGTAATATGAAGATAATCTTGATATGCTTAGGAGTATTAAGAGGGACTGAATATGAGCACAAGAGACATGACAGCACACAGGGGAACACTACACACACACACACACACACACACACACACACACAGATGCAGACACCGTGAGACTGCGACAACACAAGAGATGGCTGACTCAACACTGTGAAGGATGTGTTGGCTGGCCTGACCTGATCCCTCACTTAACAAGGTCCCTCGTTACATTCACCACCTCGACCGTAACACCTCCGTCCCCAACATCCTCTCAACATTATTCCTAATCCCATTTTTATTTCGCAGATCTACACACACACACACACACACACACACACACAAGTATCACGCAGGATGGGTCCGACATAAATGATCAACACAACCCGTTATGTTTCAGGATGATTTAATAAGAGAAAGAGAGAAAGAGAGAGAGAGAGAGAGAGAGAGAGAGAGAGAGACGTACTACGGATATGACAGAATAGGCCACTACAAAATGAAACTGCAAACCATCGTGAAAAATAATGCAAAAATATCCGACATTTCGCAGCATCAGTCGTGTGTAGTGGTATACAATTTTGCTGGGAATGTGCCTCCATACTTTTTTGGGCGACTGTACGTTTGCCACGGTCCACTATCTTTGGACAATTATTATCTTTATTTTCTCTCGTTTCTTTTCTTTTGTCATGTGGTAAAACTTGGCCACTTTCACAACTTCCTCTCTCCTTTCCTCCCTCTCTCTTGCCTGGCTCTCTTTCGCTTATATTTCTATTTCTTCACCTTTTCGTTCACTTATTTCTTCCTCTGAACATCTACCTGTCTCACAACTTTCTTTCAGTCTCTTCCATTCATTTCCTTCTTTATTCTTCCTTCTCTTTTTATCACTCTTCCTTTCATTCTCCATCTTTCATTCTCTTTCTTTCACCCTCTTCGGCTTTCCTTCTCTCCCTCTTCCTCTCCCATCCCTCTTTGCTTTCATTCCTTTCCTCACGCATTCTTCTTTCTTCCACCCTCTTCCTTTTCTATGTATCTTTCTTTTCCTCTTTTTCCTCCCTTCATATTTCTCTTTCTTCCTACTCTATCAACTTTATTACTTCCCTCTTGTGTTATCCATATTTCAATTACCTTTTCTTATTAATTCATCTTTTCTCATCTTTTCCTCTTGTAACTACTTAATCCTTCTTTCCATCCCTCTCATTTCCAGATGTATTTCCTTCCTTATCTTTCCTTCATTCCTCATCCTCCCTCATCCCCATCCTTTCATTCTCTCTCTCCCTCTTCTCATCCCCTCCACTGCCTCCTTCCATCCCTCTTCCTTTTTCCTCCCACATCCTCTTTTCCATGACCCTCTCCCTCCTTACATATCTCCCTCCTCCTCCCACTTCTCACTGCCCCCTTCCCCTCTCACCCTCCCTACTCTCCCTCCCCCACGCTCTTCCTTCGTCCCTCTCCCCCTCTTCCTCTTCACCCTCTTACTCCACCTCCACATCCCCCACCCCCTCCACATCGCCTACCCAGTCCACATCGCCCACCTCCTCCACATCCCAACCACCATCATCGCTGGACTAATGAGGGTTCAGTATTTCGTTTGGTGGTAAATAGCCTACGAGGAGGTGATTATCGGGCGCCATTACCTCATTATTGCCATCATTAGGGCGGTAGACACGCCACTGACATCGGCACTTTTCACCACCGAGGCGTGAAGATGAAGACGTAAGCTATCTCGATCACCTCTATTATAAAACACTCTCATTTTCACCTTCTTCCTTCCTTGCTTCATTTCTCTTTCAATTTCTTACATTATACACTATTTACTTGTATTTACTATATCTACAACTACATCTGTATCCATCTAACTATCTATCTATCTACACACACACACACACACACACACACACACACACAACATATATGAATAAATATGCACTGATTATATCTTTCCTCTGAAGAAGCACAATTGGTAGCAAATTATGGAAGGCAATGAACACTGAATCTCCAACCTAACAAGAGTAATTACAAAATAATAATAATAATAATAAAAATAAATACTGACAAGCTTTTTCAGTCCCCACACCCCATGGGACCTCTTCGCAGCTAAACGACCCTGTGGGGGGTTAGCTGGGGAAAATCCAAAGTACGTTCCCGGACTGAATGGGTAAAATGAGATTGCTTTTAACGCCCTGTTCATGAAAGCTCTCAAAAGTAAAAAAAAATATATAAGAATAATCCCAAAACCATAATTCCAAAGCCAATTTATTTCCAAACTTGACCCCAAGGCTTTCCATGTCATTCTTCTCTCTCTCTCTCTCTCTCTCTCTCTCTCTCTCTCTCTCTCTCTCTCTCTCTCCCCTCCCAACACACTCTAATTTACAGAGTCTGGTGTCTGATGATAGAGTTAGGGAAGGGAAGGAAGTGAGGGAGAGAGAAGGAGGAGAGAAACAGGAGACAGGAAAATGATAGGGAAGGGAAAGGAAGGGAGGAGAGGGACTGATTGTGTGTGTGTGTGTGTGTGTGTGTGTGTGTGTGTGTGTGTGTGTGTGTGTGTGTGTGTGTGTGTGTGTGTGTGTGTGTGTGTGTGTGAGAGAGAGAGAGAGAGAGAGAGAGAGAGAGAGAGAGAGAGAGAGAGAGAGAGAGAGAGAGAGAGAGAGAGAGAGAGAAACATGAAATAATTTGAAGACACCGAAAGGGGAGAAGGAGAGAATAAGAAGGAGGGAAGGGAATAGTAAGAAGGGGAAGATAATAGGTGAGAGGATGAAGGAAGGGGAGAAGAAGGAGAGACTGAGAAAGATAGAGAAAGAAAGGAATAAAAGGGAGAAAAGAAAGAAAGAAAGAAAGGAAGAAATGAGATACAAGAGAAAGAACCACAAAAAACGAAGACAGGAGGGGAAAAGAAAAAGAGGATGCAAAGAAGGAAAAAAATATAGGAAAGAAAAATAATCAAAGGAGCGTAACAAACGAGACGAAATGATTATCAAAGAAATGAGTGAAAAGGGTAACTGAGCCAAAAAACTGACAAAGGAAGGAAGAGACGCCAGAATGAAGAACAGAGGTAAGGAGAGGGAGAGGAAAAGGGGCGTGACAAGGGAAAGAGGGAAAAACTGAAAGGGACTGAGAGGGAAGAAAGGAACACCAAAAGGGGAAAATATCAACAACAACAAAAAATGAAAAGTAGGTCGAAACCAGGAAAATTTAAAGGGAGGACGTGAATCAAGAAAGTGGGAGGGGGTGAATTAATCGTAGCGCCCGGCAAGCACACGCCTGACATGGGCCGGCAGCTTTACTGAACGCGTTCCAGACACGATCTGCGGGTCCTGAAGGGCAACAGATCTGTAAGACCGGGGGAACACAGCTTTTTTGTCACTAGAGAAGTGACCCCCTCCCCCCCACCCACCGCCCAAGTGCTGCAGACATGGGTGTAGGTGTGGGAGGCTTCTGAAGACACAGAGCACAAGAAAAATAAAGTAAGTTATATAGATTCACTGATAGGCAGATAGACTGACAGAATCACGGACAAACAGACAGATGAACAGATATATATATATATATATATATATATATATATATATATATATATATATATATATATATAAACACATAGTGTGTTGGAGAGAGAGAGAGAGAGAGAGAGAGAGAGAGAGAGAGAGAGCACTGCGGAAGCGAAAGAGAAGGGAAGGAGGAGTGAATAAAAAAAAAAAAATGAGGACGCAGAACAAGAGGGAGAACGAATGAGGCGAAATAAACAAGAAAGGAAACAACCCAGAACAAGGATCCTGTGAGAATGGCAAGGAGAGAAAAATATGGAGAGAAAGAAGAAAAGAGAGGGAAGAAACAACGAATAGAGGAGAGAGACGACAGGCGGGGAATAAGAGGAAAGCAAGGGAATGGGGCAAAGAACGAAGAAGAATACAATGGGAAAGAAGGAATAATAATAATAATAATAATAATAATAACAGCAATAATAATAATAATAATAATAATAATAATAATAACAGCAGCAATAATAATAATAATAATAATAATAATAATAATAATAATAATAATAATGCCAAGGAAAGAGGATGAAGGAATGACAAGTAAAGACTTACGGTAAGATGAAGGAAGAACAGAAAATAACTGAGAGAAAAGATGCAGAATAAGATGAAAACGGAAAAAAGACCAGAAGGAAACAGAATAATACTGGAAAAACGAAGAGGATAAGAAAGACGGGGATAGAAAGGAGAGACGAAAAGGGAAGGGAAAAAAGGATGAGCAAAGGAAGGAGACAAGGCAGAATAAGGAGAAAACAAACGAGAGGAAATGAAAAAATAAAATAGCAGGGAAGTAAAGTGGCTAGTGAGGGGAAGGAGAGGAAAAATGGATAAAGGGCAAGAAGAAAGGGAAGGAAAGAAGGAAGCGACGAAGGAGGGAGGGAAGATAGGGAACGAATATGAAAAACTGATTGAGAATGCGAGAAGGGGAGGCCGACAAAAGAATGCAGAGGGGCCGACAAGGACAAGGAACACAGGAGAAATATGCAGCAGATGAGAACCATGAGAGGTAAAAAAGGCGAGGAGGAAGAAGACAGAATAAAGAAGGAAGACAGAAGACAAAAAAGAGAAAGAAATCGAAAGTGGAAGTGGCAGGAAAAATGGCACGAGATAAGAGAGTAGAAGAAATGATAAATGATAAATTAAAGGAAAAAGGAATATCAAAGGAAGTACAAATGAGAAAGAATGGATGACTGGAAAATGGAAGAAACAAAAGCAGAATGAGGAGAAAAAAGAAGAAGCACAGTAAGCAGAATGCACAATGGAATGAAATATTGAAGTAAAAGAGATGAGGGAAACGGTGGAGAAATATATATAAATAAATAAATAAATATATATATATATATATATATATATATATATATGTGTGTGTGTTTGTGTGTGTGTGTGTGTGTGTTTGTGTGTGTTTGTGTGTGTGTGTGTGTAGAAGGATGAAAGAGAAGAAAGGCTACATAAAAGAGAGGAAGACTGAATAAAGGAGAGAGAGAGAGAGAGAGAGAGAGAGAGAGAGAGAGAGAGAGAGAGAGAGAGAGAGAGAGAGAGAATAGAGGAAAACAAGCGCCAGAGAAACCTGAGAGCACAATGGAAGACCCGCTGGATAGAGGATGCGATAAAGTGACAAAAGGTGGGAAGCGTTGTCGACAGAGGGAGAAAGAGGAGGAAAAGAGAGAAGTACCGATAATGGACCCGAAGAAGAAGAAGATGAAGAAGGATTAGGAAGAGGATAAGGAAGAGAAATAAAAAATAATAATCATTCATCACCATCATTCATCATTTAATCCTGTGTTCTCCTATGAGAAACGTAGGAGCCCGGGGCTAGGCAAGTTGGTCCTGACACTTAAGATGAAAATGACCAGCCTCACTCATCCCTGAGTGGCATTACGTAATAAACCCCAACCATCTCTTGGATATAAACCTGCACAGGCTCAATCCGATTGGAGCGCCATTATTACGGTACCCACTAAATCACCAGGCGCCATAATTTGGTTATATGGTTATCACCCAGCACAGTAAATGGTTTCCTGGTGAACAGGAAACCACTTGTCTTGTCACTCAGCGTAGAGTCACCCGTAGACAGAAGGAAGAGAAAAGAATGAAAGAAAGACAGAAGGGGAAGGAAGGAAAGAGGGAAGGAAGAGAGGAAAGGGCAGTCACTCGAGAGCAGCACTACATCGAGTGGATGGTGAGCGTCCCCACCTACCACTAAATAACCACCTCCACCTCCACCACCACCACAACAACAACAACAATTATAATAATAATAATAATAATAATAATAATAATAATAGGAGGAGGAGGAGGAGGAGGATAAAAAGAAAGAGGAAAAAGAAGATGGGAATGGGAAGGTAGGTAAGGTGACGAGAGAGAAAGGAAGAAGAGGGGAGAAAGTGAAATAGAAAAAAAATGTGATAAAAGATATCACACACAGGGATAGACTAAGAATGAGAGAGAGAGAGAGAGAGAGAGAGAGAGAGAGAGAGAGAGAGAGAGAGAGAGAGAGAGAGAGAGAGAGAGAGAGAGAGAGAGAGAGAGAGAGATGTTCTTTTAAAAAATCTCGTAAAAAGATAAGACTGATCACAACTTGAAAGACTCCTGAAACTGTGAAAAAAAAAAAAAAAAAAAAAGGGAAATCAAAGGAGACGAAGAACATTAGTGGTTATGACCGAAGAGGAGAGTAGAGGAGAGGAGAGGAGAGAAGAGAAGAAGAGGGAGGAGAGGAGAGAAGGGGAGAGAAGAGTGGAGCCTTAACATTGTAAAGACTAGAATCAAGGGGGGTCTTTGTTGAGAATGAGTTTAGCCGTGGCGGTGAGGAAAGTTAGAAAGAGATGGAGAGAGGGAGAGAGAGACAGGCGAGTGAAAGAGGGATGATAAAGGGAGGAAGAGAGTGAGGGATGAAGTGGAGGACAAAGGAGGGGAAGGGAGAGAGAGAGAGAGAGAGAGAGAGAGAGAGAGAGAGAGAGAGAGAGAGAGAGAGAGAGAGAGAGAGAGAGAAGGGAGGACGAGATACTGTATAATAAAAGGGATGGAGAGGGGAATCCAGGGAGGGAAGGGAGGGGTGGAGGGGGAAAAGAAGGGGGGGATGAAGGGAAAGAAGGGAAGTGAAGCGACACACACACACACACACACACACACACACACACACACACACACACACACACACACAATGGAGCGTAGGAGGCCCCAATAAGGCTGCTGAATGGGTGAAGCTAATGATTTAATGGCGAGGATAATTTTGTCGTGCCGGGCCATTTGGAAGTGACCCTCGCCTTAATGACCAATTAACCTCGCTTTGTTTTCACCTGACAGGACTGGACCACCTTAACAATTATTTGAATACTAACTCGTGGCTCTATTAAGTTCAAAGTGTTGTAATAATCACGTAGAAATGAGTCTCCTTGGTTACTAGTCGTGATTAGTTTTCACCTGAGAGACCTGGACCACCACCTCCAAAATTTTATTACCAATTCGTGGCTGCATGAAATTTAACGAACATTAGTCATGAGGCAGAATGGGTCTCCTTGGTTACTGGTGGAAGTGACTCACCAATGTAGCTACACTTGTCCATCCCCTGAGCTGAAAGGGGCGAGGGGTCAACAAGAGGTCTAAACAAACGAACAATTTTGATACTTTCACTCAGATGACTATTCTTAGTGTGTGTGTGTGTGTGTGTGTGTGTGTGTGTGTGTGTGTGTGTGTGTGTGTGTGTGTGTGTGTGTGTGTGTGTGTTCGTTATCTCTGTGTGTATATCCTGTGTACGTTTTTCCTGAAGAACAGCTTTGACGAAACGTCGAATAAGAGTTGGATTCAAGCATTACTCCTTTTTTTATTCTTGTTACCGCCAGACGATTTTATTCAGCTGATGGGAGACGCTTTATAGTCTCTTGCAGACCGACAAGCTGACCCCAAGATGAATGAAATCGCCTGGAGGTAGCAGGAACAAACTAATGCCATTATTGAGAGTACTGTGAGGCTCCCTAGACTAAATCGTAAAGCACTGACGGGGAAAAAAATCACAATTCTTTATTTTCCGATCTTTTCTTTTTTCATTTTTCATTTTTTTTTTTAATATAGGCTTGTTCAGTATTCATGGCAAAATTGAAGCTGACATATCGAGTTTTTTTTTTTTTCCTCGACCTTTGCTGTACTTTTTTTATTTTGTTTTTATTTCTTCATTCTCACTGTGTATGGTTCAGAATATAATGACTGAAGCTGGATGCCATTTTTTTTTTTGGCCTTCGTTTCACCTTTTATTTATTTATTTAGTTAGTTATTTATTATTTATTTTATTTTAATTTTCACTGTCTGTAGTTAAGAATTCAGGAACTGAAGCCGACATACATAGGGTCATATTCGCAAACTGTCCATGCAGTTGGATTTACGAAAAAACTTACGATCAATTCCCTATAGTAACGTCATCTCTCTCTCTCTCTCTCTCTGCCCTAGCCATCATTGTCTGCCTATCTATCTTTCTAAATCTATCTATCTATCTATCTATCCATCCAATACCTGGGCCATTCGAGTCACATTAACCCCTGCAAAAGAAACACGACCTTGATTGCGATCGTACCTGCCGTTCCATGCCAATTAGCGTGCACACCTGTTTTTCGAATTACAGGACAGGTAGCCTCCTCTTATTTCCACGGCATAACAAAGCGCACTCATCCTTTTTGGTGTAAAAAAATGAAAGAGTAAATTAATTAGTAAGTGACAAACAGTTACGGGGAAAAAATCCACTGAGTTTTGATAAGAAAAAATAATAGTTTTTTAAAAATTACAAGCGGGTCAATGAGATGCTTTTTTTTTTTTCCACATCTCTCAGGCTCCTATGACTCACTCTCAGATGAATAAAATCGTCTGGCTCAGTTAGAATTAAATACTAGAACTGTTCCGACCATGAGGGTGAAAAATAAAGTATTAACACGCTGACTGCTACACACACTCAAAAAAATCGCCTCCTTTTTGTAGTCATAAAAGAAAATAATTGCACAGGTAAAAACAGAACTGTCCCACTCATGAGGGAACTAAGTGGAAAATTAAAAAATGGCATAAACTATTACGAAAAAACATCTACACAGTTACCAATAAGAAAAATCTACATATATATATTTTTAATAACACAAAGGACTCTGACCTGCACTTTTAAATGGTTGAGTGTGAGTTTTTTATACCTGAACTATCAAATTAGTTCATCATCATCATCATCATCATCATCATCATCATCACCACCACCACCACCATCATCATCATCATCATCATCATCATCATCACCATCATCATCATCATCATCACCATCATCATCACCATCATCATCACCACCCTACCACCACCACCACCGCCACCACCACCACCACCAACAACAACAACAACAACAACCACCACCACCATCATCATCATCATCATCACCATCACCACCACCACCACCACCACCATCATCATCATCATCATCACCATCATCATCACCACCTTATACCACCACCACCACCACCGCCACCACCAACTACAACCACCACCACCACCACCACCACCACCACCATCATCATCATCATCATCATCCTAGACCTCGTTTCCAATAATATACGAGGTTGGAGGGAATAATCAATAGGAAAAAATGAGTGCACAGGAGAGAACTATAAAAACTGAATAGAGAAAAAATTCGCCACACATCCATGCACTCATCATGACGCTTCAACATTTTCAGCTGCATCCCACAGGATAAATGATCCACATAAACAATTACTTCGTATTTCCCGTGGGATAAAGACATTTCGTTGAGTGCTAAGTAAAAACAGGCGCGCTGTCATGAGAATTTTCTAAACAAACTTCATGCATTTATTTTGATTCTTCGTCAGTCTCTCTCTCTCTCTCTCTCTCTCTCTCTCTCTCTTCTTTAACCCAAGCATTACTAGTTCAGTGACCCAACCTTTTTAAGTGGAATATGGAAATGATGTGCTGTTACTGGACTGCACATTACCGGATTGCACAAGTTGATTACCTGATGAAATAACACAGAACTCACTTCCATATTAGGCAAAATACAAACAACTTTTGCAGTATATAATAAAAAATAATGATTCACTTTAAAATATAGCAACTGGAACTAATGCATTTAATTTGGACTGCACAGACTGATGGAAGAAAAATAATACTCACATGAAGCACAATTACCGATAGGAATAATTATAAACAGGTTTTTCTCCTAAGCTTAACAAGGTTTATTCAGTCGCTTATTCTTTTAGTATTTATGATCACAGTGGAAGATATGTAATTTCTGTTTCTGTCTCTATATATCTGTTCTTCCATAGCAATTTATTATATTTACCGATCCACCTATCAATATCTATATTTACCTGACTACTTGTATCTATATCTATCCATCTATCTTATTATCTATCAATCTATTTATCCATTTCTCGACTTTATAATTATCTGACAATCTGTATCTATCCTCTATCTATCTATCCATCCATTTATCTATGTATTAACTGGACTGCACAAATAAAATAGGAAATTAAATCAAAATACACATAAATTAGTCGCAGTCTTTTCCATATATACAGTATATATATATATATATATATATATATATATATATATATATATATATATATATATATATATATATATATATATACAGTATATATATATATATATATATATATATATATATATATATATATATATATATATATATATATATATATATATAAAATGAGTTCTGTGATACGCTCTTTTTGCGGGTAATAGAAGTCGTGACAGTTCATTTCATGACTGCACAGAGTAATTAGTCAAGGAAATATAAGCTGATGAGGATTTTACTTTTTTTTCTTTTCTTTTTTACCCAGGGCACACAAAGGTCAATGGCGTTTTCTCTTGCCTGGAAATAAACGCAACAACGAGTTAGTAACAGCGGTAAACATTTACATGTAGCACACTCATGCAGACACGAAAAACGTCACTATTTTCTTTTTCCATAATTATCACAAGTTCAAGGGATTTATCTTTTAATCGAGACTATTTTTAAATCGAGATTGTTTTTCAGATCCATATGGTTTTTCGTCTTGTTTATTTTTTGTGAGAAATTTTTTTAAAGCGAAATTTTATCCCTCTTAAATAATTTTGTTTATGGACAATGCAAAGTAAATCAACATACATGACACTAAATATAATAACGATTTTATATAAATTCTTAAATAAGGATAATAATTTCATAACTTTTTTATCGCAAACATATCAGTCTCAGTGACTCGGCGTTGTTGGTGGAAATGAAAATGGTATTTTTTTTGGTCTGAAAGCGCAAATACAACACTGCGTCAGTCAAACACTTTAAAAATGAGAAAATCACAGCACTTATTGTCTTAAGCACATATAGACCAATGACCTGCTCTCAAAAGCCCTCCACACACACACACACACACACACACACACACACACACACACACACACACACACACACACACTACATAAACGGAATTTCGTACAAAACAAAAATATATCCTTAAAGGCATATTAATTAAACTCAACATACTCGTACAATAAACGATATATATTTTTATGCTTTTTTAGGAACGATAGATGAAAATTAAGTTATAGTGGGGAAAAACACTTACAAAGACACTAATAAATTATAATAAACACGGAATTTTGTGGAGGAAAAAAAAAGAAGGAAAAAAGAATCTATGCTTGTTAATTGGACTTACGCCCGGTCAGAGCCACATTTCACACGTGAATGAGAACAAACATTTTAAATTACGAGGCGCTCTCTCTCTCTCTCTCTCTCTCTCTCTCTCTCTCTCCCTCTCTCTCTCTCTTCCTGCTAATTTAGTCATGGAACGCGGCGCCAACGGGAACTCTCTCCTCAGAATATAATGGTCGGGAGCCAGGTGCCTTAATTTTTTTTTCTCTTTTTTTTTTCTTTTTGGTTCCTTTCTGCCTGTGAGATGGAGGCCAAAATTTCGAGTGAGGGAATGGCTGTGTGGACTATTTCGCTTGGCATTCTGATGATAGTCCTATTATTTATTCATTTATTTATTTATTTATTACTGGATCTCATTACTCCATTATATTCCCAGGCGGTAACAACAATATTAAAGGAAATACGTGATGGTGTTGAGAAGGTTCATGACAACTTTTCCTACGCATTTCATTCCGAGAGGTGCATTTTAAGTTTTTCAAAATAATCTGGCTCCCTAAAAAAAAAAAAAAAAAAAAATCAAAGAAATATCATGATGTACAAATACTTAGCCCCCAAAAATCAAAGAAATATCATGATGTACAAATACTTCACCCCCAAAAATCAAAGGAATATCATGATGTACAAATACTTCACCCCCAAAAATCAAAGAAATATCATGATGTCGAAATGTACTGTGATGCGAAAAAAGGGAATGAAATATAATAATGTTGAAATGCCTAAGAACAGGATTACAGAACATGGATATAATACACTAAATTAGTTACGTCCCTCTTCTCCAATAACCCATTCCCAGGCCACGTAAATAAAATATACAGTATATGACGAAACATCAATAGGAAACTAATCTGTATGACCTACGGTATATGTAGAAAAAAAAATGTATATGAAAGACGCAATAAAAACCACAGCTGAAAAATTCTCACTGTACGTGTCAAAAAATATGGATAAAGACAACAATAGCAACCAAAAATCCATGACCCACCACTATTAAGAAAAAAAAAAAAAAAAGATAATGTATGGCAAGACACTAAAGGAGATCCAGTTCAATAACCCACTCAGACACTATGCAAACAGAATATATATATGACAAAATATCAGTAAGGGCCAAATGTGCACGACCCACGCCTTCCCTATCAAAAAATATGTATGAAAAAAACAACAGGGATCGAGCAGCATGGCCCACTCCCACACTACATCAATAATAAATAAATAAATAAATATAAATGAATTAGTAAAGGAGAAGGGACGCAGCTGCATGACCCACTACCCCACAGCAGGTCGAAGGGAGAAGAGCAGCTAAGATCTGAACAACTTTAACTTCTTGATGTCTGTTATTTTTTACGCTATTCTCTGACAATCTGAAATACGCAGTGTTTGGTGAAATCTGGTACGTACTTCAGCAATTCACACTTTATGGTGGTAATTTCTGACTTCGATTACAGTATGTAGGCCTCAATAACCAAAATAAATTATACTTAAATCAGAGGAACACATGGAGAATAAATAAAGCCGAAACAATAGGCAGAAAGGACAGGATGATCTAAAGCGCTTAAGAAAAATACAGAGGAAGAATACATAAGGAAGGATGGTTGGGAATAGCAGAAGAGAAGGTATAAAATAAAGTGAAAGCGTACATGAAGAAGACTGCCTTGGAATGGTGGAAGGAAGAAGATGCCAAGAAAAATATACCCACATTCTGGTCAGTTTTGTGTATATGATTCCAAATTCACAACTAAAAAATATATATCCACATTCCGGTCAATTCTGTGTTCATGATTCAACCTTCACTACTGTTTTATGTACTGTTAAAAAAAAAAAAAATGGAGCCAAATTCAGTAACTATATATAAATTGTTTACCAGTATAACAGGGGGTGAATAAGGCATGGCATGGATATAAAAAAGGACTCTAGTTTTAATACAGGTGTAGTAGATTATAAGAGCTGAGAGACACAAGGGCATATTCAATTTTTTTTTTTTTTTTTTTTTTTTTTGGGGGGGGGGAGGAGAAGGGATACTGAGAAACATTCCTTCCTCTTAAATGGATATATCCTACAACTAACATGGTAAAAATGTGACAGACCAATCGCAAATATCAGCAGTTTCATATAGGAGACTTTACTGAATTTAACTATATATACTGTAATTTCTTAACTCCACCCCAAAACATCCCCAACCCCTTCCGTCCTTCTCTTTAATAGCCCAAAGGATATTTACGCCTTGAAAATCCCACCCCCCTTTCCCCTTTTACAATCCTGGGCCAGATCCACAAACACACCATCAACAGCCTCACGTAAATCGTAAATGTGATCTGATTTACCTAGGAAGGACAAGGAACGAGTGCATCGAAATTCCCGATATTCCTTGTTCCCACTGCAAATAAAAATCTAAGTTAATATACAGAGTTGTTCAGAAGTGTTTGTGGATCCCGGGCCATGCACAGACACTGTTATTATACGGTTTCCGCTTATGCTATGGCTCACCTCAGTACTGTAGTGGGGCTGATAAGGTCTGGCTATGTGTTGTGTCTGGCTCACGTGTAGGAAACTCTTGACATCCCTGACATCCCTGTAACAAAGAGAAATGATAGGCACTAATGAAAATGACAAGTTAATACATAGTGTGTGTGTGTGTGTGTGTGTGTGTGTGTGTGTGTGTGTGTGTGTAGGAGGGGGCGATTATCCGTGAGCGGCATCAGGAAAGTAATAGACTCAGAGCCAAAAGTTTTACAGGATCGCGAAAAGTTGCCAAGTGGAAGTCGATTTGTTTCCCCAGGGAGATAGATGCATGAGAGACAGATAGATAAATTGACTGAGAGATAGATCGACCGACAGGCAGACAGATAGATAGACAGATGGATAGACATACAGACCCACTCAAGTGAATTTGTGGCCTCAGGAACTATGCTACTTTCGGCTTCTCTCCACCGCTATTTTGCTTCTCTCTCTCTCTCTCTCTCTCTCTCTCTCTCTCTCTCTCTCTCTCGACACACAAAGAGGTGGAGTGGGGAAAGGCCTGAGAGAAAAAGAGAGAAAAAATATGAACTGGACAAGAGTTTCAAGAGTTATATTTCCAGCTCGGGGCGTTAACTTTAAATATAATGGACAGGAAAATAAATAACAGTGAAATTTTATCACCTGGGAATTACGATACACCTTAATTACCTGGAATTTTGTTCTGCGAAAAAAAGAGATTGTTTGGTAATACGGTCATTAAATGAGATCGTTTACAGCCAATTACTGGAAAAATATTATAACGACAACCGTGAATTTAGTACTGAAATTTGGGGGATGTAATCAAAATACACACACACACACACACACACACACACACACACACACACACACACACACACACACACACACATTCGTGTTTAATTCTTTCAAGTTCTTACTCATGTAAAGTTAATGGTACCAGCAAATGAAGGTAAAAAAAGGTCACCATCATCATCATCATCATCATCATCACCTCCACCACCACTGACATCATCAACATCATCATCATAATCATCGAAATCATTACCGTTACTATACACAGTCACCATTACTCATGCCATCCTCCTCGTCATCATCATCATCATCAGCAGCACCATAACCACTACCAATACTATCGTTAGCATCACAAAAATCATCACCATTGCTAAACACATCGCCATCGACACCATACCATCATCATCATCATCATCATTATTATCATCATCATCACTATCACCACAACCACCATCATAATCACCATCACTATCACCATCATCACCACCACCACCACAACCACCATCTTCATCATAATCACCACCACCACGACTACAACCATCATCACCATCATCATCATCATCACCACTTGTACCAAATAACCAACAATTAATTCTCCTTTTTATATTCTATTTCGATCAGTCTAATGCTCCTGACTCAGCCTTAGTTTCCTTCTTTTTTTTCCCCTTGGGATTAAAAACAACGAATTCCAATACAGGGAACGCATCAGATAAGACAAATTTACTTCCATATGCATATTTTTACACGGGGGAAATGCATGTGCTTTTATCGGTAGGATTAACTGTCACTCGTGTTTTTACCTTTCAGTTTTAATGGACGCCGGGAAACGTGAATAAACATCAAAAAACAGTGAAAACAACAACAGCTTCAACAAACATTCCATCAGCTTTTCCATGTTGGTCTCTCTCTCTCTCTCTCTCTCTCTCTCTCTCTCTCACACACACACACACACACACACACACACACACACACATCACGTCCTCCAGTTGTAAGAGCCAAAAATTCCCAATGGATGATTTCCCTTCATTAACAATCTGACCCAATGGTACTTAGGACAAAAGCTGGAGAAGAGCAATTTAAACACTCATTATCTGTGTATCGAAAAACTCCCCCTCCCCCCCAGAAAAAAAAACAAAGATAATTTACTCACAATGTGTATTTAAAAAGCAGCGATGGTTAGCAAAAAAAAATAATAATAATAAATAAATAAGTCAATAAATCAGGTGGAGGAATGGAATCTAATCACTGATAATTCTGGATTTCGAAAAACTCCAAAAAATAAATGTAAAAAAAAATCTATACGTTCCATTAGTGAGGCCGTGTAGCGTGAGTAATCCATTAAGAGACTACGGTGTTGGGTTTTATCTCTTGTGGCCTTTTTGTTACGGTAATAAATACATCAAAGTTGGCCATGTTTTTGTTTCAAGTTATTTCTTCTTTTTTACCATTATTTCTTTTTATTTACCATTATCTATGTATTTATTTACTTTTCTTGCTGCGCCCGGAGCTGGATTTTGGGGTTGCATTTTTTGTCTACCTGTGCTCTTACGACAGAAGGAAAGAGCCGATACATTTACCATATGAGGGTATGTGAGAGATTAAAGGTATTACAGTACAGTACTTTGTTTTCCACTGTCCTAGGAGATGCAAGAAACTTTTAAGTGATATTATTATTATTATTATTATTATTATTATTATTATTATTGTTACTATTATTATGTGCCTGCTACCACTGAATAAAAACGTACAGCATTACCAAGATGCCACAGACTTCACCTTACGGAGATGGTCACAGTACAAACTGGACTCATTGCTAATTAAGCACCAAAAGATGTTTGCTGTTACCAGACAAATTTATTCACCTTAGGAGAACATTCTAACCGTAAATGAGTTAAGTCTTTCAGTACGATGATGTACTTTTAACTTTATTCTTGCTGCCTCCAGACGATTTTGTTTAATCTTTGAAACACCACTCTCAGTCGAAAATGAGAACGTCTCCCCAGTACTCAGCGCAATGGGCCACACATCTACTTAAAGTCATCATTAAAGTGAGCTAGAGAAAATCCTTGACACCATTTCTTAAGTGACTTATTTGGTTTATAACTCCTTACTATCCTCTTCTGTCATTTAAATCATTCAAATACTATCATGCCATAAATAACATACAGCTTCATATTTGCCAGCTGCATCCAAAAATAAATCACTAAGGAGAAGGTGCTACGGAGCTTCCTTACCCGACGAAAAGGCAGACCCTTGACATTCCCTTCGACACACATGGTTTCCTTTTGTAATACTGCCTAAGTTAGCCTGAATAAAATACTCAGGTGGGTTGAAAGCAGCTAAGGAGTTTATCCAGTTAGTCTTTAATTACAGTACCTGTCTGCTTGGATTTCCCAGTTACCCCTCCCAGGAACGGTGGCTCTTGACTACCAAAAGCCAGACAATTATGGAATCTTTTTTCTTCAAAGAGTTTAAAATCGTTTGGTGTTAGCAGGAATGTATACTTACTCTGTTCACTTCCATTAAGCGTCAAACTGCACATCTTTCCGTCTTGAATGCTGTGTTACAAGAAGATAACAACAACAGAATATGCTGCTAATAACGAACAAGTACTAAGGAATGAAAGTAGAGCTACAGTGTTGTTTCATTCTGTCATTAACCTACTGGAAAATGGCTGTCAAAGGGCGAAAATCTACGCCAAGTTAAAGTGAATGGACTATACATGAGCCCATAGGAGCAAAAGGACCACACTCGCCCAACTTCCCAATCTGGAAACCCGGCGTAAGACAAACACAAATCGGGAAGTGAGGGCGAGGTTCAGGGTCGCTCTTATAAGTTTTCCCGGTGAGGTCGAATATCCGGCTTGGCAAATGAAGGACGCGGTGTTGTGGAAATCCTCGACGTCTGGAGCCTGAGGTAGGAGAGCATTTAGGGACTCCAGCGCCCGCCTCCACACCTGAGTTACCTGCCCGGGAGAGCGGAGGTGAGGAGCAGGCGGGGAGGAAAGCGTGAGTGGAGAGGAGAAAGTGAGTTTGCAAAGCGTCTACCTGGACACGCGCACACATAAACACTGTTGGAGAACTGGCAGCAACACAGATTCGAGCATTGTGACTAGAAAGAGGTAGGAAAAATCACGGTAGGTTAAGTATGATTAGCTCAAGGTATTTAAGGACAGGTTAGGTTAGGTAAGGTTAGGCTGAATAGGTTAGACTGGGTTGGGCTAGGGTTGGTTAGGGTTTCTGCTTCTTTTTAGTTAGGGGGAGGCGGTGGCTGAATCGGTAGAGAGGCGGCCTGCAGTCCTGATGGACCCAGGTTCGAATCCCGGCTGGGGCAGGGAACAGTTTAAGGATTTGAATTTCATAGAAGCAGACTTTCCTGATCTACCAGATGACCCGCCGACATGTCATAAAAGTACCCCCGCTAATACCAATACACCAGTCCTGTATGAGACAGCCCTAGCATGTATTCAGTATGGACGGTGGGTGTTAGCGCCGAAGTGGTGACATGTGGAGGTGTAGGAGGACTACTGGGCCTTGGGATAGGCTACTGCCCCCGAGATATAGGCCCTGAAGCCTTTGCCCAGAGTCGGACACACACACACACACACACACACACACACACACAAAAGGTTAGGCTGGGATGAGGAGAGGCTGTTACACTAGATTAGATCAGATTAGAATAGGTTGTTAGGTCAGGTGAGGGGGATGGGGAGAGAGTGAAAAAATTTTTAAGCGCCTTCCCCGACACGCACACATAACAACACTGCTGGAAACTCAAAAATGACACAGAATCGAGAAAAAATGGTTACACGTCAGATCACATAAGGAGCTCAGGAGAAATAAAAGTTAGGCAACGTTTGACAGGACGAAGAGATTAAAGACTGCCTACTTCAACAAGAGCACACGTAATGCATTGCCGGAAACTGGACATGGCACGGATTCGAGCAATATAGCTAGGTCAGGACAGGTCAGAATCGTGGTCAGGTGAGGTAAGGTGAGAGTCAGGCGGAAGGAGAGAGCTGACAGTGTGCCTACCCTGACAAACGCACACATGAATATTACCGGTAGACTGGCAATAACACTGAATCGGACCGTGTAGCTAGGTTAGGGTAGGTCAGAACAGGAGAAATGATTTTAGGTGAGCTTAGGTGAGGTGAGGTGAAATGAGATATGAGTTGAGATGAGATGAAATGAGATGAGATGAGATGAGATGAGATGAAATGAAATGAGATGAGATGAGATGAGATGAGGTGAGATGAAATGAAATGAAATGAAATGAAATGTAATGAAATTGGATGAGGTGAGGTGAGGTGAGGTGATGTGAGGTGAGACGAGGTGAGGTGAGGTGAGGTGAGAGGCAGATGGGGAGTGGGAGTTTACAGAGTGGAAGAGTTACACCCACTTCTCGAAATGTGGGGATAACTCTTCCATTTGCACAGCCAGGCCACTATGATTGCTGGACACAGTTTACCGAGTGCCCATCCGAACACGCACTCACATAAAGTCTGGGGGAAATGGCAGTATCATGGTTTCAAGCAAAATGGCTGGGTTTGAGTAAGTCTGGGGAGTTTACGTGGTGTTCAGGCACTTAGAGAATGTGGTCTGTATTCTGGTAGGTTAAGGAAGCTCCCTAACCCCTTTTCCTAAGCCATTTACTTTGTTTATTACACCTTACTGTCCTATTCTGTTATATAAGTCCTTTAAACATCGTTATACTGTTCATAAAACGCACAAAAGGATATTAACCAGCCGTATCCAAAAATAAATTGCTCAAGAAGAGGTGTTATGGAGCTTCCTTACCAGATGAGAATACGGACCCATGTCTGCTGCTGATTGGACGCGAGTTCGATCTAACAGTGGGCCAGGGAACAGTTTAATTATCTGAATTTAAATGAAACAAAGTGTACTTGTCTATTACAAAACCTAGCAACACATTGGATAAACACCTCCCCCTTTTCCAGTACACCATTTCTGAATTAAGACAGCCCTTGTGTTATTCGATACGGACGGTGGACATCAGCGCTGAAGTAACGACATGCGGAAGTGTGCTGGGCTTCATGGAAGGGAGTGCGAAGCCTATACCCAGAGTAGGAAAGAGAGAGAGAGAGAGAGAGAAAAAAAAAGTTAGGAGTAAGAGAGGCTAAGTTAGGTTTGGCTGGTTCGGTTATGTGAGGGTAGGTAGAATATGAAGCTTAGTTAACTTGGGGATAGGTAGTTATGTTACTTTATAAAGGTTAAATTATGATATCTTAGGTTCAGTTACACTCGATTGGATTAAACTACATTGGGTTAGGTAGAATACGCAAGGTTAGGAATGGAGGCAGTGAGAGAGTGTTAACCAGGCGCCTGCTTTATCACACGCATGCATAAACAGTGCTGGAGAACTGGCAATAAAACTGATTCGGGCAAACAAGAAGAGAATGAATGTTTGAAGATTGGTAACAGCACTTTCCATTATCATCATCATCATCATCATCATCATCATTATCATCACCATCTTCTTGTCACTGTCCATCTATCCATCATCCAATCCCTATTTTTTCCCATCAGGAGCGTAGGGGCCCGGGTCTAGGCTACTTAGTTCCTAGATTGTACTACAGGAAAAAGGTGTCCATTAAATTTTTCCATTTAGATATATTATTCAGGCTAATATAGGATTATTTTGCTTAGAGGAGGGAATCAGAGAGAGAGAGAGAGAGAGAGAGAGAGAGAGAGAGAAACTAAATCAATATAAAACGCTACTACGAACACATTTAGCTTTTCTATTCACGGTAACACCAGACGATTTTGCTAAGCTCAAAGAATTACTGTCAAAGAAATTCCTAAGTCAAAGAAACACAAGTATATATAAAAATCTGAGGAACGACAGACGATTTTGTTGAGCTGAGAGGAACCCAAGCACTCAAAATGGGGGAAGTTAATGGTATCTGAATTATTGTCATGAGGGGAGGGGAAAACGGCGTTGTCAGGAATTATTCACTGCGGAGACTGAGCGCACTGCCATGAATAATTTGTTTATAATCTGCATGACGAAAACAGCGGTATAATGAATCAAAAGAATATTACGCAAACCGCCGTAAATGACGTGAAAATTTTGCTTGTAATTTTCACTGACGAATACACCGGAAAATTATGCAAACCGCCCAGTAACGCACAAAACTCACCAGGAACAACAATAAAAACAATAACGAGAGCATTCCGAGAGCATATACCTCCGTCAAGGCGGCACCATCCCTCTTTTTGACCATGACCTTTGACCCTTTCCATCCCAAATTTAATAACTTGTTCCCAAGATGGTGTTCTCCATTACTTAAAATTTTTGTAACACCATACAATAATTTATTCATAACTTCGACAAAAGACAGACAGACAGACAGATAAAGTAAATAAACAAATAAACAGTGTAATAAATAACCATTACGGCGGAGGTAACATCCCAAAACACTTTAACCTCTTCAGCCCGAGAGCGTCACTTTTATCTCAGGAGTGGAGAGATGAATAAGACTCCGGCATACCTAGAAACCGGGAGCGAGAAATGTCATGGTGCTTGAATAACGTGGTCTGGAATGAGATGATGATAATGATGAAACTAGTGATGGTAATGGTGGTGGTGGTGGTGGTTGTGATGATGATGATGATGATGATAATGATGATGATGAAACTAGTGATGATAATGGTGATGGTGACGCCGATGATGAAACTATGACGAGGAAAATGGTGATATTACTGACGATGACGATGGCAAGCAATAGTTACAGTACCTGAGGGCAAAGGAGGTCAACTAACCCGTCCTCTTGCACACTGGGTGACAGGATACGAGGGGGTGGGTTAGCGTATGGGGTATGAGTGACGTGGAGGGAATTACAGAGGCACTCATTTGCATACTGCTCGACCCCCCCAAGTTTACGTAATTAGGTCTCACCCCAGATCGCCATCTTCAGTCAAGGGTCGTACTCTAAATTAGTGTTACGTAATGTTACCCTGTCGTTTCTTAGTTTTAATGTGTTGTATTATTTTCGTTTTAATGTCTGTTTCCCTTTAGTAATATCGTCTTGTCTTTGCCTTTTTACTTTCATTCTCTGTCCTATATCAGTGAATTATTATTTTTTTTCATGTTAAGTCCCCCCCCCTCTCTCTCTCTCTCTCTCTCTCTCTCTCTCTCTGATCCTTCCTTTCAACCTCTTGGTCAAAATGCTCCTAGTTTGTATTTCACCCCGGCTAACGTCAGGAAGTAGTGATGCATTCAAAGACACCCAGCGCAGTGAAATGTCTAAATATTATCACAGTTAACGTTGAAGACGAGAAATAAAAAAAAAATTGCACTGTAACACTCGAATCTCTCACTTCAAGATCATTTACATACGTTCATCGTCAACATCATCCTCACCTCTACACCACCACCACAATACTCAGCTACACCTTAATCTAGGGTATTTGCATTTACATCTGTTCCCCTCTCGTCAGTCTTCCCTCCAAGGCCAATCCAGTATTACATTAAGCTTCTCTAGCAGTAAAGAAGCAAGTTATATCATCACCACATATCGTACCTCCAATCTGTCTACTAATATCTATCTATCTGTCCATCTATCTATTTATCTGTCCGTCTGTCTGTCTATCTATCAACCTATCTATCTATCCACGTCCCTCTATCTATCTATCTACATGTCTGTCTGTCTATCTATCTATCCATCTTGCCTGTCTGTCTATCCATCTGTCCGTTTGTCTATCATCCAGTCCTTTTTTTCGCCCCATTAGTCGCATGTAAAGTGAGGGTGACCTGCCTCGCCCGACCCTGAGTGGCATAACGTGAGAAATAAAACCCAGCCACTTCTTTCTACCTCCTCGAATTCAGAGTTTGTTTTCCCTCCGTCCCTCCTCACAGACAGTACAATTAGGGATCTGGATGTATATTTAATCGTTTCTTGACCTCCATGAATCACTGTTCCCCTTCAGCCCGATGACGTGATATATATTTTCTGCCACAAGACAAGCATAGTAATTTTAGGAAGGATCTACAGCAGTGAAAAGAGGTTATTAAATTTATACATAGGGCTTCCACATGTCAAAAATATAAATGAATTCGTCCGGAGATGAGAAAATAACACAAAACACGCCATTGGAGGGAAGGGGTTAAATCGAGGCGCATCCTCGTCCTGAAGCAGTACAGTAGTGGGTCGGGGATTGTGTGGGACGTGGGTTCGATTCCAGTTTGTGTAAGGAGCGTGTGTGGCTTTCCTTCCTATATCGTCATTTTCACAGTTCGTCTATATGACCTCTCACCGATACGCCATCAAACATTCTCCTTCATACCACAACACCAGAACTAAATGTGATATTCCCTGAGTACAAGAACAGAAACATGCCTAATAATACCATAACGCCATATCTCAGTTGATATTCTTTACGTACTACACCAGAAATGATAAATATTAGTACCCATGTGGTGCCAGGTAACGTGAGAGACGGTGTGAGGGTAACGTAGATGGACTGCTGGACCAAAAATGAGGAATCTTAGCCTTTGTTAAAAGAGTACAAGGCTTAAAAAATAATCTGCTTCTCTTCTATTTTATTAATCTGGCTTTGCTAAGACCCCTGGTATACACTGCATATCCATTCCACCACTATCTTTTTACCTCTCTGTTGCTGCATTCAGTTTACTACTACTACTACTACTACTGCTACAACTACTACTGCTACTACCACTTGTTAATAATAATAATAATAATAATAATAATGATTATAATTATAATAAGTTGCCAGCTTCTAATTACTCCGCCTCGTCAGCCAATCACATTATCTTCCTCTTCCTGCCAACTTCCCAACCTGTGTCACCACTCCATCTTCACCATAATTACAGGTGAGTAATTACCCTACTTATCTCTACCCTCACCCTAACCTACTTCTGCACAATTATTATCTTTTCCAGCACCCTCGTCTACCACTTAAATTATCTTTCATCTCAGACTGCATCTCTCCCTCTCTCTCTCTCTCTCTCTCTCTCTCTCTCTTTTGCCTGCATCTTCATAAATTACCATCTTATTCTCATACCGCTCTGGTCAACCTTGTCATCTCTCCTCTTTCCTCTCTTTCTTATCTCTCATTACAGAATCACCTCCCAATTCACACCATCAAACCCGTATTTTGCCACAAACACTTTCCTTAACCTTCCTCTTATCTGCATATTCATTCAGTTTGCTATTCTCTAATCAAAACATTTTTATTACTGGAGGGCACTTGTAGTCCGGTGTGTGGATTTTTTTTTTTTTTATAATTTGTTTTTCCTTCCTCTGTTCACATTCTGTTTAAAGAGGAAAAAAATAATAATTATACACTCACTTATCTCTCCTCTTCTATTCACCTTTCAACCCTGCATCACCACCCCATCTACACCATCACCATCACACCCGATTAAACCTTTGACTGCTGGATTTCCATGGTGTAATCTGGTATCAGCCGAAATAAAAATCATTCAGGAACCAACAGCAGGGGAAAAGATTACTCGAGATAGTTTTCTGATGGCTCTGACAAATAGATTTTTTTTTTTTTTTTTAGTTGAACAAAAATCTTACCCAAATACACCAGGAACTGCGAGATGGTCAAGTAATCCCTTCAGTCCGATGACGTACTTTTTACTGTTATTCTTGCCACCTCCAGACGACAAAATCCATCTTTGGGGAGGGTCTTTGAAGTTTAAGGATCAGGTAAAGCCTCCATTAACTTCTTCGGTACGAGAGATTTTTTCCATGCCCGAATAAAACTGCCTGGAGATGGCAAAACTAAAGCAGGTTAAAGGCTGCCAAAGTTCTCAAGGGAGTGTAAAATGGTCTCCACACTGCTACGGTTCTCCAACATACTCCCGTGCAAATTGCCACGACGAGTTATAAAGCATACAAAAACACAGGAACCCAAAGCTTGCGTGTTTGTATTTGACCTTTGACCCACAAACCCCATTAAAAAGTCTAAAAAAAAAAAAAAATAGAAAAGAAGAAAAGAAAGGAGTATCATCTGGGGGCATTTTCTCAAGAAACATTTATGCCAAGTTTGATGCAAATCTGGGGAGAAATTGAGGAATGGCGCGAAACTGAAAGATGCTTGGAAGAAAGAAAGAAGACAGAAACTAAGGATATACACTCAGTCTCTCGGTCTTCATCATAGCGAGGAGACCTAACGGGAGACCAGACTGAAGGGGTTAATTGTCCTCTCTCCATCCCCATCGACACCTTGCTAATTACTGGTCCATTACTCTTCCCCCTTTACCCATTACGCTCCCTTAACCCCACCATTACCCTCGATTACACTCAATTTTCATATCAGTGCCTCCCTTCACACCGCATCACCGGCAGGGTCTGGAAAACACGTACATTACTGAGTTTAGCAGGACTGTATCTTTTTCCCTCTTTCTTCCGTTCTCTCCCCTCCATATCTGTCTGTCTCTGTCTGTGTTTTTCCACGTCAACATTACTCCCTATTATTCTAAACCATAACACACACACACACACACACACACACACACACACACACACACACACACACACACACACACACACAAACAGACACACACACACAGAAACACACACACACACACACACACACACACACACACACACACACACACACACACACACACACTCAAATAGCAATGCAATTGTAGGTTGAATTAAAGAAATAAGTTCCCCTACTATTCCCCTAGGTCTACTTTACACTTAGGCCTTGTCTGTCACTTTTCTCTCTGACGCATCATGTCAAAGAGAATCAACTATGGGCAGAGGAACGCGCCAAGCCTCTCTCAACTTGGGAATGTCAGCCTGTAGAGGAAAGTGAGAAGTAGGGGAGTGAAATGTCAGGAGAATTTTCATCCTCGACTGTACCTACAACAAAAATATATCAAACACACACACACACACACACACACACACACACACACCAACTAATGAGGTTTCCCTTTTGATGTCCGTGTTTCGAGATTCGCCAAAAAACGAAAGGCCGTGCGTAATTCTGCGTCGCTGGCTTCGGGGTGCAAATGGGCCTGACGCACTGAGATTGACGGGGTTTCTCATTACGCATGTTATTAGGGCGCTGTCCCGTTGCTGTCACCTTTCCGGGGGGTTGAGGTGAGGGGTTGAAGTGATGGGGGTTGAAGTGAGGGGTTGAAGTGCAATGAGGAGATGAAGTGATGGGCTACGGTGTGGGGTTGAGATGTGGGGCTGAGATGAGAGGTTGAAGTGGTAGGATGAAGTGAAAGGTTGAAGTGAAAGGTTGTGTGAGGATGAAGAGAGGTGTGAGGAGATAGTCAGGGATGGATATTTAATTTAACCGAGAAAACATGTCAGTCAAAGGCTTACAAAAACTAATTTCAAGTAATATTTTCCCTGTCAAAGATGCACCTACATATTTATCTTTAGGCGACCAACAGATGATTTTACTCAGTCGAAAGAAATGCTGCCAGAGTAATAAAAGAAAACTAAATGGATTGCAGGACCCAACTTCCAACTGCACGTGTTATCTGCCACTGGGATGACAGCAAGAAGGAAATGAAAGAGACGAGATAACTTCCTCGCAGCTTCCTCCTTCCGCCCAGATTTTCTTTTCTGTACCGCGACATCCTAAAACCCCTTCAGTGTTTTTTTTTTTGCTTTGCTACCGTCAGACGATTTAATTCACTTTAAGGAAATAGGTCAGAACACGAAATACTGGAATACTGTGTCCAAGTGTTCCTCTGTTTGTACCACCTCCTTAACACCTTGAATACCAGGATGTAATTTGTGTTTTTACTTGGTGTCTTCATTCTTGCTACTGCCAGCCAATTTTATTCCGCCTGGAGGAGTCACTGGGTACTGAAGGGATCAATGAAAGCTACATCAAACAAATCAATTCCGAAAAGTTCCTCCTAAGCTGAATTAAAAAAAAAAAAAAGTGGTTGCAGAAAGAGAGAGAGAAAAAAAAGGTAACTGGAGCGAAGGCACTGACAACAACTCTAATACGAGATCTCTCCAACAACAAAACTCTGGTGGTAGCAAGACTAAATTATAAAAGGCTTCATCGTATTTAAGGGGTTACTGGAAGAAACAAGAGGTCCCACAACGCTGAATAAGTTATTCTAGTTCTTTTTCTTTGTGGAAACTCAAAAAAAGCCAAGACAGTAAAGAACGCTATGCAAAACGGAAGCCAGAATAAAAATCAAGACCTACTCATTTCGAGATGTTAGACGCATTGCACTTACGACTGGAGGTCATAGGCAATGGGAATGAGGAAAATAGTTCCAGAGGTGATCAGCTGCACGAATGAAAGATTGAAAGTACTGGTTACCTCCTTCATCAGTGAACTGGAGAGAAAAAGGTGAGACTAAGGAGGCTATAAGACTTGGCTGACACCGCGCTGGTGCAAATAATGAAAGGAAAAAACATGTTGCACTGAGGGGCTGGAATGATGACGTGCTAGCCAGTCCCTCACCATCTCCTCCCTTTACACTAAAACACAGGTAAGTCCTTTAAGCGATGGTGTATGACTGATTTTATTCGTGCTATCTCCAAACGATTTCATTCAGCTTAGGAGTGATTTTTCGAACAGGAGGAGTTAGATAAAGACTTCATTAACCCCTCCACTACGAAAGGTTGACCCTAAGCTGAGTAAAATCGTCCGTAGATAACAAGGATAAAAATGAATAACAGATACGTAATCAGGCTGAAGGGGTTAAGGGATAGAACGATGAATTTCTGTGTCAGTTTCTGCGTCACTCTCTCTCCACCTCCCCACCTCCTTACACTAATTCCCAGTTAAGCCGAGCCCCGATAATCCCTTGCTCTGTGTGTGTGTGTGTGTGTGTGTGTGTGTGTGTGTGTGTGTGTGTGTGTGTGTGTGTGTGTGTGTGTGTGTGTGTGTGTGTGTGTGTGTGTGTGTGTGTGTGTGTGCAACTTAATCCGAGTCTGTGTCTGTGTCTGTGCTGGGTCGAGGAGCTTCTGGCCATTGATCCCGCCCTCACCCTCTGTCGCGGGGAGGGGGGAGGGGGAAGAAGGTGGAGAGAAAGGAGGAGGAAGAGAGAGGAGTAGAGAAGGTGGAGAGATGAGGAGGAAAGGACAGGGAGGACAGGAGGAAGACAGCGAGGAGTGAGAGAGCAGAAGGGATGATTGGGAGACCAGGCATGGGGAAGGGGAAAGGAGGTCAATGAGCGCTATCAGAATGGTTGCTTGGGATGGTACATTGTGGAGGATGCTTCGTTGCCTATAAAGGGTAATAACAATATAATTTAGTGATCCCTACCCACCACTCGTTAGCCAGACTGTAATAAAGCTCTGACACGAATTAACAATAACGTTTTCATTCCATTCTCCAATTTGCACTGATTTCGAAAAAGAGGAATACACTCTTGACTTCTTTATCAACCTCCCATTTCATTTAATAATTTGGACTGGTATCATGTGTTGAGTGATGTCACGGAGAACGATGTCACGCGAAGGACGATGTATGTGTAAAGCGATGTCATGATGATATATACAGATCACTGCTTAGAATGATATGTGCAGAATGACGTAAAGTGTTGAGTGAGAAGTAAAATTAGTCGCAGTAGTCTGAGTGCCACGTGTTGAATTATAGGCACATATGAGAAGCAACATGTAAAGAATGACGTGGTGTGTAGATTTCTATGTAGAGCAATACGAGGGACAATATGTGTGCAGAATGACGTGGCGTGTAGAGTGATCGGTACATTAGTCACGGCAGCAATCAGACTAATGACTCTCAAGCCCCGACAGGCATGAAGACACTCTAGGGACGCATCCTCGTGGTCTTAGGTGACTCCCTTATTCCTCATCCCACACAGTGTTGTTTCTACATATGACACGCTGATAAGTCACCCGCATATCAACCTTCCCTTGGTATGGGACAACTCTAGTATTCTATTCCACCTATCGCCAGATGATTTTATTCAGCTGAAATTAAGTAACAGGAGCCCAAAAGTATTAACATTTGTACCATTAATATTCGTACAGATGGGACAACTCTGGTATTCTATTCCAGCTGCGGCCAGACGATTTTATTCAACTGAGACAGGGAGTACCGGGGCCTGGGAATCTTAAACAAATTCAGTATTAACCTTTTCAAAACGATGTTGTCTTTAATATTCTCTTCTTGCCACCGCCAGACGATTTTCTTCAGCTTTCAAGAACCACAGTAAGATGACTTTTCCTCGCCACGGTCAGACAATTAAATTCAGCTTTTGGAGAGAGTTCTGATAGTGCTGAGAAATACACCAAGCCTTTTATCTCGGCTTTTCTGTTTACGCGTTGTTTCCCTGGCCATATTTTTGCCTATCAGGAAAATTTACAACAATGGCAAAAAAAGAAAAAAGAAAAAAAAACAGCACTGTCGTAATTCCGTTCTGAGCAACACCAGCAGTATATAAAAGAAAGAAAAAATGGTTGGGGGGGGGGTTGGACACGGACATTGCAGCAACTCATCTCACAAACTTTTCCCATATCAAATCCATACCTTACTCTACTTAACTGCAAAGCCTGAAATTGGCAGATCTAATCGTATCTACCCATAATTCCAATATAAGCCGTGGACAACAGCATATCAATAAAAGCTATCATATTTAGAATTCATTAACATCAATTTCAACGTGATACAATTCAGTGAAGAACAAATGACCTCTCTCTCTCTCTCTCTCTCTCTCTCTCTACGATACAGTACCTCACATTTTCTTCTTGCTCTACTCAGACGTCTGTATTCTTTTTCAATTAGTTTTCGATCTGAAGGGGGTCAGGTATGGTCTTCAAGTCACTGTGGTATGAGGAGACGCTTTTGGAATGAATAAAAATCGTCCATTCATAACAATATCTATCTATTTATCAATCTATCTGTGTGTGTGTGTGTGTGTGTGTGTGTGTGTGTGTGTGTGTGTGTGTGTGTGTGTGTGTGTGTGTGTGTGTGTGTGTGTGTGTGTGTGTGTGTGTGTGTGTGTGTGCATTTTCGCAAATATGTTAACGAGTGCTATATCATTACCCAAGACGTACAATATACTTAAAATGGAACCTATTATTCCGTCAGAATTCTCACTTCCTCATTAAAAGCACCATAGAGCTGTGAGGATGTAGTCATGAAACTGCAGTTACAACAAGGGCTCTCCTTCCTCACTGCATCCATTCACAATCGGCTTATCAACTCTTGCAACTCTGGCATCATCATAGAGCCATCACCATGCATCTCGTGTGTGTGTGTGTGTGTGTGTGTGTGTGTGTGTGTGTGTGTGTGTGTGTGTGTGTGTGTGTGTGTGTGTGTGTGTGTGTGTGTGTGTGTGTGTGTGTGTGTGTGTGTAACTTCCCACAGGCTGCCCCCAAACCAGATATGTTCCTGGTAATTCGCAAACTTTGTCCAGAAACGAGCAGACGGGAGAACGTACGAGAGAGACAGAGGCTGGGAGAGTCTATAAGGCTGTATTTATTTGGAGAAGGATGAATGACGATATAAATACGACTATATAAATACAACTAAATATCAACTGAAAAAGCAGCACAAGAGTCACTGATGCTTAAGAATCTATCAAGGTGTAATTAAGGTTACGTAATAAGACAATTTTTTTTCTTTAAGACATATCACAGTTTCAGTCATTGTTGTCATCACAGTACCAACCATCTTTTGACACCAAGGTATTTTTTTTCACAGTACTGGTAGTTATTCAAATGGACGAGAATATAAACTTTAAATGCTGAAACTGTCTTTATTGTAAGGATACAGTGGTCTCGGCCTGATTGGTAACCCCTTAAGGTGTGAAGACGGTCCAAGTCGGGCCAAAACCGTTGTGTCCTCATAACAAATATAATTTCTGCATGTAGGTAAATTTCATCTATCTATCAATTCAACGTTCTGGTTTCCATGGTTACACAAGACGAAGCCAATAGCATCTTAAAACGTGCGACTGCAGTCAGAAGCCTCTACCTCGTGTGGAAAGGGTCTGAAGCTAATTTTTTGTTTCCAACAGAAGATGAACAAAGAAAAAGCAAATTAATTGAAAAATATCCATACACCAGATTTCAGGCGTCCTCCATTCATAGAAATAAGGGGGATGGATATAGAAGGTGTGACATCTAATGTGTATGTGTTGCAATACAGACAGTTGGAGGTAGAGCTTTATGAGAGTATACTGGCCTATTCTCTGTGTTAATGAAAACACTGAAAAGGTTCAATAAAGGCAGACGGGCAGAAACATGTCCTGAGAGCTGATGAAACAAGAGCTCCTGCTCTCCCTGTCACCAGCTTACCATCCACCTCGGGGGTAGTGCCCTGTTCGACAAAATCAAATGGAATGGGATCTCACTTCATTAGCATGGAGCCATAAAAGAGTAATGCACTTTTTGCCCGAGTGCAGCGTTGTTAATCATGTGCTAGTTATGGGCAGCTTGAAAAATGAAGGCAACGCAATTCATTGGTTATGTCATTCCGAATAATATACTGATGCATGAGGGAAATTCTAGCTTAATAATGATGTAGCTTCTTCATAATCAACAAGGTATATACTGCTGCATTAAACATAAAAAAAATTGTGTGTGTGTGTGTGTGTGTGTGTGTGTGTGTGTGTGTGTGTGTGTGTGTGTGTGTGTGTGTGTGTGTGTGTGTGTGTGTGTGTGTGTGTGTGTGTGTGTGTGTGTGTGTGTGTGTGTGTGTGTGTGTGTGTGTGTGTGTGTGTGTGTGTGTGTGTGTGTGTGTGTGTGTGTGTGTGTGTGTGTGTGTGTGTGTGTGTGTGTGTGTGTGTGTGTGTGTGTGTGTGTGTGTGTGTGTGTGTGTGTGTGTGTGTGTGTGTGTGTGTGTGTGTGTGTGTGTGTGTGTGTGTGTGTGTGTGTGTGTGTGTGTGTGTGTGTGTGTGTGTGTGTGTGTGTGTGTGTGTGTGTGTGTGTGTGTGTGTGTGTGTGTGTGTGTGTGTGTGTGTGTGTGTGTGTGTGTGTGTGTGTGTGTGTGCCGCAAAACTGTGACAGTCCGCTGGTCCTCGAACAAAAACACGCTTATACATTCTATTTTTATCGCGCCCCCGCCTCATTTGGCCACCCAGACGCGGCCACACTCCCCACTTTTCCACCTAATGGGCCACACCACACACACTGGCCCTTTATATTCACCTCGCAGCGTCGAAAACAGAGAGAGAGAGAGAGAGAGAGAGAGAGAGAGAGAGAGATACGAATAAGGTTTTCATGCCGTGTAGTTCGCAGTCAGTAGCCAATAAAACAAAATTACCTCTACTTGTGAATTACTCGTCGAGGTTCCTGTTTACTCCTTTACTGGGATCGCGTCTTTATTTATTCCTCCTCCTGACGATTTTATTCAGCTTAGGGAAGGCTTATAGTTAAGGAGGGTTTAGATATACCATTCCTTGACCCCTTCACTACTAGACATCCTGGTACGTTGAAAGAAAATCATGTAGTGGTGTCAAGAATATGTTAAGCAAAAATCGTGGTAGAAACAAGAATAAGCTGGAGAGAGAGAGAGAGAGAGAATCACCATATTAGGAGCTCTTGTCTATGGGTATGACAATATTATACGAATCTGATAGTTACTAAAAAAAAAAAAATCCCTTTCCCATTTTCTCCACCAAACTAGCAGGAAAAAGTAAGTAAGAACATGATGCTACAGAGAACCTAGCATGGAAATTTTATGGAAAAAAAAAAAAAAAGAGGAGGAGGAGAAGGAGCTCATTTGGGATCTCGACCGTGAGTGAAAAGCAGAAGATTTACGACCGTGCCTCGAAAATTGATATACAGATGCAAGGTGATTAATTGTTTTTTGTCCCATTTATCTTATCTTCTTATCCAGGCCTTTGCTATCAGACCTGTTTCTCTTCCCAGATCTACTGTGCCCTATCAGCTATATTTCTTCAGTCTCTCTCTCGCTCTCTCTCTCTCTCGCTCTCTCTCTCTCTCTCTCTCTCCTCTCTTCTCTCTCTCTCTGTCTCTGGGCCCCTACTGTTTATCTTTTTCACACTTATTCCTCCAACTTTCTTTCTTTCTTTTTTTCCTAACTTAGTGTCTTCTCTCTATTTCTGTGTTTTACCTATCCTTAACCTAATCTGGTCTTTCCGCTCTTTCCTAAAATTTTCTTTGCCTTCTTCTCCGGTTACTCTTCCTTGCAACACTTCTTACATATTACCATTTACTATAAATTTAACAAAAATAATAATTGACTACCAGCATATGCACCTTCGTCGCCATCATCATCATCATCAACATAATAATAACAATCCCACTATTATACATGGCTAACATCCACAAACAGGAAGAGGAAACCGCACACTACCGCACCTCAAAATGTCATACAGTATATTTTCACACTGCCACATTTCACAACCGCTTCACACTGTAACACCACACAATGCCACACCTAAAAAACATCATTGCTACCACACTACACGCCGTAACACCACACACTGCCACACTTTTCAGCCACACATCCCGCTTCATCACGCTTCCCACAAACTCCACACACTACCACACCTTAGCCTACACATCACACTACCACACTTCATCAGCATCTCACACAATTACACACCTGACACTACTACATCCCACACACTTTACCAAACACTCCACACTACCACACCTCACTACCACACTCAAACTACCAAGTACTACAACACACTACACACTACCACACCTCACCCTACCACATCTCCCTTCCCCTAGTACACACAGACTTTTCTACACCCAGTATCGGAACAGGTGGAAGGGTCTCACAAGATATCCATTTTCTTCACTTGAGTTTCGGATGCCGGGATCGAACTGGGGAGGTGGCCTACGAGTCATATTCTTGGGGGAAGATTAGCACTTAGAAAATAAATAAGTAAATAAATAAATAAATAAATAAAATAAATGTACGCTTTAATGACTCTCTTGTAGCCTATTTAGCATTCATCTCCGCTTCTGCTTTATCTTGGCACGTCTTACACATCTTGGCACGTCTTACATCTTCTCAATACTATCTTATCTAATTCTTCATTCTTGCTAGTGCCAGACACCTTTGCTCACCTTAATGACGAGAGAGGTTTCGTAGTGAAGGGGTTACGGGAGCCTTTCTAACCTCTTCACTATGAGATGAATACAATCGTCTGGCAGGAGCAAAAATAGAAGATAAAATAAAAATGAGAAATAAAATACAAGATTCAATGAGTTTCTTCCAAGCTGAGTAAAATCCTAAAGCGGTGGCAAGGATAAAAAAAAATATATATTCCTTGGTACTGGAAGGGTTAAAGGAGACTGAATCCAACCCCCTCAGCAAGACGCATCCCTCCTCAGCTGAAGAAAACCGTCTGGAAGCATCAAGAACGACGTTAAATAAAGAAGTCATCGAGATGAAGTGGTCACAGGTACGTGTAACTTGGCGTATATTGTGACTGTTTCCATCTTGCTCAATAACCGAGTTTCTTTTAAGCTGATAACAAAAATGAAAAATAAAATCGCATGGCATCATCGTGTGTGTGTGTGTGTGTGTGTGTGTGTGTGTGTGTGTGTGTGTGTGTGTGTGTGTGTGTGTGAGAGAGAGAGAGAGAGAGAGAGAGAGAGAGAGAGAGAGAGAGAGAGAGAGAGAGAGAGACAGACAGACAGACAGAGACAGAGACAGAGAGAGAGCATTTCCTTTTTTCTATTTTCTTTCTTTTTTTTAATGAGCTGAACGAAAATCAGAGAAATGCGTCGGTCAGCATTACGGATGAAGCACTGTAATTCCGTCAAAAGTTGATTAAAACGACAAGACCCGCCATGAAGGATTTCCCGGCAAAATGAAGTCAAAACAGAATTCCAAATATTTCGGAATTTCAAAGTGTTTATTGTTATCCCTTCCCACCACCACCCACTTCGTGCCACACCCCTCCACCCACCTCCCCGCTGCATTCAGTCTGCTTCCATGATACACACACACACACACACACACACACACACACACACACACACACACACAAACACACACACAAACCTACCCACTCACCCATCCACCCACACACACACAAACACACCAAAACATGAAAATAACCATCAGCATTCTATATTTCAAAGCAATTTCTACCCAGTCGCCCGCACACACATAGTTCCGATGCATTAAAATCGGGGAATAACAACAATTTCCATTTTGCGTGATGGCGTTACTTTCTGCGATACGTGCAAATGGTTTAGAGACAAAGTAAATAAAAGAGAAAATCACTGGAAATGGGTCGCCTTTAGTTTTCAATACAGTCAGAGAATTTCGGTTTCGCCAATGAGCTTACTGTTTTCTCTCTCTTTTTTTTTTTTTCCCCCTCAGTTATTATCAGCATTACCACGTTTTCTGTTTGTCTCTACTGCTACTGTTTTGCATTTACTGATTTTCCGAGTTACCATTAGTATTACCGCGTGTTTTGTTTCTCTCTTTTCTACGACTGTTTATCACCTACTATCGCAGTTAGTATCACCATTTCCACCTTTCTTTTTATTTATCTTATCACTATTATTGGTTTAACCTATTATTTTTCAGAGTCACAATTATTATTAGCACTATTCTTTTTATTTGATTACTTCTACTGTATTTCACCTATTATTCTGTGCAGTTACTATCAGCAATGCCATTTTTTTTAATCCGTTCTTCACTATTGATTTAATTTTCATCATTTTTCTCGGAGATGCTGTTACCATTACCAGTATTTTTGTTTTTCTCCCCATTACAATTGTTTGGCACTTACTATTATTTACAGCTATCATCGGCACCACATTTATTTATTCATTTATTTATTTATTTTTGCATCACTGCTACTTTTTCACCTATTATTAATCGGAATCACTATTGAAAATACAATCTATCTATCTATCTATTGCCAGACGCCTCAATCCCGTTTGGGGTGGCCACAAACAAATCGCCTCCAAGTCGCCCTGTCCCCCGCCATTTCACTACCCTGCTCCCAACTCACACCCCCCTCTCTCATATACCTCTCCACCCCATCCCTCCATCTCATCCTCGGTCTCCCCCTCCCTCTTCCACCCTCCACCTCACTCACATACACTCTCTTCGTCAGTCTTTCACCCTCCATCCTCTCCACATGGCCAAACCACCTCAGTGTGTTCCTCACAATGCTTCCTATCACATCCACATCAACACCACAACGCTCCTTTATATCCTCATTCGTCAGCCTGTCTCTCCACGTGACTCCACAAGCTCCTCTTAAATAACTCATTTCCACTGCTCTCACTCTTGACTTGTGTCCTTCCAACAACGTCCAAGCTTCACTTCCGTACGTTAGAGTTGGTATCACAATACTGTCATGTAGTAACTTTTTACTTCCATGCTCACTTCCCTGTTTCTTATCACTGCTTTCAAGGAACCAGCAACCTTTCTTCCCTGCTGTACCCTTTCAAGCACTTCACCCTCCAAACCTCCATCCTTACTCATCACACTACCCAAATACTTAAACGTACTCACATTTTCCAATTCCTCACCATCCAACCTCGCTATACATTCACTGACTTCACCTCTCTCAAAGACCATCACTTTACTCTTCCCTACATTCACCTTTAGGTTCCGTTTCTTACACACTCTCTCAAACTCATCCACCAAGCCTTGCAGCTCCCCTTCATCTTCACTCAACAACACAGTATCATCTGCAAACAACAGTACAGGGAGTTTCCAAACACTATCCTCTCTCACCAGGGCCACTCCAACATCCACTACCCTACCTTGTACCTCTTTTATTACCCCATCCATGTACAGATTGAACAACCATGGAGACATGACACATCCCTGTTTCAACCCAACTTTCAAAGAGAAAAATTCACTTAGTTCACCATCCACACGCACTGCAGCCTTAGCACCATCATACATACTCTTCACAGCATTCAACAACTTCCCATCTACTCCATATATTCTTAACACTTTCCACAATCCTTGTCTATCCACCCTGTCATATGCTTTCTCCAAATCCATGAAAGCCGCATACAACTTCTTTCCCTTCTCTAGAAACTTTTCCACTAAAGATCTAAGAATGAATATCTGATCTACACAACCTCTTCCCTTCCTAAAGCCTCCCTGTTCTTCTCCAACTAATTTCTCTGTTCTTTCTCTAACTCTGTCTATAAGTATCCTACCATACACTTTTCCTATTATACTAAGAAGACAAATGCCCCTATGATTACCACACACTTCTTTTTCCCCTTTTCCTTTGTACAAGGGAATAATTATACCCGACTTCCAATCCTCCGGGACTCTACCTTCCTCCCAGGCCAATCTGCACATCTTCCACATCCATTCTACTACTATCTCTCCCCCATGCTTCAGCATCTCACCACACACTCCATCAATTCCTGGGGCTTTCCCCGATTTAACTTTCTTCATTGCTTCCACAACCTCTATCCTACTGATTTCTACCTGTCTTCTCACCTCCCTCCTTCTCCCAGCCATTCCCCAGCCACTTATACTCGCATTACTTCCATCCTCTACGTTCAACAATTCCTTAAAGTGTTCTCTCCATCTGCTCACTTTTTCTCCCTTCTCCACTAGTAATCTACCATGTTTATCTTTCACTCCCCTGCTAACTTCACTTCCACCCTGTCTTACTCTTTTCACTTCTCTCCAGAACATTTTCTTACAGTCCCTCCACTTTACACTCAAATTCCTTCCAAATTCCTCATCCACTCTCTTCTTACTCTCTCTTACTAATCTTTTCACCTCTCTTCCTTTCCACATATAACTCTCTCTTCTGCCTCTCAACTTCTTCCACGCCCCTATTTCTCATCCATTCATTGTATGCTTTCTTCTTTTGTGCCACAGCCTGTTTCACCTCTTCAGTCCACCACGCTGTTCCTTGCACCCCCTCCGTCTTCTCTTCCTTCCACACACCACATCACATGCTGCACATATTTCTTCTGTAAATATCTTACACACACCTTCCACGTCTCCCATCTGCTCCAATTCATATTTGCCCAATCGTTCCTCCACTTCTCTCTTATACTCTGCCTTTTTCTCATCCTCTTGTAACCTTTCCACTCTCCTTGCAACTACTCCTTCCTCTCGTCTTTCCCTTCTTCTATTCCTCCATCTTACTTGCATCCTAATTCTGGCCACCACCAAGCAGTGGTCAGAAAGGCCACTCCCCAACCTCTATAAACTCTTGCATCCAATATACATCTTCGCATCCTTTCATCCACACACACATAATCAATCATTGCCTTCCTTTCATTCAGTTCACCACCCACCCTTCTCATCACTCGCCATGTATACCTGTGGATCATTTTATGCCTGAAGAGGGTATTGGCTATTACCAACCCTCCCAGCACAGATGTCCACTAACGCACTCCCATTCTCATCTATCTCAGCAGGCACACCCCACTCACCAACTATTCCATCCACCTTCACATTACCAACTTTACCATTCATATCACCGATCAAAAACACTCTCTCATTCCTTCCAAACTTTTCCATGCACACTTCCACATTTGTCCAGAACTCTTCTCTCACTCTTCTAGCACGATCTTGCGTTGGCGCATACACACACACACAATCGCCCACATTTGTATTCCAACTTTCAACTTTACCCACACAATCCTTGACCCAACTGATCCATACTGTCTTATGCTCTTCTTCCATCTTTTACTCACAACTATACACACTCCTTCCTTTGCCCTCTCATTCTCATCTACTCCTGCACATATACCCCATCCATACTCCCATTCTCTCACACTTTCTCCTCTCCATTTTGTTTCAGTTATTCCACATACATCCACTTTCGCATCCTCAAGCACCTGGACAATCTCTCTCTCTTTCACCTCATCATTCGCTCCTCTTACATTCCATGTACACATTACCAAGTCCTTTGTCCGGTCCTGGGTCGTCAACGTTTGGTCAGTCCTTGTCCGAGGCTTCTTGTTTGTTTTTTTAGTTAGTTGTTTTCCGGGGAGGGGCACTAACCCTCCGCCAACCCTTTTAGTCGCCTTTTACGACAAGCAGGGATACTGGGGGAGTATTCTTGAAAACCCCCCTACCCCCAGGGGGTAATTGCAATTATTTTCACCATCGGGAGTTTTACTTTATCACAGCTATGGTTTCACCTATTGTCGCATCATTTGCAATTTACAAAAAAGGAAAAAAAAGCCGGAACCAAATGTAAGAGGCCTTGCAAAACGTGCCCCTTCCAAAGAACGCTGAAAAAAACGAAACATAAGATCATTCAATTTGGGATGCCTGGATACAACCACTTATAAATAATACATTCTCAACCACTTATAAAAATTACATCCTCAACCACTTATATTACATTCTCAACCACTTATAAATATTACTTTCTCAACCACTTATAAAAATTACATTCTCAACCACTTATATTACATTCTCAACCACTTATAAATATTACATTCTCAACCACTTATAAATATTACATTCTCAACCACTTATAAATATTACATTCTCAAGTGCCTTCCCTCCCTCCGCTCGCCCAGGCACTTGACCTAAAGCAGGAGTGAAACTGTATTGACATAAGCAGTGTGGCAGACCACTATTATGTGTCCTAGAGTTGAGAGAGAGAGAGAGAGAGAGAGAGAGAGAGAGAGAGAGAGAGAGAGAGAGAGAGAGAGAGAGAGAGAGAGAGTAAAGATACAAAGGACATGGTAAAATTGTAGGCAGTCATTGTGTGTGTGTGTGTGTGTGTGTGTGTGTGTGTGTGTGTGTGTGTGTGTGTGTGTGTGTGTGTGTGTGTGTGTGTGTGTGTGTGTGTGTGTGTGTGTTAATATATGTACCGTATGTGTGTCTGTGTATAGTATATGCGTGAATATGTTTATGTGTATTTGCAACATGTATCAATGAGTGAGCAACTGAGCGGCGACCCTTGCAACCATGATACAGTCTCCGTTCAATCACTCCACCCCTCATCATTCATACACAAGTCCCCTTCCACTCGCTCCCTTTCATCTTCTGTGCTTCGCCTTCCGCCTCCATTCAGGCTCCCCTCTCAAGTATAAGGCTCCTTCGGGTAATCAACTAATCATCTCTATCTGCTAACCTTTCTGCTTACCTGTTGCATATATTGATTTTGCCCCAGATTGCATTACCTTCACTGTCATCACCATCATCATCATAATTGTCTTGATTATTCACTGATACTGCCACTGGGATAACTATGTGTGTGTGTGTGTGTGTGTGTGTGTGTAATTACTTTGATAAGACTGATGTGATACGCGGTAATCTGACTCATATAGTTAATATGGAGAGAGAGAGAGAGAGAGAGAGAGAGAGAGAGAGAGAGAGAGAGAGAGAGAGAGAGAGAGAGAGAGAGAGGAATTGATCAAAACCATCCCTTGTTTTCTGAATAAAAAATCGTGGGGCGTCCACCATAGGGTCAGACCAAACGGATATACTTGTTACCCCTCTCATGACAGACTTAACTGTGGTATTCTGTTCAGGACAAATGTAGTTTTCCGTTCCAGCTGACGCCAGACGATTTGATTCAGCCGAGAGCTTTACCATATACCAGCCTGGCGCTTTCTCTCAGCTGAATAAATATACAAGGTGGTCCACATATAGAGCTCCTCCTTCACTGTCTGCATCATTAAATTTTCTCACTGTCACGCCCACACCAGCAGAGTGAGCCGTCCCCGCAACACAAGATAACGCCGAGTGAGTTTTCGGTGGGGCGCTTTTTACGGATCATATATATAATACCTAAATCACGGGTATACAGCAACAAGGGAGTTAATATCAATGTTAATCTCGTGGCTGCAACAGGATTTCTCCGTCGCAAAATCGCCTGGTGTTGGCCTGGATTAAATACCAAACTGAGTCCATGGCGTCGAAAAAAGGTAAATTCTGAACCTCATGCATCTTTTTTTTTTTTTTTTTTTTTTTTTTTTTTGGGTGGCATGGTGTGGGCAAATCCTCTTTCCCAATTAACATAGTGCCGGAATGGATCAACCCCAACACCCATAACAGCCATCGCGGGGGCTTGAGCGGCTCTGATGGATTAAATTACCAACCCAGATTAATACATATACATATATACATCTATAAATACATCCATAGATTAATACATGCACATATACACACATATATATCGGCATGTATATTTTATTTTGGCCATTTGTTCGCTTACTATTTTATTTTGGTTACTGAAATCTGCCAAAACGATTATATGGGTATTTGGTATTTAGTTAGACGGAAAAAAACTTCTGGTCTGAGGCTATATATATGTGGGGGATGACCTGAAAATTTGCTAGTTTATTTATGAGCGTATTTATCTCTTACGTCTGTATGTATGTATGTATATATGTATGTTACCACTATATCTACCTACCTACCTACCTGTCTACCTACTTATCTATCTATCTATCTATCTATCTATCTCTCCTGCCACTCCACCCCGTCCTCCCACATGTACTCCTCCACCCCATCTCTCCATCTCCTTCTTGGTTTTCCTCTCCTCCTTAACAAACTTAAGCTCATATGACTGACTCTCAGGTGAATAAAATCATCTGGCGTTTGTTGGAACGAAATTATAGAGTAGATCACGTCGTGATGGGGTTAGCGCTGACAGTGGCTCATATTCTCGTCTGTAATGAGGTTCCCTAGCACATCTTCCTTATCGATTTATTTTTGGATATGGCTGGTTAATATCCTCTAGTGCGTATACCCCCGCTAATACCAATACACCAGTCCTATATGAGACAACTCTAGCATGTATTCAGTATGGACGGTGGGTGTTAGCGCCGAAGTGGTGACATGTAGAGGTGTATGGTATGTAGGAGGACTACTGGGCCTTGAAAGCAGGCTGTGAAGCCTATGCCCAGAGTCGGTCACATAAAAAAAAAAAAAAAGTGTGGCGATGTCTAAAGGATTACATAACACAATAGAGGGCAGTAAGGTGTAATAAGCAAAATAAATCGCTTATGAAAAAGAGTTAGGGAGCTTCCTTAACCAACGAGATAACACGCTTTCAGATTCTCAGTACTTAAGTAATTTATTTGGCGTTAATTAATTAGGAACTAGAGTTGTCCCGATCATGAGAATATTACCAGATTAACCTTGATAATACAAGAACTTTTGTATAATCTGTGGTACGTGGGGGTGTCCATCCGCTCACTCGATGTAGTGCGGCCTCCAGGTGACTCTACGCTGAGTAAAAAGGCAAATGGTTCCTTGTAGCCTGCCTTGGGTAACTATTTACCGCGTTGGGTGGTAATCATATGCCCAAATGGCCGCCAGGTGGTCAAGTGAGTTTTGGCGCTCAAATCGGGTGTGACCCATCATCATCATCATCATCATCATCATCATCATCATCATCATCTTCTTCTTCTTCTTCTCCAGCTTCAACATCTTCATCATCATCAACAAACGTGCTGGGTCGATGGAAGTCACATGCCTCACTCAACTCTCCACACCAAACACAAATACACATACCCTCACAGATACACACAAACATTCAGTACCTCGACTCCAAAATAATCGTCTTCAGAACAAGGAGAGACTGTGTTAGTTTCCGTAAGACAATGGTGTTCCACTACTCTCTCTCTCTCCACACACACACACACAACCTATTAAGTTTCTCAGTTCCAAAATCTTCAACAATAACAACGCGAGACTGTGTTAGCTTACTGTAAGACAATGGCGTCACATAAGTTTCTCCTCTCCTGCGACACACACACACACACACACACACACACACACACACACACACACACACACACACACACATCCAAGAAAAGGGAAGGGAAGAGAGCAAAAAGTAAGTGAACAGGAAGACAAGAGAAGGGAAAAGTACAAAAGATTACAATGGAAAGAAAAGAGCATACGACCTGATGGTCCTTTTGAGGTTTGTTACAAAAAAATAAATAAATAAATAAATAAAAATAAAACTATGGAGCCAAATTCCATGAGTTGCATATAAGGATGGTGAAGCAAGGGCAAACGAGAGGAGCAGAAGAGAAGACAAGAGGAAAGGAGAGGAGAGGAGAAGAGAGGAGAGGAGAGGAGAGGAGAGGAGAGGAGAGGAGAAAATTGCACGGAAAAAGAAGAGAAGAGACAAGGAAGCAAAGGAAACAAAGAGAAAGGGAGGAGAGAGAAGAGAATGCTGTACCAGTTGGATGAGGTTTCGGGTGCTCCTAAAGTTCCAAGAATACGTCTCTCCCTGGAAGAAGCGTGCGGCACCTGCGTTTTGCGATGCCCCTGACGCCTTGGTGAACTGCTGATATCGACAGAAGGAGGTGTCTGTCACTAAAAGGCAACGCACCTTCAACGCCAGGAGAGGAGAGGAGAAGAGAAGAGACGAGAAGAGAGGAGTGGAGTGGAAAGAAGAGGAGAGAGAAGAGGAAAAATGGAGAGAAGAGGACATGACTGGAAGGGAAGGGAAGGGAAGGGAAGGGAAGGGAAGGGAAGGGAAGGGAAGAGAAGAGAAGAGAAGAGAAGAGAAGAGGAGAGAAGAAACGAGATGAGAAGAGAAGAGATGAGATGAGATGAGAGGGGATGAGATGATATGAGAAAAGACGAGAGGAGAGGTGAGGAGAGGAGAGAAGAGAATGGAGAAGAGGAGAGGAGAAGTTAGTAAAGAGAAAATAAGAGGAGGGAAAAAGAGAGGTGGGGAGACGACAAAAGGGAAGAGGCAAAGAGAAGACCTGAACAGAGGAAAGGAGACGAGAAGAAGAGACGAGAAAAAGGAAGGACAGGGAAAGGAAGGGAAAAGATGGAAGAAAGGTTATCAGAAGAGGTGACGGAAAGAGGTGCGGCGAAACAAGACAATATTTATTTTTGGAAAGGAAAGAGGAAGGAAAACAAATGGAAAAGAAAAAGGGTGAGTAAGGAAAGGCACAAGAATATGATAGACAAACGAGAAAAACTTAGAAGGGCGAAAGCAGAGTGGACAGAGTGGATGAGACGCTGGGAAATATAGGGAACAGAAAAAAAAAGCAACGTGATAAAAGAAACAGAAAAAGAATGATGAAGAGGGAACTAAAAGGGACTGGAAAATTTCAGAGGACGGAAAGGAAGACGGGGAATGAAAGACGAGATGCGATGAAGCCACTAAGATAAGAAAGAACTAAAGACGAAAAAAAGAAAAAGAAGAAAGAAAAGAAAAGGAAGCAAGAACCACCACAGAAAATGAGTCACAAAGTCGCAAAAACACAGGGCAGGCAAGAAAATTCTACGGAGAAAAGTCACCAGCAGGCAAGAAAACTCTACGGAGAAAAATCACCAACAATGAAAAGCCATTGGGCAAATAGAGTGGCAGAGGGAGGGCGTGTAGGAGTAAGGGTGGACATTTATTTAACCCGGACATGCGACACGGCGAGGTAAAGCCAGCCTAACCTCTGTGCCCCAACGTGAAATACGGAACTGCGCTCCTGTGGACTGAGGAGTTTTTACGTCGCGAATTATTTTTGATCATTCCACCTCTGTTTTCATTCCCTTCAGCCCTACAGCGTCTTTTATAGCTTACTTTTGCCATCTCTGCACGACTTTTCGGAGAGATTTTTCACACTGGAGGGGATACACAATCTTCATTAAGTTTTTCAGTATGAGATTTAACTAACCTGAAGAAAGGCTTTTAAAGGTAGCGAGACGAAAACTACTTTGCTTCCTCCTTTTTCTCTCTTCACCTAGCGGTAAAATTGGGGACCTGCCTGGAACACTGGAGGTTGAGGGTCCTGTTCCGTGGGAAGGTTGGGATTTTGCGGGTATTTATTGTTTCACTTAATGACCCATGTGTGAAGCTGACAGGCATTAATCCAAGTCTGCTACTTTTAATATCATCATCATCATCATCATCACCATCATCATCATCATCACTTTCATCACCTTTATCATCTTCATCATCATCACAGCCATCACCATCACCATAAGCCCTACTTCACATTAAAACATGGAGTGTCAAAAAGCAAGAAACTGGAAAATGAGTTGAAAGAAAAAATGATCAGTACAATGCCAGGCACACTAGACCTTACGTTCACTTATTCAACACTCAAGACCTTCGAAATTCCCTCTACCTCCTCACAGGCCGAAGGATCAACACAGAATCTTGTGTCGTAATGCCTATGGGACGAGGAACATTACGCTGACTGAAAAGTTAATAAAGCTGAGCAACCCTGGTCATGTCCATCGCCAAACTCACGTCATTCATTTTACTTCACACTTTATTTCTCTTGGTTCTTCAGCTCCAAAGAGATTTCGTTCATATTATTTTGCACTTCATTTCTCCTGCCCTTTCATCTTTAGGCACTTCATTTGTATTATTTCCCACTTCATTTCTTTTGCTTCTTAATCTCCAGATATGTCTCAGCTCTCAAATTCTCAGCTTCCCTTCTTTTCCTTCTTCATCTCCAGAAATGTTTTATTCATCCAAATATATTTTTCACTTCTGCTGCTGCTTTTTCCATACCTAGCTCATTCACAATCATTTACCACTGTCTACCACATCATTTACGGTCTTCTACGCCTCCTACCATAACCCAAAATTCACTCATATTTCTTCCTCACCACCACAGTCATATCCACTGTCTTCCACACAGTCTAAGCACATTGTCTTCTACTCCTCGTTCCTAGCTCCACACACTTCATCAATCTCCACATACATCTTCCCTTGTTCAACCTACGCAACCAAAAAGTCCTTAAAAGTTAAATTTATGCTGCTCTTACTCTTGATTTTTATCCCTGTCTCTGTTGCGTCTTCTCTTGCATGCAATTCCAGCAAATGCCAAGGGATTCTAGGAGAGTCACTGGGGCCGGAGAGTTAATATTCACGTTAATCCATAAAGTTTCGTAGTCACACGTTAACCTGGGTACAACGCGTCATGCAATCCTCTAAAGCCTTTGTACTCACCCCCATTAATCCGGATCAAAAAGACTCCATCCACTTTACATCCTTGCGTTGCTCTGCTACTCTCATCCCAACACATTTATCTCGCTTTTGTGTCACTGTTCGCTGTAACTTGGTCCTGAATACTAAGTTGAAATACCAAGTTGAATACTAAGTTTAGGAGAGAGAGAGAGAGAGAGAGAGAGGAAGGGGGGGGGGGGTAGGACACGAGCAAATAGGAAGCCTCCAAACCTGACATAATTAATAATTTTACCTTCTCATGATCAGCACAACTCCAGTATTCTCCCTCAGCTAACGCCAGGCGATTTCAATCAGCCGAGAGTCAGTGGTAGTCGCTTCAGAAAATAAATTGATAGTCACGAAGAAGTGCCAGGGAGAATATACAGTACACCAGGAAATATATAGCCTGCGCCCTGACTCCCAGCAACACTTATCTATTTATGGGCTCAGTTGGGTTTTGTCCAAGGCTGTGAGATTTAGACATGTTGCTGAATATTATAGCTCTCTCGCTGCACAGGGGACTCAGTAGTGATAAGAGGAAGGCGGGAGTATGTTGCTTTAACCTCTTGCACGTCTAGGATATTTCTCACAGTTAAATAAAATCCCTTGTCTATGGCGTAAGGAGAAACACAAGAGCTGTAGATTCTGCACGTCATAAACAAGTTACTGGAATGGTTCTGCCTTCTAGTGAGAGAGAGAGAGAGAGAGAGTCCTGGGTCTGAATAAAATCGTCTGGCGCTGGCTACAATGAAACACCTATGATTTCAGCATGTAAGAGATAAGATAGCAAAATCCGCTACACCTCTACTGACGAAGGGGTTAACGAGGGGATTAATAAAACGCCACTTTCAATAAATCCCACAAGTTCAGAATCCACAGCTAAAAATAAAACTGCATGGAAATAAGAAGAAAATAAAGAAAATAACGTCGCACTAAATGGGTTATCCGCGTCGTAACTAAGATGTTTTTTTTTTTCTTCTTCAAGACAAGGGCAAGGAGAGTGCTGAGACTTTTCCTTATCCTCTCGTATTTTTGCGGGAAGGAGAGGGAGAGCTGAGTGCTGGTCCTTCCCTTGGCCCTTGTTGTGTTCGCAAAAATAAAGTTTGTTACGAGATGACAGTTACTGCTTTATTTACTTATTTATTCATTTCCACAATCTATTTTTCATTTATTTATATATTATGTATTTCTATTCACAATTTATTTATTTATTTATTTCATTTATTTTCATTTATTTATTTATTATGTATTTATTTTTACATTTTATTTCCTTAATATTTTATTTTATCAATATTTATCTTTTCATTATTTTTTACTTCTTTTTTTCTTAATTTACCTGTATATCTTCATTTTGTGTGTATCTTAGCATATGACACCAGAAAATTCTGCAGTTCTTTTTAATAATAAAAGAAAATATTGAAAAAAGTTACTTCAAAAACCAATAAGACTGTGATTAAAAAAAAAAAAAAAAAAAAAAAAGGCCTTGTACTGAATGCCTAAAAATCCCATAAATCCAATACTTTCTTTTTCTACTTCCAGACCATTACATTCACCTGAAGATAAGACTTTTCAAACTAGGGAGATAAGACAAACCTTTAACCCCTTTAATCCGACTGCGCATTTTCTCACTAATCTTCCTTATTACCGACGATTTTATGCGAATTCCCAAAGACTTTCTGAGTTGTTGGGTACCCTCCTAATCCTTTTTTTTTTTTTTTTTTTTTTGTTATTTCTTTAAGCGTAGTAAAATCGCATGGAGGCAGCAAGAATAAACGATAAAAATACGTCAAAGGATTAACTTGGATAAAATTAAATCCTTCATTGTTGGAACTCTCTCTCTCTCTCTCTCTTAGAAGTGATAATCGTTCCGTAAAATCACCTAACAGTAACTATGAACAAAAAAAGAAAATGTGAAATTGTGTATGTGAACCTACATCATAATTTTCATCAATAAGTGTGGAGTGGGGGATGTGGGACGCCTTAAACCTCCACCCATATTAAGCTGATGATGTGGGAGCTTCAGGGCCCTTCAGTTAATGGGCTTTGCATCCGAAAATCATTAGTAAGAGACAGATGGACAGAGCCACTTGAAGAGATGCTCCCGTACCAAATGATTATGGGAAAAAATGAACTCTAGCAATAAATAAGGCTTGGAAAATAACTACTACAACTGCCTGACGAAGTAAAATCTGAAAAACGTCAAGAACAATCAATGTGGTTTGGGAAATGTGGTAGGGGCCAGCTCGACCTCACACGGCAGACGTTTGGAGGGGGAAGGGGTGAGGGGAAGGGGTGAGGGGAGGGAAGGGAGCCGAATTTCGCACGCCAGGCAGTTGTGTGCCAGACGCTGGACCGGTCGGACGTG
>NC_137031.1:33672750-33697750 GCF_032717465.1 Coenobita brevimanus
GTAAACTGGGTGGAAAGACGCAAATGCGGCATCCATACAGGAACCAAACCTCCACACGTTTCCCTGCGCCTCTATGACAAGGCCGGGTCCACCGCAAGGGAACATAAATTTACTGCATGGGATGGTCCTGCAGGGGCTATTGCTTGCCTGCGGTTGATGTGTCTGCTCGCCCAGACAGTTCGGAGTTACAACTACTAGGCTACTCTACTACTGCCACAAAAGAAAATTTCCATGCTTTCATATCTTCCAACTCCTGATTTTTTTTTTTTTTTTTTTTTTTTTTTTTTTGTATCAGCCCTACCCAGTTCTCTCTATTTTCATGTCATTGTCTTGTCTCCCTTCATATGGATGTCTATCAAAGGTGTAAAGTCTTCCTTAATCTAGACCAATCCAGCAGGGAAAAAAAAAATATTAATTCCATCCGTATGTATCTTCTAATTCTTGGTTATTTTTATGCATCAGTTCTCCCTTCTTCTCTCTCTCTCTCTCTCTCTCTCTCTCTCTCTCATCGTCTGTCAAACTTCCATGATAAAATTATGTATTGGTGGTTTTAAAATGTCTTATTCAAAGTTAGTTCTCAGAAATAATATACCAAATCTCCGTGCCTACATATCTTTCAGCTATCGATTATCTTTCTTTATCAATCCCTCCTTTCTATCTGTTTTTAAGTCATCCACTCTATCTGTCCTTCCCTTTTCTCTGCTGTCATCCATCCTTTTCATGTATCAGTCCTTCATTTCTCTCTGTTACGTCATGCACTCTTTATCCTTTCTTTCTCTCTTTTACGTCACCCGCTCTTTACCTGTCCTTCCCTCTTCACCTGTCTTTCCCTTCTCTCTGTTATTCCTCCTTCCCCTCCCTCTCTAACCACACCCCCCGTCCAATTTCCCAGCTGTCTTTATGCAACAAAGGTGTGACATCATTCTTAAAAAGGCTTGTCTGACCATATTATGCACAGAGTGTAATCATAGGACTGACAAAAAGCACATAAGTAAATAGCTAGATAGATACATAGGTTGAGAGATAGACAGACAGACAGATAGATAAATAAATAAATAAATGAAGACGTCATCGTAGAGAAAGTGTTAATTCATACATGCTACCTCCATACATTTAATAAAATTTGAAAAAACTGTTTTGGGGCTCCGAAAAATTCACTGCTAACCCTCACGCCCTATGTGTAACTCCTTCATAATTATCTTATTATTTACGCACTGATTCATTCCATTCCCCTTGCTAAGTCTGTACGCATTAATTTATTCCATTCCCCTTATGTCTGTCATCGTTTTTTTTCTCTCTCACTTTTTACTACTTGTCAATGTGTTAGCTTATCTGAAGAGTCTAATACTCTCTTCAACTGCCCCTCATTTTTCTATCATTATATATATTTTTCTCCCATCTCAACCATTGTATTCTCATTTTTCTTCTTCTTGCTTTGTTCTCATAACATCGCCATAGTTTACGTTCCAACCACCTTCATCTCTATGCTCCACATTCCCTAAGGGCCTATTCGCATCTTATCATCATTCCTTCCTCCATTCCTTGCCTCCCACATCTCTCCCTCCTTTATCTCTTATTTCCTCTTATTACCTCTTTATTTTTCTCTTATAACTTCATATTTCCTCTCATTCTGTCTTACTTATTCTCTTCTTCCTAACCCTTCTTCTATTCTTCTTCATCTTCAAGTCACCCATACCTCTATATTTCCAGGTCTCACAGTCTTATTTCATTCTTCCCAATTCATTCTCTTCTTCTTCATACCTCTTATATCTTTTATTTACATTTTCCCTCCAACTTTCCCTCCCTCCTTCCCACTCGTCCTCGTCTCAACCCCCCTTTCTCCCTTCCTCCATTCTCCTCTCATTCTCCCTCATTTGTTTTCATGTCCTCAACACTCCTCGTTCATTCTCCCAGTCGTAGCCACCCACACACCTCCTTACATTGCTCTTCATTTTTCTGTTTCTTTACCCTCATTTCGTTTTCCTTAATTCATTTTATCTTCCTCGTCCTCTCTCTTCATTTTTCTGTCCTTACCATTACCCTCCCCTCGCTCATCATTCTTTCTCCTCTCAAGCATCCTCTATTCATCTCTTTCTTTCCACTTAAATCTCCTCTTTCTCCTCCTTCTCCCTCATCCCTTCTTCCTCATCCTCCTCTTTCCTTATCCTCATGTTCATTTCGATCCCCGTCTTGTTTTCTGATCTCCTCAAATTTCTCGTCCATTGTTCCATTTCTAGCCACTCTCGTCTCTGTCTTCTCTATCTTTTCTTATTTTTCCTCTTCCTTTATTCACCTTTCAGTTTCTCTCATTTATTCTCATATTTCTCAGTGTCCTTTATCCTTCATTTTTCACTTTATCCTTCATTTTTCTTTTCATTTATTCCTCCACAGTTCCTTCCTTCTTCGCAGCTCCTTCCTTCCTGGCCGTACAAACTTCCTCCACCCTCACCTCCTTCATTTCTTCCTCCCTGATATATTTTTTCTTCCATACCATCTTCCATCCGTCTTCTCTCCTTCATCCCTACCATTCACCTCTTCACTGCTCTGCCTCATAATCATCCATATTTCCTTTTCCACCCCCTGCTCATCTTTCCTTCCTTTCTTTTTCATCCCTTTCTCCTCCTCCTCCTCCTCCTCCTCCTCCTCCTCCTCCTCCTCCTCCTCTCATCCTACCTCAATATCCTTCACCCCCTCCTTGTCTCTCCCAACTCATTCCTCTCACTCCCAGTCGCACATTTATTCATCTCTCTCGTATATCCCTGAGTCTACCTTAAAAATCAAGCTAGGTGTAATTATAATATAGTGTTCCCTATGCATGTAACATTCATCACTTGCAAGTGCCTGTGTCTGATTTATTGCAGTCACCCCTATCGAGATCAGAATGGTTTTATATATGACTTACTTATTAGTTGTGTTATTTGCGGAGCAAATTATTGCAATTATCATTTTTATTATTATTATTATTATTATTATTATTATCATCATCATTGTTGTTGTTGTTGTTCTCTTATTATTATTGTTACTGTTACTATTACCTGTATTATTACTATTATTATTATTATTATTATTATTATTATTATTATTACTATTACTATTATTACTGCACTACTTTACTACTACTACTACTGCTTACTACTACTGCCATCATCATCATCATCATTACACACTGGACACATAACGTGGGATACATACAGAGCTGAGACACAGGACACACAGGAACACATAAGAACACACTGAGAGGAAATTTGCACACTTCGAAAAAAATAAAAGACACCTGACACTTATTAAACAAAGAAGACACCTACACCTAAGACGACGCACATGACACACACACACACACACACACACACACACACACACACACACACACACACACACACCTGACAGTACACGAAGGCGCTAATACACAGCAGGAAGCAATAAAGGGAGAGAGGTGTTAAACTTGACTGCATGCCACCATCCCCCTCCCCCCAACTACCCACCTACCTACCTACCCATCTGTTGACCTCCCTCCCTACCTGCCTACCTACCTACCTACTTACGAGTCCACCTATCTACCTACCTACCTATCAACCATCCCACCTGTCTACCAACCCATCTATTGACCTCTCCCTCCCTCCCTCTCTCTACCTACCTACCTACCTACTTACGCGTTCATGTATATACTTACCTACTTGTCAGCCAACCCACCTACCTACCAACCCAGCTACATACCTATCAAGAGATTAATCGCTCAGAGGGAATTGAACTTGTATAGAAAAAAAAAATAAAAACTCTTGAAAGAAAAATAATTTGTTTTATGCGTACTGTAAAATTATTTGCGAATATAAAAAAAAGTAATTACACGTAGGTCCTAAGCTTCCCACAAGGGGTAATGGGTTCAGTCAAGAGGGCATTGAGTTAATTAAGACAGCACTAAGTATACCTTCACCACGCTAATGACACTGTGGAGGAACAGGATTAGCTCCCGTAATATGCTGTAAGTAGACGTAATATTAATACATTTAGAAACAAGGATTGCTACTTTACTTTCCAACGTTGGCATTATATATTAGCGTTATTTTTATCCCTTTATTTCACTTAAGGACTTGTCTAGATACATAATAGATAAAACAAATGATGTTAACCTGTCCAAACCACATTTAAAAGATACAAACGGCCTCAAATACATCTAGAAATTGTTCATCATTATACGTATCTTCATTGTAAGATTGTATGACGGTATATTTCATTCATATTATTTCCTTCTTTCGTTCCTAAGAAAATTTTAAGCACATTCATCCTTCAAGGTGTACTTCTTATTATTTTATTTTTTTTACAGGTCTAAGGGCAATGAGACTGGAGGTCAGGAGAGAGTTTTCTTGGTATTATAACTTATCTTTTACTTCTGAATACAAAGTACGATTACCTATTAATATAATGGGCAATTACATTCGTTTAAGCAGCAAGGTTTTTGTGGTAAGTGTATTTACCTAACTGAACCATGTAAGTAAGTCAGTCAGTCTCTCTCTCTCTCTCTCTCTCTCTCTCCACAGCAGCGACCACAGCAGCTAGCCTATGTGAGAGGGAGGACAGCTGGGCCACCTTTCAGGATTACCACCCTCCTCTCTCTCTCTCTCTCTCTCTCATAAAGCCCAGTACACATTATTCTCATTCCTCTCAGTTTTTTCTTACTTTTTTCCCTTTCTTTCCATTCAAGTATTCAGTGTCCACTATACAATTTTCTTTAGTTCTCCCTTTTGTTGACTCCTTTCTCCCTTTTCTCTACGTTTCTTCTTTCTCCCTTTTCTCTACGTTTCTTCTTTCTCCCTTTTCTCTACGTTTCTTCTTTCTCCCTTTTCTCTACGTTTCTTCTTTCTCCCTTTTCTCTACGTTTCTTCTTTCTCCCTTTTCTCTACGTTTCTTCTTTCTCCCTTTTCTCTACGTTTCTTCTTTCTCCCTTTTCTCTACGTTTCTTCTTTCTCCCTTTTCTCTACGTTTCTTCTTTCTCCCTTTTCTCTACGTTTCTTCTTTCTCCCTTTTCTCTACGTTTCTTCTTTCTCCCTTTTCTCTACGTTTCTTCTTTCTCACTTTTCTCTACGTTTCTTCTTTCTCACTTTCCTCTCTACATATTCCTTTTTTTTTTTCTGTTTCCTCTCTCATTCGTTTTTCATTGCTCTTCTCTCTCTCTCTCTCTCTCTCTCTCTCTCTCTCCTAGTATCTTCAGCTTCTCCACTCCGCCAAACTTCTCGCTCTCTCTCACTCCTGTTTCCTTTCTCTGATTGCGGCTGTTCGATTTACCTCTCCCTGTGTGTGTGTGTGTGTGTGTGTGTGTGTGTGTGTGTGTGTGTGTGTGTGTGTGTGTGTGTGTGTGTGTGTGTGTGTGTGTGTGTGCTTTTTATTAAGGGCTGAAGACCCCTACGGAACACTGACGTGTGCGTTATGAAGCCTATTTAGCGTATATGGCCTAATTAGCTGTAGTTCTCTCTCTCTCTCTCTCTCTCTCTCTTTCTTCTTTCATCTCTACTCTGTCTCAAATCACCTTTCTCCTTCCTTTTATATATATATATATATATATATATATATATATATATATATATATATATATATATATATATATATATATATATCCACGTTCTTTATCTTTTTTCTTGTGTCCGTCCAAACCCTCCGTCATAATATTCTTCAGGTAATTTTTTTTCTCTCTTTCCTTCTCCACCTCTCTTTGTATATCATTTCTTCTCTTATCCTGTCTTCATCTTTTGTTCTTCTCCTCCTATCAGTTCATCCTTCCTCCTCCTCCTCCCCAGAATCTCGCCTTATCTCCGTCTCCTCCCTTTCTTCTACCTCGCTTATCTACCTCTCAATTCCGACTTCATCCCCATCTTCATTTCCCTCTCATTTCTCTATCTCTTCCATCTCCCTCATAATCCAGACACCCTCTCCTTAGCAGCCTAATCTCTCTCTCTCTCTCTCTCTCTCTCTCGCATCCTATTTCCTCTCCCTTCCTTTTTCCGACTTTTCTTAACGCTTATCTTCACCTTTCTCGGTCTGACTTTTTTCCAATTTTCCTTCTGATTCTCTCTCTCTCTCTCTCTCTCTCTCTCTCTCTCTCTCTCTCTTATATTTCTGGGATTAGGGAACAAGTTTTTCTATTAAGGCCGGATCACCCCGATGGAACCGTAAGGTCTTGGTAGCCATGGCACTCCTATAGCACACACACACACACACACACACACACACACACACACACACATTCGAACGCATGTACAAGCACACGCACATACATAACATACATGCACACTAAAACTTACACACATAAACACAAACGCACGCACACAAACACATTCACAGACACACACACTTATACATATTATATATTATACACGTATGCATATTTTCATACACATATTCTCTCTTTTTCAATGTGTATTTTGGTCTGTCACTGTCTTTGTTTCTGTTTATGTCACAATGTCTATCTGCATTTGTCATTTTTTTTTACTTCCTTGAAAATATTACGATTTTTTTGCCTAATAATAATGATAAGACCGGACCACCTCACTGGGACTGGCAGGTGTGTGTGATCTGTGTATTTACATAATGCAACTCTCTCTCTCCTTCTCCTCTCTCATTTTCTCATCTCAGTCCTCACACTCTCGGATCCCCTTTCCCCTTTTCAATCCCTCATTTTAACCTTCTATCTTCTTCCCAATGCAACTATCACATTCTCACATTTCCCTTTTCCTTCCCCCTCATTTCCTCATCTCTCTCTTCCTCTTTACTCAACAGCCACACTCTTCTCTTCCCCTTCTCCTCCCCCCCCTCCTCTCCCCCCATCACTCTCTATCTCCCTTCCCCTCTGACCTGAACACTTCCAAAATCCTCTCTTTTTCTTGATCGTTCTCCTCCATTTTTCTTTTTTCTTTTAACTTCACACATTTCTCATTTTCTCTCTCCCTCTCCCTCTCAACTCTCACATTTTCGCCTTCCCCCTTCCACACTCTTTCTCCCTCATTCTCCCTTCCCTTTCCTCCCTCCTCCACACATCCCATATCCTCCCTTTTCTTTCGTCCCTAATTCATCTTTCTCCCTCCCTTTTCCCCCCTTCGTCACACACTTCTCTTTTTCCTTCTTCATCTCTCACTTAACTTTCACATTCTCTCATCTCCCTTTCCTATCCCCTTCTCCCTCATTCTCCCTTCCTCTTTCTCTCACCGTCTCACATCTCACATCCTCCCTATTCTTCGTCTCAAAGTCGGGGTTTAAGGAAAAAGCATCAATCTTGAGGCGTCTTGGTTGGGATAGATAGAGAGGGTGGGTTGGAGGAGGAGGAGGAGGAGGAGGAGGAGGAGGAGGAGGTGGAGGAGAAAGAAGAGAAGGTGGAGGAGGAAGAAGAAGAAGAAGAGGAGGAGGAGGAGGAGGAGGGACTGTTTGAGTGAATGTTGAGTGAATACGTGAGTGGTGGTTGGTGTGTTTGTGGGGAGGAATGAGAGAGGAGAGAGAGAGAGAGAGAGAGAGAGAGAGAGAGAGAGCGCAGTCTGGGAGGGAAAGTTGTTCTGGCGGAGAAACTTTGGCAGGAAGAATCTGTGAGCCGCAGGTAGTACCCTCCTTTTACTCTCTCTCTCTCTCTCTCTCTCTCTCTCTCAGTCCTCGTTCTTCGCCTTTCTTTAAGTCCCCCCCCTCTACTTCCTTCCCTCCCTCTCCCCTCCCCTTTCCTCCACCACTCCCTCCTCTTCCCTCTCCCTAGGTCGATCTCTTTCCTTCGATTCCTTTTTTTCCTACAAGCTCTGTCTTTTCCTTTCAATTTCCTTATTTTTCTTTACCCTCCTTTCTTCCTTTCCTACATTTTCTTACATCTCTCCTCCCTTCACCCCTCTCCCTCTCATTTTTCCTCCCTTTCTTCCACTCCCTCCCTCTCCTCACTCCGCCCTCTCTCTACCCCTGCCTTCACACTTCTCTTCCTCTGCCTTCCCCACCTCCTCCTTCCCCCTTCCATCTCAGCCTAGCTCCCCTCCCCTCCTCCTCACTTTTCTCTCCTTCCTTCTCCTTCCCTCCTTCTCTCCCTAGCCCTCCTCCCTCCATCCCTCCTTCCTTAGCCCTCCTCCCTCCATCCCTCCTTCCTTAGCCCTCCTTCCTTACCCCTCCTCCCCCAAGCTCTCCTGCTCCTCACTGATAGAAGCACCGAATTGCAAGGCTCTCCGGTCTGGCCAACGCTATCTCCTCTCTCTCTCTCTCTCTCTCTCTCTCTGTTTACATGCAGTTCCCAAGTTCGGCCCGCCAGTGTGTTTTCGTATTTTTTTTCTGTTTTTTCGACCGTTTTCTCCCATTTATTACTGCGCTCGCTTATTGCACTAGGCTTCTGATAGTGAATCCAATTTGTGTAAGGTGCTGCTTGCTGTATATATCTAAATTTTTTTTTCTGTATAAAATGTTTTCAGTGCCTCATTCCTCTGCGTCTAGCACAGAGAAATTTATATACATTTTTGACATCCACTGTAGCGAATTTGTATGGCTTATATGAGAGAAACATATTGAGTCGACAGCAGAATTTCGCTTTAACTTTCTCCGCATGGCATGATTTTTTGGTACTGAAATACTGTACTGGAAAAAGGTTAACAGTTGTGCTTTAAAGAATCAAATATAAAATTACTGATTATTAAATAGCTTGAGAGAAATTTCTTGCATGTAACAGACCACAAACCCATGTCAAAGAGGGATGCATAAAGGTAATTTCTGCTGTGTCAAAGAGGGATGCATAAAGGTAATTTCTGCTGTGTCAAAGAGGGATGCATAAAGGTAATTTCTACTGTCGACTGTACATGGACTTCCACCCAGTACAGTACCATGTTATCATAGTGTCACCCAGCACAGTCGCCTGGCACAGTCACCTAGCACAGTGATACGTGGAAGAAATAACACCCACACACAGAAGTGGTCCTTGTTGATGAGATACAACAATTTTGGACTTAGGGGGGAGGGAAGTTTTTAGCTTAGAGTAAAAACAAATATAGGAAGGGGGATTTCCAAAGCTAAAGAGTCAAAAGAAAAAAAAAATAAACTACACAACAGGTCACCGGATTGAAGGGGTTAACTGGTATTTTTTTTTTATCTGAGGGAACTGGACAACTCTAGCGACTTGAATACTACGTCGTGGGTGGAAAAAATGACATGAGTCTTAATTGGGAGGTAGTAATGAGTCTCCTTGGTTACTAGTCAAAACAATCCCCCAATCTACTACACCTGGCCATTAATTGAACTGAAAGGGGTTAACAGGTCTTTCTCAAAGTCAAGGGTGGATGAAATTCGATGAGTCTTACTTCTGAGGTACAAATAAGTCTCCTTGGTTACTAGCCAGATCAATCCTCTACTTGACTACAGTCGGCCATCAACAATGCTGAGAGGGGTAATAGATCTTTGTCAGCTCAGAACACGCACTACACCCATCACCACACGATTTTCACCCTAACTGTACTTACCAAAACATAATTCCTATCTCTAAATCCACCAACACCGAACATATCTCATTTATCGCCACAACATAGCCTATTACGGATGTGCTACTGTGTTATATAATCCTGTTGTAATGGGTAATGGCCAAATGAATCCTAGGTAATTAAAAGTTATATTTTCTAACTCCTCAATTTCGTGTAAAAACATCTCGTGGTGGTGGCAAGAAAAAAAAAAATAACTGACAGGGGAGTCCAACATACATGTAGTGCCAAATGTAGTTTTAATCCCACGCTTATCTGGATGTGAACCCGATAGACTGCAGGCTGAAGTTCCCCATCGCCTGCCCTCCACTACCCTCCCTCCTGGGATTGGGGAGGGACGTGAGGGATGTTTGTATATTCGGGCTATATCGGTGCCACCACGTGAAGGCGTCCCTCTCCACCATCTCCAATATGTAACAGATTTTTAGGGAGACTGTTTGATCAGATTAAGTAAATGGAATATTGATATCAACATGTTTCGTAACGCGGGCTCACACACACACACACACACACACACACACACACACACACACACACACACACACACACACAAAATCTTCTCACGAATCGCATGTGACATTTCAATTTTTGTAAGCAAAGTTATATCACAGCTTAAATCACACACACACACACACACACACACACACACACACACTCAGACGCACACATGCAATCTTCCCACCAGTCAGACATGATATTTCACTTTTTGTAACCGAAGTACAGTTATGTCTCTCTCTCTCTCTCTCTCTCTCTCTCTCTCACACACACACACACACACACACACACACACACACACACACAGCAAATATTTGTTTTTGTTTACGCGGGATGCGCAAAAATCAACATTCATATATGTATTACTCTGGCGGTGTCGTATGTTTCTGCTTCAAAAAGAGGACACAAACAAACAGAAACAGAACGAACGACTGTGGTGCGGTATACATTGATTTATAATGGGAAAATATCTATCTACCTATCTATTTATTTATCTTTTTTTTTCTTTTATGTGTCCCGACTCTGGGCATAGGCTTCACAGCCTGCTATCAAGGCCCAGCAATCCTCCTACATACCATACACCTCTACATGTCACCACTTCGGCGCTAACACCCACCGTCCATATTGAATACATGCTAGGGCTGTCTCATACAGGACTGGTGTATTGGTATTAGCGGGGATATTTTTACGACATGTCGGCGGGTCTTCTGGTAGATTAATAAAGCCTGATTTAATGAAATTCAAATCCTTAAACTGTTCCCTGCCCCAGCCGGGATTTGAACCTGGGTCCGTTAGGACTGCAGGCCCCCTCTCTACCGATTGAGCCACCGCCTCCCTCTACCTATATATAGTGTCTATCCATCTATCTATCCATCGTGTCTATTTATCTACCTATCCATTACCGAAACTTTTCTATCTGGAGCGTACGGGCCCGAAGCTAGGAACCATATTCTCGCTGATTAAGAAGGCTCCCTGGCACCTCTTCCTTCGCGATTTATTTTGTTTATTACACCTCACTGCCTCTTCTGTGTTACACAAATCTTTCTGATATCGTACTGGGTAGTCTGATGTAGGTTCGTCCCTGCTATTGTGTTTTTTTCTACTGTATGTGGAGGACGGCCACCCCATTTTAAAGAGTGGGAAATGAGAGGAGGGAAAGAAGATGGAAGAAGAAGAGGAGGAAAAGTCTGTGGCCAGAGGAAGGAAGGAAGGAAATGAGAGAGTGAAGGAAAAATGTATTACTCCTCTGTAATACTTAGTTGGACAGGCGCCAGACACACGACTTCTAAAGAACTGGCAATCTCTGAAGGCAGGTAAGGGAGAGGGAGAGCCTTAGTGTGTCCTACTTATTATTCTCTTATCATTATAAACTTGGCCTAAAGCTATAATAAGGTTGGACTGCCACTTGTAAAGCCGAATTGTTAGTTTTATTACCCCCGCCAACGAGGTTTTTTGCCCGCGTTGATTTGTCTGTCTGTTTGTCTGTTAGCCGCATTACTCTGAAAGTTATGAATGGATGTGCTGAATTATTTTTTGGAGAGGTAGGGTATGTATGGCCCAAGGAACAATCCATTTCAATTTGGTGGTGATCCGGATCATTATGCACATGCACAAATGCACAGGCGCGCGGGCTCTCTCTCTCTCTCTCTCTCTCTCTCTCTCTCTCTCTCTCTCTCTCTTTCACTCCTTTCAGTTCACCCTGTCAATCCTACCAATATCACACCCATTATCTGAGTTCGTAAACTGAAGATTCCATTTATATTCCTCTGGCCTTACCTCACGAATGTAACAGGTGTGGCATTAACCCTTGGAATCCCGTGACGTATATTATTATTATTATTATTATTATTATTATTATCATTATTATTTCTTCATACTTTTTACCTCCGGACGATTTTGTACACATGGGGGGAAAACATTTTGGGTGACGGGGTTAAACAGCCTCTATGACAACCTGGTCACTCTCTCTATGCGGAATGAACCCGTCTAAACATACCTAAAATAAAATTGCCACCGGACTGAAAGGTCTCGTTAGGTTAGAGTTTCAATCCTATCAGAATGAGAGTCCATCCGTAATTTAATATAATCGTGTGGAGGTAAGAAAAAAATAAAGATATAATACTGGACGACTAAATCCAGCCATTACAAGAGCTTGGTGTATTTTATTCTGATACCAACAAAATATAAAAGACATACTCGTAATGAAGGGGTTAATATGTTGAATCCTTCTGTCTATGAGGACCAGATATGAGCCGAACGAACAGCCAAGGACATAATGATCCACTTCATAACGATACATAATATGAAAATGAGAAATTACTTTAGAAATACAGTGAGGCGAACTTCGTAAACCAAACAAGCTTTCCAGAATATTACGTTATTGTTTCATAACTGTTCGACTAAACGGTGAAACAATATCAATGTCTGCAAATGCACCTTGATTTTGAGAGAATATTTTGGCTGTAGAATGGAAATGTTGTTCTGTTTGTAGCTGGAAATGTTTTGGGGAGAATGTTCACCAGATTCTGATAACATTTTCCTGTCGTCCTATTTTCTCGTTTTTATATGACTACCGGTATGCTGTGTGCAAAATGATTTATCAGCGTTTTCAATAATTTTCCTGTGCACAGCTCGAGCAGAAGAGAAGGGGACGAGAGAAGAGAGAAGAGAAGGCTAGAGGAACATTGTTGAAAAGACCTGTGTAAAGCTGAGAAGTGGAAAGAAGTTCAGGACATTGAATTGAAAAAAAAAGAAAAAGAAAAGAAACAGTACAATATAGAGAAAAGAAGAGAAGGGAAGAGAACAGAACCGAAGAGAGGAGAGGAGAGGATAAAAACTATGAGAAGAAAGATAAGAGAAAAGGAGGGAAGAAAAGAGGAGAGAAGAGGAAAGCAGAGTAGAGACATTCTTTAAAGGTCTTTGGATGCAGTGGGAGTCAATATTCCCCAAAAGGTTACTTATCATCCAAGAAGGAACTTTCAATATCACAGGTCATGTTCACTAGAGCGAGGCAATGCTGAGAAGGAGCACGAGGACGGATTTCGTACTCTGTCTGTCTCGGTCTCGTTTCTCATTTTTCATTCTCGGTTCATCCTATTTGTTTTCTTGTCTGTGTCTGTTTGCTTGCCTGTGTCTGTCTGTCTGTCTGTCTGTCTGTCCGTCTCTCTCAGTCCATCCTCTTTCACCCCACCTCATCAGCCTTACCATGTCATCAACATACCCATATTTTCCCTGTCAGTGTAGTTCAGTATATACCATAACAATTTTCCATTCTGGCCATTAGTGCACTGGGGTCATACATGCATTTCAGCTCAGCACTCAGCCACCCCACACTATCCTCCCCTCCTCTTCCTCCCCCTCTGTTTCATTCACCCCTCCCCTTCCTCCCCTTCCCTTCATTTTCTCCTCCTCTTTTCTACTGATTTTTATTCCCTCCCCTTTAGCTCTCTCTCACTTTTCATTTCTCTCTCATTCTCATCTCACCTTCTGATAGTCACAAGTTTGTTCCTCCCTTCCTTTCCTCATCTCCCCTTTCCTCTCTCTCTCTCTCTCTCTCTCTCTCTCTCTCTCTCTCTCTCTCTCTCTCTCTCATTTCTCCTGTTCTAACGACGGGAATAATCTAATAATCTGACTTTTTCTCTCTAATTCATTCCCTCTTTTTTCTCTTCTTACCTCCCCCCATTCCCCCTCCCCCCCTTTCTCTCTCTCTCTCTCTCTCTCTTCCCCCTGCCATAGGACGTACATGGAAATAATCTCTTTGACCTCTCCTCCCTCCTCCCAATCCCCCTCCCCCACCCCGTGGCATCCTCTTCCGCCCCTCCTCCCCTCCCCTCTTCACTTATCCCGTCCTATCAATGGAAATAATCTCTTTGACTTCTCCCCCTCCACCTCCCTCCCTCCTGACCTCTCTCTCCCCTCTCTCTCCTCTTTTTCCCCTCGTCTCCCCCCTCCTCCCCACTCAATTACATTTGCCTTCTTTGACCTCTTTCCCCTCCCCACCTCCTCCCCACTTTCATCCCCAACTCTGTCTAGGTCTTTGCGTCTGTCTGTCTGTCTATCCGTCTGTCTGTCTATCTATCAACCTATCTATTTGTATCAATCTCTCTCTCTATCCAAACATCCACCCATCCACATATTTTATCGATTTATTTATCTACCTACGCATCCATCCAACCATCCATCCACACAATTATTCCTCCGTCTATCTACCCATCCATCCATCTATCCATGTACCTATCTATCACTCTATCCATGTATCTATCTCTAATCTCCCTTCGTCCCCCCTTCCTCTGAGGCTTCTCCCTTTGTTTCTGCTTCGCCTGGGGGGTTTCAGAATTTCATAAACAAACCCTCCTTTCCCAGGGCTAAGGGTCAATGTGATGTACTTTAACTTTTTATCTCCATCGTAATTCCCGGGGATCGAACCGCAGACCCTCTAAATGACGGTCCAGTGCGCTACCCATTCTACTAGAGAACCTATACTAAATTTGAGCTACATTTTTTTTTTTTTCATCTGGCGGAACTGGTCCACAACCGAAAAAAATGAATGCTAAGTTGTGGTTCCTTGGCATTTGATTATCCTTAGTTTTGAGGTAAGAAGAGTCTCCTTGGTTACTAGTCAAATCGAACCTCCAATCAACAGAGCTGAAAAGGGTTAGGGGGGTCTGTCAGGTTACATTAAATATAGGCTATGCTAGCTGCCATCTTCATGAGCGTAGGGGGACGGGGCTAGGCTACCATTGGCCATCGACCTAAAATAAACACAATAAACATAATCTACACAATTCATGGACAAGTCACGTTACATTTTCATATTAATCATAGCTTAAGGAACTGAACTACAGATCCTTCACCTGTCAGTCATGTGCAGTAAATATAAAGTGCACAATATTCTCCATTTTTGTATTTCTGTCGCCTGCTGACCAACTGTAAAGACTAGTAACTCTTTTGGTTAATTTCTTCTGGCACACATGTCAATTGTATTTTATTTTTGCTGTTACATTATTGTGGATATTAATACCGAAACACACACACAGGCGCGTATGCACACACACACACACACACACACACACACACACACACACACACACACACACACACACACACACAGCTTACTGCAGCCATTAACGAACCCAATCCTCCCACACATCCATTCACTAATCAGGGTTCAAACACACACACACACACACACACACACACACACACACAAAAGAAAAAAAACACCTCTGCATTACTGCTGACGCTAACACACCAAACAACCATATTACTCCACCAAAATCAAGCCAAGCCAAGCCAAGCCAAGCCACCCTATTAACCCTCCTCCTTCCCTTCTCCCTGAACCCCTTACCCTAGTCCAAACCCGGCTTATACGGAGTTCTAGTCAGCTTCCGGGTTCTGTTGGGAGAAAGACGATATTAAGAGAGAGGAAGGAGGGGGAAAGAGGGAGAAAGGGAGAGAAGATTGAAAGGAGAGAAGGGAGGGAGGAAGCAAGAGGGGGGAAGGAAGGGAAAGAGGACAGGAGAAATGCAAGGGAGAAAAGGGAAGAGGAGAAGGAAGGGACAACGTTGCTTTCTCGAGGTTTACGAGTATTTCTGAACTAGATCCAATTTCTTTTTCCTTTCTAGAGACAAACACACACGACTGGCCTTGACGAAAACAGCTTATTATTTTTCCTACATTTCTGATATTACACATTATGAAGCTGTTAATATTTTCCCCTTTCTGTCTTTCTTTCTTTAATGTGGCAAGTAAGATTAGTCACCTTTTTTATCAGTAACCTTACAGTACAATCTTTAACTGGGTTTGAAGGAGATAGCTAATATTTTCACTCTGGTATTTTTAGTTAATATTTTCACTCTGGTATTTTTATTTAACATTCTCAATCTGGTATTCTGTTAATATTCTCACTCTGGTATTTTTAGTTAATATTTTCACTCTGGCATTTTTAGTTAATATCTTCACACCGGTATTTTTAGTTAATATTCTCACTCTGGTTCGAATATTACATCCTCAGAAGCTGGTAATATTCCGAATGGTTTTTATATGCGATTTATTTATTTATTTATTTATTTATTTTTTTTGGGGGGGATAATTTTGCCTATTTCAATCCACAGCCTTATATGAGAGACTGATGCTGATGACGAGGGGTAATATTTTGATCTTACTTCTGATATTACACCTTCACATGCTGGGAATATTTTCATCCTGATTTTGACGCGTGTCTTTCAAAGGATAATTTCACTTTTTTTTTTTCACATTCCATTTTTCAACATTACATTTGAGAATTGTTTTGAGCGAGATGGTTAAAGCTTTCTCTCTGCTTTTAACATTACGCCGTCATAAACTGCTTTCATTTTCACTCAGATCCGGATAATGCAACAGAGCGTCATGTCACTCTTTTGCAACTGAGCCCATGTCACTTTTTTGCAACTGAGTTTCACGTCACTAAAATGCAACTGAGTTTTATGTCACTTTTTTGCAACTGATCTTCATGTCACCCTTTTGCAACTGAGCTCATGTCACTTTTTTGCAACAGAGCTTCATGTCACTTTTTTGCAACTGAGCTTCATGTCACTCTTTTGCAACTAAGTTCATGTCACTTTGCAACTGAGCTTTAGGTCACTCTTTGCAACTGAGCTTCATGTCACTTTGCAACTGAGTTTGTCATTCTTTTGCAACTGAGCTTCATGTCACTCTTTGCAACTAAGCCCGTCATTTTCTGCAACTGAGCTCATGTCACTTTGCAACTTAGCTCATGTCACTTGGCAATATTGTCACTTCTTATAGGTAATTTCTGATAATGTAACTGAGTTCATGTCACTTTGCAACTGAGCTCATGTCACTCTTTGCAACAGAGCTCATGTCACTTTGCAACAGAGCTCATGTCACTTTGCAACAGAGCTCATGTCACTTTGCAACAGAGCTCATGTCACTTTGCAACAGAGCTCATGTCACCTTTCCCGGGGCAATTTCTAAACCAGGTCGCCTTATTAATCTGCAACGTTACGCATGGGACTGGCTTTGAAGGATAAGTTTAATATTTCACCCTATTTCGGATATTACACCGTCAGAGGCAGTTATAATAGTCACTCTTATTCACTCTGGCGGAGGAAGGGAGAGTGGGATGGGATTACACTCCTTCCTCCATATTAATCTCTACTCGGGGTGGCACTTTTTATCACTTGCAGCCTTGTACAACTTAATCCTTCTCTCTCTCTCTCTCTCTCTCTCTCTCTCTCTCTCTCTCTCAGATTTTCGTCCCTTTGTAGCTTATTTCCGGCAATTCAGTGGCAGAAATAGGACAACTGCTCATCACCATTCTTTCCATAAAACTTCTTCGTGACTAGCACCATATTCAAGACGGAGAGATAGGAATTTTACGCCAAGCTAAATTGAACAGAGTATAGGTATGTGGAACTGACTCTGGGCTTACTTTTACGTATAAGATTATATTTTTAAAGCAGGTGGAAAATAAGCTCATATTCACCTATTATTACACCGTCTAAGAAACATTATAATTCTCGCAACAATGTGGTTATTTGTACATACGTAAAAAATTGTGATAAAGCTCATTAATATTTTCACTATTTCTGAAACTACACCGTTAAAAATGTATTATAATTAACATCTCAAAAGTATTAAAATTTTCGTTCTTATTTTGAACAGATGAAAATAATGACAGATCTGCTTATTATTTTCACTCTGTTTTCGAAACTACAGCGTCAGAAAAAAAAAGTATTATAATTTTCCTGACCCGTGCTGATTTTAACACGTGAAAATAATGATAAAACTAGCTAAAATTTCCACCATTTTCGAAACTACAGCGTCAGAAAAGTCTAATAATTTTCGCTTTATCTGAGGGAGGGAGGGAGGGAGGGAAGGGCTTACGTTGCTTCTCACGGTTAATCTCTGCTCTGGGTCGTCTTTTTTATTTACAGCGTTGCGCATGGGAGTGGATTTACAGGGGAAGGGTTTACATTTACAGAGCTGAGATCAACATTTTTCACCCGGCATGAGATATAGAGATGGTTTTTATGAGAGCGGGTAATACTCTCACATTTTTATACTACACTACCCTACCCTACACTACAATAAACTATGCTACACTTCACTACACTAGACTATGCTACACTAATACACTACATAACAACACTACATTAATAAATAAAAACACTGCTATACTCATTTCATCTTAACGTGGCCTAATTTTTCGTCTTTTGGCAGCCTCTTTCATGTAGCTCAGTGGCAGAAAAAAGTCAGTGCTACAGCTCTACATCCTTTCCACGGCTTCCAGTTCATTTCTAGCATCGAATTCTAATGTTCATCTCTTGATACAACTCGGCATTCAAGATGGAGAGATAGCAATTTTAGGCCAAGTTAGAGAAGGGTATCCACTACACTAAACCACACTACTCTACACTAAACTACACTACTACACTACACTACACTGTTATTTTTAAAGAACTGGTAATATTTTCACACTGGTTCTGATATATATAGAACTGATTTCACGTCATTTTTTGCCTGTTCATTTCGGAATTGGGTGGCACGTTTTTCATCAAGCCTCGTACATCACACACTTGTTTAGGCGAGCTGGTAATTTATTCACTGTGGTTATAATTGAGAAAAAGGGTTAATGAACGCTGTGTCTAACTCGTCCAGGTTGGGAAGTATCTGCTAAGTCGGTGGCAGCCCAGAGATGGAGTGAGAGGAAGAGGCAGAGGACGGGATGGCGAGATATGATTTGGAGATTCATTGGGACTGGATGGAGCAGTTTAACATCCAAGAGGTAAAAGTGGAAAAAAATGGGTAATGTTTTTGTCCTGCAGTGGATTGGCTCCAAAAGTTGATGATGATGATGAACCAGAATAAAATATCACAGAAGTAACAAGAATAAAGCCATAATCTACGTCCTCAAGCTGAAGAAGATAAAGGGAGTTGGTAATAAATCTTGGGTGTGATATTACTGTTGCTCTCATACCAGGGCATTTGCATGTAATCTTACTCGCTGAATTGCTTAACATTTTCACAATTTACTTCTCCCTGTAACTCCCTCGGGTTCCTACGACTCACTCTCAGCTGAATAAAATCGTCTGGCGTTAGCTGGAATAAAACACTGGAGAAGATGAGACAGTGAGAAATCTAACTATAAGACCGCGAGAGATATAACTATAACTATAACTCTCTCTCTCTCTCTCTCTCTCCATTTTTACACTGGACTTTTCCATTAACACAGATATATGATACACTCTAGTCTTACGTATATGTATGAAACTTCCCAAAGCCATTCTACGTTTCTTTTCTTTTTCTTTTTTTTTCTTTTTTTAATTCTGAGATTTCGTCCACCTCCATCACCATGAAAGAACAACCAAAATTTTGTATATTCGTCAGGCAGTTGCAAGAAATAGTGCAAAAGCGTTGTCTTTGCACAGAAACAATTTAATGCTTTCACTGTTGCATTTTGATATATGTTTTGGGCAGCGAGTGAAGATTTTAATTACTCATGGGAAATCCTTTGCAATCAAACGCTTTAAAAACTACTTCGCTGACCCGATTAGTGTGTGTGTGTGTGTGTGTGTGTGTGTGTGTGTGTGTGTAAAAACTAGTTCGCTGACCCAATTAGTGTGTGTGTGTGTGTGTGTGTGTGTGTGTGTGTGTGTGTGTGTGTGTGTGTGTGTGTGTGTGTGTGTGTGTGTGTGTGTGTGTGTGCGCCGTGGGTAATGCCAGACGATGTAAACGTTTTCCATCATGTTTTTTTCTATTTTATTTCTGCTACCATCAAACTTTTATTTTATTTTTTTTTTTTTACTGAACTCAGAATAAACCTCTCATAGTGAATGGGAGGAGGATTATCACAATTCCTAACTCCTCCAGTTCTGAAAGTCCCTCTAAAACTATATAAAATTTTCTGGAGGTAGAATGAAAAAAAAAAGTCAATGAACTAAACGGGTAATTATCTACGAAATATACTCGTGAAACTTCTAAGATGGTGTCCTTTCTTAAGATGTTAGTTCTGCCTTAAGACGATTTTCCTCGGCTTAGTAGGGTGAGTGAAGGGTAAAACGGTGAATGGTGGCTACGATAAACCCCTCCATATCAAAGTGCCTTTCCTAAGCCGAATTAAACAGAATAGAGATAGCAAGATTATTGTGTGTGAGAGAGAGAGAGAGAGAGAGAGAGAGACGTGATCGCAGTGAAGGGGCGAATATCAACCTCTTCAGTACAACCTGTTCTACCTAATTTATTTTTATAGTCAGACGATTTATGCAGCTTTTCAGACACCCATTACAAAAAAAAAAATGATGAAAAGTTTGTATTTTTCCTTTCAATACAAAAACATCCTTTATAATTTATCACTGCTACAACCAGACGGATTTTATTCAGCTGTGGAGAGGCTTTTCGCTCTGGGGGAGATAGAAATTGCCTTCATTAATCCCTCCACGACTCGAGGCCTGGTGTTAAAAGAAATAAATTAAAAAAAACGTTTAAAATGCTGAAAACGTTTATTCCTTCGACATAAGAGCTCCTTCTCACGATGGAAAAAAAAAAATCGCTCGGTGTTAGCAAATAAAAAAAATTAAAGTGTCATCATACAGAAGGGATGGAACTGGTAACGTACTTTTCACACACACACACACACACACACACACACACACACACACACACACACACACACACACACACACACACCAGAAACTTCCAAAAACACAGATTGATTTACACATACACAGCAGCATACATGTCGGATTTGGCGAAGAAAAATGTACTGTTGAATATTAAATTACTTTTCTGGAAATGCTAATATGGATTTATGTAAACCCGGTCCAAGGCGCACGCACTCACGCACGCACGCACACACACACACACACACACACACACACACACACACACACACACACACACACACATACGGTACGAACATTCTCTCTCTCTCTCTCTCTCTCTCTCTCTCTCTCAACAAATTTATACAGGACGCAGACACATCCACGACCAGATTAACATGATTCCCTTAGGCCAATTCTCGTGTTGGATGAAAGAACTTTAATTGGGTACTCTCTCTCTCTCTCTCTCTCTCTCTCGCGGCAATTCTTTAACCTTTGTAATTAAGAAGCAAGCCTTTTCATTAATATTAAATGCCCACCAAAAATTAACTGTAATTTCTTCTTGCTCTCCATCTTCTTCCTCCTCCTCCTCCTATTCTTCTTCTTCTTCCTCACCCTCTTCTTCTTCAAATGAAAATCTCTGTTCCTTCTGGTTACTCTCCCCTCTTCTTCCATCTCGTTATTCTGTGTATTACACCTAACATTTTTCTTCTTCCCCTCTTTGATGCCTTTCTCTCCTTCCTTTCTTTTTCTGTACCACTACTCTCTTTTTTCTTTTTAATCTTTTGTTTCCCTTTTATTTATTTTCTCTCTCTGCCTTTCTTTTACAATTTTTTCTTTTTCTTCATTTTTTGTGTACTCCTTGTTTCATTTCTAGATTTCTTTGTTTTATTCCTTTCTCTCTTTTTTTTTCCTTTCTTCGTGGTTTCTTCTCTTTTTCACTGATTCTTTCGCCTCTGAGGTGTCTCATTTCCTTTTTTTTTTTTTTTTTATCGTCTCCACTATTTCTTCTGTTATTTAGGCTTCCACGTTTCTCCATATCCCTTCCCTTCCTTGCATTACTCTGTTTTTTCTTTATTTTAACTCCTCCACGACGATGGAGTATCTTTGTCTTATTCTTGCCATCTTCGGTTAATCTTATTAAGGATGAGAACGGGATAATTTACTATATTTATTTATGTCTTTTTCCTTTCTTTCAGTCTACCTATCTTCCACTTCCTCCTGTTTCTCTTTCCTGTGCGTCCGCCCCCTCACCTCTCTCTCTCTCTCTCTCTCTCTCTGATTCTAATACACAACCGTAAGTCACGTGGATAAATATTTGATTCCTTTTACACAGGTGAGTTTGTTGACTTCTGGATAATACATTTATGACGTACAATGTTATTCCTCAAATCTCTCTCTCTCTCTCTCTCTCACTGCTCACGTATGTATTTCTCGGCGTATCTCTCAATCTTCGCTCTTTTTCACCATTTCTCTGTCTCCTCCTCTTTCCTGCCTCCTCCCAACCTTATCTCCATCCTTCCTTCATCATCTTTTCTCCTCTCTAGACTGCGACAATTTTCTCCCCTCTCGTATCTTTCTTCTCTTGTCAATTTTCTTTTCGACATCATTTCTCTGATTTCTTTCTCCTACTTTGTCTCTCCAATTTCTTTTCGCTTGCATTCACTCGTCCTCCTTTTCTCTCCTCCTCCTTCTCTTCCTCTTCTTCTTCTTCTTCGTCTCTTCTTTCACCTCCTTCTCTTTTCCTTCACCTCTTTCTTTTCTGTCTTCATCTCCTGCATCTTCATTTCTTTATCTTCAGGTCTCAATTCATTCCCTCTCTCTCTCTCTCTCTTTACCTACCTACCTACCTACCTACCTTCCTACTTACCTACCTGCCTACTTACCTACCTACCTACTTGCCTACCTACCTGTCTATTTTCTCAGATTTCTTTCCTTTCTTCACCTCCAGTACATTGTTTCCCACTCTTACGCTCAGTTCTCTTCTCCTTCCTTTCTGTTATCACTCTCAAGTTTATTATCTTCCCCTTCTCTCTTCTACTCTCAATTCCTCTCCTCATTTCTCATCTACTTTCGTCTCATTTCCCTTTTTTTCTCTTCTCTATCTCTTCTGTTACTCTTCATATCTTTCTCTCTCCTTGCCTTCCCTCCTCTTCGACCCCCTGCCTTTTACCCCTTACCTATTCCTCTTCTTCTCTCTTCCCCTCTTTCCTTCTCCACTTCTCTTCCTTTTTCTCCTCCTCTTCTCTTCCCTTGTCTTCTCTTGCTTTCTCTTCTCTGCCCCTTTGCACTTCCTTTTTTCCCTCTTTTTTCTTTCCTTTCCTTCTCTTCTCCTCCATTTCCCTCTTCTCCTCCCTTCTCTTCTTCTCTTCCCTTCTCTTTCTTCTCCCCTTCTCTCCTTCTCTTGCTCTCATCTCTCCTTGCGGCCTCCACCTCAGCTAAACCCTTCCTAACAATAACAGAACAAGGCAGGCTATACGCAGAGAAAACACTGCATCACAGAAATCCCCAATCCCTCACAGATACGCATTCATATACACACACCAGAATGTACATAAACACACACACACACACACACACACACACACACACACACACACACACGCAACCTATTTTACATCCATACACACATACACATACATATCCATATAAACATGCACATACATAAGCACACAAACTGAATACACACATATAAATAGTACACAAACTGAATACACACATAAAAATACACATACACATCCATACACACATGCATATACACATACATACATACTGTCTGACCGTGAACAATAGCTCCAATTCCTATTCGAACAATTATGAAACTTTTAACATAATATTCTGAGAAGTGTGTTGGGGTATGAACATCGCATCACTGAGTTCCAAAATTCACTGCTCACTGTTTCATTATTGTTCGTAATGCAGTGGGTCAACAATGATGCCAGATTTTGCACATACACATACTCAGACACATACTTCGGCTACACTGTCTCACACATGGATGCTCCCTCATCTTTTAATTTCTGTCCTTCCCTTCGTCTAAGATTTTAAGTGTGATCTTTAACAGGAAAATTGTCCAGGCATCTCGATATGAAAGGATTTTGAACTGGGTGGTAGTCAGTTAATTTTTTTTTTTCTTTTTTACTTTTGCGGGCTCTCAGACATTCATTCTTTCTTAATCAGATCTATAACTTGTCATCACATTCTTTCACACTTGACTACACACTCATTCAATTTGACGCCTATTCAAACACGTTTCCTCATATTGATTAAAACTCTCACTCTCTCTCTCTCTCTCTCTCTCTTTCTCTCTCTCTCACACACACACACACACACACACACACACACACACACACACACACACACACACACACACACACACACACACACACCGAAGCATAGATAGGCTAACGCACATACAGAACACTTGCACAATCAAATGCACACACACACACACACACACACACACACACACACACACACACACACACACACACACACACACACACCGAAGCATAGATAGGCTAACGCACAGGCAGAAGACTTGCACAATCAAATGCATACACACACACACACACACACACACACACACACACACACACACACATACAAATACACCTGCTTTCACATACACAAATACACACACACTCCCTCTTACTCTCACCCCGGCTCTCTCCCTTTCCCATTTCCCATCCTCCATTTTCCATTCCCCCCCCCTCTCTCTCTCTCTCTCTCTCTCTAATCAGTATGTGTGGATGGTGAGCACAATGGGATACCAAGGAGAGGGGCAGGGTTCTAAAAGGAGCCATTTCGAGGTCCTGCAGTTTTCGGAAATAGATATAGCTCTATTACTGAGGCGCCGGGAGGAACGAATAATCGAACTGTGTCTCGAGGGAGTAAATAGACTGATGGAAATGTGCTCTTATTATTATCATCATCACCACCAAGATCCATATTATCACCATCACCATCGTAATCGTCATCATTATCATCATCATCAAATTGGTCTATACCTTTTGCCTGAAGTTTATATGTAGGCAATGGCGTTGTGATGATGATGATGATGATGATGATGATGATGATGATGATGATGAAATAAACGCAGCTCTATAATTTCGACTCTACAATGAAAATTCAAATGTCCTGTTGTGGAGTTAATGGAGGTGCGAGGCTGTAAGTAAGGCATACACAAATACACAGACACATACACTTAAGAGTTACACATACACACGCAATCTCACATACCGTATATTCAGGTGGATACACAGTGATACACATGCCGCACCGCTGAACATCACACACACACACACACACACACACACACACACACACACACACACACATCACGACACCCTGCATACACAAACACCATAACGAACTCAGGGCACGTACACATCGCACAAAAAACACAAACACACACTCCTCTGAAACACACAC
>NC_137031.1:33700250-33702750 GCF_032717465.1 Coenobita brevimanus
TGTCTCCCTGTCTGCATCCCTATTTTTTTAACACACCTCCTTACTGTCTGTTTCCTTATCAATCTATTCTTAGTTGTAGCCTACGCCAACCTGCTGTAATCACTTCCATTTGCATGCCCAGTGAAGAGCAAGGTCCCTAAGATCGCCTATTACTCCACTGCGTCCACTTCACACTTAGGCCATGTCTGTCATTTTCATCCCTAACGCATCATACCCAAGAGAGTAATCTACGGGTGGACATACATACAGTTCAGAGCCTCTCTCAGCTTAGGAGGACTAGCCGGCAAAGGGAAAGGAGAAGTAGATGAAGAACATTACACTAACTTCTGTCTCCTATTGCACCTAGACAGCCTATAGTTAGTATGCATGTTCATTTCGTGTGTATCATGATTGTAAGTCCTCTGTTGCATGATAACTCTGCTGACAATAACCCTGCATGTCGCTCTGTTTTGGGGCTGTTCTTCTCTCGCTCTCTGCTCAGACGTCTACTATCCCTGCTTGCATGCCTACTCTCCCCTTACCTTCCCTCTCCTTCTTCTGCTAGTATGCTCATTTATGTACCTGATCTCCCTGTGTTAATGTCTTTCTTGGCTAGTCCACCACTTATTCTTGTTCATCCTTATTTGCATGCCCCATAGGTCCACAAGTTCTCCGTCTGCATCATATTTCCATCGCTACTTCGCTACCTACTCTATTCTCCCTATTTTTAAGCTCACCACCCTCTCTCTGTGTCCATGAGCTCTCCATCCACCCACAGGTTCCCTTACTCCACTATCCACTCTTTCTCCTTCCCGTACAAAGCATGTCCTGGGGTGCACTTCGGGTCCTTGCTCTCGTTCTTCCAGGTTTTCTTGATCCTGTTTTGATATCCTCTCGACTTCAATAGCATCCTTGTGTGTATGTCTCCGTCCCTAAGGTCTCTCAGTCCGCGTGCCTGTTTTCCTTCGCTACACTTTTATCCATCTCCTTATCTCCATGCCTATCTCTCTCCATCCCTGTCTCTTCCTAATTTCCGCCAGTATCCCTCCTTCCCTGCATGCCTACACCACTTTCAACAACTTTTTTCCCCCGTGCCTTCCTTCATGTGTTCCCTACTCCGCCTTCGTGCTTCTTTCCTCCTCTACACTATCGTCTACTCTCTTCCCCTCACTGCTCCACGTATTATGCATGTCCTTGGGTGTATTTCGTCTTGTTTGGTTCTCTGAGTCCTGTACTGATATATCCTCAGATTCAATAACTTCCTTGTGTACGTGCCTTCTTGTCTACTTGCCAGTTTTCCTTCGCTGCTACCCATCTCTTTCCATCCCTTGCTTTTCCTACCTTCCGCTTACATTTCTCCCTCCCTGCATGCCCCCTCCACTTTCAATAAACTTTCTTGTATCCCTTCCTGTGTGCCGACCTATGTCGTCTTCTTGTTTATTTTCTAAGCTTCCTCCACTGCCTGTTTTCTACCTCAGGCTGCTCTATGTTCACCTTTTCGTCCCTGAAGATCCATTTCTGTCATAGCCTCCCACTTCGCATGACCCGTCTGTGCATGCCCTGTCTGCCTGCTTACCTGCCTACCTTCTCCAATGCATTATTTTCCGCTTCTCTTCTTTTCCCTGCTCTAAGCGTATCCTTAAGTGCACTTCAGTCTTCGCTTCTGCTCTCATGGATCCTGTTTTGATATCCCTCAGGCTCTCAGTACCCTCCCCACCCATTCCCTCTCTCCTTCTCTTTCTTTCCTTCCTTCCTTCCATCATCCCTCCCTTTCTCCTTCCCTCCCTCCTTCCATCCTTTCTTTCTGTCTGTCCATTCTTTTACTTTCTTTTTTTCTTTCTTCTTCTTCCTTTTCCGTCCTTCCTTCCTTCCTCCTTTCCCTCCTTCCTGCCTTGCACGTCATTTGTTATCCGGACATGGGCGCATCCTTTCCTTTTTCAATGTTCGCCGTCTCACAATTTGTCTTTTCTTTGGATGGTTTTGTTTAAGTTACCGGGTTGGTGTTGCTGATGTTGTTATTGTTGATTTGTTGTTGTTGTTGTTGTTGTTGTTGGGGAGGATTCAAAATGGGATCATAAGCCAGATTTTTACGATCGACAGTTGTAAGTTTCACTCATTTATGGTTATTTTTTTTTTCTTAATTTTTCATTTTGGTTTGGCTGTGCTGTGTTTTGGTAGCCGAGAGAGAGAGAGAGAGAGAGAGAGAGAGAGAGAGAGAGAGAGAGAGAGAGAGAAACGGCCGACTTACACACGATTAAAATTTACTGATGAAAGGATAAAAAAATTCCCGTAATTCTTCAAACTAACTTCCTAACAAAGCAAGAACGAGCATAACAGAGCCGCTTGCCCGTGTCTGGCGTGTGAGTGCCGCTCGCTACAATACACCTTTCTTACCTTCCCCTCTCGTCTATAAATGTTACCCCTTCTAATAGCACTGTCTGATTGTGTGTTTTTTTTTTTCCTTTTATTTCATTTATCTGTTTATTTATTACTTTCATTTTGGCACGAATGAATGGTGAAT
>NC_137031.1:33707750-33735250 GCF_032717465.1 Coenobita brevimanus
CTTCCCTCTTTATCTCTCTTCCTTCCTCTTGTCTTCCCCCTCCCTCTTATCTTCCCTCCTCCCTCTTGTCTTCCCCTCTCCCTCTTATCTTCCCTCTTCCTTCTTATCCTCCCTCCTCCTTCTTATCTTCCCTCTTCCCTCTCTCCTCCTTCCTCTTTCCTCAATCCTGTCATAATTTCTTCTGGTCCTCGCTCTTCCGTCATTAATCTTCATTCCACATTTCCTTATCAGTTCTCTCTCTCTCTCTCTCTCTCCATTTGCCTCACCATAAGTCCTCTTCCTCCTCCCTTTAATCTTCTCCCTCCTTCTATAACTCTTTCTCTTTTTCTCTCTCATTCCCATGTTCTCTCATTTTCTTTATCAGTAGAGTTAATTCCTCTTTCTCCTCTCTTTTCTTCCTTCTCTTTCTCTTGTCTCTCTTCTCTTATTTTTCTCTTTATTTTGCTTCTTAGTTTAATTTTTTATCAGTTCCTTATCATGGTCGTCTTTAATCTCTCTCTCTCTCTCTCTCTCTCTGTAATTTCTTCCCCCTTTCCATTAGTCTTCCTCTTTTTCTCTCTCCTTCCCCTCTTCTCTCATCGTCCCTTTCCTTAGAATCAATTCCTTCTTCCCACCCCTGTTTTCCTTCATTTATTCTCCTTCCTTCCTACTTCAGCTAATTATTCATGGTTTCGTCATTCCTCCTAGTTATATTAAATTCCTTTCCATGCTATCCTTGTCTTATTATTCTGTTATAAGTCCTGTAATAAGTTGTTTAATATACTGTACGTTTTTGATCAGGGTAAACAATATGACTACGAATGTACGTATACCCTCTCTCTCTCTCTCTCTCTCTCTCAATCCTCCTCGTTTCCCTTCCCTCCTTTTCTACTTTCCTTCCTTTCCTCCCTCTCTTTCCGCTGTCCTTCCCTACTTCCTCTCCATTTTCCTTTCTCCCTTCCTTCCTCCCCCTCTTCCCGCTCAGTTTCCCTCTCTGTTCCTCCTTTCCTAATTCTCCTTTCCTTCTCTGCCCTCATTCTTCCTCTCCCTCTCCTTCCCTCCTTAATACTACTCCATTCTGTCCTCCTTCCTGCTTTCCATTTCTTTGCTTTTTTTTTTTTTTTTTTCCCTTATTTCTTTCCCTTACTCACTACCTTCCTATTTCCTTCCCACTCTCCCCCTCTCCCTCCCTCCTCCCTCCCTTCCTTCCTTCCTTCCTTCCTTTCTTCTCGTCCTTCTTTATTTCCTACTGCCTCAGCCATCTCCTCTCTTTCTCTCTTCCTTTTTCTCTTCAGTCTTTCGATATCCTCCTCCTCCTCCTCCTCCTCTTTCTTCCCTTCAGTTTTTCCCTCCTTACGTCCTTCTTTCCTTCCCTCCTTCTTCTCCTTCTTTCCTCTCTCCCTCCTTCCTTTCACCCTTCCCTCACTTTCCACTCTAATCGTCTCTCCTCCATTCTAAACTTTTTTCCTCCACGCTTTCCTTCTCTTCTTTTTTCTCTCCCTCTGTCCAACCTCTCCCTCTCCTTTAATGCTTCCAACTCTCTCTCTCTCTCTCTCTCTCTCTCTCTCTCCTTCATTTCCTTCCTTCCTTTCTTAGCCTTTCGTTCTTTCCATTACTTCCTGCTCTAATAATCTCCATCCTCCTCTTCACTCGAATCTTTTCTCTACGTTTTCTCTCCCTCTTTTCCCCTTATTTCTCCCCTCTCTCAGTCTTCTCCTTCTCCTTCCCTACTTCCAAATTATTCCACTTTTTCCCTTCCTTCGACCTCCCCCCCCTCACATTTCCTCCTTACCTCCTCCCTCCTTCCCTTCTCTTCCCCTTCCTTTTTGCAGCCTCTCCCTCTCTTTCTTTCCCTCCTCCATTCCCTCTCACCATCCATTCCTTTCTTTCTCCTTCCTTGTACCAACCTCTGCCTTTCCCTTTCCATCCCCTAACTTCCTTCCTTTCTCCCTTCTTTCCTTCATCACTCTTTCAATCCCTCCTTCCCCCCTTCCTTCCCCCTTCCCTTTCTCTCTCTCACTTTCCTTCCTTCTTCAATGTATCAGTGTTCTCCTTCTCCTGCTCCCTTCTTCCCTCTCTCCCCCCTTTCTTTCCACCTTTCCTATCTTTCCCCCTTCACTGTGCTAGCCTCCTCCTTCCTTCTTCCTTGCTTCCCTCGCTTCCGTACTAAACTCCTCCTTCCTTCCCTCCTTCCTTCCTCGCCTCGCCTCCTTCTCACACAATACATCGAGGACAACAAAGGCCCACTCTCCTTTTTCCTTCATTCCAATTACCAATAATCGTTTCGGCGTAGTGAACTGGAGGGCCCTCTCTCGACTTTCCCCTTCCCCAATACCCTCCCCAGTCCACAGCAGTACCCACACCCTCCTAGGTTTATGGGCAACTGAAGTACCAAACATCTACCTAATAACAAAGTACGTCCAAAGCCAATTCCTTCCAATACCTAGTCTCATCTAATACCCAATCCGTCCCAGTACATAGCCCCTTCTAATATTCAATCTTCCCCAATTCTCAACCCACTTCCCAAATCCCAATCCCTCCCAATCCCAAATCCTTTCCATTACCAAGTCTATCTCAGTACACAGCCAGTCCCAATCCTAAACGCCTACCAATATCGTATCTATCCCATTGCAGAGTCCCTCCCAATACTGAATCGTTCCTAATACTACCCCATTTCCTAAGCCCATCCCTTCCAATACCAACACTAGTACAATATCGAGTCTATCTTCGTATATAGCCAATATTTTCTCAGTACCAAATTTCTAATACCCATACCACTTCCTAGGCCTATTCCACACCAGTACCAGTCTCTTCCCAATATCATATCTTTATACCACATAAAACTACAATATATTATCACTGGAGTTACCATTAGCGCGCGTCCACACGTGTGCTGGAACAAGTGCTGGCAACATGTAAACAACACAATAACGAACAAGTTTCAAACATGCTGGGAACAGCAGCGTCCAGACCATGTTGGCAACATTATGATGAAGTCTCAGCTGTCTCGTATGGACACACTTATCCCATCACCTCTGCTGCCAGCAGGTTTGAAGCTACACTGTAACATTTTTTTTTTTTTTTTTTTTTTTTTTATGCGAGGAAGAAGGAACCAAAGGCCATGAGCCCGCAGTAACAGTTCCCTCCAAGAGAAAAACAAAATACAACAGAGAGCCAAATTCAAGATCCGATCATTTTGAGATGCCTGGACACACTGCGTTTGAAAGACTGGAGATCATAGGCAGGAGGAAATACAGACAGAGGGAGACAGTTCCAGAGCTGACCTGTTGCATGAATGAAAGACTGGGAGTAACGGTTAACTCTTGCATTAGAGAGTTGGACAGAAAAGGGATGAGAGTTTGCTGCCAGACGGGTGCTACGCGCCCGTCGTAGAGGTGGAGGAATGCAAGCAGACAGTTCAGAGGAGCAGTGACCATTAAAGTAGCGATAGAAAAGAGATAAAGATGCAACAGTGCGGCGAAGAGACAGAGGTTGAAGGGAGTCAGTAAGAGGAGGAGAGTTAATGAGACGAAAAGCCTTTGACTCCACCCTATTGAGAAGAGCTGTATGTGGGGAGCCTCCCCACACATGAGAGTTGTACTCCACACAGGGGCGGATAAAACCCCTGTATAGAGTCAACAATTGTGCAGGGGTAAAGAAAGAGCGGAGTCGGCTTAGCACACCCAATCTCTTGGAAGCAGATTTTACAAGAGATGCAATATGATCTTTCCAAGATAAGTCCCGAGTAAATGAAACCCCAAGCATGTTCAAGGATGATGCAGGATTAATCTGAATATTATTAAACATTAGTGGGTATACCTGTGGAAGATTTTGTCGGGTTGATAGGTGTAAGAACTGAGTCTTAGAAGCATTAAAGACAACCATATTATTTTTACCCCAGTCAGAGATATGAGCCAAGTCAGACATTAGGTGTGCCATAGCCTCATCCCTTGTTTCTTGAAGTAACTGTTGAGATGGGCGTTGCATACATCTGTCCAAATACTGCTGCATACATGCATCCAAACATGCTGCCAGCTGTGCTGTCAACACATGTTCGAGTACACGTGTGGACGCGCACTTATAAACCATTCTATCTTAATATCACCATTCTCTCTCTCTCTCTCTCTCTCTCTCTCTCTCTCTCTCTCTCTCCATACCACTACCATCCATCACCAAACATACCATCATATACCACTACCATACCACCCTACTTATACTATATTTCCATATCTGACCCTATAACCCTGTCAATATCATAACCACTTCCAACTCCCCAATTCCATTACCTTCAAAATACCAATACTCTCTCTCTCTCTCTCTCTCTCTCTCTCTCTCTCTCTCTCGCTCGCTCTCTCTCTCTCTCTCTCGCTCTCTCTCTCTCAACCCCTTCACTCCGATAACGCATTTATTTTTCTCACCTTCAGAAGATTTTATTCAAGGCCTACCTTTCTTTGTTTAAATAAAATTGTCTGGCGGTAACAAGAATAAATCACAATAAATAGGCAACGTATTGCAGGATTTAATATGTACCGGTATCTCCCCAGTAGCTACATCTTCCCAGTACCAGTTCACTACCAGTACTAATACCATTCCCTTATCACTACTCCTCTATTACCTCTACCCTTCTTTTATCGGTGCTCCCCTACACTCTGTTCAGTTTATCTTGCCATAAACTTGCCTTCCCTCCATCTTGTATGCTAAGCCGTACCAAGATATTAAAACTAGAACACTGCCCTAGTCACGAAGAAGTGCTATGAAAAGGAAGAAGCACTGTCTCATTCTGCTATTAAGATATGAAAAAATATGCTGCAAAAAGACAAACTTTTCCACGTAATTAATGTGAACGAACAGTAACACATATGCACCTGTACTTTCAGAAATAAAATACTTTTCCCACTTCACATCACTAGTCATGAATAAACAGAGGAATATACTAAGAAAGACTAATTACATATCTAGTGTCACGTATCAAGAACATTTAAGTCAAGAGCTATTGTAAACACATATAAAAAATCGAAATATGTAAGTAAATTAAATAATATTAGAACTGTTACGCCCAGGGGAAAGCAGGTGGCGATAATCTTATGACTCTCAGATGAATAAAATCGTCTGGCGTTAGCTGGAAAGGAATACCAGAGTTATTCCAACCATACGAAGGCTAATATCAAAGGGTCAAATAAACAGCTGAGGGTGGGGTTTACGTAATCTAAGCCAAACAGCATCCAGCCCAATAACACCACACTCGCTAACCAAGCACTGTTGGCAGGCCTGCGGTTACCATGACAACGGGCTGCTGTTCTCCCAACTCGCGTACTCAACCCACGCACAGGCACACACGAAGTACGCTGTTATTACGAACCGAACACCCTAGCTACCCGTCCGTACATGGTCGCTGGTACTTACTGTCCTTACTGGTCCTCTGGGAAGTCCAAACACAGCCTCAGAAGCGTCATATAAGCCAAAATGGAAGCACGACACAACACGCCGCTTCACCCACCTAGACACCACTACCAACTTCTCCAATTGAATCCTGTCGTGAGGCTTCGAACCCTACTCTCGCGGGTTTAGGAAGCAGTCACGCGCCTCTTCCTTCCCATTTTACATATGGATATGATACGTGAATATTATCTCGTATGTTATTGATGCAAACTGTCTGTAGTTAAGAGATACCAAAATATTAATACAGGGAATAAAAGCAAGAGAGCCTAAATGGGTCGAATCTTGTGGGTTTAACAGGTACGCAAACACCCCTTCCTTACCGCTTTATTTTAGCACATGGTACTTCTATAATATGTACAGCTGGCCGCACTCCCGCGAGGGCCACAGCGTTGTCAACGCTGGCCAAGATATTTACTCTGAAACACTAGTAGAGAGATGCGTTCGAAGCATCCACAGCCAGTAAGAGAGAGTCGTACAGAGAGAGTTTGGGGGGGAGGAAGGGGGTTTGAGGAGAGTGGGGGGATACCTATGCACGAGAGGTGAGGGATGACGTCTGAAACAGATGAGTGGAAGGCTGGAAGCTATATATAATATAAATCTACCCACCTCAAACCCGCTCCCTCCCTCAGTCCTGTGAATGCTTTGATCAGAGCTCACTACTAATGATTCGCGGTTACTATCTCGGCCAGCGTTGACAACACTAAGGTGGCCCTCGCGGGAGTGCGGCCAACTGTACCTCTATCATACAGTCCGTTAGTTTTACGGTGACACTGCATCTATTAATCATTTCACTCCAATGACACAGTTTTTTATTTAATACCTTCCACCTTAAGATGATCATACTCAATTTGGAAGAGACTGAACTGAAGGATTTAGGAGCATCCTCCATGAATCTCCACACCAGATTTTTTTTTCTTCACACGCTAAATCGGCTGAAGGTACTTGGATTAAAACTATACGTCATCGGGGTGAAGGGATTAAAGGTAAATATAGAGCATGCTCGATGGTGCTACGTAAATCTCCCACGATGATAAAAATATTACCCTTGGAGACGATGATATGAGATTCTTGAGATGAAATGAGATTCTTGGATGCGATGTGATGTGGGCGAGGCATTTTCTTGTCGACGGTATATTTGTGGTATTATTATTATTATTATTATTATTATTATTATTATTATTAATTATTATCATCATCAGCATCATCTTCCTGCTCTTTGATATCACTGTCTTTCGTAACTTATCATCTTCGCATTCATCATATTTACCCACGCCCTCGCAGTCATTTTAAGTTAGTCATCTTTTGTAATCTTTCACCCATTTTTGGTTACACTCTCTTGTTTTCCCTGTTGTCACTGTTACAACAACAATAACAACAACAACAACAACTACTACTACTACTACTACAACTACCACAAAAGTATCAGACACCACCACAACACTAATACACACGCACAATCACTACACACCAACCACAATCCCAGCACTATTGTTCCACCCGCCCTTTGTACTCCCTATGTACTCTCCAATGACGGGATAATTAGGGATATTAATACTAATAATCTCTCTCTCTCTCTCTCTCTCTCTCTCTCTCTCTCTCTCTCACACACACACACACACACACACACACACACACACACACACACACACACACACACACACACACCACAACGCTTTATCACAGAGCAGGGGTCGTGATATGAGGTACGGAAATAAATTCATGCAAAGTGTCCATTTACAGTACTGAATGTGTTCCGCTACCCCATTGTACCTGACCATTTTCAATTGAGTTTTATTTAGTCAATTTGAGTGATTTAATTGGTTTCGAAATTGGGAACAGTGTTTTAAAGTGGCTGCCCCCCCCCTTAATCCCTTCCCCCCTCATTCATATTCAAAGTAATATGTGTTTTCATGATAGATTTTTATCAGGCTTGAAAAATGTGCCAGCTGTGATAGCAAAATTATGACAGGAATTTGAAGTTGATCATCATCATCATTATCATCATCGGCATGTTTAGCATTATCATAATCATCATCATCACTATCTTCGTTAATATCAACATCATTACCATCTCCATCATCAGCAGCAGTAGCAGCATCTTAGTCATTATTTCTGTCATCACGTTATCATCGTCATCATTATCATCTTTATTAATATCACCATCACCATCATCATCATCATCATCATCATCATCATCATCATCACCCAGTTCTCCCTCTTATAAAATGAAATGTAATCAATCCACACACAAGAAAACACAAAACCATGAGAAACTATGACTGCAATGTCCATGGTAAAGAGCCGCACCACCAATCACTCATCTCTCAATTTCAGCACCATCATTCACTCATCTTACAGTCCCCAGCACCATCATTCACTCATCTTACAGTCCCCAGCACCACTATTCACTCGTCTTTCAGTCCCCCACACCGCCATTCACTCATCTTTCAGTCCCCGCACCACCATTCACTCATCTTTCAGTCCCCGCACCACCATTTACTCATCTTTCAGCCGCAGCACCACCATTCACTCATCTTTCAGTCCCCCGCACCACCATTCACTCATCTTTCAGTCCCCGCACCACCATTCACTCACCTTTTAGTCCCCCGCATCATCATTCACTCATCTTTCAGGCACCCGCACCACCATTCACTCACCTTTCAGTCCCCCGCATCATCATTCACTCATCTTTCAGTCCCCCACACCATCTTCACTCATCTTTCAGGCACCCGCACCACCATTCACTCATCTCTCAGTCCTCCGCACCACCATTCACTCATCTTTCAGTCCCCCTCTCCTGAAATTCCAGCCCACACCCCAAAGGCGGAATTTCGAGAGGCTGAAGCCGGGAATTTCGGAGGATTCATTCAACATTATGTCGTCAGATTTTGGCTTATCGTTAGGAAGACTGGCGCTCTGAAAATCGACGTCCTCTTCATCATTATCATCATCATTATCATTCTACAATCGTCATCATTATCGTTGTCGTCGTCATCACCGTCATTAATATTTGTATCATCATCATCATCGTCGTCATCATCATCATCAACATCAGCAGCAGCAGCATTATCGTTATCACCATCACCATCATCATCATCATCATCATCATCGTTATCACTATCATCATCATCATCATCATCATCGTTATCTCTATCATCATCATCATCATCATCACCCCAAAGGCGGGAATCACGAAGGAATAAAGCCGAGAATCCCAAACGCTTCATTCATAAAATTTTTATTAACTTTCTGTAAGACTCATATTCTCAAAATCGTAAATATCCTGATTTTTTCCCCCACCCATGGATGAGATATGATAGCATCCGGAAAAAAAAAATAAATAAAATAAAATACACGAAAAGAGGATAATAACCAATAACATATCCAGTACAGTGGGTCGCACACTCACTCACACATCAATCAAGCCCCTGGAACCCTGACTTCACCTCACAGGCCTGATCATCCACACATATATATTTTTTTTATTTCTCTGAATACCTGCACTTCACAAACACCTGCCAAACACGAGAAAGTTCAATAGCTATCTGAAAATGAGAATTCAAAACAAAATTTCGGGAGCAGCTGCAGAAATTTTTGTGTACAGAATCTCCATTATTTCACGAGATGATATTTTGAAGGGTTGGATGATGAATGAGATGAGCAGTGTGCATCATCATTTTTGCTGGGATGTGTGGTGATGGTTCATTTGATGTGATGTGCTGTGCCTGTGAGTGGAGTCTGGGTATTGCATGTATAATGGTGGGAATAGGGCTGGCAGGGTTAAGAAGCTGCTGCTGATGATGATGATGATGATGATGATGATGAATTTATAACGATGACGATGATGATGCTGATAAAGTTGCTGCTGTTGTTGTTGTTGTTATAGTTGTTGTTGTTGTTGTTGTTGTTGATGATGATGATGATGATGATGATGATGATCATCATCATCATCATCATCATGTGTTTATAGAGATGCTGACGCGAGTAAAGATGATGATGAAATTATACAGAAGATGCTGATGCGAGAAAAGTTAATGATGATGATGATGATGATGAAATTACAAAGATGATGATGTTACAGTATATGTGATGTTGATGATGATGATGATGATGATGATGGATTACTAAAGATGATGTTGATGCCTCTCTCCCTCCTCGATATCATCAGTACCAAATCAAATACACTTTCAGTACTTACAAGAACAATCTTCATCATCATCACCATCACCATCATCATCATCATCATCACCATTTCCAATTCTCTATCGCTATTCACCTTTCCAATATTAACAACGATTAATATTTTACTCAGGTTCCCAATAACAATCTCTCTCTCTCTCTCTCTCTCTCTCTCTCTCTCTCTCTCTCAACTGTTTCCACGGCAGTCATCATCATCATATCATCATCATCATCATCATCATCATCGTCCTTATCTTCTTCATTATCCCCTTCATCCTCCTCCTCCTCCTGCCCATCATCATCATCATCATCATCATCATCGTTATCTCCTTTGCACCACCACCACCACCAACACCACCATTACAATCACTTTTATCCTCATCACCATTATCATCACACGCACCAGTTCTCTCTCCTGCCACCCGGCCAATACCAAAACACCTCGTCTAATACCATCATCATCACCATCGTAAGGACCTTCCCAATACCAACACTGCTTCACAAATACCCTCCCAGTTACCATTACCTCTTCCAATACCCACAACCAACACTTTCCTTAAGCACCCCATCCAACAACTCTCTCTCTCTCTCTCTCTCTCTCTCTCTCTCTCTCCTCCGTTTGTTTTTCCCTTATGTATGTATGTATGTATGTATCTACCAATCTATCTACCTATCTCTTTCAGCCTGCCTGTCTGTCTGTATCCATCAATCAACCTGCCTACCCATCTACCTATCTACCTCTTCCTGCCTGTCTGTCTGCTTGCCCCTCTCTCTCTCTCTCTCTCTCTCTCTCTCTCTAATGCACATGACCCACCTCTTTTTTACCCATTGTCCCTGTATTGTCTCTGATGATTGTGTATTGAATGGGGGATATGCTGATGATGGAAAAAATGGGACCCAGAACAAAAACTATGTAATGACTTATCGGACGAGAGATATTGGAGGTCTGGATATTGCGATGGGGCCCTCGATATTAAAGCTTAGGGCCTGATACTGTGTGTGTGTGTGTGTGTGTGTGTGTGTGTGTGTGTGTGTGTGTGTGTGTGTGTGTGTGTGTGTGTGTGTGTGCTGAGTTATAGGAACAGATTTGCACATATGCTGCTAGTCACGAAGGAGTGCTACAGAAAGGATGCCACTGAGCTACATGATTTAGGCAGCAAAAGAATGAATATTTGGGCCAAGTTAAAGTGAATGAATTATAGCAAACGATTTTACTTACCTACGAGGGTTCTCTGCGTGGAAGTTATACATAATGTGGTTGAGGCAAAACTAAAATAAAATATACGTCATTCTATTGACATTTATGCTTGTCTGATTCATTTTCTCTGTCTGTCTGTCTCATGCTGTTGTAACTAGAGTAACTGTAATAGCCTATTGTTATTGGGGTATGCAGGGCGAACGTACTTTGTGGTCTGTTTGTGTAACTACGTCGGACACATGCAATCGTGCGTTCACGTTTCTCTCTCTCTCTCTCTCTCTCTCTCTCAACACACACACACAAACCATCTTCTTGTCCTAAGCCTCCTTTTGTTGCTGTGATGTTTCATTCATCACCTCTCTCAAGCCTTTCAAACGTGGCTCCCCTGCATATGCCAAACTGATCCCTTTCCATCCTTCTCTTTTACTTCTTTTTTCTCTGTTCTTTATCATCCCTGGCTGCTTCTAATTAGGCTTTGTTTTGAGATCGAGGAATGATTGTCTCGGCTGACTCGTGCGGCTTCTTTCCTTCTTCTTTCTGTCCGTCTGTCTGTCTGTCTATCATTCTCCTTTTTGTTCCCCGTTCCTTACTTACTTGCGTTACTCCTGTCCATTCAATTCTCGACTCCATTTCCGAGTTTATCCTCATATCCACCTATTCCTTCATCAATTTATCCTTGGCAAATTTCCGCACTCATCTGTTTTTCGATCCATCCATCCATCCATTCGTTCATCCTCGTCTCCATTCTCACACAACTTTGTCTATCTATCCATCCATCCATTATTATTTCTATTTCTGGGTCCGTCTGAGTTCATCCACTAATCTAACCTTAGGAATATTTCGAGTTTCTCATATCGACCAGCTCCTAGTGTCCCCCATCCCTTTCATTATTATCATTCTTTACACCATTATTATTATTATTATTATTATTATTATTATCATTATTATTACATCATCACCATCATCATCATCATTATCATCCACCTTTCAGCTGTAACCACAAAATTTCAATACGTACTTCATCTGTTGAAGACTCCTCCTCCTCCTCCTCTTTCTCCTTCTCCTCCTCCTCCTCCTCTTCCAGCCATTCCAGAACACCTTTCCGAGAACCATATCACAATTTTCCCTTCTTCCCCAGCTTATTTTCCAGAGCCCACTTCCTAGCCTCACCCCTCTTCCAGTAAGCGTCTCCCACAATCCCACAATCTCCACTCGCATCAGACAGGGACATGGACGATAAGGGTGACCTGAAAAATCTGATACAATCCCCTCGTCTCTCCTTCCTCCCTTCCTTCCTTTATTCCTTCCTTCTCTACGTTCTCCTGCGAGGGTCATTTGAAAATCTGATACAATCCATTTCATTCTTTCCTTCTTTCTTTCTTCCTTCCTTACTACTTGCTTTCCTCCTTCATGGCATTCTCCCTCCAGGGTGATCAGTAAAATGTGACACAGCCCTTTTTCTTCCTTCTTTCCTCCTTCCTTCAGTGTGTTGGCTGACTGGAAAAATCTGGTACAACCTTTCTCCTTCCTTCCTTCCTTCCCTCCTTCCTTCCTTCCTTCATTCATTCACTGACTGAATTAGGCTGCCTCAAAAATCGGACACAACCCTTCTTCCTTCCTTCCTTCTTTCCTTTCTTCCTCTTTCCTTCCTTCTTTCCATCACTGCACTGGGTGACCTGAAAAGTCCATCACAGCCATTTTCTTTCCTTCCTTCCTTAACTGTACTGGATGACTGAAAAATCTGACAACCTTTCTTCTTCCATCCTTCACTCCTTCCCTCTTTCCTTCCTTCCTTCCTTCACTGCTTCCCTCCTTCCTTCCTTCCTTCCTTCTTTCCTTCCTTCCTTCACTGCATTCTCCCATGAGGTTCCTTTGTGTCATCCAGTCAGGCGAGCTCGTGTTTCTAAGTTTTTTTTTGGGGGGAAGGGCGTGAGGAATCTTCTTTTAACAGACACATTATACGCTTGGCCTTCCTCTTCTCCTTCCACAGACACACTACAAAGCACTCTCAGGTTACACGCTTGCTCGCCTCCACATATACAAACAGTGGTGGTGATGTTGGAGGTGGGGCATTGACCTTTTGACGTGGATGGATGGATGGATGGATGGATGGATGGATGGATGGACGGATGGAAGGATGGATGGACAGATGAATGGAAGGATGGATGAACTGATGGAAAAACAGACGTGGATCTATAGTCACGTATGAAGAGACAGACAAATGGACATAGAAATAAAGATAGACAGTAAGACAGACGTGTGAGAAAAAAATAGCCAAAGATTAATGGAATGATAAATGGAGACAGAAACAGATCAATGATGGGTGGATGAATAGATGTGGAAATTGCTGGGGGATGGATGAAGAGACACACAGATTTGGAAGTTAACGCTTGGGATGGAGAAGCAGAGGAGATTGTTGAGATGAACTGGTATTACTCGAGAAGTCTGACAAGAGAGAGAGAGAGAGAGAGAGAGAGAGAGAGAGAGAGAGAGAATATATAGGTGTATCTACTTATTGCCTGTCCCCGCATCCTGTGAAGGGTGGCCTTTTAACATAATAATCTTCAGGTATTCCATCCCAACTCAGTAACGACACGCTCTCCCTCGACAGAAAAAAAAATTTAGGACAAATAAACTGATGGCGATAAACAGAGTTGGTAAAAATAATGCACAAGTTGACCCCCTGATTGCAAGGATATATCTTAGGCAAACAGATCCGTACTGCATTAAAATGAGACGGGATATATAAGAGATGGTGAGCTGGGATGCTACAGAGTGTGAGGGGATGGATATGAATAAAGTTTGAGGGGCATGGAATGGCGTGGAAGGCAAATAAATAAATAAATACGTAAATAAATAAATATACATACATAAATAAAAAATAACAAATAAAGTACAGTGGGCATCAAAAGCCATGTCTCCAGTCCTGCTTCTTTCTCCATCGACTTCGAAAACTGGTGTTGTGAATCTATGGCAGACGACACTGAGGACAATGATACTTCGCCAAAAAAGATATCAGCGTCGCCTGCTTGTCATTACCCACACCTATTTTCGAAACAGGTGTGTCAGAAGCAACGAAAGAGGCAAATTACAGAAATGCAACCTAATATGCAGCTGAGTGTGTGGGTTATGGCAGATGGAGGAAGAGGAAACTGGATAACAAAGAGGAAGCTAAGTTGAGGAAGCGGGCAAGAGGAAGGTACTGTAGAATCCAGAGCCCTAATGGAGGAGGTGGGTGAACGGCTCAACTTTGTGCGCTAGTGTTGTCAGTGTTGGCCAATGGTGGAATATGCCTTGCTGTTGGCAGGGTAATGGGGTAATGGGGGGAGGGGAGAGGATGTTATGGAGGAGAGTTGTGGGTGTTGGCTTGTCCTGGTAAATCTGGGGGATATAAGGAATTACAGGGTGAGGTAAAGGGTATTAATTTCAAAAGGTATCTTTGGAGATGTAAAGGAATGCTAGATGAAGGTAGAGGGTGTTGGGTTCTCAGAGTAATTTTGGAGATTTAAGGAGACACTGAGACAAGGGTTTTAATTTCTCAGGGTAATGGAATACAAGGGCAGGATAAGGGTTGTTGGGTTCTGAGGGTAATGGAGTACTGGGATGCTGGGAGAGGGGTGTTTGCTCCTCAGGGTAACTTTGGAGATTTAACGTAATACTAGGTACGGTAATGGGTATTAATTTCTTGGGGTAACTTCAGGAGATGTAAATGAGTTCAGTGTTACGGCAAAAGGTGTTAACAACTTCAATTAAATAACGCATTTTTATATTCTATTCTCCTTCGAAAATCAAGACACCAGCATACTCAAGTCTGTTAATCAAGACACACCGATTTTGCCCGACTTGGATCCTCGCCTAGTAAAATGAGAGACATAACATTGACATTTCCCACACACTGAACAGAAATTAATATGAGTATAAGGGTAGATTTTTTTCCAGCAGGGGAAACTATTATATAACATTCAAAAAATACCATGCTCCAGGAAAATTAATCTGGTATGTGACTCAACAACTTATTTTTAATACGTACCAATAACGAACGTCGAAATCAATTAACTAACCCGTAAAGGAGAAACAGCACCCCTTACTAAATAAGAAAAAGTGTGGTGGATGCGAAAAAATATACATAGTTTTCTCACACTCTGAAAAAGCAGCAAAAGATCGTTTACGACAGGAAAACCACTCCTGAGCTGAATAAAATCGTCTGGTTGTAACAGATATAAAACAGCAAAGAGTTCTAACGTTACGAAATATTTTGGTGTTGTCAGTATCCACGCACGAATTATCATCATCATCATCATCATCATCATCATCATCAGCAGCAGCAGCAGCAGCAGCAGCATCTTCATCACTAACATCATCATCCTCTTTCCCGGCTTTCGTCTTTAGCATCATATTGTTTCGAGTTGCAACCGGATCACCATCATCATCATCATAACCTTACTTCCATCATCATTATTAACAGGGTAAGCGCGTCTGCTGCCCATTATCTCAACTTTATGAACTTAATGAATTGTCCATTAGCTGTATTAGAAATCATGACAATTACTTACTGTTCGCTGCTTCGCCAAACTGATTTCTCTTCTCCTCTTAATGACACTGTGCCAATCTGTGAGGAATAAAGAATAACAGCCATTAGTTGACACTTATCCGAGAGTGCAAATGGTTTATTGTTAGTTATGGGACTGGAGGGGAGGGGAGGGGAGGGGAATGGAGGAGAGGAGAGGAGAGGAAAGAGGAGGGGAGGGGAGGGGAGCTAAGGTGTGAGGGTAGGTTAAGTGGGGTGAGGTGAGGGGAGGTGATGAAATAAGATGAGTGACAGGGTAAGGTAACTGATGTGATGTAATGTGAGGTAATATGAAGTGAGGTGAGATGAAGGATAATGCAAATGACATGATGTGCGGTGATGTAAGGTGAGGCAAGGGAAGTGGAGAAACGTGATAAAGTAAGATGAAGTTACAGTGACGTGAAATGAGGTAAGGAGAGGTGATGGTTGACCTGACACTGCGGCGGCTCAGACAGGGAATCAGAGAAACATCAAAGATCCTAAACTTCGCCGGTGTGGGATGGAGTAGAGTGACAGAGTTGAGAGAGAGAAGGAGGTAAGTTGGTGGAAGTCCTTTGTTCCATTGTGGCTCTGCAGAAGTGGTGAGGATGGTGGTGATGACGATGGTGATAGAGGTAATGGTGGTGGTGGTGCTGGTGGTGGTATGAAGAGTGTGGTGATGATGATGTTGATGATAATGATAATGATGATGGTGATGAAACTCGTGATGTCGTGGTGGTAGTCGTGCTGCTGCTGCTGCTGCTGCTGCTGCTGCTGATGATGATGATGATGGCTGTGGTGACAGGTAAGAATCCTGATACATCATCAACAGAACTACTTCAGAAAATCTTAGGAAAAGGTAAACATACTTTGTACACGTCTCTCTCTCTCTCTCTCTCTCTCTCTCTCTCTCTCTCTCTCTCTCTCTCCCTCATAAATCCTTTCTTCCCTTCACCTCACTCACCCTCTCCCTCTCCCCTCTCTTTCTTTCCTCTTCTCCTACTTCAACCTTCTGTATTTCCCCTTTACCTCATTCTTCTTCTATGTCCCCCTTCCTCTTAATCATTCTTTCTCTCTCCCTCGACCTCTTTCATCCTATCCTCTTCGTTTTCTCTCCCTCCTCCTCTCTATCCCTCATAAATCCTCGTTATTTATTCTATCTTTATTTTTTTCCCTTTCTCCCCATTCTTCTTTTCCTGCCACACTTCTTTACGTTTCCATTTTCTTTGATCTCTCTTCTTTTCTTTTCCATCATTCCTAGAACACACCACATTTTTTATTCGTTCTTTTTTGTTGTCAGTCGTACCTTCCTATTGTCTCCTCTCACTCTATTTCTCATACCCTCTTCTCCTTTCTTTCATTCCTTCCCTCATCCCTTCCCCTCATTCCTGCTTTCTTTCCATCTATCCTTCCATTTATCCTTTCCTTCTTTCTTTCTTTCCTGTGTCTCCTTCTTGCCTTTTTTTCACCTATGCCTTCTTCTCACTCATACCCCTCTCTTCTTTCCTCTTTCATTTCCTCATTTCCTTACTCCTTTCCCTTTCTCCTTCATCCCATTCTTCTCCTTCTCTACTTCCATCTCTCTTTCTCTCCTTCCATCCTTTCAAACATACGGTCCCTCCTTCAATCACTCTTCTCCTCTCTCTCTCTCTCTCTCTCTCTCTTACATCACACTCCTCGCCTCCCCTTCAGTCCTCCATCACACACTCCCTCCTTCCTTATTCCACCGAACACAATCCATCCATGTCTAAATTTACATTCTCTCTCTCTCTCTCTCTCTCTCTCTCTCTCTCTCTCTCTCTCTCCTTATACATACTCATATATTTTTATACACAGTATCTATATCTATTTATTTATTTATATATCCACATAATCTATCAATCTATCTATCCATCCATCCATCCATCCATCCATCTATCTATCTATCCATCCATCCATCCATCTATCCATCTATCTATCTATTTATCTATTTATCTATCTATCCATCTATCTATCTATTTACATCCATCTATCTTTTATCCATCTATCTATCTATTTGTATATGTCTATTTGTCCATGCTTATTTCATTACTTCCATTCGTCTCCTTATACATCACACTCCCTCCTCATAAAGTCTAAACTTCCATCCTCTCTACGCCTTAGTTTTCCTCACACATTCTCTTTATTCACCTCTCTCTCTCTCTCTCTCTCTCTCTCTCTCTCTCTCCCTTGTTTACCCTCCTCTTTAGTGCTTTTCCAACCCCCTACTTTGCTGAACCCAAACCCCTTCCCTAAGTCCCCCACTCCCTCCTGCCTTTTTCTCCCCTTCCCCTAATTACATTTTTATTCCTTTGCAAACACACACTCCCCCTTCCTCCCCTTCCCCCTCCACATCCCTCCCTGTCCCCTCCCCTTCCCCCTCCCCATCCATCTCCTCCCCTCCGCGTACACTCGCAGTTCCTCCCCTCCCTCTTCTCGTTACACATGCACCTCTCTCTCTCTCTCTCTCTCTCTCTCTCTCTCACTCCATTTATCTCTCTGTCGCTCCCTCCTCTTCTCTCTCTCTTCCCTACTTCCTCCCTTCCCTTCTCCATCCCTCCCTTCTGTTCAGATTTATCCCTCCATCTCTCTCTCTTCGTCCCTCTCCCTCCCTCTCCCTCTCATCTCCCTCTCTGCCCATCCCTTCCCATGTCCATCTCTTCCTGTAACCTTCAAATAAAAAGATAAATGAGAAAGAGCATAATTGGAATAAAGTTCTCCATAATTTTAAGCTTTATTCTTATTCCGGCTTTCCTATAAAATTTCCCTGATGGCATTTTCACCCCAAAAGATGTTTATACTATTTTCTTATATGACTCAGGGGGCTTTATATAGTGGGTGAGAGCCTGTTTTCCTTGACTACTGTGAATACTGTAAAACAAATAAAGTACTGTAGAATAAGGACTATTACTATTAAGGGGAGACCACACTGCTGGGACCGTAATGTCTGTGCGGTCTGAGCATCTATGTAACTCACTGGTCCCCCGCCCACATATCTGTCCTCCTCCATATTTCCTCTCTCTCTCTCTCTCTCTCTCTTCTCTGCACACTCTCTGGTCCCACTCTTTCCTACAAGTTCTCTCTCTCCCCCACCCCTTTTCTTTCTAGACTCTCTCCCTCTCCCCACCTTCCCCTTCTCACTCCCTCCCTCCCTCCCTCCCTCCATTTTTCTTTCTCTCCGTCTCTCCCTTCCTCTCTCCCTTTGCCTCTTGTCGGCAGCTTTCCTTTGCTCTTTAGACATTTAATATACTTCATGCGATACTCTAACATGGACTCTCTCTCTCTCTCTCTCTCTCTCTCTCTTCGTTTTCCCATTTCCTTTCATCAACGCACCCTTTTTCATTTCCTATAATTCCTTCCTGGTTATGTGCATTTGGCGAAACTCATTTTACTCTCTCGTTATTTAGACTTCCTCTCTCTCTCTCTCTCTCTCTCTGTATGGCCTGTTTAGCTCATTAGGAAGTCTAAAGTTTATGTGAGCTGCCTGTCACTGCAACTATAAAACACACACACACACACACACACACACATCTCTCTCTCCTTCTCTCTCTCTCCACCACTTTATAATACATTCCTGAGCGTGTTTTGATACTATTTTCCTAAGATATTTATGAAGTAAAGTCAGAACATTGTGAAGGGAGACTAGATTCAGGCTTACTTGTGTTTTCTCTCTCTTTAATTTCTTGTGTGTGTGTGTGTGTGTGTGTGTGTGTGTGTGTGTGTGTGTGTGTGTGTGTGTGTGTGTGTGTGTGTGTGTGTGTGTGTGTGTGTGCGCTTTTACCCAAGTTTCCCCTGAAAAGGAATTTTTTAGAATGAGGTTTATTTTTCCCTCCCTCATCCCTTTCGTTTTTTCTTTCTCCTTCTCCCTCTTCCTCCTTCACTCTCTTCCTTCCTTCCTTCCCTTTTAATTCCTCTCGCCTTATCTCCCCCTCTTTCATCTCTTCCCTTTTTCTCTTTCTTCGTTTTCCATTCCCTCCTCTTCATTTTCTTCTACTTTGTTTTCTTCTTCTTCTTATTATTATTATTATTAGTAGTAGTTGCAGTAGTCGTAGTAGTAGTAGTAGTAGTAGTATCATAATTTAGTTACTTTCTTTTTGTCCTTTCTTCTCGTCTTCTTCCCATCCACTTAAAACTTTTTCGGCATGCGTAATGAAGGCTTTTATGCTTTTTTTTTTTTTTTTTTTTGTTTCTTTTCAGTTTTGCTATATTTAGTTTCGTTTTTATGTAAGGAAATTAGTTACTGTTTTAACTTATTTAATGTTTTAACTTACGAAGGATGATGATGATGATGATGATGATGATGATGATGGTGATGATGATGATGATGATGATGATGGTGATGATGGTGAAGATTACAAAAATGATAAAGTGTATGAAGCAGATGATAAGTTTGATGATAATTGTTATAAAAAAGATTATGATCGCGATGATCTTAATGCTGATGACAGTAATAAGAATAAAAATAATAATAATAATAATAATAATAATAATAATAATGATGATGATGATGATGATGATGATGATGATGATGATGATGATGATGATGATGACGACGACGACGACAACGATGATGATGATGATGATGATGATGGTGGTGCCAAAATTCTGTGAGGTTGTGATATTTCCAAGTTTCATATCTTTTCCAGAAAACTTTTTTTTTTTTTCACAGTTTTATCATGTCTCCTTAAACGCCATCTTTTTAGCAGGTTATATGAGAAGATAAAAAAAAGTTGGAGGAAGTAACTCTCTCTCTCTCTCTCTCTCTCTCCCCTTCATCCCTCTGGGCATCAACCAACTCATTTCCTGTACCTCTTCTTCCCCTCCCTTACCCCTCTTTCCCTACTTCCTCCTTTCCCTCCTCTCCCCTACCCTCGTTCTCATCCCTCCCTCCCTCCCCTTCTCCCCCTCCCCCCTCCCCACCTCCTCCTCTACCTATTTCTCCCCCTCCCCTCCTCCCTTCCCCTCACCGCGAGTCCTAACATACTAAGCACCACACTACCTTATCAACAATTTCTCATTTTCCTCATTTTCCCTCCTCTTCTCTCCCTTTTCCTCCTCCATCTTCCTCTCTTCTCTTCTCTTCTTCTTCCCTTTCCCTTTTTACTCCGTTCTATTTCTTTCCTCTTTCTTTAATCTTAATAAAAAATCATTGCTTTTCCTCTTCATGATTTGTCCTCCTTTACCATCTCTTTATTCACCCTTCCCCTCCTCCCTCCTCTTCATTTTCCTCTCTCTCTCTCTCTCTCTCTCTCTCTCTCTCTCCCTTATCCTTAATTTTTCTCAGCTTTCCTTATCTAGTAAACATCCATATCAGACATATTTCCGAAACTCACCGATCATTTCTGACATTTCATTTCTTATTCGTTCTCTTTTATCTCTCTATCACATTTTCACCTTCATTTCGCTCTTCACTTTCCTTTTCCCTTCCCTCCTCTTTGCTCTTCCTTCTCTGTCTCTCCACTTCCCTCTTAGGTCCTCTCTGTCCAGTCTTTTTCTCTCCATTTTCCTGATCTCCTCCCTCCTTTCTCACTCTTTCATTTTTTCTTCACTGTCCTCCTTTCTCCTCTCCTCTCTTCATTTCCTTCCCTTCTTCTCCTCTTCACTTGCTTTTCTCCTCCCCACTGTTTTCCCTCCGATTCTTTACTCTCTTTGGTTTCTCTCCTCTCCTGTCCTCTTTGTCTCCATTCAATTTTTCTTCTACTAACCTTCTCTCTCTCTCTGCGCTTTGCCTTTTCCCCTCTCCCCTCTCATCTCTCTTCTCTTTATCTCCCCATCTGTTCTCCCCCTTTTTCCCTTGGTCTTCTTCCCTTCCTTCTCCTCTTTCCTCTTCCTCCTCCAATTTTCTCTCTTTCCTTCCTCTTTCCTCTCTTCCTTCCCTCTTTCCTCTCCCCATCACACCCTGTTTCCTCTCTCCCTTCCGCTCCTCTCAGTTCATTTCCTTCCTTCTCCAATACTCTTGTCTTTCTCCATCCTTTTCTCCCCCCCCCTCACTCCTCCGTGTCTTCTCTTCTCTCCTCCTTCCCTCCCTTCTCTCCCTCTCTCCCGCTCCCCTCCCTCTCACACTCATGTTTCCTCCATCACTTCCTCCCCTCTTTTTTCCACCCCAGGATATTTATCTTTAAGACCTTCATTTCCTTGCTTTTCTTCACTCGACTCTTCTGGTTTCTCTCTCTCTCTCTCTCTCTCTCTCTCTCTCTCTCTCTCATCTCCAGCCCCAGACACCCTCTCCATATACCTAACAGCCTTTTCAATTACCTGAATACTATCTCTCCTTTCTCTTCCATCCCCCCCTCCCCCCCCTCCTCTCTCTCTCTCCCTGTAATTCTTTCCCTGTCTTTCATGTTCCCTTGCCTTCCCTTGCGCGTGACTCCCTACCCATTTCCTTCCCTTCCCTTCGCTTCCCTTTCCTTCCTTTCTCTTCCCTTCCTTCCCTTTCCATCGCTTCTCTCATACTTCCCTTTTCTTTTGGCTTTCCTCCTTTTTCTTGCCTTTCCTTACCTTTCCTTTTATTCCCTTCATTTCCTTCCCTTCCTTCCTCTCCCCCTTCCTACCTCTCCCCTTCCCTCCTCTCTTCTCCTTCCCCTTCCCCTCTTCTCTCCCCTCGAGCTATCTTCCCCTCCCAGGGTCTAGTTATTCAATTAACTTTATTTCCTCCCCCTTCCCTTCCTTCCCTTACCTCTCTCTCTCTCTCTTTCTTTCTCTCTCTCTCTCTCTTTCTTTCTCTCTCTCTCTCTCTCTCTCTCTCTCTCTCTCTCTCTCTCTCTCTGTCATTAATATGGAACTTTTATCTATTCACGTCAGTTTCTATTTACTTTCTCTCTCTCTCTCTCTCTCTCTCTCTCTCTCTCTCTCTCTCTCTCTCTCTCTCTCTCTCTCTCACTAATATGGAACTTTTATCTATTCATGTCAGTTTCTCTTTACTCTCTCTCTCTCTCTCTCTCTCTCACTAATATGGAACTTTTATCTATTCACGTCAGTTTCTATTTTCTCTCTCTCTCTCTCTCTCTTCCAACTTCAGATCAGGCTCTTTCCAATTATTCTGTTATTTCTTCTCCCCTCTTCCGCTTTCACTCCTTCTTCCTCCTTCCTCTCTGACTCTCTTATTTATTCACTCTGTATTACCTCCCTCTCTCTTTTTCCATCAGGCAAGGCACAAGGCTGGAATTGTAATGAAGGAAGAAAGGAAGGATGGAAGGAAGGAAAGAGGAACTGGGGCAGAGGGAAGGATGGGAGGAGGAAAGGAAGATGACTGACATTAAGAGAGGAGAGAGAAGGGAAGGAGGGAAAGAAAGGAACAAGCAAGGGAGAGGAAAAATGACAGGAAAAGGAAGGAGGGGAGGAAGGAAGAGGGACGGGAAGGAAGAAAACGATGGAAGGAGAGACGAATGAAGGGAGGGAGGAAGGAAGGAGAGAGAGAGAGAGAGAGAGAGAGAGAGAGAGAGAGAGAGAGAGAGAGAGAGAGAGAGAGAGAGAGAGAGAGAGAGAGAGAGAGAGAGGAAAAAAAGAAGGAAATAAAAGAAAGAGAAGGCGAAAGGAAACGAAGAAGAAAGAGGAAGGGAAAGAAAAAAGAAGAAGGATGGAAGCGAGACAGAAGGGGGGAAGGAAGGAAAGATGGATTCAATATAGAAGGAATGGCTAAAGGAAGGAAGGATAAGGAAGACAGACGAAAGATGTGATAAAAAAAAAAAAAGATGAAGGAATGGGGACGGAAAGTGAGAAAGAGGAATTATAGAAGAAGAAGAAGAGGGAGAAAACAGGCAAAGAGAAATGTGAAATGGAATACAGAACTTGGAGCAAGGGAAGAAACGAGAAGGAAGAAGAAGAATGGAGAGGAAAGAGAGGAAAAGATGGTAATTGAGATCAAAGTCGGTAAGGAAACAAGGGAAGAAAAATAATGAAAGACTAGGAAGGAAAGATGGAACCGGGACAACAGGGAGGAACAAAGGAGTGAGAGGAGAGGTAAAGAGAAAGAGGGGCACAGGAGAGGGAGAGAGAGAAGTCTGGTAAGTAGAAAAAACAGAAAGAAATGAACAAAGGATGATGGTGAAACATGGGCAGACGGAACGACGATAAGAAAATGAAAGAAAAAGAGGGAAAGGTAAAAATACAAGGTTATGGGGGCAGACACCAAGGTTCGTATTCTCGTCGGTTAAGGAAGCTCCCTAACACTTCTTCCTTAGCGATTTATTTTTGGACATGAATGGTTTATATCCTTCTGTACGTTATTTATGAGGAGTATGGAAATATAAGAAGGCTTTATGGAAAACAGAAGCGAGCAGTAAGGTATAATAAACAGAACAGATCGCACAGGAAAAGGTGTTAAGGAGCCCATGGATTCACATTTTTATCTATTAATTTGCAAAAGGTAGGATGGACACATGAGTCGGGTGTCGCCAACTGCATGCGCCAGGATCCGAAGCCTGGCGTTAAAGGGCCGGAAACCAACCACTCGGCCACTGCGAGACACACACACACACACACACAGAGAGAGAGAGAGAGAGAGAGAGAGAGAGAGATTACGTTCTCAGGTAGGTTTGGTGAAATCGTTCTTCCTCATTTTTCTCTCTCTCTCTCTCTCTCTCTCACGGGCAACCCCACCCTTGATTACAGCATCAGGTCGGAAATGAGAAGCAATGAAGGATGAGTTTGGCGAGACTGAGGAGAAACAGGTGATCAAGCAAGGAGTAAATGGAGAAAAAGTTGAAGATGGAGATAGTTTGCAGGAAGAAATGAAGCTGGGATTGCAAGCTTAAGTGGGGGAAAGAAACTGGATTGCAAGCAGAGTAAGAAATGAAACTGGGATGAAGCTAGGGTGACAAAAAGAAACCGGAGTGAGGTAATAAGCTGACTGGATGCTGGGACCGAAATTGAGATGAATATGGCAAATTGGGACTGAAATGGGATGCATGTTGCAAAGTGAAACTGAAACTAGGACCTAAACTGGGACTGAAATAGCATGGATGGAGATTGCAAGCTGGGACTGGAATGATGACTGCAAACTGTGATGGAAATGGGTACTTGAAAGGCATGGTAAGGTTTGTAAAGTGGGATGGTAATCAGCTGGGACTGATTACATGAAACTGGGATGGAAAAGGGATGAGTGACCAAAGTGAGGTACCGTACTCTCTCTCTCTCTCTCTCTCTCTCTCTCTTAACCACGGGATAGTTGAGCTCGAGTTTTCCCCACCAATGAACTTATTCGGTGTGGAGGTGAGGCACGGAAAAGGTAAGGTGGGACGTGGTGGGGCGGGGTGGGGTTGGGTTGCGTGGGATGGTGCAGTGAATGAACCATGACATTACAATAATCCTTCAGCTAAAAAACATAATTTTCGCATTTTTCCAAGATAACATCACGAGATTTTATTTAACTTGCAAAAACTCGCTCCGAAAAAAAAAAAAAAAAAAAAAAAAGGACTAATGAGTGTCCAGACTGACGTTTTTAGCCGATAATCAAGAGCATAAAATTTTACTCCATCTTATACCAGGTGGCTTCATTCATCTCAGAGAAACCCGCAGCAATCGAAGGGCTAAGTTGTTCCCTCGACTGAACGCAAAACTAATGTCAGGCTACCTCTTGCATGGAAGACTCAAGGATGTGGCTGGCAGCGCGATAGGTAGCCTGCTAACCGGTCTCGTAACTGACTGGGTGACTGTCTAAACTGGGTGACTGAAGGGCTTGGTCAGCACTTGGATGGGCGCTCAATTCTCGTCAAACTGGCCAGCACTTGGATGGGTGACTGCTAAACAAAGGCAAGGGGTATAAAACATTCCTTCCCTCAACACCACCAATGACCTCATTCTGCGAAGAGGTGGGATGAGGAAGGGAAGTGGGTTGGGCTAGGAATGAAGTGAGGCCGGGAGGAGGTGAAATGAAGCTGGTGGTGTGGGGAAGGTTTGGCAGGTGAGACAGGTGTCCTTCCCCGCCCTAAATCAAGTATATTCGGTACATCTCAGTTCAGGTACAGGAACCCAGAGAAGTAAATGGAAATAAGAAGTGGACGATGAACACAATATACTTCCTTCTGTACAATACTAGGTGTCACCACGTTCAGGAAAACGACCTCTTTTAATAATAGCTTAACTTGGAATAGCTCTATACTTGTTAATACTATCTTATTACCTTAAATTAAACACAATAATTATAGCTTGGCGGTGGGGTGAGCTGAGAGCAGGTTCATTAGGGTAAAGTGTGGAACAGGTAGACTTGAGAGGATGTGAGAGGGAGAGGTAAGGTAAGTTATGGAGAGGGTGGGATGGATGAGGAAGAAGTGGGGAAGGGTAGGGTGGAAGTGGGTGAGAGAAGGTTGAGAGGGGGGAAGCAGGGTAGGATGAGGAAGAGGTGAGGAAAAGTGGGGTGCGGCGGGGCAACGCAGGGTGAGTCAGGATGGGGTCTGGGAGGTTGGGTTGGGTTGGGGTGGGGCGGGGTGGGGTGGGGTTGGGCGGGGTGGGGTGGAGCAGGTAGCCAAACATGACATTACATTAAGTCGTCTCCTTTAATGCGTCTCCGTCCACAGCTGCCTTGATTAAATTACCTTCACTCACTTATTCTCTTCATCCCCTCCTCTTCTCCTTCGATCGCCTTCCTCTGCTTCTCTCTCTCTTTTGCTTCACTCAATTTCTCTGGTTTCCCTCCTTCTTTATCCTCTCTCTCTCTCTCTCTCTCTCTCTCTCTTTCTGATTCCTTTCTTCTTTTACTGTCTGCCTGTCCATCAGTTTTCAGGCTGTCTGTCTGTCTTTCTGTCTGTCTGCATCTCTCTCTCTATCTCTCTCTCTTCATTATCTAATTATCTTTTTGCTTTGTCTTCATTCTGTTACCATCTCTTCCTCTTCTGTTATCAGTCTGCATCAAGTTCTTTCATCTTTTTTTCATTCTTATACTACCTAACTTTCACTGTTTTTCTCGTTTCTCTCTTCCCCACTTCGTTTCCATTGCTTTCTCATCTTTTACTTTCATTATCTCTTCTTCATAAATTCTCCTCTTCTTCCTCTTTCTCGTTCTTCTCCTCCTTCCCAATCCTCCTCCTCTTCCTTTCAGTCTTTGTCTTTACTCACTCAATAATGATCAGCGTCCTCATGCTTTTCATTTTCACTCATTTTATTCTTCCTCTTCCTCCTTTCTTCTTCGTTTTCCTCTTCCCCTCCTCCTCCTCTCAGTATTTTCTTATTCGTGTCTCCCTTTAATGCTTTTCCTCCCAGCTTTCTCTATAATTAACTCTCTTATTACATCTCTGCTCCCTCTCACCCTTCCACTCTCCTTTCTTTACTACTCTGAATTTCCTTCTTTCTGTTCTTTTATTCTCTTATTCCCCGCTTTCCTCCTCCTCCTCGTTTCTCTCTCTCTCTCTCTCTCTCTCTCTCTCTCTCTCTCCCTCTCTCTCTCTCTCTCTCTCCCCCCTGTGGCCAGGGAATATGTTTTTGCATAGCTATAAAACCGCCTCGTTGGGACCATAAAGTCTGTGTGGTTTGTGTAACTATATACAGTAATATATATATATATTTCTCTCTCTCTCTCTCTCTCTCTCTCTCCTCCTGCGTTTCACACACAATCTCCATTTTTGCAATTCCCCTCCTTCATTGCACCCTTTCACAATCTCCTTAAGTCTCTCTCTCTCTCTGTCTCTCTCTATCTCTCTTTATATCTATCTAACTATCCATCTATCTATCTATCCAGTTATAATTTTCTCGTTCTCAGTTTTCTCTACATTCATATTAACCTTTCCCCACGGCTTTCCTTTTTTTTTTTTTCTTTCTCCTTCCTTCGTTACAACTTTTCTTCATTTTCTCACTCACTTTCATGTTTACCTTTCTCGTCTTTTCTTTCTTCGTTCCAACTTTTCTCCGCTTTCTCTCCCATTTTCTTCTTTGTGTAGTTCTTCTAAATTTGTCTCATCTTCCGCTGCCTCACTCCCTCTTTCTTGTCTTACCTCTCTTTCTTACTTCCACCTAATTTTTCTTCATCATTCTAAAGTTGACCTTCCATGACTCTATTTCGCTTATTTCCTCCCTGTTGTCCTCTCTCTTATTTATTTCACCTTTTTGCACCATTCCTTTCTCCCGTTTCCCTTTTTTTTCCTCATGCTGTCTCACTCTTCATCACGGTCTTCATTATTTTCAATCTTCCTCTTCCTCTCTTCTATCTTT
>NC_137031.1:33740250-33747750 GCF_032717465.1 Coenobita brevimanus
CTATCCAAACACACACAGAAATTGCTCACACCACACTTCCACACGTACACAAAGAAATCCACACACACACACACACACACACACACACACACACACTACTATTCCCAACCCCTCTTCAACCTCCCTCCCGCCTCAATATCCAGTTTCTTTTCCTATTCGATATTTCAGTCACTGCTCTTCTGAACCGTTTTCTGTTATCCCTCCCGGTTATGGCGAGGGCGTAGCATCCGTCAAACAACGCATTCTCGTCCCCTTTTTCTCTTCGGCTCTCCTATAATGCAAGAGTTAACCAATAATCTCAGTCCAATACGTATGCAACAAGTCATTTCTGGAATGGTCAACACCAATTCAAATTTCAGCCTGCCTACGACCTCCAGACTTTTTAACATGAGTCTGGGATCGCAAAATAAGTGACTCTTGAATCTGGCTCACTTCAGTTCAGTTTCTCCTGGTATGACAGATTTTTTTTTTTTTTTTTTTTTTTGGGGGGGGAGGCTTCCAGTTTTCAGCTCCTTTGCATAAATCACACACACACACACACACACACACACACACACACACAGGGGATACAAACACTGAAACTCAAACACATTCACACGCACACGCGCACGCGAACGTACACACACACACATACAAGCATCGGATCGCGGCTTTCAGATATGCACACACACGAACACATTCCAATATTCATATGGGTCTGTACTCTCTCTCTCTCTCTATCTATCTATCTATCTATCTACCTCTCTCTCTCTCTCTCTCTGCATTATTACCTAAGTCATGTACATACAGATGGAGCCAGACTTTTACGCCTCTCTCTCTCACACCACTTTCACCTTTATGTTATCACGGAACGAGCAGCCGTGGTTGAGAGAGAGAGAGAGAGAGAGAGAGAGAGAGAGGTTCTGTGTGTGTGTGTGTGTGTGTGTGTGTGTGTGTGTGTGTGTGTGTGTGTGTGTGTGTGTGTGTGTGTGTGTGTGTGTGTGTGTGTGTGTGTGTGTGTGTGTGTGTGCATGAACGCGCGTGATTGGAGGAAATACAATGATAACTATGAAAAGCAAATGCATGACTCATAAGAATCTATATCCATTTTTTTTTTCTATGGGTAACTTTTAGAGACAAGGGTAAGAGTTATAAAGTCCATCTGTCCTGTCCTTCATCCCAGTCCTTTGTCGTCCTTAAGAAACGACCAAGGAGTAAGCAACTTTATTCTCCTTTTATTTCCTCGTTGATTTCTTTGAAGAGTGTGGCGAAGAGGTATAAAGATTTCCATGTACTCTTCTCTGTCTTTACTGGAAGCTTTACTTGTGAGGAGGTGGTGAACTAACGTGGCATTCTTTACTCTTTATGGTACGTTGTCTTTATTTGTAGCTGTAATTGGCCCTTTCACAACATGTCTCTTCTTTGTTATATTTAGTCTTTTCACTACGATATCATCTTCCGTCGTCCCCTTTGTTATATCTGATCTCTTCACTACTATAAAGTCTTCTGTCGTCTCCTTGCTATATTTTATCTCCTCACTACGACCTCCTTTGTTATATTCTGCTTTAGACACCATTACACGTGTTTACTCAACTTTGCACAACGAAAAAGTTAAAAACAATCTTAATTTTCAACACCATGATCTCTCTTATATTTTAATTTAGGAAACACTATAAGATTAATCACTGTGACAGACTTAGCACGAACCTCCATCAAACACTTTAACACTTGTATATATTTTCTATTTTTTATTCCTGCTATCACCATGGAAGAAAGAGAGAGAGAGAGAGAGAAAGAGAGAGAGAGAGAGAGAGAGAGAGAGAGAGAGAGATGGTATGGCGTCCTTTGTCCTTTGTACGTTGTTGAAATGCTCGTGTTATTCTTCCCTGTGCCTCCTCATTTCTTTCTTTGTTTTGTTCTTTGTTCTTTACCAGTTCCTCTCTACCTCCCCTCTCTGCCCCTCCTCATTGTCCTCTGACCTGTTTCACTGCTCTTTTCCGTCGTACCCTCACTTTCATTCTTTTTTTTTTTTTTGTTACTTTTTTTTGGTGGGTCTTGTCTGGGTTTGTTATGCATATTTCTGCCTCGTCTGCCTACCCTTGTCAGTGTCTAATGTCCTCTCTCTCTCTCTCTCTCTCACACACACACACACACACACACACACACACACACACACACACACACACACACTATATTTTTTACACCTTGCTCTTGAGACTCGTGACACCATGAAAATTGCCTTTTCCCCCTCCTGTCTCCATTATTTCTCTTTTTCTCTCCTGTCCCCTCTTTTTCCTCTCTTTCCATTTCCGTGTTCTCTTCTTCCACTACCTTTCTCTCTTCTCCCCTTCCTTTCCTCTCTACTTTCTTTTCTCTATTTTTCTTTTTATCCTCTATGTCTTCTAAATTGAATTTCTACTTGTTTCTCTCTCCTTCCTCCTCTTTTCTTTTCAAGTCAATTATTTCCACAACTCTTTCTTCATTTACTTAGTTCTCCTCTCTCTCTCTCTCTCTCTCTCTCTCTCTCTGTCCTCCCAATCTTTCTGCTCTTCAGTCCCTCTTCCCTTCCACTTAATTTACCTCTCTCCTTACATTTCTTTCTCTCTCTCTCCTCCCTTTCCTCCTTAACTACTTCTCCTCCTTCAGCTTCTCTGTTTTCATTCCCCTTCGCCTTTTCTTGTCCTCATTCTCTCTCTTTTTTTTCCTGTTTTCTCTCCCTTCTGTTCTTTCTTCCATCCCTCCCTTCGTTGTTTTTTTCTTCCATTCTCCCTTCTATTCCCTCATTTTCTCCTGTTCATTCTTCTTGGTTCCTTCCTCACTATCTACTTCCATCTTTCTTCTTCCCACTTCTCCATCTTTCTCTCTCGATCTTAACTCTTTCCCTTTTATTCTTCATTCCTCCTTTCCTACTCGCCTACTTCTCACCTTACCTCTCTCTCTCTCTCTCTCTCTCTCTCTCACTTACCTAGATTAACTTTTGGACAGAAGAAACAGGTACACAATTCGAAACTAAATGGACCGAGGACGAAAAATGGGTTAAAAAAAAAAGATTCTGGGGTTGAGAGAGAGAGAGAGAGAGAGAGAGAGAGAGAGAGAGAGAGAGAGAGAGACCAGAAATTACCTCATACGTTTACCTCTTAATTAACCACTTTTAAGAGCCACAAATTCCCACATATTTTCGCTCTAAGAATTTGTTCACCTTCCCTCCCCACAAATTCTCTACCCAGGTAACTTACACCCTCTCGCCCTCTCTCTCTGGAATTTGCATAATCTTGGAATTTAATGCTGGTCTCCTCTCCAATGTCTTTAAGTGTTTGTGGAGTTGTCTTTCGCTGTTGGAGGAGTTTTCCGTTTTTTTTTTTTTAAGGGGGGGGGAGTGTTGGGTTTTTGCTTTCTGTGTTTGGGTTTGTTTTTGAGTTTTTTTTTTTTTCTGATATTGGAGTTTAGGCATTTCTTCAATACCCTAATATTTTTTTGCTGTCTCACCTCCTCTCCTGTTCTCTCTCTCTCTCTCTCTCACCATCCACCCTAATCTTAAAGTGCCCACATTCCACCTACCACATTCCTTCACTCCCCTACCTCCTACGCTCTCTCTCTCTCTCTCTCTCTCTCTCTCTCTCTCTCTCTCACTTCCTCACACCTGCTCCATTTTCTCTTCCTGTCAACAAATATTCCTTTCTTACACCGTTGCATAAAGTCTCTCTCTCTCTCTCTCTCTCTCTCTCTCTCATATCATGCAGCTCAGTGACAAAATAAACAATGCTACGGCTCCACATCCTTTCCATAGCACCTCTTCGTGACTAGTACATTATAATTCTAACGCACTGCACTAAGCATTCAAGATAGAGGGATGGCAATTTTAGGCAAAGTTAGAGCAACAGGAGTACAGTAACAGAGAACTAGAACAGGCTCTCATGTCATATGCAATACAAATATACATATGTTCGTTTCAATCTGGAGTACGTTCGTTCAATTCGGAGTATATTCGTTCAATCTGGAGTTAAATCATACCTTCATGCAGCACTGGCGGTGGGTATTAGTGCCCAAGCGGTGATATGAAGTGGGTGGCGCCATCTGTTGCCCGTATGACAATTGCTGGGCCTCAGGGAACGGGCATTCTACACTACGTTCAGAACTGGATATCTGAAAAAAGAGAGAGAGAGAAAAAAAAAAGCATATTAGACAGAAAGTACATTAGATATTGATACTTATTGTCCATTTTAGTACATGTTAAGAAAAGGACAACCACATATGTAATTCTAAGCCCTTTCGCTACGACAGGTCCTTTCGAAAAAAAAAATGCTTAGTGGTGACAAAAACGACAAAAAATCAAATCTACTGCGAAAAACGAGAAAAAATCTATTGAAAAAAAGGGTTAATGAGACTTTCTAACCCACTAATTAAGAGAGGCAATTTCAACGATAAACAAACTTCTAAGATAGCAGGCAGAAAAAAAAAAAAAAAAAAGGAAACAAAAGAAAAAATAAGTCATCAAAGTGAACAGGTTAAGAATAAGGAACAAATCTAACGTCACTGGATTTTCTTATTTAAAAAAAAAAACTGAGGTGCGCAATGTGTGGACAACCCTGTATGATGCACAGGTCGGCGCTTGTGGGCTGGAGGAAGCGGTGTTGCATGACTGTCGTGAGGGCCTCTGAGCTTTCTTGACTCCCCCTCTCTGAATGCATAAGTAATTTGCTGACTCTTTCAATATCTAGACTTTTTTTTACATTCTAGTTTCCTCTGTGCATATTTTTTCCGTTTTATTCCTCTTTCCGGTATCCATATATTTTTGATTTCTGTTTCCTCTATGTGCACTTTTTAAAAATTTGTCCTCTATGCATACTTTTTCCTTTTTTTTTTTTTTTTTTTACGTTCTTTATGCCTTCTTTTTCCTTTTTATTCTTGACTCCTCCTCACGATTCGTCTCAGATTAGGAAAGAACTCGGGGATCTTAGTAGTTTGTGCAAGCAGTACTTAATCCCTTATGTCTTATGAGTCTGCCAATTAAAAAAAAAAGAGAAAGAGAAAATAAAAAAGAAAGTCGGGTGGAGGTAGTGAGAAGAAAGAAAAAAAAAAAAGTAGTGATGGAGTTAGGCCTCTCTTAGGCTACAAACACTAGCCAATTCTATTGTAAATATAAGTGATGCATAATACAGGGTTTATATCAACTGCAGCTAAATAAAATGAAAAATAAAAAAAATTTATTAATACGTATAAGCAATGCACGAATAATTATAGCATTTATGTTATTACTTGTAACTTCATTTTCAACACTGCATTTAACCATTCCCTTCCAAGACTTCTGATGTACTAGAGTTCTTCAGTATGTCGCTTCTCCGCATTTTCCTGTACGGATAATGAACAGAGGAACTGGAGGGTGGGGGAAAGTCTTACAACTGGCTGTGCTCTTCGTAAATTTCTTATGTTCGAAACAAAATTTTATATATAAATCTTTGTTTTAAAGTTAAAACAATTGTTAATAACGAACAATATCTTTAGTACAAATGTAACACACGTACACACAGACTCTCTCTCTCTCTCTCTCGACACAGTGGAGGTGACGGGAGGAGCTCTTCGTCATGACGGGGGGGGGGGGGCTACGGGAGTCTCCTTTCTTCCTCTTCCTTCCTCTTCTCCTCTGTCCTCTGCTCTTCCTTCCTCTCCTCTTCCATCCTCCCTCCTTCCTTCCTTATTTCTTCCTCTCATTTGTCTCGCTTTCCTTCCAGTTCTACGGTGTTTTTTGTGCGTTTCTCTCTCTCTCTCTCTCTTTCTCTCTCGCTCTCTCTCCTCCTCTTCCTCCTCCTACTCTTCCTACCTTTCTCTCCCTCGTTCACTCATTCTCTTCAATTCTCTCCTTATCTCCCCCATTACTAACACCCACATAACAAATTATTTTCCGATACGAGTTTCAAGTTTCTTCCTTCCTCCTTCCTTTTATCTCAAGTTTTTCATTTGCTCCTTTTCCCTGTTATCACTCCCTTCGTCTTTATCTTTTTTTTCTCTCTTTTCTTTGCACTCTTTCTTCACGTTCGCTCGATCTGTTTCTTTCTTCCATCCATATTTCTTCTTCTTCTTCTTCTTCTCTCTCTCTCTCTCTCTCTCTCCCTGTCCTTCTTTCATTACTTTCCTGTCTCATCTTTTTCCTCCGCCCTCTCCACCACCCTCTTTTCCTCTTCTTTATGCTCTCGTCCTCGTCCTCCTCCTCCTCCTCCTCCTCCTCCGTCTTCTTCTCCTCCACCACATCCTCCTCCCCATCATCATCATCACCATCATCATCATCATCAATCATCATCTGCTTCAGCCCCACCACCCCCACCCCCTACCTCCACCAAATCTCCTCCTCTTCTTCCTCCACCTCTTCCTCCTCCTCCTTCATCCATTCATCTTCTCAGTAACTCTTTCACCAACTTTTTTTTGTAGATGACACTTTTTCTCTCCATTTTTCCTCCTCCTTCTCTCCCTCTTTCCTTAAATTTTCCTTTTCATATCCCTGACTTTTTTTCGACATTTTTCCTGCTCCTCTTAAAACCGGGAAACATTCTCTCTCTCTCTCTCTCTCTCGTGTACTTTTCACCTTATTTTCCTCTTCCTCTTTCCCTCTCTGTTCCTCCTCCTCCTCCTCCGTTTCTCTATCCAATTCCCAAGTTTCTTTAATTTTTGACTACCATAATTAATTCGTAAGTCATTCTTCACAGCAATTTAGCCAAACCACCTAAAAAGGACATTAAAATCTGTGTAGTCTGTGTGTCTATGTAACTATGTATCTGTGTCCATAAAATCTGCTTTTCATAACTTCTGTTTTTTTGGTCCATTTTTTCTTTTTTTTTTCTTTTGGCTTTCCTGCAAACTTATTATTATTATTATTATTATTATTATTTTTAGGAGGGGCCGCTTTCTGTTTCTCCCTCTTTTATCACACTTTTTTTCAGGTCTTTTTTTTCTCGTTTCCCATCTTGTCTGACCTCATGATTCTGTGTGTGTGTGTGTGTGTGTGTGTGTGTGTGTGTGTGTGTGTGTGTGTGTGTGTGTGTGTGTGTGACCTTGCAAACCATCCTGCTGGCATCGCTGGTAGAGTGAAGACTGAAACCCCTCTGTGAAAAAAAGCAAAAATGCAAAAGGTGATCGGTCATGCCATTTTTGAGCTAAAGGGGTGTAAGAAAAAAGAAGAAAAAAGGAAGAAGAGGAATATCACTAACTTAGGATTTTTGACGGCTGTGTTTAGCATACTGACGTTACGCTGTGGCTGCTTTAGATGTATTATAGAGAAGCATAGGGATTAGGGCAAGATGTTTATAAAGATTAGATACCTGTGTGTTCGGAAGGTACGAGAGACTATGTTCATTAAGACGTATGGGCAGATTTAAGACCTCTGTTTAAGGACGTTACGAAATAGGTTAAAATATATGAGCCCTTTGACGCCATCCCTGTCTAGACTTTCAACTGACAACCTGACATAATAAACCACCATTGCAAATATTTTCTACGAAATGTACCGGCCCATTAGGAATTTACTTACGG
>NC_137031.1:33750250-33787750 GCF_032717465.1 Coenobita brevimanus
TTCCTGTTCCCTTTCTCCTTTTCCTCTCCCTCTCCTCTTCTCCTCTTCACTTTCCCCTCTTCTCCTCGTCCTGTCTGTAGCTCTCTTCTCTTCCTCCCCTTCTCTTTCACTGTCTCTTACCCTTTTTCCCTTTCCTCCTCTGTTCTCTCTCCTCCCACTGTTTTCACCTCTTTCATCTTTTACTATCTCCTATACCTCCTACCTTACAATCTCTCACTCTTCCCCTCCCTCATTTATATCTCTCCCTTTTTCTTCCCTCCCTCTATACTCCTTTTTTACCTTTCTCTCCATTTCTCCTCTTTCCTCCTTCCTTCATTCTTTTTCCTTCTTCAGTTTTCCTACCCCCTTTCTTCGCTTCCCCTCCCTTCCCCCTCATCCCCTCCCTCTCCCCACCCTCCCCTCCCTACTATTATGCTTTCCTCTCACTGCTCTCACCTTTTCCTCGTCCCCCTCCTCCTCTCCCCCCTCACTCTTCTCCTTCTCTCTCCCTCACTCTTCTCCTTCTCTACCCCTCTCCCTCCCTCTCCCCCTCCTCTTTCCCTCCCAGCCTTCCCCTCGTAACAAGTTCACCTTCCTTCCTCCCTCTTTTATCCCTTGTGAGTCCCCCCCCCCTCCTCTCTCTCTCTCTCTCTCTCTCTCTCTCTCTCTCTCCTACTCCTTTGTACTCTTTTCCCCTCCAACTATCCAACTATTTTCGTCCTTCCCGGAGTAGCGTTCTTCCTTTTGTACCCCAGGTCGTCTCATTCTTTTCCCAGTTTTCCTTTATTTTCCTTCTAATTGCCTTTCCTTCCTCTCTTTCCCGTTGTTCTCCTTCGATTTCTGATTTTGGGGGGATGTTCTTACACCCTTATCTCTCTTTTTTTTTTTTTTTTTATTAATCAACTTTTATCTGTTTTTTTTCTCATATTCTCCTTCACCTTTTTATTTTTTCACCAAATCTTCGCTCTTGTTTTCTTACTATTTATTTATTTTTTTTCGTTTTGTCTTTATTGCGCCAGATCTATTTTCTGATCAACCGTTTTTATATAATCAACATCTTTTTATTTTCTTTTTTAGTCCAACTTCACTGCCATCCTTCCGATTTCATGTAATTTTGTTTGGCTGTTCTTTCGTAAGTTTTTTTTTTTTTAAATCAAACACTTCATTCTTTTCATTCTTTTTTAATCTTCCAAACAGGCTATCAACTTTTCTTTACATTTATGATTTCCAAATTATGGCAAAAACCGTATAGTATTTGCTCCTTTCCTTTCCTCTTTTCATCTTTCTTCTAAAAAAAATTTAAAACTGAGTACCATTCCTTCATTTTTTTTACCAGTTCACTTCAAACTTGTTACAATTTATTATTCCTTGACCACATGACCTCAGGCAACTCCCCACATTTCGGATTCAGGTCTCATAATGGGTTAATGAGGCCAAAGGTCGACCCATACGAACACTCACGTCATTAAATTATGGTGAGACGAATCCGCAGAGTTTTACCAAAGTTTGAGAGGCCTTTAAGTGCTAGAAATGTTTTTATAAGTACTTCCTGCATTTTATTGAGAAAATCTAATTCAATTTTTTACAATATATTTTCCATTTTGCTATTCCTCCTTGCTAGTACGCAAAATAAATAAATAAATAAATAAATAAATAAATATATAAATAAATCTTTTACTTACGGTGCTGACACGCAAATATATATAATGCGTTTCTTTTTCCCTATTCCCTAGAGTACCGGAAAAATAATCATCAATATAGACGTGTTTGTGGAATAAGAATTTTTTTATTACAGCCACAACGCGCGTAGAATTTAGTCACTTTGGGTACGTGGATTTTTATGTGATTTCAGGTATGCAAATTATGGACCTGTGGCGATAGATTGTTTCCCTTGTGGTTTGTATCTACTCTGTATCCTGGGTTTGATGCCTGAAATGTTTTGGAAATATACATCTGGTTTTGGTGTGTGTGTGTGTGTGTGTGTGTGTGTGTGTGTGTGTGTGTGTGTGTGTGTGTGTGTGTGTGTGTGTGTGTGTGTGTGTGTAATATACAGTGTACGTGTATACTTTAACCCGATAAATATCCTTAATACCTCCCAGTTCATTTGACAGCGAAATGTAGTCAGACTGGAGGGTGCATTTGACTGTAGTTTCCTCACTTTATGTTGGTCCAAATTTTCATCCTTTTGCAGTTTAATTCACGTAGCTCGGTGGAAGACAATACTGTGGCTCTACATCCTTTTTGTGGTACTTCTTCGTGACTAGCATCATACTCTAATGTTAATCTATTATTATAACTCAGCACTGAAGATGGAAGGAGAGCAATTTTAGGCCAAGGTAACGTAGAGAATAGTAACCAAGGAGACGCATTCCTACATCACAAACAAAGCTCATCAATATTAACACAACCACGATTTAGTATTCAAGGGGTAGGGGTGGGCCAGTTCCCTTAGATAAACAAAAATGTAGAATGTCCTCCCATACGCTGCCTACGTATCTTCGCATCCTGTTGCTTCATCCTAATGGCATATAATGGTCGGTACTCTCGCTGGTTAAGGAGACTCCCTAACACCTCTTCCTAAGCGAATTATTTTGCTTATACCTTCCTCTCCTCTTCTGTGTCATATAAATCCTTCCTGTATCACCATACTCCGAATAAATAACGTGCAAAAGTATACTAACCAGCCATATTCAGAATTAATCACTAAGGAAGAAGTGTTAGGGAGCTGTTTTATTTTTCTCTTTGCCTCTCCATACCTCCAGCTAATTTCGTTTCAATCTCATCCCCTCCCTTTTTAAACTCTCTTCCATTTCTTTTTCCTATAATTCCTTTTTATCATCTTGTTATCCTCTCTATTTCTCCTGTCCTTTCATCTTTCCTTTTTTAGGCAATGTTCTCCCTTCTCCCCTTCTTTCACTTCTCTCTTTTTCTCCCTCTGCCTATCTGTCTCTCTCTGTCTTCGAGTATTTTTTTCCTTTTCTCCATTTTTCTTTTCTTTCTTCTGTCATCCCTCCCTCCCGTTACGTTCCTTTGTCTTCTCTTTTTATATCCTCATTCTAGCTTTTTTTCCCTTTTTCTTTGAGTTCTTATCACATTATCTTCCCTATTATAGCTCTTTTTTCTGTTTTTTTTTTCTCTATCCTGGTCCATCTCACTCCATCTATTTTTCCCTACCTTATTAACACTGCTTTCATTTATTTCTTTTCATTTTCCCTCCTAGTATTAAAACTCCTCTCTTTTCTTCCACACTTTTTCAGTCCTTTCTCCTACCTTTTTTCCTCTCATTTTTCTTCCCCTTCTTCCTCTTACTTCTCTTTCCCTATTCCTCCCTTTTTTTCTCCCTCTTCCTTTATCTTCCACCCTTTCTCTCTCCCTTTTTCTGTCATCATTTCTTCCTTCCGTTCTGAACCATCCTTCCTTCACCGCATAATTTTCCTCTCTCTTTTCTCCCTCTTCCTCGTTTCTCCCTCCTTTCTCTTGCCTTCTTCCCTCCCTCTTGCTTTTCCCCCTCCCTTTCCCCTCCGTACTCTCTTTCCTCCCACTTTTTTTCTCCCTCTCTCCTTTCTGCCACCTTTTTCCTTCCCTCTGTTTCTCTTTCCTTTCTCTCGCCCTTTCCTCCCTCCTTTCTTCCTCCCTTACCAGTCCTCCCTCCTGTCTTTCACCCACTTTCCTCCCTCCTTTTCACCCTCTTTCCTCCCTCTTTTCTCCTCTCACCCACCCTTTCTCCTCTCTTTTCCAAGGTGTTTGTTCGGGGAGACGAGACCATCCGAGAAAAAGGAAACAGCATTGTTGTTCCTCTCGTTTTCTTTTCTTCTTCGTTTTCTCTCTCCTCGGCGGGTCAGGCTAGGGCGAGTGCAAGGTTCCATATTTATAAAAACTTCTTAAGCTTAGCCCTTTCAACCCGAGGACGTACATGTATCTTAATTCCTGCTGGCTTATAAAACGTCTTAAGCTTAACTCTTCCAGCTCAGAGACATATCCATCCTAAATCTTCTTGTCTTATAAAACTTCTTAGACTAAACCCTTTCAGCCCGGGGACGTATTATGTATCCTAATTCTTGCTGTGTTATAAAACGTCTTAAGCTTAATCCTTTCAGTCCAAGGACGTATATAATTTCTTGATGCTACCAGACCATTAAATTCAGCTTAAGAGGGACGCCTTCACGTCGTTGCACTGATATAACCAGGCAGCTCCACTGCCCGGTTATACAAGCATCCCTCAGCTACTTCCCTATTCCCCGAAAGGAGGAAGGTGGACTGTAGAAGGGTAACTAAAGCCTGCAGTTTACCGGGTTCACGTTCACATGAGCCTGGGGTTACTACTACTACCACAGCGTCTCACAATGGAAGGGTTAAGTGAAGCTAAATGATCTACTCCCACCAATAAAAAAAAAAAAAAAAAAAAGTACCACGTTTCATGAAATCGTAAGAAAATAGTAAGAATACAAAGGTCATCGCAGTGAAGAGGTTATGTTCTGGAAAAAACTGCATGTTCATTTTTCTTTATTGTTTCTACTGGTTGCAAACTCGAAAAATCAAAAGTGGAGTAATTATCAAAGCAAAAATAACATTAATAATGAATAATAAAACTAATAATAATAATAATGATAATAATAATAATAATAATAATAATAATAACAGTGCTCACGTAATAAATATAATAATGATAATAAAATAAATAATTTAATAATAATAATAATAATAATAACAATAATGATAATAAAGTAAAAGTACGAAAGAAAAAAAAGACTAACAGACAAAAAGAAAAGAAATGAAAAAAACATAAGAGAACAGAAAATAAACAATTCTTAACAACAACAAACCACCAATGAACAACTTCTAAATCCCACATTTTAATTAAGAATCTTGATAAATATGGCCCAGACTCCCTCACCTACTGAACTGTTTTTTCCTTCAAATTTTTTTTTTTCTTTTTGGTCTGTGCTTTTCGCTAATTGGAGTGCCTTTGTTCAAGCGAGGGTTGTTTTCCTCTTGCTCGCCTTTTTTTATTATTATATTTCTACGGCCACACGATTTTCCTGGGCTTGGGAGACGATTTTTTTATTTCGAGGTGAGATAGAATATATTAATTTTAAAAGGCGAAGAAAAATGAGAAAAATAATATCAGTACTGAAAGATACTATGAGAGAGAGAGAGAGAGAGAGAGAGAGAGAGAGAGAGAGAGAGAGAGAGAGAGAGAGAGAGAGAGAGAGAGAGAGAGAGAATCCCCGTTTTTCTAACTTGCATTTCCACCCACCTTTCAGTCATCCTACACACACACACACACACACACACACACACACACTTTTTCATTTTATATTTACACACACTGTCATCATCCCACTGACTTAAATTTTACAATGAACAACGTAGTAAAGCTTTCCTCACTTTTGTAAATCTTTTCGCCTCTCGGGTTAACCTGGAAAAAAAAAAAAAAAAAAAAAAAAACTTCATTTTCCAAACTCCATTTTCTCATATCTTGTTTCTCTGCATCCTGGGAAATAATATTAACACCAGGATAATACCACACACACACCACACCAGAAATATTGTCCGGTGGTGTGGAAGTGCAGCGTTATATATGGGCCCGACAGTATATATTAAAGCACACACACACACACACACACACACACACACACACACACACACCTTTTCCCAGGCTGCATATATTAAAAAAATCACCTATCTTTTTCCAAACTACATATATATTCCGTCTGCCATTACCCAGAAAGCGAACAGATAAATCTAATAATGAATTCGGTATTATAACTCTCCCCATCTCTGTATTCCACAAATGTATCTCTACTATTACCCTTCGAGAATTAACTTTCTTTTTCAGCTCTTCAATCCAGCTTCTCTTTCACCCCTGTAATAATAGCGCTTCTCAAAACACGGGGAAGCACGGCAGCGAAAACAATATCTTTATCACCTTCTTCCATTTCTGTCGAGCTTAATTTCCTCCCTGATTGCCCTGAAAATAGAACATAAACTATTTTTTTTTTTAATTCACACTTTTCTTTCACACTCTGTTTATCTTCACCCAGAGAGAACAGGAAAATACCAAAATATTATTGTGTTATGGTTGACTGTGGATATTCCCCCCTCCCCTCTCTCTCTCTCTCTCTCTCTCTCTCTCTCTCGTAAACAATGAAAATAAACTTCTGATTCCCCCACCTTTGCAAATCGTACCTGTCACCCTACTTACCTCTCTCTCTCTCTCTCTCCCTCTCTCTCTCTCTCTCTCTCTCTCTCTCTCTCTCCTACCCCCTTTTTTTTTCACCTTTCATTTGCTCACATACTGTCTGTTATCATCGCTGCAGCAAAAATTTCTGTGGGAGTTCCGTAATGCCTTGGACAATGGCTGTTTTGGGAGTTCAGGTTCCTCAAGTTTAACCCCTTTGCGCTAAAAATGAGTGCAGTGGTGTGGTGTGGTGTGGTGTGGTGTGTTTGGTGTGGTTGGGATGGTTCATCGCGCGCGCGCACCACACACACTCACACACAACGAGGAGAGCGGTGGTGAAGTGCTGTGTGTGGCGCGGAGAGAGTAGGGGAGTTCACCACAAACTCACTCTCTCTCTCTCTCTCTCTCTCTCTCTCTCTCTCGCACACACACACACACACACACACACACACACACACCAAGTACTGTTCCTGCTTAATAAACGACTCTACATTACCAGGCATAAAAAAAAAAACTCAGTACACACTTACGTAACCTGAAATATTCTCAGACATCCATCCTACACCACCTGCCACTGATGCTCAACGTTAACCCTTTCGCGGTCGTTCCTTCTTATGTACTGCAGCAAAACAAGTCGCCTCCTGTCTTTCCCAAAACAGTTCTAACGATAATCAGAATACAATGTTAATATTTTCTTTTCATATGATACGTGCTCTAGAGGAGGTAAAGAGAATTTATCAGTAGTTCCTGCCAATGGGTTAATAAGTTTTTTTTTTTTAAGTATATCTGTTAGTAATATTTTCAACACACGCCTATTATGAATGCTCTAACAATTATATTTTCTTCTTACCTGCACAGATTGTTAGTGTGAGGTCAGAATAGCGAGTGAATGCACCGGGAGTCCTTGCCTATGAATTAATGCGGACGGTATTGAGAATGTTGGACAATGTTACGAGTCAGAGGAAGAGAGAGGGGCGAGAGAGAGAAGCAGAAGCAGCAGGAGCAGCAGGTTGGCCCACACAGCAGGAGACACCCCGGACCCTCCACCACTCCACTTCCTACCCAACCACCGCCACCACTCCACCTCCACCAATCGCCACCTTCACACCTCGCTAATCATGGCCTCGTCGTGGTGCTTACACTCTTCGTCCTCAGTTTGCTCTCCTCGGGTAAGTAGTGGACGAGTGGATGAGATTTTACTGGGAAATATATTAATTCACAGCCCCATCCCCTCTCTGTCTGTCTGTCTATCTATCTATCGATCAATCTATCTATTTATCTATCTCTCTTCAAACAAGAACGTGAGATGTCTAGTGTGAATATAAATGAACCACTTAGAAACGTACTTATAACCCCCCTCCCCCTTCCTCACGCCCAGTCTGCTCTCTTCAGTTAAGTATTGGATAAGTGGATGTCATTTGGCGGGAATTACTCTCGCCGTCTCTCCCTATTTACATAAACGAGCAGGTGAACTGGCCTAGCGTGATTCTGAAGATCGCCACTTAGGTAGGCAATTACCAAATCCTCACTCTCAATATCTGTCGTCATCATTAGTCCTGTGCGTTCAGAATGTATTATTAATTTTTTATTTGATTATATTCTATTTTTCTTTTCTTTTTTTCTTTTTACCTGAGCAGCCAGGTACCGAAAACCAAGGATGCTTACTTTCATTTTGTTCTTGGTGCTCATCTGCTTGGAGAAGTTTTGAAATTAACTATCTCTAAGCCTATACTATCAAATCTGTACTGTCAATTTTTGCAGGGTGTATTGCTCCCCCTTGCCCCACAACACGTTTCCATCCTATCCCATCCCACCCACTGCTGTCCACAAGATCACTTCTTTTTCTAATTCCCCCTCCCCCCAAATTTCAAACTTCTAAGAGAGAATCGCAACATTCACCATCCCCCAGCTGATCCCATGTACATAAACATCCAGCTTCACAGGGAGTACTCATCCCACCCAGCCACATCACCCACCACCATATCAGCCTGTCACGCCCACTCTTTTCCGCCTATCCAAGCCATTCCTTACTCCCTCATATTTACACCAGCCCATTTACAACGCCCATCTTCACAGTTCCTACTTTCCCTGACAAGTCCCATCACTCACCATCATTCCAGCCCATCCTGACCACTCATCGTCACCCGCCTCATCTATTCCTGCGTTGATGTGGCGAATATCTTTAAAAATGAGTACCTTAACCACAAGGCACCCTACAACGCTAATTTTGAGAGGACATAAATACTCCCTGTGGTGACCCGCCAGCATCCATCATCCCACCCCATCCCACCAGACTCTCACACCCCAATGATTCACGACAGACCTGAATCGACATAATCAAAATTCATTTAACCGAGACTTTTGTTATTATTTTTATTTTTTACAGTCAACAATATGTATAATTGAAAACAATCTGTACTGCCAATTTAGCTCATGGACTAAAACTGACATGAAAAGCCCTGAAACCCTGAATTATATCACGCAGGCCATTCCACAGAAAGGATTAATTTCTGACACACACATTCACAGGCATTAACTAACTCAAACTATTGCATCTGAAGTCACTGAAGCGGGCAAACACTGACTGAAAAATTTCTGAACTGATTTCCTGGATCTGAACATGACTGATCCATCTACCAGCAACACCACACAGTCACTTTCTCAATAACAATCATACAATACTCACATCTTTGTTTACTCTCACTCACCACGCCAATCCGATAAAAAACTAATTAGTCCTCATCATCAGTGCCAAAATAAATTAGTTCTTATCACCAGTACCACACAACACATCATCATCTGCATATATTTAGCTGAGGTACTTCACCCTTCACCATTAATCGCCATCCTCTCCCCTCGTCCTATAACTCTGGCTGTAATTTCTCTCGTAATCACAAGGTTTGCTATAGATATACAATTCTCCCCTCTAAATAATTCTTCCCTCCACCAACTAGAGTACTCTCTCTCTCTCTCTCTCTCTCTCTCTCTCTCTCCAGCATACCTACACCGCCGTTATTACTCTCATGCCAACCTAAATATTCCCGCCACACCAACCACAGTACTCTGACCCCCCCCCCCTCTCTCTCTCTCTCTCTCTCTCTCTCTCTCTCCTGATGACACAGGTAATGAGGATGGACCAGGACACCTGCCACTGAGGGGAACACAGCCAAAGGTGATGAAGGAGGGGATATACTGGAGAGAGAGAGAGAGAGAGAGAGAGAGAGAGAGAGAGAGAGAGAGAGAGAGAGAATCGCAACTTGAAAAAATAAATTACTCCAAACTGATAATCAACCGTAAGAGAAAAAAAAAAATGAAGCAATACTTCTTTTATTTTCTCCGCGTAAAATTACTCAAAAGATGTAGGCCAAACCTGGTTATGAAATTACAAACTCTGCATTTATATGAAGAAAAAAACAAACAAAATATCGCAATCACTTTTTGAGCAGAATCTGAAATGGCAAAATATTTCACTTAAACCGGGTAATGACTTTTGAAAAAATTATAAAAAAACTGGACAAAAAACTGGAGTTAATATGCAGCATTAACACTGTCAGTATTTATCACTAAACAGAAATTACCGTCCAATCTAGGCAATGACTTCAAAAAATAAAAATGAATAATAATATAGAAATAATACGTTGCACTCCCTTTCTCAGCACACCCCAGGTAATTAGAAAGAAGTTACCTTAATTACACCTCAAATTTACACCTAAGCTTTTCAACCCGAGGACGCTTTCTTACCATATTCTTGCTACCAGACGATTTTATTTAGCTTGAGGGAGGCAGCTCGAACTGGAGGGGTTAGATAATGCCTTCCCCAACCCGTTAACTATCAAGGGTTCTTGCGAAGCTGAATAAAATCGTCTGACGTTAGGCTGATTGAAATAGGAAATGGTTTAAGTAGGAAATGGGCCTGAGGCGAAAAACAAATACATACAGACATACATACAACACATTTATACACACACACATATCTACATACCTACATACATACATAAACACAAATACATACATGCATACAATATATACGTACATGCATACATAAATGCGCGCATACATATATAATCCAGGTAGTAAAATAAATTGCGGAATGTAACAACCATTCTCTCGCCAAAATTATAATTGGATTAAGAGTACTGAATCCATCCACGCAAAAATCCCTATGATAAAGTATTTTTTTATTTTATTATTTCTATCCCAGACGATTTTATTCAGCTTTGGGAGATTTGTTTAGAAATGGAGGGGTTAGATAAATCCTTCCTTAATCCCTCCCATTTCTTTTTTTTAACAAATGATGAACAGAGGAAGGAAAACAAATTAAAAAAATAAATCCATCCACCAGATTACAGGTGTCCTCCATTCATAACCCAATCAGCCATAACGCTATTCTTTAACGCTATCGGTCCCTGTAAGCTAAACAAAATTATCTGCCTGGACCCTAATTATAGCTGAAAAAAAGAGGCCATTAACGGGGATAAAAAGTTGAGAAAATATGAGAATGAGAGATGAAACGAAGCACTCACTCTCTCAGCTAAATTATAATTGGATGGAAGAAAGAAAAATGCTTATAAGAGAATGAGAGAGAAATTCTAGCCGTCAGTCACTTAGGAAAATCATAATTGGCTTAAAAAAAAAAAAAAAACTGCTTGCTCTGGATCCAACCACGCAAAAAATTCACGTTTAATCACAAGAGAAATTGGAGTAGGAAAAAAAAATCGCATTATAAGGCAATTACCGCCACATCAGCAGGACTCCGGCTACAAAGGACTTATCTGGAGCACAACTGTTAGCCTCGTTTTAATACATAACTTGATTTGGGAGGCAGGCAGCGCAGGAGGAGAAGGCGAGGAAGAGATTACATTAGCTTGACTGAAACTACTTCCTTTCTGTGTAACAATCGCTTCTGCATCTATGTCGCTATGTTAAATCCATTGTCTGTATTTTTTGTTACAGAAGATGAACAGGGGAAAAACAGACCTTAAAAAAAAACTTCCATACGCCAGATTTTAGGTGTCCATCATTCATTACATAAAAATTTGAAACAGAATTGAACTGCTAAAGATTGAAATTTGAGGGGAAACTAATCTAGGGATGCGAGAGATGCGGTTTCTCTCACACTCCTATGACCCACTCTCAGCTGAATGTCATCATCTGGTGTTAGACTGAATACTAGAGAATATCCCACCATGAGAGGGTAAACATTTTCGCTGGTTGGGTCATACTTCGATATTTTCAGAAGATTAACACTGGATGAGGGAAAGGAAGGAAAACGTAATGTGCCAGAAAGGAAAGAGGAAGGGCAGTGTGTGTGTGTGTGTGTGTGTGTGTGTGTGTGTGTGTGTGTGTGTGTGTGTGTGTGTGTGTGTGTGTGTGTGTGTGTGTGTGTGTGTGTGTGTGTGTGTGTGTGTGTGTCACACACACACACACACACACACACACACACACACACACACACACACACACGTCAGGAATATCGAAGGAACTATGCGGTCTCGAAATTTAAAGAGAATCCCTCAACCTTTCCACAAGTTAGTAGTCCTTTTTATTTTATTTTCGTCCGTGATTTGCCGACCTGAACCAACGCGATATGAGGGACAAAGGCAAAGAAAATCCAAAGATTTCGTGTTTCAGGGAAAATTTGCGTTACTTCTGGGATATCTATTAATATGGAGGGAGAGAGAGAGAGAGAGAGAGAGAGAGAGAGAGACCTTTCCCTCCTCCTCCTTCTTTCCCCCAGTCACCCCCTTCCCCTCCCTCTCCCTTCCCTTCCTCTCATTTCTCGGTCCCTCCCCTTCTCTTTCCCTTCATTCTCTCCCTTTCCCTCCCTTCCCCCCCTTCCTTACCCCCATTCCGTCTCCCTTTCCCCTTCTCCCTTCCCTACCCTTCCCTTTCTGCTCCCCTCTTTCCCTTTTCACAGCCCTACCTTCTTCCTCCCTTCCCTCTGCCTTGTCCCTTCTTTTCCTCTCCTCTCTTTCCTTTCTCTTTCCATCTCTCACTCTCTCTCTCTACCACTTCAGTACGATGACGCCTACCTGTGATTACCTGCTGTTACCTGACGATTTTAAAGAACCAAGAGGAGATATTTAACAGAAAAAGAGAAAAATGAAGCTTGTTAAAATTGCTTTTTCACCTGAGTCTCTCCTGAGCTGAATAATAACTAGGTGGTGGCAGAACTCTATATGACGTCATCGAACTGAAGAGGCTATCCATCGTTCATTCCCTCTCCTCCCTTCCTTCCTTCCATCTCCTCTCCCATCTTCTCATCAACTCCTTTCCTTTCCTTTCCTTTCCATTCCACTCTTCATTGCCTCCTGTCCCTTCCTTCCTTCTCCTCTTTTTATATTATCTCTCCTCCCTTCATTATCTCTACTCACTTTCTTCCTCTCCTCTCTTCCTTCCCTCTCCCCTCTTCCTTCCTTCTCCTCTCCTCCTTATCTCTCTTCCTTTCCCTCCCTTTATTCCCTTCCTTCCCTCTACTCCCATCCTTCCCTCTCTTCCCCTTTTTCCGTGTTCTCCCTTCCTTCCTTATTCAGCCTACCATTCTTTTCCTCCCGTCCTTCCCTTTCATCTAGGTCTCCCATTCTTGTCATTCCCGTGTACCCCTCATTTATTACATCCCTGTACCGCTGCCCTCCCTACTCCCTCACTCTCTCCTCTCCTCGAAGCAAAGTAATTTTTTTCTACCAACAGGGCTGTAAACATGCAACAAACTGCCTAGGAAACGTGGCAGACTGCGATACAATATTAACAATTAAATGTCGACTGGGTATCCTTTATCAAACCTCTAGTTATACAAGTTCATAACGGGATGATACAATCTATCTATCTATCTATAGCCCGACGCCCTAATCCCGCAAAGGGTGGCCGCAGACAAAACGCCTCCAAGTCGCTCTGTCACCCACTATTTGACTACCCTCCCCCCAACTCACCCCCCCCCTCCCTCATATACCTCTCAACTCCATCCCTCCACCTCATCCTCGGTCTACCTCTCCCTCTCCCTCCCTCCACCTCACCTACATACACCCTCTAAGTCAGTCTTTCATTCTCCATTCCCATTCTCTTCACATGTCCAAACCACCTCAGTGTATTTCTCCTAATCCTTCTCAACCACATCCACATCCACCCCACAGCGTTCCTTCACTCCATTCGTCAACCTGTCCCTCCACGTCACTCCACATGCTCCTCTCAAGTAACTCATTTCCACTGCTCTCACTCTTGACTTGTTCCCCTCTTGCAAGGTCCATGCCTCGCTTCCATACGTCAGGGTAGGGATCACAATACTATCATGCAGTGACTTCTTAACTTCCATACTCACCTCTCTATTTCTCAACACTGCTTTCAGTGTACCAACAACCTTCCTTCCCTGCTGTACCCTTTCACGCACTTCATCCCCCAAAGTTCCATCCTTACTCATCACACTACCCAAGTACTTGAATGCACTCACATTCTCCATATCCTCACCATCCAACCTCACTGCACACTCTGTGACTTCATTCCTCTCAAACACCATAACTTTACTTTTGTTTACATTAACTTTCAGATTCCTCCTCACACACACTGTCCCAAATTCATTCACCAAGCCTTGCAACTCCCATTCATCTTCACTCAACAGTACTGTATCATCAGCAAACAGCAACACCGGAAGCTTCCAAATCTCACCCTCATTCATTAGAGCCACTCCCACATCCACTGCCCTACCCTGCACCTCCTTTACAACCCCATCCATGTATATATTAAACAGCCATGGAGACATCAAACAACCCTGTTTCAGTCCCACATTGAGATCAAAGAACTCACTCAGCTCACCATCCACTCGCACCGCAGCCCTACCTCCCTTGTACATACTCTTCACAGCACTCAACAATTTCCCCTCCACTCCATATATTCTTAATACCTTCCACATACCTTGCCTATCTATTCTGTCATAAGCTTTCTCCAAGTCCATGAAGGCAGCATACACTTTCCTTCCCTTCTCTAGATACTTCTCCACTAAACATCTTAGAACAAATATCTGATCTACACACCCTTTTCCCTTCCTAAATCCCCCTTGTTCTTCTCCAACTAACTCCTCTGTCATATGCCTAACCCTATCAATGAGTATTCTAACATATATTTTACCAGTCACACTAAGTAGGCAAATACCCCTATGGTTACCACATACTTCTCTCTCCCCTTTTCCTTTGTATAAAGGAACAATTACACCTGATTTCCAGTCCTCTGCAACCCTTCCCTCTTCCCAAGCCAACCTACACAACTTCCATATCCACTCCACAACAATCTCACCCCCATACCTAAGCATTTCACCACACACTCCATCAATTCCTGGGGCCTTTCCCAATTTAATCTTCTTCATCGCTTCCACTACTTCCGCCCTACTGATCTCTTCCTCCCTCCTCTCATCTCTTCTTCTCCCAGCCATTCCCCAACCACTTATACTCGCACTGCTCTCACTCTCTACATTCAACAAATCCTCAAAGTGCTCCTTCCATCTCCTCAGTTTCTCTCTCTTCTCCACCAACAATCTATTATTCCTATCTTTCACTCCCCTGCTATTTCCCCTTTCACACTGCCTTACTTTCTTTACCTCCTTCCAAAACAATTTCTTACTCTCCCTCCATTTCACACTCAGATTCCTCCCGAACTCTTCATCCACTTTCTTTTTACTCTCCTTCACCAGTCTCTTAACCTCCCTTCTCCTGCTCACATATACCTCTCTCTTCTCTCTCTCATCTTCTCCCCTACCTCTACTCGCTAACCATTAACTATATGCCTTCTTATTTTGTTCCACAGCTCGTTTCACCTCACCATTCCACCATGCTGTCCCTTGCACACCCTTGCATCTCCTCCTCACTCCACAAACCGCCTCACACGCTGCGCCTATCTCTTCCGTGAATATCTTACATCCGTCTTCCACCCCTTCCATCTGCTCTAGCTCATACCTTCCCAATCTTTCTTCCACTATGCTCTTATACTCTGTCATTTTCTCACTGTCTTGCAATTTCTCCACTCTTCTCACAGGAGTTGCTTCCTCCTGTCTTCCCCTTCGTCTCCTCAACCACTTTCTTTGCAGCTCTACTTTGGCCATCACTAAGTGATGGTCCGAGACTCCATTCCCCCACCCTCTCCACACTCTTGCATCCAACACTTGTCTTCTCATTTGCTCATCCACACACACGTAGTCTATCATTGCCTTTCGTTCAACAAGTTCACCATCCATCCTCCTCATTACTCTCCATGTGTACCGGTGGATCATCTTATGCCGAAAGTAGGTGTTGGCTATTGCCAACCCCTTACAAGCACAGATGTCCACCAAAGCACTTCCATTCCTATCTACGCCAGCTGGCACACCCCACTGACCAACCACTCCATCCACTCGTACATTCCCAACTTTGCCATTCATGTCTCCAATCAACAGAACTCTCACGCTCCTCTCAAACTTGTCCATACACGCTTCTACACTCGCCCAAAACTCATCTTTCACTCTTGCCACTCGATCCTCTGTCGAGGCATACACATACAGTCGCCCACGCTTGTATACCTACTTTCATCCTCACCCATACAATCCTTGCACCCACTGTTCCATACTCTCTTATATTCTCCTTCCGCTTCTTGCTTATCATCAGACATACTCCCTCTCTTGCCCTCTCATTTTCATTGACTCCCGCACATATACCTAAACCATATTCCCAGTCTCTCACCCTTTCACCTTTCCATATAGTTTCAGTCAATCCACATATATCCACTTTCGCATCCTCAAGCACCTGAACAATCTTTCTCTCTTTCACTTCATCATTCACTCCTCTCACATTCCACGTTCCCACCCTAAGAATGTCCTTTGTCCGTTCCTTAGTCGTCAACGTATGGTCCGTCCGGGTCCGAGGAGCTTTATTCGCTTTTTTAGTTAGTTCTTTTTACGGGGTGGGGCACTAACCCACCACCAACCCTTTTAGTCGCCTCATACGACAAGCAGGGATACTGGGGGAGTATTCTTGAAACCCTCCCTACCCCCAGGATAATAGAGGTAAGGCGTGATATTACGAGAAATAAATGTTTCTTTTTCTTTACAGATTAAAAGAGTGTAAAATATAGTTTCCATGACCGTTTTTCTATGCTGTATGATGGTCCTTCCCACTTTTTCCAGTCGGCCTCGGCTGGAAGGTCTGGTGGTTGGGGGAACCTTCCTCTAAATGCTATAGAATTAGAGGTCATAATCATAATCTTCTATACCAAACAGCCTTGAAAGGATCATTAGGTCTGTTGCTTTTGCTTTCCTTTGTATCCCTCTGTACTCTCTGAATCATCTCATTCTTTTCGACCTTCTACTCTTACCCTATCTTCTTCATCCCTCCCTTCTGCTCATATCTTTACCCACACCCTCAATTCTCCCCTTCCATCTTTATTCCTCATCCCTCCCATTCTGTCAAACTCTTCTTCCCCCCCCCTCCCTCCCCTTTCTTCTGCTCTATACCTCACTCTCTTTTCATCTCTCTACCCTTCCCTCCTTCCCTCTCATCCTTTCAATTCCCCTTCATTTTCCCTCACTTACCTTCCTGACGCTTCCCTATTCCTCTCTCCCTTCTTTATCACTCCCTCTCATCTCATCCTTCAATCCTTACCCTCCTTTCTCCACTGTCCCTTCCGTTCATCTCATACCTCTACCTCTGCCCTCCCTTCTCCCCTTCCTTCCTTCTCCCCTATCCTTCCTATTCATCTAATCCATCTCTCTCCCCTTCTCCCTTTGACAGCCCTCTCCCCTCCGCTTCATCTCCCAGTCTATTCCTTTCCCTTCTCCCTCTAGCGACATCTTCTCCATCCTTCCCAATCATCTCATCCCTCTACCCTTCTCTCCTCCTTTCTCCCTCTGGCTACCCTCTCCCTTCCACTTCATCTCCCCTTCTACCTCTCTCCACTGCTCTCTCTCCGGCTGAACTTTCCTCCATCCATCCCATTCATCTCTACCCCTCTTCCTTCTCCCTCTGGCTGCCTTCTCCCCTCAACTTCATCTCCCCCTTCGCATTGCTGGCATGGTGGTGGTCAGGGCTGAATAATTCACCCCAGGGATAAAGGCAGCAGGGAATATGGAATGCGGGGTGACTACCGGGAAAATGGGCCGCACCAGTTCCCAGTGAAGCGATGGATGTTATAAGTCTGGGAGGCAGTAGGTGCGGTGTGTGTGTGTGTGTGTGTGTGTGTGTGTGTGTGTGTGTGTGTGTGTGTGTGTGTGTGTGTGTGTGTGTGTGTGTGTGTGTGTGTGTGTGTGTGTGTGTGTGTGTGTGTGTGTGTGTGTGTGTGTGTGTGTGTGTGTGTGTGTGTGTGTGTGTGTGTGTGTGTGTGTGTGTGTGTGTGTGTGTGTGTGTGTGTGTGTGTGTGTGTGTGTGTGTGTGTGTGTGTGTGTGTGTGTGTGTGTGTGTGTGTGTGTGTGTGTGTGTGTGTGTGTGTGTGTGTGTGTGTGTGTGTGTGTGTGTGTGTGTGTGTGTGTGTGTGTGTGTGTGTGTGTGTGTGTGTGTGTGTGTGTGTGTGTGTGTGTGTGTGTGTGTGTGTGTGTGTGTGTGTGTGTGTGTGTGTGTGTGTGTGTGTGTGTGTGTGTGTGTGTGTGTGTGTGTGTGTGTGTGTGTGTGTGTGTGTGTGTGTGTGTGTGTGTGTGTGTGTGTGTGTGTGTGTGTGTGTGTGTGTGTGTGTGTGTGTGTGTGTGTGTGTGTGTGTGTGTGTGTGTGTGTGTGTGTGTGTGTGTGTGTGTGTGTGTGTGTGTGTGTGTGTGTGTGTGTGTGTGTGTGTGTGTGTGTGTGTGTGTGTGTGTGTGTGTGGCGCAGTGAGGCGTGGTTATTGTACGGTATGCGTAAAGTGTGGTAGCAGTAGACGTAGAGCAATCCGGGGCTGTCTGACCGAGCAGACCCATCAACCGCAGGCCAGCATTCGCCTCTCCCAACGTCCCCTTACGATGGACAGTTCCTCAACACAGCCAGGCGCGCGGAAGTGTGGAGGCTTGGTCCCTGGTTGGACACCGCATTTGCGTCTCTGGACCCAGTTAATAAAAGCTTCATAGTACACTCCACATCATCCCATTATATTATTATATGGCTACCACCCAGCGTTGTGAATGGCTTCCTGGGTTACGCGAAACCATTATTCGTGTCACTAGGAGACAGCACTACATCAAGTGAGTGGATGATGGTCGCCACCACCTACCACCATGGAAGATGTGGTAGTGCTAGATACAAGAGGTGTGCTTTTGTGGTATATGTGGTATGGTAGTGAGGTGTGGTATTGTGAGGTGTAGTATGTGGTATTGCGTGAGGTGTAGTAGTAGTGAGGTGTATGAGATATGTGGCAGTATGTGTTGTAAGCCTCCGTTGTGGTAGGTGTGCCAGTGCGTGATGTGGCTGTGAAAGTGTGAGGCAGTGTGAAATATAAGGTAAAGTACAGCATGAAGGAGTAAGGCATGGCAGTATGAGATAGAATTATGAGAGAAAATTATTAGATATGGCAGTGTGTAGTATGGCATTGTGTAGTATGGCAGTGTGTGGTATCGCAGTGTGTAGCATGGCAGTGTGTAGTATGGCAGTGTGTAGTATGGCAGTGTGTAGTATGGCAGTGTGTAGTATGGCAGTGTGTAGTATGGCAGTGTGTAGTATGGCAGTGTGTAGTATAAGACTTGCCTTTATAACTCTACCGAAAGGCTCTATAAAACCATCTACTCCACGAAAGGGAAATGATATGCTGATGACGCGTATAAAAGTTGCTCTCTCTCTCTCTCTCTCTCTCCACTTTTTATCTCTCCCGGGGCAATGCCTTCCTCATTAATTTCGCCCTCCTTACGTTTCCCTTCTCTCTCTCTCTCTCTCTCTCTCTCTCCCTCTCAAAAAAAAAAAAAAAAAAAAAATTACTTCAGGCCTTCATAAAAATCTAACACAATACAAAAACGAAAGGAAGGAAACAAATGGAAGGGAAAAAAAGCCGAAGAAAAAAGAAAAGAAAGTAGTGAGAGAGAGATAGGAGTCTGAAAGATGGGAAGAGGAAAAAGACAGGAGAACGAGAGGGGGAAGCTGTGTGTGTGTGTGTGTGTGTGTGTGTGTGTGTGTGTGTGTGTGTGTGTGTGTGTGTGTGTGTGTGAGTGTGTGTGTGTGTGTGTGTGTGTGTGTGTGAGAGAGAGAGAGAGAGAGAGAGAGAGAGAGATAATTAGCATACTCCTTTAACCCTTGGGCTACCGAGGGAAGGAGGGAATAAAAGTGTGAAAATGAGGGTTGAGAGAAAGAGAGAGAGAGAGAGAGAGAGAGAGAGAGAGAGAGAGAGAGAGAGAGAGAGAGAGAGAGAGAGAAAATACATACAAAAAATATAAGGAATTAGGAAGGCGAGAAAATAAAAATTCTGAAAAAAAATATAAAGAAGAGGATTGAAGATAATGAGAGAGAGAGAGAGAGAGAGAGAAACTAATGAGCAAGGTAATGGAGAGGTCTGCGAAGGAGGAGAGGGAGAAATAATGAAGAAGGGAAGGGAAACTGTGCGAAAAATTAAAGTGAGAGAGAGAGAGAGAGAGAAATTTCCTTCCCTCCTTCTTACCTTTCTCCTTTTCGTTGCCCTTATTTCTATCTCTCCAGTAATACCATAATCATCGACCATCTCTCTCTCTCTCTCTCTTAATCTAACTAATATAACGACCAAATTGCCTCGTTGGGATCGTAAAAGCTGTATGGTGGACTTAATTATGCGTGTCCCTCTCCTTCCTGTCCTTTATTAGCTCTCTCTCTCTCTCTCTCTCTCTCTCTCTCTCTCTCTCTCCTCTCCTTTCCTTCTGCTGCGTCTTCTACCTTTTCTTATATTTCTTTATTCCTCTTTTTCCTCTCTCTCCCCTCCACTCTCCCCCTCCTCTTCCTTTCCTGCTTTTCCTTCTGCTGCGTCTTCTGTGTTTTCTGCTCTTTCTTTTTTGCTCTTCCTCTTTCTCTATTTCTTCCTTCCCTTCCCCTCGTTCTATCCCCAACCTGTACTCTTCTCCTTATTCTTGTATCGCTCCTCTTCTTCTCTTCCTCCAGTACCTTTCCTTCATTTTTTACATTCTTTTTCTTTGATCCCTTCCTCCCTCTCCTCTTTTTCCCCTTCCCTCCTCTCCTTCCTCTCTCTCTCATCTCCTTCTTCCTTCTCCCGTTACTCTTCTCCCTCTTTACCCCCCCCCCGTTTCCTTTCCCTCCTCTTTTTCTTCCTAATTCCCCTTCCTCTCCTTCCTTTTCTCCTTATCCTTTTTCCGACTATCTTCCGCCCCTCCTTCCGCTCCTTCCTCTTATTTTTGTCTTTATTTTTTCTATTCGTCTCTTCCTCTCTTTTCCTCCTCTTCCTTCTTTTTTAATTCTTGCTTTTTTTGCTTCTTTTTCATGCTTCTCTCCGATTCATATTAATCTTTTCTTCCAAGGTTTTACTTACTCTCGTTTTCCTTTCCATTCTCTCCTGCTTTATTACTGTTCACTCTGCATTGTCTCATTTCTTCTCTGTAACTTCTATTATCTATTCATTCATTTATCTACTTATTTCGAGGTGGTTGCGTCGCTAGGAATGCCCCGGTCCGTCTGTCACTTACTAACATTTTTGGGGGGAAACGAGGCACTTCACTCCCGTAGACTTTAGTGAAGCCCCATATCAGAACCCTGAAGTTCCCCCGTCAGCCCAGTCCTTTTGTACGTGACCCTATTTCCCCTCTCTCTCTCTCTCTCTCTCTCTCTCTTTACACATTTTTCCTTCTTACTTTTGATCCTCTTCTTTCCTCAATGATATTGCCCTCTTTCCCTATCTCTTATCCGCTGATCTCCCTATCAAGGAAGCAATTTTTCTTCATTTCATTGCTCTTTCTCTTTTCTTACCTACATTTTTTTTCCTTTGGCTATTTTCTTCCCTTTTTTCTTCTTCTGTGTTCTTCTGCCTCTTCCCTTTGTTTTTTTTGTTTTTTTATTTTAGTTCATAATTATTCTTCCATCCTTTCAACCCCCCTCTCTTTTTTTTCTTGGTTCCCTCTATATGTCTTCCTCTGTTTCATCTTTATTCTTTTTCTTCCTTCATTCTTTTCTTCTTCTCCTCTTCCTTTCTTCAGCTTTATCTTTTTCTTTTTCCCATAATCTACAATCCTTTCTTTTTCGTACCATTTGCTTTTGTTTCATTATTTTTCTTCTCTTCTCCCCTTCTTAACCTATCATCATCATCATCATCATCATCATCACCATCATCATCTACCTCCTCCTCCTCCTCCATCTCTGTCCGATTTTCTCCTCTTTTGGTCTCTCTCCCTCTCTCATGTCTTCATTAGTTACATCTTTTTTTTTTCTTTATTTGCTCTTAATGCGTTTCATCACTTCGCCTTTCTTCTCATTTATCTTCCTCCTCTGTTTTCTTGTGATTTAGTTTTCACTGTCTTCTTTCCTCCTGTCTTTCCTCTTCCTCTCCTTCTTAATCTTCCTCGTCTTACTCCTTTATTTACCCTTCTCTCTCTCTCTCTCTCTCATCCTCTTCATCCAGTTCCACTATTGGTTTCTCCTTCCTTTCTTTATTTTTTCTCCTTCCGCTTTCCAGTGCTTCTTGTGTCCCTATTTTCTTTTCCTTTTCTTCGTTTCTTTTCTTCTCTGTCTCATGCTTTCGTCTTCATTTTTCTCTCCCTTCTCCCTTCTCCTCCTTTTTCTTTTTTCCTCTTTCTCTCTCTCTCTCTCTCTCTCTCTCTCCCCTTCCTCCTCCTCCGCTTCTTAATCTTCCTCTTCTTCGTCTTCTCCTCCACTCTCAGCGATTTTCCCCTCTTACGGCTTCTTTCATGTCTTTGTCAGTTCCATCTTCATTCTTTTTTCCTCTTCCGCTTTTCATTAATTCTAGCTTCCTTTCCGCCTCTATTTCCATCCTCTCTCCCCGCTCCTCATATTTTCCGTCTCTTCTAATTTTAGATTTGCGCGTGACTTCCTACTTCATGAATTCCATCTTTATTCTCAGTCTTCTTTCTCTTTCCATTTCTTCTCCTCTCCTGATTCCTTCCTTCTTCTTTCCTTTTCACTGTCTCCTTTTCTTAAGAAGCTAGGAGAGTTTATGAGAGGTTTATATAGGGGAATACATGTTTCTCTACTTCACTCTCATATAAATGTCTCCTTTCTTCTTCCTTCTCTTCTTCACCTTCTTCTTCTACTTTCCTCTTTTTCTTTTTTTCTTCTTCGATTACATTTTCTTGCCTTTCCCTCCTTTTTCCACTGCGTTTCATCGTTCCTCTTTTTACCCCCCCCTCTCTCTCTCTCATCACCATCATCAACATCGACGTTTCTTTATTCTCTCTCTCTCTCTCTCTCTCTCTCTCTCTCTCTCTCTCTCTCTCTCTCTCACATCCCATGTTCCTCCTTTTCCCAAACCTTTCTCCTTGATTTTTTTCCTTTTTTTTCTTTCTTTTTCCTCCCACACATTTTTCCTCTTCGCCGTGTTTGTGTCCCAAAGGAGGTCACAAGGGAGCTGCTATTTCTTTCTCTCTCTCTTTTTATTATCTTCCTCTTTTTATATTTCTTTCTTTTATGCTCCATTTCTCTTCCTTTTGGCTTTTTTAATTCTGTCATCTTTCTCCTCTTTTTCACTGCTTTCTCTTTATTTTTCTCTCTTTTCGTGGTCTTCTTTCTGATCATTTTCTCATATTATCTTTCTCATTATTCTTTTGCTTATTCCTTTTCTACATATCTATTTCTGCTTCCCATATTCATCTTTTCATGGTCAATACTATTACTTAAATTCCTACATAACTTCTATTCACACTCTCTCTCTCTCTCTCTCCTATCCCATTTCTTATCATGCGCCTTTATCCCTCATTACTTTTATCCCTCTCTCTGCCTTTTACTAGCTCACTCTCATTTTATTAGCAGTCACATTTCTTTCCAAGCTATTTTTATTTTCTTCATTTCCCCTCCTTTATTATATTTTCATTTTTCCTCTGATTATATTTTCATTTTTCCTCTCTTTTATTTCCTTCATTTTTTCCTTTTATTGTATTTTCATTTTTCCTCTGTTATTATATTTCCATTTTTCCTTTTATATTTCCTTCATTTTTCCTTTATTATACTTTCTTTACTTTTCTTATTATATTTTTATTACATTTTCCTTATTTTTCATCTCATATTTTTTTCATTTTCCTCTTACTATATTTTCCTAATTTTTCCTTTCATGATATTTTCTTAAACTTTCCTTTTAGTAAGTTTTCTTCTTTTTTTTTTTTTTCATTTTTCCTATTATACTTTCTTCTACGTTACATTTTCACCCATCCATCCTCCACTCCTTTACTGCTTTATCCGATGCGTAAGGGTGCGGGGCTAGACTAATCAATCCAGGTGTTTCAGTTGAAAATGACCAGTCGCCCATCCCTGAATGGCAATGAGAAAAATTATCCAAACATCCCTCAGACTTAAACCCACATGGACCATAGCTAACTGGAGCGCCTTGACCAAATTGACCACCGGGCGTAATATTATAGTTTCCGGTATCTATACTTTCTTTGTCATTTATACTTTTTTTTTTCACGGATTTTTTTTTTCGTTCTCATTGCTTTATTTCTGCTAATGTTTTCTTTTTCTTTTTTTCCCCTCCCTTTCTTTTCTTTGTATCCTCTTCGTTCATTTCTTTGTCTTTCTTTAACCCTTCTTTCATTCCATTCATATATCTTTCCTGGTTTTCCTTCACTCTATCTACTTTCCCTTTTTTTTCCCTCGCTCCCCCTTTCTTTCTATCCTTCCACATACTCTTCCTCTTTTTTTCATTCTTTCCATCGCTCTTTTTCTTTTCTCTGTCGCTCCTCCTTTCTTTCCTTCCTCTCCATATATTTTTTCCTTGTTTTCTTTCCTTCTTTTCTGTCTATCTCTTTTCATTCTTCCTCTTTCTATCATCCCATATCCGTGTCATATCTGTTATTTTATATTTCCTTGCCCTTCTTCCCATTGCCCTCCATTCACCTTTATTTTCCATCTCATTTCCTTTCCTTCTCATTTCCTTCTTCCCTCCTTTATGTCTCTCTCTCTCTCTCTCTTTCTCTCTCTCTCTCTCTCTCTCTCCCCTGCAGTCTACTAATGGAAACTGAGGATAACATGTTTTGCGAGGAATGACCCCTGCATTGCACAACTGAGCATTGTTTTTATTATTATTATTATTATTATTATTATTATTATTATCGTCGTTACTGTTTTCTTGTTTATGTTGTTGATGCTGATTTGTTTGCTGCTGTTTTTTACACGGGAATGATGACACTATTAAAAATGATGATGATGATGATGATGATGATGATGATGATGATGCGACAGTAATAATGATAATAAACAATAATAATGAAAATAATAATAATAATAATAATAAGAAGAAGAAGAAGAGGAAGAAGAGGGAGAACAACAACAACAACAACAATACCATTACTAACAAAAATAAAACTCAAAATAAAAATCTACACCCAATCTCAACCTTCCCCTAAATTAAAGACACCCCAAAGAAGTTATAAGAATCTACGAGTGAGATTTTAAGTTATTTACCCCACCTCGTCTGCCACTCAGGTGTTGGAAAGCTTACCTGGCCGCACTAATTAGCGTTATAAGAGCTCCTTTTCAGCCAGGGAGCAAAATAGAGCTTTCTTGGAAGACGCTGTACGACCTTGGAGCAGGATAAATTGGATGTGGAGTTTGGGTTAAGATGAAGGATTTAGATTAGGAAATAAAGAAATAATGAAGTGAAGGACGATGGGTTGTGTATCTGAACTTGACTGCGATTATTTCTCTCTCTCTCTCTCTCTCTCTCTCTCTTACTTTTTTTTTTCTGCTTACTACCGGGATATCTGTGCTAGAATAAGATGATATTACGGCTCTACATCCTTTCCATAACACTTCTTCGTGACTACAGCGGCCTTTTTCCATCCTGACAAAGATCCCTAACCCCTCTCAGCTCAGACGATGGCCAAATACAGATGGTCGGGACTCAAAATGGGTTGAATTGACTAGTAACCAAGGAGACCCATCCCTATCTCATAAGGCTTCTCGAATTCCAAGCAACCACGATAGTATTCAAGGTGGTTGCCCGGTTCCCTCAGATGAAGACAAATTGATTATGGTGTTCATTTCTTCTTGTAATTTTGCACTGAGGATTGAAAGATGGAAAAAAATAAAAAAAAATCGTATTGAAGGCATTAATTGTACTATAATAATAATAATAATAATAATAATAATAATAATAATAATAATCGGCAAATCAGAATCTCAGTAATTATAATTATTGAGATTCTAATTTGCCGATGATGATGATGATGATGATGATGATGATGATGATCGGAACTAATGAGGCTTTGCGACTCTGTAATTACTGACCGCAGCTTTACTTCCCCAATTAATTTATATTCCCTCCTCTTCGGGGTTAATTTACGCATATATCCCAGCACACTAATTACTATTCTTCCGACTCATTAGCTAAACTCGGCAGGTACACTGAAGAAGTCATTAACGGACAAACGCAGGTAAATTGGCCGACAAGTCACAATCGCGCCACCTGTGTATGTTAGAATCAAAGCCAATTCGCTATCGGAACACACGACTGTCCCCGATTTCCAGTTTTGCATATATTGGGTAATCTAACTACGGTGGGAATACAGTCAGGGTGGGAGAGAACGTAACTAGATGGTGGTGATTGTGATGGTTATGGTGGTGGTGGTGTGGGAGTAAAGTTGGTGGAGGTTTTCGTGGTAGTAATAGTGTTGGTGGTGGTAGTGGTGTGGTGGCTGTGGTGGTCTCGGTGATCGTGTTGTGGTGGTGGTGGTGGTGTTTTGGTGATGTAATAGTGGTAGATGTAGTGGTGATGATGCTAGCTGTGGCAGAGGTAGTGATGATGGTATTAGTGATGTAGTTATGGTGATAGTAATAGAGGCAGTAATGGCACTGGCAGTGGTAGTTGTAGTAGTAGTAGTGGTAGTTGTAGCAATATCAACAATGGGAGTGGTAAGTAGTAGTAGTAGTCGTAGTCGTAGTAGTATTAGTCGTAGTAGTAGCAGCAGTAGTAGTAGTAGTAGTAGGTGAACAGTATGAAAAGTGGTAGCGGTATAGGTAATGGTGGCGGCAATGGTAGTGGTAATGGTAGGCTGGTGGCTGGGGAAATGAGGGTAAGGCAATGATATTCCAGAAGCTGTGTCCCCGGGGCCATAAATATACAGTGAATTGAGTGGCCATCCCTCCCTGTGAGAAAACACCTACACGCCACTCTCTTACGTGAATCATTTAGCGCACGAAAACAGACGCAATATCTAAAATAGTGTGTCTGTTAAATAAAATAGTTAAATATACTACAAAAATTGGCATCCTGCACTCACACACACACACACACACACACACACACACACACACACACACACGCACACACACACACACACACACACACACACACACACACACACACACACCGTCGCGATCTCAGGTTTAACATCCATTAGTGTCTTCATCTGTTTATTTATATATTTGCATTATATTCTGGCTTCCCCTCATAACCCAATTAAGCTTCGACTGATGGCAATAAAGGCAATCGAATTATACACTTATTATGCCTTTATTTCTATTTACTCTGCTACCACCTCACGACTTCACTGACTTCTTCAGGCCGAGGATGGCAGTGATAAGCTTATTGTTGCTATCTACGAAAGATTTTATTTAACCTGATAGGGCTCTTTGGCAATGAAGAAGTTGACGAAAGCTGCATATACTCCTTCCAGATTAAAAAATGTTCTAAGATTAATAGTATCGTGCAGAGAGGAAAGATAATGTATAAAAAAAAAAGTTATCGTAGTGAAAGGGTGAAGCTCTGGAAGACCGTCTTGTAGAGAAAGGGTGAAGAGAGGGGCGAAGGAGGAGGAGGAGGAGGAGAAAGAGGAGGAGGAGGAGGAGGAGGAGGAGGAGAAAGAGGAGGAGGAGGAGGAGGAAAAGGGAGAAAAGAAGAAAAAAAACTATAACCGAGTCTACCTTAACTTTTTAACTTCCAGGCAAGTGTCGGTCAAACAAAGCAGACTTTTTCTCAATGTTGTTTCGAAGCTGCCGTGGAAACTACCTGGCATTAATTAGAAAAAAGTCTTATTCTGTTCATTATGCCCGCTCTGACTTACGGATCTGAAACTCTGAGCTTAACGAAGGTCCTATGAAGTCAGCTAAGAAGTTTGCCGAGAGGGAATCATGTTAAGAGGAGCCTCGAGAAGTTAAGAGAGGCAAAAAACTAAGGGGAAATTTAGAAGAGAATGGATTTTATAGCTGCCTTAATGTTAGACAAGAGGAAGAGGAGAGTCAGGTATTGTTTGCTTATAGAGGAGAAGGACTGATGAGTGAAAAGTATAAATTATAGGAAATCATGTTAAGAAGTGTCTGGATAAGTTCAAGAAAAAAGGGAACGAAACAAATCGAAAAAAGAATGGGATTAATATACACCGTGAGTCAAACGAGAGTAAAAATAAAACCAAGACATTACATAATAAGAAATTGTAAGAAGAAAATTGAGTAGAAAAAAATATATATTAAGAAGAGTCTGAGGAAAGTAACGAGAGAGCCTGGAAAATCGAAAACAAAGTGAAATGTATACAGTTGGATATTGTGTGTGTGTGTGTGTGTGTGTGTGTGTGTGTGTGTGTGTGTGTGTGTGTGTGTGTGTGTGTGTGTGTGTGTGTGTGCAGAGGAAGACGATGTATCATTAATAGTGGAGAGAAATGGTAAATAGGGGAATAAAGAAGAGATAAATTTACGTTTGAGAGGAACCGGGAGAAGTTAAGGAAGGAGCTGGGAAAATTATGAGAGAGAGAGAGAGAGAGAGAGAGAGAGAAATTTACACTTACTGCTAGATTAAACAAGGGGAAAAACAACAAGCATCATTTATATATTACGGAGAGAGACTATGCACTGAGGATTAATATTCTTAGCAAATCACAGTAAGAAAAACCTGAAAAAGTAAAGAAATATAGGCCATGGAAATCGAAAATAAAATAGAAATCATCCTTTGCCACCAGATAAAACTATAACATGAAAAGGGACAACAGTTATTTATCGCTGACCGGGACCAGAGCAAGAGCATTAAAGATGACAAAGAATCGTGTTAAAAGGAGCAGGGACGAGGTATGAAAAGAGCTAGGAAATGGAAAAGATGAGGGACTTATACGTGTTATGGATTTAGACCAGAGCAAAGACAAATGTACCGAAATTCATTCAATGTGGGTAGGGATGACGATTAGAGGATTAAATATGTCTGTCTGTCTGTCTGTATGTATGTATGTATATATGAATGAATGAATGAATGTATGTATTTAAGTATGTACGTTCGACACTGGATATACATTTGACAACCTGTTCCCTGAGGCCTAACAATCCTCCAACGACACACACACCTTCACATACCACCATTCTGGCATGAATACTCACTGTCCATTATTCTGATGACGCTTATAAAAACACCAAGAAAAATAAAAAAGGCTTTTGGTATAAAAAAAAAAAAAAAAAAATCCTAATTGGTACGAATTTAGACCAGAGAAAAAGCAGAGGTCATTCATCACGTGCTGGATGCAGATGATGGATGATGGATTAGGACAAGGGATTAGGCGGATTAGCACGGCAGAGTGGCCAATCCCAAGAGGACGTAACCAACACACACCTAAAATTAGCCACGTCATTTGTTCCCCTCCCTGCGCTGAACAGAATAGAACAAACAGCAGATTAGTGTTTAACAGAGGGGGAAGAAAAAGTTCAGACTAATGTTCAACAGAGGATAAAAAAGGTCGTCTAATATCTCACTCCTGCTTCTCATTTTTCCCCACCGACTAACCTTCCTAAGATGAGAGAGGCTTGGTAATTTTCTCTGCTCATAAATTATTCTCTTTGAAGTGATGCGTCAGCGAGGAAAACGACGGACATGCCCCTGGTGTGAAGTAGACTTAGTGGAAATACAGGGGAACCTCTGAAACAGTCCACACACACACACACACACACACACACACACACACACACACACACACACACACACACACAAAATACTCTGGGGTCCCCTGTTAATGAAAATGTGTTACACACACACACACACACACACACACACACACACACACACACACACACAATACTCTGGGGTCCCCTGTTAATGAAAATGGGTTAATTCACCAGGTATAAGGATGTGTTGTGTTGATGCACCTCTGATTACAAAACATATTGTGTACTCTCTCTCTCATTTGAGTGTTTAAAATTTGTATTTACATCACTGGCCGGCCCTAAGATTAAGAAGCTTTGTACTATTATGATGATGATGATGATGATGATGATGACTACCAACCAACACACACACACACACACACACACACACACACACACACACACACACACACACACACACACACACACACACACACACACACACACACACACACACACACACACTATAGATAGCAACAATTCCTCTGATACAATACACTTAACAATAGCTTGTCAAAGGAAAGAAATTTACCTCAAAACGACAGAAAACAGAAGGAGGGGGATACGTATGGAATGGAGGTAACAACGGGAAAGAAAAAGAAAAGAATGGAACAGGGAGGGAGGAGAAAGTGGAAAATGTGAGAGAGAAAAATGGTAAGGAAAAGTAGAGAACGCGAGGGAAAGGGAAGGGAAGAAAGCAGAAGAAAAGTACAGAACAGAAAAGGAAGGGAAGGGAAGGGAAGGGAAGGGAAGGGAAGGGGAGGGGAGGGGAGGGGAGGGGAGGGGAGGGGAGGGAAGGGAAGGGAAGGGAAGGGAAGGGAAGGGAAGGGAGGGGAGGGGAAGGGAAGGGAGGGGAGGGGAAGGGAGGGGAAAGGAAGGGAGGGGAAGGAAAGGGTCGAAGTAGAGGAAATAAATCACGTCTTATCGGTGTTCAGAAACTTTTTTTTTTTTTTTTCCGAGGCTGTGTTATCTAGTCACCTAATTTCCCTTCCATTCACACATATAAACACATTTTCCCGTCTTTATCTAAAGGAATGACATTTTACTAGCTTTTTATTACGAAGAAAAAAAAAAAAAAAAAAAAAAAAAAAGGAACAGTACAAGCGCTCCTAGTGAATGACCCAGGTAGGAATATTTTTCACAGGCACCCCAAACCATTTAAAAAAAAAAAAAAAAAAAAAAAAAAAAAAAAAAAAAAAAAGCATCGTTGCCCATGTGTTGCACCAGAGCTGTTTTTCCTCTACATATTTCGGTACGTATGGTAGCAGTGAGTTAATGAATATTCAGCCTTCTGCCACATTATTCTTATTTTAATTAATAGCACAGCGGAACGCAATATATGGCTTGTGGCGCAGTATATATTTAGAAGAGCATTTCATAACTCATCGTTCAGTACAGTTCAGAATGCTAAGTACGAAACGGCAACGATATTTTATGTACTGTACTAAGAGCGAATAATTTTTTGTTTTGTTTTTTTAGTTCAATTTTGCTTTTCATATTCTCTCTCTGTCCAGTTCTTACTTTCGATTTTCCGTTCTTTTTACATTTCCTCCCTTCTTCATTCCCCCTGCCTCCCCTTCTTATCTCTACCTCGTCCCTCTCCCAGCTTTCTTTATCGCTTTTCTGTCTTTACTTCCACTCCATTTCTCCCCTCTCCCCCTCCCAACACCACCACCACGGCTCAACTCTCTCCCACCACCACAAACTACCACTCACCACCACCACAACTCAACTCTCTCCTTCCACCACCACCGACGCCATCTACCGAGGGACAATGAAAATAAAAACACCTCTCTCTTAAGCTTCGTATAAGATGGTCCCATAAACACGGAAGTAAATCATCTTTTTCCAGTGGTAATCAAAACATATCAGGGAGGAGAGGACCTGATGCTGTGTACATAAAAAAGACAGATACTTACAGGAGAAAAATAACATCTAACAGACTAAAAAGGTCGTTCAGGAAAAGTTACTAGAGTTTCAAAATTCGTGGAGAAATTGGGCCTTTGTTTCCCCTTTTGGTCTTTGTATTTCCTTCCATTTCTTCGGCGCTCTTTCTACCCTTGTCTCTTCCCTGCCGCTCCTCCTGTCATCTCCACAGTGATATTACCTTACTCTATCCGCTCTCTCCAATATTACCCCTTGTCCCACTTTTTACGACGGTACTGCTCTCTCTCTCTCTCTCTCTCTCTCTCTCTCTCACACACACACACACACACACACACACACACACACACACAAAACCATCTCCCCGCCACTCCACAATATTACTCCATTTCCTCCATACCCTGTCCTTCATATTGTCTCCCTCCTTATTTTTTTTTTTTTAGTAAGGAAGTTAGCAAGGTGAAAAGAAGTTGGGTCAAGACGGTACAGTAAGTGAAACAGAAAACAGTGGTAGGTTACAGACGTATTGTGAAGGTTATGTATCGTTTTATATCATTAGTGTTCGTATTAAGTGTATTTCTGTAGCCTTATCATGATAGCTACGGAATATTTGCTCTGTGTGTGTGTGTGTGTGTGTGTGTGTGTGTGTGTGTGTGTGTGTGTTACTATCCTTCTAACCTTATATCCATTCTCTCTCCCTTATACTCGACAGTGGGGGGCGAGCCAACCCCAGGGAGCGAGGAGACCACCACCACCAGCCCTCCGCCCCAGATCGACGTCACGCACTCGACCGACGTGACTGCCCTGGCCGAGACACAAGCCATATTGAACTGCAGGGTCCACAACATCAACAACAAGACGGTCAGTACAAGGAGGAGCATTGGGATGGGGGAAGTTTTTGGCTGTAGAGATTGTGTTCTGGTTGGTATTGGGGATGATTAGGGAAGTTGTAAATAATTCTCATCATCATAGCAACATTAGTACTGTCATCATCATCATCATCATCATCATCATTATATCCCTGTTACCCTGTCTACACAAAAATGCACTAGCATCCTCAGCACAGAAAAGGAATATAATATGTTGTCGGGAATTACGGGGAGTTGACATTCGAGTCCTTTCTTAAATAAACGGTACATAAATTCACTCAGATCAGATAGCCTGTATTTCCAGCACACAGGATAAATCATCATCAATTCGCTTTGTGACCTCAGTCGTAAAAATTAGGGGCAGGATGAAGCAGTAGATGAAATGTATTCTCTTTTGTACAGAGGTTGTGGTGAAATCAGTAATTCTCTCTCTCTCTCTCTCAACGTAAACACATGGACCAATTAAGCATGTCAATTGGTGCAGTGAGGCCAGTTTTTAGCTCATGGCGAGGACGGATGAAGAACAACAGTCTAGACTTTTTCGTTTTTGACTTTTGACGGGTGGTGGAGAAAAAAAAAAAAAAAAAAAAAAAAGCGCCAATCAAGCTCGCTATCCGATGCAGTGAAGTCAGTCATAAAAGCTCACGGGGAGAACAACTGAGGAATAATTAGGCTAGATATGATTCCTTTTGCTTAGCGGCAGAGGATGAAATCTGTGTTTAGTTCGTCTTTGTCACACGTAGAAGTATCAGCCATGCTTGCTCCCTGGTGCATTAAGATCAGTCGTAGGAACTTAGGAGGAAAAATAGTATAGTTCTGCCGCTATCTGTCTTCAGCAGGAACTCAGTAACCACCCACAATCTGTCCATTTATAAGTAGCAGTGTAGGGTATGGTACAATCTCTTGCCTGTTCTGAACGCAATGGCCAGTCAAACATGCTCCCCTGTCCAGTAAAATCAGTCGTAAAAAGTTCGTGGCAGGGACGCGGGAGGAATACAGAACCATAATGCTGGGTGCAGGATGAGGTCAAGTGTGCCATCCTTGTGAGACTGTCTTTTAGAGTCCCGGAAATGCCTGCCATATGTCACCTGGTACACGGAAGGAAAAATCTCATAGGACTACACCTGGCGAGGGGGAGGCGGCTTTGGTGGAGAGAGGGAACGTGTGTGTGTGTAGTGTGGGTGTTGGTGTGAAAGGATGAATATATGTACGTGGGTGTATCCATGGGTGTGTCAGTGTCTGTTTTTGTGTTTGTGTGTGTAGAAGTATGTATGCGTGTATGTGAGAGTGAGTGTGTGCCTGGATGTCTACATGTGTGTATGTATGCGTGTATTGAGAGTGGGTGTGTGTCTGGAGGTCTACGTGTGTGTGTGTGTAAGCGTTTATGTGAGTGTGTGTGTGTGTGTCTCTCCAGAGAGAGAGAGAGAGAGAGAGAGAGAGAGTTATACGTGACTCCATCTAGCTCTGAGTGGAAAATGCGACGGGGAGGAGGTTATATTGAGACTGGCTTCACCCCTTTAGTACGATACCTTTTGTTGCTTTATTCTCGTTAACGCCAAATGATTACATTCAGCTTAAGGGACATCTCTCATCGTGAAGAGATTAGAAACAAGCTCAATTAATCCCTTCAGTGCGATTACGTCTCACTTCATTACTGCCATGTCTTCCTTTCCTCTACACACATTGACTTGGGTAACCTCTCACACCTGAGGTCATTTTTACATGACATTTTCGCCCTTTCATTATTCGTTTCCTTTTCCTGTTCCATTTTCCCCTTACGACTTCCCCTCCCCACCTTCCCTTCAATGTCTCTCTCGTACCATTTTTTTCACCTTTCCTTCCCATCTCCCATTCCCTCTTTCCTTCCCACTATCCCTTTCACCTCTTGTTACATTTCCTCTCCCACCCGTCTCCCGCCATGAATCCTAACTTCCCTCCCACCTTCTCTCAAATTTCTACCTCCAACTCCCCTCTCACCTTCCTTCCCACCTCTTCTTCCATCTCCCCACCTACCTCCTCGTCCCCTTCCACCTTAATTTCCTTCTTCCTCCACCTTCCCTCCCACCTCCCGTTTCTCTTTAACCTTCTTTCACACTCTCTTTTCCACCTCCTCTTGCACCACCCCTTCCATTTTCCCCCACCTACGAACTCTCCTTTTCTTGCAACCTCCCCTCCCACTCCCACGTGCACATCCTGCTTCAACTCTGACAATCTCTAAATTTGATGGTGATGCAGACAAAACATTATTCGTTTCTTATACGTTTTCACAGCACCTGCACAACACCCCCATCAGTTCATCCTGTGTTTCAAAGCTCCATATTCTAAGCAAATTTTTCAAGTCTTATCAGCATCTCCAACTTTGGGAATGAAAATGATTAACGGTAATGGACTGGCTATGAGAGAAAAACGGAATGATCGATGAACTGTACCGTGAACCAAATAATAATAATAATAATAATAATAATAATATAGTCCTACCTTTTCGAAGCAGTGGGTCCCTTCTAGAGGCAAAAATGTGAGCAGCAGTTAATGTTGTGATGGGTAATTTGGGTCGGGCCACTGTCAGGAAATGCGGAAGATGTCTGTGGAGGCGATGCTGTCTGGCAGAAAGAAAGAAAGTAATATTAAATGAAATGAAATCACTCTTTTTAAATGTCAGATTTTATGATGTTGATATTTCTGCGAGTTTTAACTATTTTATATGTGTTGAATTGGGAATCATCGTGCCACTGCCAATGATATCTAATACACAGAATATATTTGTTCACTCTCAGAAATATACACACTGGGTGGTGACTCCCATTTTGACGCACAAGCCGAAGAGACTGGTCAGAGTAATAGGTCTCTCAAGGTCAAAATTGCTTGAGTGAGTCAGGGGATTAATTTTGCGTCTTGTGTGTGATAAGATGCTGAAGGACGATATGGTGGCTGAATAAAGAACATCCACGTCCGAGAAGTATACTGAATAAAGATGCATCATGACCAAAGATGGTTTATTTCGTATGGATAAGGGATTGAAAGTGAAGTAAGCAAGTGAAAAACCGCCACATCGATTAGCCAAGTTTGTCTCTCCCTTCCATTTATCAGTATTCCTCCTCACCTCTCATTTTCCCTTCCATTCCCCTCCCTCCCTCTCTTCCACCTTCTCTCTATCTATCCTTCCATCAGCTTCCCTTCACCCCTTCCATCTTCCCTCCCACCTCCATTCTTATTTCTCTTCCTACCCCTACTGCCACCTCCCCAACTTATGTTCCAGCTACTTCCCCCACTTTTTCATCTCCCTCCCCCTTCCTCCTCTCCCACTTTTCCCTCAATTCACCTCCTTCAACTCCCCTTTCCTCGCCTTCCCCCTAGCCCCTCCCCCCACCTCCCACCCCATTCCAAACATGTCCTGTGGAATGAGAGACTGGCTACACAGGTGACATGAGCCGAGTCCACCTGCCTTGCCTCCCTCTCCATGACGTCAATGGGATGTTATGTGGGATTACCAGATTAGTGCGGAGTCCCACGAGATTTTGGCGGATTATGTAGCCATTCCCTCAGTGACCTTGATACCATGCCGCGAGACTTGTGATAGAAACCTTAATTAAAATCACACACACACACACACACACACACACACACACACACACACACACACACACACTCATGCTGGCATCATCTTATTCTCACGGAACCATTTACTGCACATGACTCAGCTTAACCAAAAGTTAATGTTATATTTTTTTAACGCTTCATCGCCATAAGTAGACGATTTCTGTCAAACGAAAGTCATAACAGTTGTTCAAGCTTCACGGATAAAAAATGAACTGAACAATTGTCACTCTGCGGACAATTACTTCGGCGAGAGGTGAGGTGTTACGTGATTAGGTTAAGGTACTCTTATGTCCTCAGGCGGCCAGCTTTAACATCTGGTATTCAATTTGAGCATCTGAATTCTCTCACTGATTACATGTCGTCTGTCTGTTACTCGCACACTAATTAGGAACGCCAACAGATTGACAGCTGACTCACATCCCCCGCTAAAAAGATACAAGGAGTAAGTATCATCGGCAGTGATAGTAGGCCGTCAGTTCTGGTCCCACGTTACATGCATGTCGTGTTTATACAGGGCCTTTCCTGTGCCCTTTCCCCATGCCTTGCCGCTGCCATGTCAAGTTTAATTTTTTCTTTTCCTTTCTTTCTTTTTCTTTCTTTTTTTTCTTTCGAGAGGAGACTTTCCGCAAGTAACCAGGTCTAGGCGAGGGATTTATTTATCCCATACCAGCGTAAAAATCTGACTAAAAATTTTACCCCAAAAGTCCTCCACCCAGATCAATTGATTTTTTCACCCCTGGCATCTTTCCTCCTGAATCTATTGACGCACACAGGGAGAAAGCCGAGGCGGGGTAAACTATGCAAGTGCAGGCATGGCGGGGTGAGGGAGGAGAGAAAAGAGTGGAGGGGTGAGAAACGAGAAAGGAGGAAGCAGGGAGGAAGGAAAGTGGGAAGAAGTGAGGGGAGGGAGAAAGAGAGGGAAAGGGCGAGGCAGGGTTGGGTAGGGGGATAATAAGTGAGGGGACAGGAATGTAGAAAAGGTGGCAGAGGAAGGGAGGAAGGGGGGAGGTAAAGACTAAAGAGTATGAAGGGAGGATGGGAAAAAGGTGCAGGGGAAGGGAAGGAGGTAGGGAAAGGGAACAGTGGAGGGAGGGAGGGAGGGAATGAGAGCAGGGGAGGGGTGTGATATTGGAGGTGTCTGGTGTGGCGTTGTGACACTCGGCCTCCGGCAAAGATGACACTGCCGGGATTGGCTGGCTTGGGTACATTATGAACCAGACTCCTCACACCATCACATTTTTGCCTTTTTTTCCCCTTGAAGTTTTTGAGAATTTTCCACTCTTCTTCAGCCCTACTCACTCTCTTTTTTTTTCTATTATCTCCCTGAAGTTTTACAGAAATTTCCACTCTACTTCTGCTATACCTCCTTCTTTTCCATACCCCTTCGCTATGATGACGTCGTTTCGGTATCAATCTTGCCTCCGCCACTCAGTGTATATCCAGCTTGTTGCGAAAGTTTGAAACTAATCGTATCTCCGTAAACTTCGTCGCATTATTTACTGATTTATTTATTTATTCATTTCTTTATTTTTTTTTTTTAAATGAGAGGGTTTTATTTAGCGTTTGGGAGGTCCCTTGTGATCAAACTTTTAAATTTTCAGAACATTTTACTTTTTTTATTATATCCTCTAATACTAAATTTCCCTATTTCTAAACATTGGCACAATTTTCTCTCTTAATTATAAAACCATTTCCATTTTTCTCTGTTACTTTTTTTAATATTCGCCAAATTTTTTCCTAAATTTTGGAACACTTATTTTTTTTCCCTCACATATTACAGAACATTCCCTTCTCTTTTCCTTTCCGCCTTCTCTGGAATGCGTGAGGAGGTGTCTAGTTGGCGCCACCATGCAGCAGTGTGTGTGTGTGTGTGTGTGTGTGTGTGTGTGTGTGTGTGTGTGTGTGTGTGTGTGTGTGTGTGTGTGTGTGTGTGTGTGTGTGTGTGTGTGTGTGTGAGAGAGAGAGAGAGAGAGAGAGAGAGAGAGACTTTTAACCCTTTCACCGCAGGATGGCTTCTTCATCCAAACAAAATCGTCCAGCACTAACCACA
>NC_137031.1:33792750-33800250 GCF_032717465.1 Coenobita brevimanus
CCTTGACCTTCGAACGAATACTCTCAAAATCGACTTACTTCAGCCTTGCCTGACCCTTAACATTTTCACCAAGTTTGATCTAAATCAAATCGAAACTGCCTGAGTTTGCCCTGTCCTGTTCTCAAAATCAACCGGCTTCGTTCTCGACCCATCCACGGAGTTTGGTTTAAATTAGCCACAAACTATGCAAACCTGATCTTCCTAGGTCAGTCTTTGACCTAGTTCTGAGACCATGACCTCTGGCCTAGTGCTCTGAAATAATTGGTTAACCCCTTGGCTGTCCCCCTACCTCTCCACCAAGTTAGGTTACCATTGTTTAATAACTGTTTGAGTTACTTTGTTCACTCACACACACACACACACACACACACTCACACACACACACACACACACACACACACACACACACACACACACACACACACACACATACACATCGAGCAAAAGACAATACCCGATCTTCCTTCGCGAGTGCAGGTTTTAATACAAAAGGCGAATGCTTGCATAAGTCAACGCACCCTGCTATCCACATTTCGCTTACTTTGTAAATTCAACTGTTACATGACACTACACTTCTGAGGATTGATACCGATAAATGGACCTCCAGGTGCTTCTGTCCCTACTCAGTAAAGACAAACACTGGAGAGAGAGAGAGAGAGAGAGAGAGAGAGAGAGAGAGAGATAGAGTAGCTGGAACGATAAGGCTCAAGGAGAAACTTGGTGGGAAAAATTGAGAAATAAACTACTGAAACAAAAATGCGCAGCTGTTTTTCAAGAACCAACCCCGCCCAACCGCATTAAACGATTTAGAAGTGAGAACATTATTTATCACGATGAGAGAGAGAGAGAGAGAGAGAGGAAAGCTTATGTCACAGCTTTTATTATCATTATTATTACTATTTTCATCATCATTATTATTATTATTATTATTATTACTACTACTACTACTACTATTATTACTACCACTACTACTACTACTACTACTACTACTACTACTATTACTACTACTACTACTACCAGAAGACGATTTTCTTCAGCTTAAAAGACATGGGACTTATTAAATTGAAAAAAAAAAAATCCATTAGCCCTTTCTGCTTATTTATATTCTTTTACACGTCATTTACAGCAATATAAATCAATCTTATTCATAGCAGGGGTACGACACTACAATCTTATTCAGTGAAGGTATGCCCTCTCGGAAGAATGGAGAGACGCATCAGACAGCAGGGAGAGACTCTGGTAGATTGGTGAGCGAGAATGTGATCCCCGAAACAGGCAGGCAGACACACAACTCTCGACACACAGACAGGCCAATTAAGTCGCAGTCGCAATGGTGATAGGGATTTAGTGGGGGTCGAGGAGGAGGAGGAGGAGGAGGAGGAAGAGGAGGAGGAGGAGGAGGAGGAGGAGGAGGAGGAAGAGGAGGAGGAGGAGGAGGAGGAGGATTTAGTGGGTGGAGTTAGGGTGGAGAGGAGAGGAAGGTACAAAAAGACTAAGGGATGGTGATAGGGATTCGGTGGAAAGGGGGAGTGCGTGGGGAGGAGGTGGGGAGAAGAAAGCTAAGGGATGGTGATAGGGATTTAGTGGAGGGAGTGTGGGTGGGGAGGAGGTAGGGAGAAGAACGCTACGGGATGGTGACAGGGATTTGGTGGAGGGGGTGTGCTTGGGGATGAGGTGGGGAGAAGAACGCTAAGGGATGGTAACAGGGATTTAGTGGAGGGAGTGTGGGTGGGGTGGAGGGGGGATTAAAAACACTATAACACCCCTGAACTTCGAAACAAGACTGCAATGGATGGATATAAAAAGCTCTCAAGAAGAAAAAAAGTTTGGTTTTACGCCTATCAAGTGCATGAGGGTCAGTAAGGCAGACCATTAATATGTTCAAAGTCTCATTCTTCCCCTAGAACACGAGGCGCAGTAGTCAGTTTGCATCTAGATCCTTGGTTACATGCTGGGTGCATGGGGGTAGAGGGTAAAACAAGCTGAATCTACTGGTCTGATCGCCTTCAAAATCGCACTCGAGTTCTTCCAGTTCGACCTAAATGTGCTAACCAATGTACAATTACTCCGACATGCCTATACTTACTGATTGGGGAGTAATGGATTAAAGAAGAGATTAAACTTAACACAGAATTGAATGACTATCTTACATCACTCGCCTGCAACACTATTTCTCACAACACAAATTTAACACAGCTTTCATCACAGGGTTTTTCTTTTACTGCATCATCAAAATAGAGGAACACATGTCTCCACCACCATCACACCACACTACATCACAGCACCATCATACCACATTACAACACCTCACTATCGCATCACACCACAGGCACATCACACCACACCACATCGCCATATCATCACTTCACTTCACACCACTCCACGTAATCACATCTTACACACACACACACCACACCACATCCACCATAACACACCACACCACACTAAACCAGCACGCTAGCGAAGACGGTACACATCTGGAATATTATTTAGCTTATACAAACACCTCACTTGCTTAGCATAAACAGGAGAGAGAGAGAGAGAGAGAGAGAGAGAGAGAGAGAGAGAGAATAATATCCGGTATACGAGTATAATGTACATTTAACATTATTTTGGCGTTGCATTTTAACACACGATACATATATTTTAATGCACTTCTTCATCATCATCATCATCATCATCACCTGAAACAGATGATGAATAGTTCTGGTGCATTGTATCTTTTATTGGCTATACATCATCATCATCATCATCATCATCATCATAATCACCATCTGTAACACATGATGAACACTTCTGCAGCATTGTCTCTTTTACTGGCTATACATCATCATCATCATCATCATCATCAAGAAACTAGATATAAGACATCATCTAGTGAAGTGGTTAGGGAATGACTTGAGCCCAATCACCTAAGAGTCTCCCATGAATTTTGGAAGCGAGTGATGCATCTGTGAAAAGCCTTAACTGAGCGAAACACAATGATACGTAAATACTTGAGCCATTTTTGAAAGCAGTCCATCGTCTTAGCTCCGGCTCGCAAAATCGTTGTTATATGTATCAGAGAGAGGGATTGTAAGAAGAAGAGGAAGAAGAAGAAGAAGGAGGAGGAGGAGGAGGAGAAGAAGAAGCTAGAAGAAGAGAGGAATACTAGAAGAAGAAGAAGAAGAAGAAGAAGAGAGGGGTTGGAAGAAGGTGTGAGGGACGCTGGAAGAAGTAGAGGAATAACAAGGGGATGCTGGAAGAAGAGAAGATAATGTGTGTGTGTGTGTGTGTGTGTGTGTGTGTGTGTGTGTGTGTGTGTGTGTGTGTGTGTGTGTGTGTGTGTGTGTGTGTGTGTGTGTGTGTGTGTGTGTGTGTGTGTGCGTGCGCACCTACAGACAGACAGATATATGTAAAGAGACAGCGACACATGAAAATATAAACAGATATATTGACACACAGATAAACTATGCACATAATCACCCCTCTTACCAATTAACCTATTTACCTGCGCTGCGTTGGGGAAGCGGGGTCATTACTCTTCTCTAATTGGGCACTGGGTATTACTGGGATGGCCCGGGCTGTTATAAAGGATCAAAACAATCAAAACAAGCACCACAACACCACCACCATAGCAAAAACAACATCTCCTCCATCAAGGGTGCTAGCATGCATCAAAACCATGAAAACAGCATCCAAAACAAAAGACCAAAACAAACATCACAGCAAAAAGGTCAGTATTATCAAGAGAGTAACAAAAACGACTTAATCAAAACAAACACCGCTAGAAAAAGAACAAGCTTTCTCCACCACGGGGGTCTGAATGTGAAAGTGCTTCCATCATCATCATCATCATCATCATCACAATAGCAACCAAAATATTCAGACTCGAGACAAGGTGTACTTAGGAAGTGCAACACCTGATCCTGCAGCTGGTCTAAGGGCCGTACATTTGATCTTGTATTGTGACCTGGATTTTATACCCACTGTTCTTCATATTGAACGACTTCATCTTTGCCTAACCCTCAACCTTTCCACCAAGTTTTTCCAAATCGAGACAAAAGACCTTGAGTTACGGGGTCAAACATCTGGCTTTGACCTACGACCCTTACCTCTGACTGTTCTCAAAATCAAACCACTTCGTCCTACTGTTACCCTCAACTTTTTCACTAAGTTGACCTTGGGTGCGACCTTGACCTATGACCTACTGTTTATAAAAATATTAGGTCAATTACACACACACACACACACACACACACACACACACACACACACACACACACACACAGAGCAGGGCAAACATATATCACAGTATCTTCTTTTCATTTACGGCATGTTCGTCACTTTCATCTCTGACGCATCATCCCCAGGAGAAAGAAACACAGCCTTTCCCGGCACAGAAATATGAGCCAGCACGGGACAGGGAGAAGCAGAAATGGTGGAATATCAGACGTAGTATTACCCCTGACTGTCCATTTACGAGTACGACGGGAGTAATTTAAGGACAGGGAAAGTTACAAAGCCTCTCTCAGTGTACATGAGGACTGTGAGAAGTGAAAGTGGTGGAATATTTGGCGAACTTTTGTCCCACTCTGTCGTAATCTCCGGAGCACAGAAAGCGGGGAAAAGGAACTATTGATCGCAGCTGTACATCCAAGAGTTTAACCATGAGAGCCTAGGCAATCAAGAGCAAGAGGAGAGGTATTTGTCTTGTCAACATATACAACGGTAAAGGGAATGTCAGAGTACTACACACCCACAAACGCACACACGAACGAGGTCGAATCACACACACACACACACACACACACACACACACACACACACACACACACACACACACACCACATCACATCACACAAGTAAACAATATACAGCCAACCCTTGATGGGAGAACAAACAAGAACACTGGAAGGGAAGGGTAGATTGGTTTGGGCAATTAGTTCAGAGTAATTACAGGGCGATAGGGGGACGTAGTATCACGGCCCTAGGAGGCTCTCTACCACGTCTTCTTTGCGTGTTTCTTGCTGCATGTGTGAAGGTATATATTATCCTGGATGTTATTAATGTAAACATAAATGAAAGACTTAGTACTTCCTCTCGGCGATATATTTTGTAGACTGCACTTTAATTATCCACCGTATGTTTCTATAATGGTAATATTTGTATGGTTTGTATCATTAACAAATTGGAAGATAATAAAAGGTGTCATTTTAAAATTTCTTTCCTTCATGGACTGATATCAATGAAATTTCCACGTTATTTTCATTTCAGAATACGAAATTAAGTTTACGGAATACAATTCACATACGGGATTCAGAACTTTTTACATTATCCCTGATTTGCTATTTGCTACGAACATAATGGTTATATAACATACTGAGATCCATTCTCAATATTTCTACTTTATTTTAGGTACCCTCACATAGCTTTATTTATATATAAGATAACTCACGATCCCATAAGAGATAAGGACTATGATCCTAAATACCAGTAATCCAGTTTCTTTAAAATCTGGCTCTAAGAATATGAATTTATTCTGAAAAAGACTCACTGCTTTAATTTTCTACGAAGTTCTGCATTCAAAATGTACGATAAAATCATTAACGAATAGTAAAAGCATCCAAGAAACAATATCATGCATAAATAATGCCAGTATATTTCAAAACTTCATGACAACAGATTTGTTATAAGTAGTTTGTGATTGAATGTCATGTAGTGAAGAAAATTATCATGAAGTATAGCAGAATTCTATTGCACTAAAGATAAAATAAGAGAGAGAAATCTATGTGCCTCTGAACCTTTGTGACATTCACTTTTGCTATTTATCTGAACACAAATTCCCATGAAAGTCTTTTGGCATGCAGGGAAAATGCGTGCTATAAACTGTGTGTGTGTGTGTGTGTGTGTGTGTGTGTGTGTGTGTGTGTGTGTGTGTGTGTGTGTGTGTGTGTGTGTGTGTGTGTGTGTGTGTGTGTGTGTGTGTGGAAACATATAGATAGATAAACAGACAGACAGACAGACAGACAGATAGATAGACAGATATAAAATACTGTTCAATCAGCGTGTAAGGTTTAAATTACACTTCCATAGATATTAGAACATTAAAATGAGCAGGTAATTCTGCAAAAACGGAACTAAATTATAATATCAGTTTTAAAAAGGCAGCGGGACAGGCTGAGGAAGACAACAACATAACATTTTCGATATCTCAGGCACAAACGAGGCCGCAGTACGTTATCCGCAAGGCAGGAGCTTCTTGCTGTTACGCATCCCCAACACTGGCCAAACATTTACACAAATATCTGACCAACACACACACACACAATAATCATAAGTGACGACAATAGGAATCAATGAAAATTACTACTTACATTTTTTTTTTCTCAAGACATGAAGGAGCACGAATATTTACATGCATAATTAATCCCCTAATAATTAACACTGTAATGCGTCACATGGCTGAAAGCACCCACTATGATGCATATTTCACATAATATAATTTGAGGGGAGGCTCTAGAAAAGTGTTAATATTTCTCTAGTTTAGGGTCGAGTCTTCCCTTAAATTACAGTGAGTAAAATAAGTCTCTGGGGACGAGGTGCCACAAAATCTCTTAAGTTCTGGGCATCCAACATTCAACTTGCAGAGGAGCGGCTCGTCTAGAATTTTTGACACTCCAGGTAAATAATAAAGCAAAATAATCTTACAGAACACACGAACTACTAGGTCAATAAGGCCTACATGGTCGTCGCCACTGTTCTTTTCGCATAACCGCAACAAAATCAACATTAAAGACATAACGGTGCTTCATCTCTTTTATTAAAAAATCATCAGGTCTGCACACATAAGGCTTTCTTATTATACAGGCTAAGAAAAAAGTGGACTCCCTGAAAAAGAAAAGAATCCTATTTCGATATGATATGGTCCGGGATGAGTGATGTCTTTGTGGCTGTCTCGTCTTTTAATGGACGAGCTGTTATCAGAGGTTGATGCAAGGCAGATGAGAAGGACAGGTCGAAGAGATGCGAGGGAATGTAACCTGGAGTAAACTAGATGCTGTTTGTAGATGACACAGCAGTGGTTGTATACTCATGATGTAAAATTCAGTACTGGTGCCTGAGTCTGCCAAAGTTTCTGGGAGGAGGAAACAGAGTGACTAGGAGGAAAAGAATGATGATGAAGTTGTGGTAGGAGGATAAAGCAGAGAGCCAGAGCAGGATAAAGAACAAAAATATTAAAAATCATAAAGGTACTGAAGAGAACTGGATGTCTGTTTATACAAATGTGGATTATGTATGATGGCATAGTGATACTGACTGTGATGTATGGCAGTGGAAATGAAATACTTGAGGAACTAAATACGAGGTAAGACAGTTCGACGGTGAGACATGACAGGTATGGATGTTGGTACAATATCGTGGAAAGGCTAACAAAGGGTGTGTTGAAGTGGCATGTCAGTATGAAGAGAATGGACGATGAGAGTTACACAATTCAGCAGAAGAGGAAGTAAGAGGAAG
>NC_137031.1:33805250-33827750 GCF_032717465.1 Coenobita brevimanus
TAATTTAGTGCTAGTTTCTTCTGTACAAAGCAGATACTATTACTGTGCCCTCTACTAACCTACCTGGCACTTGCTTACCTTGCTTCACCTCATTTCATATATACTGGTTTACCTTGCATCAACTTCACACTGTTTTCCTTGCACCACTCCTTTTTCACACTGGTTTACCTTGCACCAACTCCATTTCATATTGGTTTACTTTAAACTGGCTTACTTCACACTAAATTAACTGTCCATGCCTCGCAATACATCACCTCAAACTAATTCATACCAGTTTACTTTACCCTAGTTTCCTTTACTGGCTTATCTTGCATCTATCCTACTCCAAACTAATTTACTTCATACTAGCTTACAGTATTTCATATCAGTACTACTTTATGCTCCTACACCACAACCCCATTCCGTCATCCTTATAAACCTCACAACTTCACATCACTATTGTCAACCTCACACACCCCAACCTCACTCGCCCAAACCTCACTCGCCCTCCCCCTCAAACTCTGCTGTTAATCTCACACCTCTCCATCTCACACACCACAACCCCACACGCCCCCAACCTCACATCCCTCTCCTTAATGCCGGTCGACCTCGCGCCATTTCGTCCCGGGGGAAATTACAGCTATCGTGGAAGTTGTTTTGCTGATTAGATGAACCTCTCTGAACCCCCTCTCCCTCCCTGAACCCCCTCCCCTGCCCTCATGAACCCGGAAGATAACGGCTGTTTAGAAGGAGTAGATGAACTCCTTTGTTTGAGCACGTAACTTGGGGCAGTGTACTCGTGGGCCAAGGAGACTCACTTCAGAGCGTCCGTTCTAGCCCGGCAAAGATCCCTAACCCTTTTCAGCTCAGTTGATGGCCATGTGTAGTCGGCTTGGAGGTACGATTTTACTAGAAACCAAGGAGACTCATTCCTAACTCATAACTGTGGATCCTCGAATTCCCTGTAACCACTACATTATTTTAGCAATGGGAGTGGCCTGGTTCCGTCAGATGAAAACAGACTTCAGTATGTTCGTAGTTAAGGGCCTAGAAGCAGACCGTATTAATTCCTTCAATGCAATGACGTCCTCTTAACGATTGTTCTTGCTTCCGCTTTACGATTGTGTTCAACTGAAGAGATATCCTTCCTATTGAAAGATTTAAACCCATAACCACAAGACCTTTTATTACGTTGAATAAAACTGCCTCTATTAGTAAGAATAAGATAGTAAAGCGACGACTCAGTTCCGAAATGTTAAAGGAAGAGATTGCATTCCTTCATAAGAGATTTCATTCCTGCATAAGAGATTCCATTCCTTCACTTCCTCCTTTGCCTTCACCTCAATCCACGGCAAGGTTGTCATTCTCCTGTCCTAGTTATCACTTTGAAACCAGATCCACGAAAAACACAGTCTGTCCACGTCCATTTGAGCTTTTTCACTGATTACGCCCGTGTGGTGCTAGACAGACGCCTTAACGTGGTGGCACCGATTTGACAGGGCGGCTCCACTGCCCGGTTATACGAATGTCCCTTAACTCCCTCCCTACCACCCAAAAAGAGGATGAGGGACTGCAACAGGAGGGAAATTCGAAGAGACAGTCCACCGGGTTCGCGTTTTTCATAAGTCTTGGGGCCACCACCACCACCACCACCACAAAAACAACAAAAACAACAAAAGCAAATGAAAGAGAGAGAGAGAGAGAGAGAGAGAGAGAGAGAGAGAGAATGATTATTACGGTGAACTATGCAAACCAAATCGCCAACGAACAGGAGGTAGGAAGCCTCTTAAGCTCACGTGCATAGAGCCCTCAATCAACACAATTAAAAAAATGTAAATGGGCAACGAGAGGGTCAGGCTTTTTTGCTGAATAAATGACAGATGGCGAACAAGGGTAATATTGTGGCAACCCTGAGATGGAGGGACAGGAAGACTGACTGACTGACTGGAGAACTGAGTGACTGACTGGAGGGAGGAAGATTGATTGACTGATTAGGAGAGAAGAATGATTGACTGATTACAAGAAGAGGAAGACTGATTGACTGACTGGAGAAACAGGAAGATTGACTGACTGACTGGAGGGAGAGAGGAAGATTGATTGACTGACTGGAGGCAGAAAGGAAGACTGACTGATTAGAGAGAGAGGGAGACTGACTGACTGACTGGAGGGAGAAGAAGACTGATTGACTGATTACAGGGAGGGGAAGACTGACTCATTGATTAGTGAGAGAGGAAGACTGACTGACCGTTTAGAGGGAGTGGAAGACTGACATTAAGAAGGGGAGGAAGACTGATTGATTAGAGGAAGGGAAAGACTGACTGATTAGAGGAAGGGAAAGACTGACTGATTAGAGGAAGGGGAAGATTTATTGGTTAAAGGGAAAGGAAAACTGACTGAATGATTGGAGGGAAGAAAATGTGTTAACTTATCGATTCAGAGGAAGAGGAAAATTGATTGACTGATTGATAAAAGGATGAGGAGGACTGACTGACTGACTAGGGAGGAGCAAGACTGACTGACTGATCAACTGGACCACTAAATGATGACCAGTGAATACCATAATGGCCTATTCAGTGCTACAGTTATTATCCAATCTAAATGACGTTGCTTGGGCCTAATTAGTGATGAATGTGACTAATTGGAGTTACTATGCGCTATATTAGGGTGTTAGGGAGGCTAGATTTACCTCCCTACCTCCCCGGCCATCTCATCTCCCCATCCTCTCCCCTCCACTTCTCTCCAGCTACTCACTCACCCCATCCCCTAAACGCCTCCACCTCCTCATTAACCTCTCTCCCCCCACCTCCCCAATTCTTCACCCACCTCCTCCTTCCCTCTCCTCTCTTCTCCGCATCCCCTTACCTCCCCAACCCTCCCTCCCCGACTCCTTTCCCTCTCTTGTCCCGTTCCCATCCTCTCAATCACCTCATCTCATCTCCCATTCATCATCTCTTTACCTACTCTCATCTCCCTCCCCCCTTCCTCCTCCACTTTACGCCCACTCTCCTCCATCTCCCAAGTCCCTCACTGACCCTCTTCTCCCCCTCTCATCTCCCCATTCAGTCCCAATCCAGCCACTCATCCTTCTCCTTCCCTCTTCTCCCTTTCCCCTTCCTTCCCCAAACCAATCTTCTCTCCCTTCTTCTTTCCACTCCCTTCATTCTCTCCTCTCCGCGTCACTTCCCTTCTCTTCCCCATCCCCATTTCATTTCTCCTTCACCTTCCCCACCCATCCCCACCCCCTCTTCCCTTCCTCTTTCCCTCCTCTCCCCAACTCCACCCCCTCTATCATTCTCTTCCGTTACCCCCATCTATAATTCCCATACCTCTTCCCTCTCTATCCTTGCCCTTGCTTTCCTTCCCCTTCCCCTCCCCAACCCCCCTTTCCCCTTCCTCCTCTCCTCACTTCCCCTACCCGCCAAAATCCCCCCTCCCCCCCACGCCCCCCCCCCTCCTAGCGATAACCATCCATCTCCTTTAACAACCGTGAACACTGGTGCTGGGTTCCCGGCCCCTCCCTCCCTTTCTCTCTCTCTCTCTCTCTCTCTCTCTCTCTCTCTCTCTCTCACACACACACACGTACCCTCCCCCTCCTGTCCCTGACGCACTCCCTTACATATCACACACACACACACATACTCATACTGTCCTTCTCTCTGTCACTCTATCTTTCTCACATACCCACTTCTCTCTCACGCACTCTCTCACCTACCTAATCTTTCTCTCACGCACTCTCTCACTTACCTAATCTTTCTCTCACGCACTTGCTCACTTAAACTCTCTCTCTCTCTCTCTCTCTCTCTTAATTGTGTCCTCCCGTCTTTAATTGCTTTTTCATTCTTCCTGCATTTCCACTTTCGTCTCTTATTCCTTCCCTCTTAATTCTCTTTCCATTTACTCTTTTTTCCTCTCTCTATCTACCAACGTATCAACCTACCTACCTACTTACCTATTTTATTTATCTATCTATCTATCTATCTATCTATCTACCTATATACAAAATCTATGCATCTATTTACCTATGATGTCAACCTGTCTATCTCTACCTACCTACCTATCTATCTATCAAATATTAGTCTCTTCTTTTTCTGATCAACTTTCTCAAACTTTAATCTTAACTCTGACCTCCTCCTCCTCCTCCTCCTCCTCCTCTTCCTCCTCCTCCTCTTCCTCCTCCTCCTCTTCCTCCTCCTCCTCCTCTTCCTCCTCCTCCTCCACTTATTTACCCTTCCTCTCACTCCTACACAAAGCTCTCTCTCAGTTAGTCTTTTTGTTTCTCTTGCCTATGTTTTCTTTTTGTGTCATCCGCTGTTTGCTCTTTTCCTCTTTTACTTATTCATTCTCTTCTTGCATATTTTCTAGCTCATTCGGTATTCTCTCTCTCTCTCTCTCTCTCTCTCTCTTTCTATCTATCTAATCTATCTATCTATCTGTTTATCTAACCAGTTATCTGTCTACCTACAGTATAATCTCCTTTGCTCACCTTCATCTCTTCCTCTTACAATTTACTTCATTTTACCTCTCTCTCTCTCTCTCTCTCTCTCTCTCTCTCTCTCTCTTTCTCTCTAGCGAAACAGGGCGATGAGGCGAGGGAGTAAGTGATCGGGAAATGAGTGAGTGAGAGAGCGCACTTTCCTTGCTGCCTAAATTTCCACGTTTAACTCAATGCTTTTCTGAGGACGCTCCCCAATTTTCCTGGCGCTGGTTAAATAGGCAATTGAAGGGCATTTCGTACACGTCTTGTACATTTTCGTCACCTTCATCATCATCAACGTAATCATCATCACTTTCATCGTCGTCATTGGGCATAGTCACCGTTATTGTCACCATTTTCATCATCATCAACGTTATCTTCACCTGTCAACACTGTCATCATCTTCATATTCATCGTTACTCATCACCATCATCATCATTGTCGTCAGTCACAGTCATCGTCACTGTCATCGTCATACTCATCACCACCATCATCATTATAAAACCAACTGTGAAAGAAGAACAGTCTGACGCAGGAAAAAAAAAATGAAATTACATGATAAAGAAAGGCCTCAAAGACATCATCATCATCATCATTTTCATCATCATCATCATCATCACCATCATCACAAACCCTGGATACATAAAAATCAAAACACCATTACAAGAAATCTACCTTTAGTGTCCACAAAAAAGGTGCTATTCTTCCACTCCCTCATTAATTATATCCTAAAATTTCCAGGTTCCATCCACAAGAGAAGCCATCCACTCAAAGTACAGTCGAAGGCAATTGTATCGTTTCATTTTTTGGCAGAAGAATCATGAAATTTTTACCAAGTATTCTAAAGTTTGTTATGCTGTGGATATTGAGTTGATGTGTTTCGAAGGGATTTCTAAGTGTGTGTGTATTTACTGAGGTGTAGTGTATCGATATTTAGGTCCACAGCTGTATTTCACACGTCAAGTAAGCTGTAAAATAAATAAATAAATAAATAAATACTGGGAAATATAAAAAAAAAACTATAATTTCCCCGGATTTTTTTCTTTACGCCAGTTGCCTTGAATTTTTATCCACGACCTTCATATGCGAACACTGCTCTCTCTCTCTCTCTCTCTCTCTCTCTCACACACACACACACACACACACACACACACACACACACACACACACACACACACACACACACTTAGGGTACAATGAGATGGCTTAAAATGGTTGGGGTCCGTGTTGGATCGTGGTGCGGCTCAGTATCTGTCGGATCATTAACCCTTTACCGCTGGATACAACTCTAGCAGCGGGGCGAATAAAATACATTAGCGGGTCCATAGCAACAGTGGGATTAACATTCTCAGGCTGCCTAACACCTCTTTCTTGGCGATTTGTTTTCGACTATGGACGGCTAATATCTTTTTATGCGTTACTTATAAGGAATATGGCGATGTCTGAAGGATTTACATAACACAGAACTGGAGAGTATGGTGTAATAAGCAAAATAACTCACGAAACGGTGTTAGGGAGCTTCCTTAACAGAAGTGAATAAGGACCTCAGGCTCTCTTATGCTGGTAATTTCGTCAGTTAAGGAAGTCCCGTAACACCTTTTCCTACACGATTTATTTTACTTATTACACCTCACTGTTCTATTCTTTCACAAAAATCTAACATAGTCATACTCCGCACAGATAACCTACAAAAGGATATTAACAAGTCATATTCATGAATAAATGGCTTAGGAAGAGGTATTAGGGAGCTTACTCAACAGTCCAAAATTCCAGCCTTACAAATGAAGAAAATTTTAATCCACTGACCTGCCGGAATTACCTCAATTAAATCGCCTCAATAAATACCTAAGTAAATCCACAATAAAGAAAAATAAAGGAAAATAAGTAGTACCATATCAACATCTTCCTTTGCGTCTTTCATATTCTTGTTTCTTCCTTATGATTTTACTTGACCTTGGGAAAGCGTCTTGTAAGAATGGACTTTAAAAATCTCCATTAAATTCTTCTGCTGTGAAAAATCTCCCTCGGGCTAGACGAAAAACTGCTGAGAGAGAGAGAGAGAGAGAGAGAGAGAGAGAGAGAGAGAGAGGAAAGAAGTAGTGGAAGGAAAGAAAATACAGACCGAAAATGGAGAAGAGGAGAGGGAAGTGGAAGGAAAGGAGAGCCGAAGGAGGAAGGAAAGGAGAGCCGAAGGAGGAAGGGAAAGAGTAAAGAAAATATAGTAAATAAAGGAAAAAAGGTGAAAATAATGAAAAAAGAAAAGGAATGACGGAGGACTGAAAGAGCATAACAACACATGGGGAAATATTACGACTAATACGAAATGAATAAGAGAGAGACAAGAGAGAGTGATAAAGGAGGGAGGGACGAAAAAGCAGGAAGGAAACTGATAAAAAATATATGAAAGAAGCAAGTGACATAGACATAATAGTGAAAAAATGAACACAAAAGGGAAGAGAAATAAAACAAAAGGAAATAAAACATGAAAGTGGAAGCGAAGAAGGAAATGAAAGACAAAGAGATGAAAGGATGTAAACAAAGAATGAAAGGAGACTTGGAAGACGGGCCATGGCAAGGGAGAAAAGGAGAGACGAAGGAAAGAGAGGAAGTAAATATAAAATGAAAGGAGTAATGGGGGAAGCCTGTGTATATGCATGTTGTAGCGGCAGGCACGTTGAAGTATCGAGGCAGGAGAGAAAAAGACGAAAAGTGAAGAGGAGAGGAGAAGAGAGGCGAGGAGAAGAAAAGACAGGAACAGAGAGAACGGGAGAGAAAAGTGCTTTAGAGAGGGGATGGTGATGGAGAAAGGAGAATGATGGAGAGATGGGAGAAGTGGTGGTGAGAGAGAAAAATGATTGGGATGGGGGAGATGGAGAGATAAGGGAAGAGTGATGGGAAGGAGGTAAAAGTGATGGAGAGAGGAGAGAAGAGAGTGATGGACAGACAAAAAAAGGGTGATGGAGACAAGAAGCTGGCGGAGAGAGTAGGGAGGTAAATGATGAAAAATGCAGAAGAATGAAGGAGAGAACAGAGTTGTGGGGAGAGGAGAGAGGAGTGATGGAGGGATGGAGATGAGAAATGAAAACAAGAGAAATAAGTAGGGAGAGAATGATGGAGAGAAAAGAGTTGTAGAGAGAGGAGAGATGGAGGTATGAGAGGGATGGAGAAAAGAGGGAAAGAAGAGAAATACAGAATGAGAATGACGGAGAGACGAAAGAAGGAAATATTAAAGTAGGAAATACTAGGAAAAGCAGAGACAAGTGAGGAGAGTGATGGAAGAAAGGAAAATTTAAGACAACGAGGAAGGAATAAGCGAAATAGGAAAGACAAGGACAACTGAAGGATAAAAATGGGAACTCAAAAAGACCAGTAAACAGGAAAAATTGAGAGAGAGAGAGAGAGAGAGTGTTAACCTTCTCATAGTGGACACAGCTCTTGTATCTCATTGCAGCTGACGCCAGACGATTTTATTCGGCTGGAAGGGAGTTAAGGGGGTCTTAAAAAACATAAATACCCTTACCATGAAACCTCACATAGCTGGGAAAACTCTAGTACTATATTCCACTAAAAGTTAAATTATTTTCTACAATATGGAGTTAATTATAGGGGCCTAGGAGTTTTAATAGGGAAGGAGGAGGGGAAGAAGGAGAGGACGGAAGAGGACGGAGGGGGAAGGAGAGGAAGGAAGAGGAAGGAAGGGAAGGAGGAAGTGCTATAACGAAGATAATTGGAGAGAGGAAAAAATAGTGAGGAAGATTAGACTGAGGGAAAAGACAGGGTGAAAAAGGGAAGTGGGAAAAAAAATGGAAAATGTTAAAAATGAAGCCAAGTTTGAGGAAGACTGGAAAGAAAAATACGGGAGCAGAAATGGTGGGTGGGTGGGTGAGAGAGAGAGAGAGAGAGAGAGAGAGAGAGAGAGAGAGAGAGAGAGAGAGAGAGACAAGAAGAGACAAAAACGAAAGAAAAGAGACACTGAAGAGAACGACAGAAATATTTTTAAAGAAATTCCCTACGATAAAGTAACGAAGCAGGAAGGAAGGAAGGAAGGAGGAAAGAAGGAAGGAAGGAGGAAAGAACGAAGGAAGGAGGAAAAAAGGAAGGAAGGAAGGAACTGGGTGAGAAAAAGGGATGAGGAAAAGAGAAAACTGTCAAGGAATAAGAAATATAATGGGAAGGAGTGGTGAGCAATGGAAGATGGAAAGTGAAAATCGCAAACAACAATAAAAATGGAGAGAGAGAGAGAGAGAGAGAGCGGAGGAAGGGAAGCAAAAGCCAGTATATAAGACTCTTTTACTAGCATATAAGGTTTACGATGTTGCCCAGTTATTTTCAGACCATTTTATTTTCATTCCCCCCCCCTCTCTCCCTCTCTCACTCTTCTTATCCTCTCCGTTCCTTTCTCTTATGCTGTCTTTTATCTCTCTTCTTTTCCTTTCCTCCTTCATAATGAGTAATCTCCCTCCCTCCTGTCATCTCTCTCTCCTTGGCTCCTCCTCTCTCTTTTTTCCCTCTCTCGCCACCCGAATCTCTCTCCTCCTCTCTTTTCTCTCTCTCTTCCCTCTTTCATGATTTTGTTCTTCCCTCATTAAGACTTTTCTCTCTCTCTCATTTTCTTTCCCCTGGATCTTCTCTCTCCTCCTACTTTTTCTCTCCTTCGATTACCTCTCTCTTTTCCTCTTTTCATTTTCATTTCTCCACGCTTTCCCTCTTTTATTTCCCCTTCTTCTTTTCCTTCTCTCTTTCATGATTTTTCTCACACATCCCAACTCTCTTTTCTCCTATTCCATTTTCTCTCTCTCTCTCTCTCTCTCTCTCTCTCTCTCTCTCTCTTTCTCCCCTCTTTTCCTGTCTCCTTTATCGGCTTCTCTTCTTCCCATTTCAGTGATTTTCTTTTTTTCTCTCATTCCCTCTCTCCTTGCTTTCTCCTCTTTTCCTCTCTTTTTTCTCGGTTTTTCCTCTCTCTCCCCTCTTTTCCTCTCTTCTTTCTTGCCTTCTCTTCTTCCTTTTTCCACCACTTTCTCTCTTTTTCCCCTCTTTTCCTCTCTCCTTTCTCGGCCTCTCTTCTTTCTCATTTCATCTCAACCCACATGATTCAATTTCTTTCAATGAGTACCTCGCTCATCTGGAATTTTCTTTCAGTCTTCTCTCTCTCTCTCTCTCTCTCTCTCTTTATTACTCCTGATTTATTTAATTCATTCACGATTTCCTCTCTTCCTTCTTCCTTTCCCTTTCCCCCTTATCGGCTTCCTCTCTTCTTCCTCCTTCCATTTCCTTGCAAAAAATCCATTTTCTTTTATACTATTCATCGCCCATATGGTATTTTCTTTAGTTCTCTCTCTCTCTCTCTCTCTCTCTCTCACACACACACACACACACACACACACACACACACACACAGTACAGTCAAGCTCGTAATTATCATAAAACTGTACCATAAATGACGAAGACCTCTGACTGGTTGACCCGGATTACTGACTCACTGACCTAACTGACCTAATAACTGACTGACTGACCTAGAGAGACCTAACTGACTTACTGAACCACTGATCTGACTGATATGCTAACTGACAAGCTTACTGACAAATCTATTAATTTATATACCCCAAAAAATGACTGACTGACTCATCTACCTACTAAATGACTGACTGACTAACCTACTAATTCATCTACCTACTAACTGACTGACTGACTAACCTACTAATTCATCTACCTACTAACTGACTGACTGACTAACCTATCAAATGACTACCTGGCTGACCAACTTACAAACTCATACACCTACTGACGTACTGACTCAGGGGGTGCAGAGAGAGGCGAACTGGAAGACAGAGCCGTAAGATCAAATCCCAGAACTGAAAGGAACAGCTTCCGGATCTGAGCATCACTTAAACTGTTACCGATTCTTCTTACGTATGTATATCTAACATTATGATTATTACTATTATTGTTATTATTATTATTACTATTACTATTACTATATTATTATTATTATTATTATTATTATGATTATTATTATTATCATTATTATTATTATTATTATTATTATTATTTCATCATCATCATCATCATCATCATTTTATCTTCATCTTCCATCTCATTATCATCAGCATCACGTTCGTCATCATCATCAACATCATCATTATTATTATTATTATTATTATTATTAACTCACTACCTTATCCACCACCATCCTCTTCACCACCACCACCACAGCCACCACAACCACCATCACCACCACCATCACCAGTATCGCCATCATAATCTCACCTGCCTCGTGATATTACCTGGCTGCAGGACATTAATTACCTGTGAAAATGCCTGAGAGTAATAAAAGGTGGGTTATGACGCGGCTGGAGGTCATAATGTGGAGGAAAAGACGAGGGGGAGGTGACCAGGAGGAGAGAGAAACAAGTAATAAAGAGAGGTAAAAAGGTGAGAACTGAGAGAGAGAGAGAGAGAGAGAGAGAGAGAGAGAGAGAGAGAGAGAGAGAGAAACTAACCCTTTCATTACAACGACATATTTTAATGGTATTTTTAGAATGGAGGAACGGAAGGAAGGCAGGAAGAAAAGCGAAGAAATGAAAGAAGGAAGGATGATAGGAGGGGAGGGAGAGGAAGGAAGGGAGGAAGAATGGATAGAACGAAAAGAAAAGGTAAAGAAAAAAAGACACTAAAAAGGGAGGGAGAGCAGAAGGGAAGCATTTAAAGGGAAGGGGAGAAAGAGGGGAAACAATTAGGAAAAGAAAAAAAAAAGCAACGGAAGAGAAAGAGGAATAAAAAGGATTATTGAATTCAAAATGGAAGATAAGTGTGTAAAAATGTTAACCAAATAATTACTAACGAAGGGGAGGATGAGAGATAAAACAGGCATCATATAATCAAATATTTATACGTGAGATATGTATAACAGGAAGTAGGGAGAGGAGGACACAAGAGGAAGGAGGAAGAGGGGAGGTGGAGAGAGGGAGAAAGAAAAGGAGATAGAAATGAATCGAGGAGGAAGAGGAGAGGTGGAGAGAGTAAGGGGAGGACATGAGGGATGAACATGACCCAAGAAGAAAGAGGGGGTGGATAAAGGAGGAACCAAGAGGAAAGAAGATGAGAGGAAACGGGAAAGGAAGGGTAAGAGGAGGTGGACAGTTGAGGGAACAAGAGGAAGACAGAAGACGTGATGGAAGAGTAAAAAAGAAGTAAGATAAGGCGAACACACGAAAAAACAAGAGGCAGAAGAAAGTGGAGGGAGAGGAAAGAAGAGACAAGAGGAGGCAGACAGAAGGAAACTAGAAGAGGAAGAGATGAGAGAGAAGAGGAAGAAGAGAGATGAGCACACGAGAGGAAGAAGGAAGAGGAGGCTGGGAATTAATTTAGGAATATCTGAAATAGACGGCGTTCTCGACTTGTCAGGGTGGGGGAGGAGGGAGAGGGGAAGGGGGTGAAGGAGCGAAGGAAGGAAGGAAGGGAGAAGGAAGAATGGAAGGAAAGAAGGACGAAAGAAGGATGGAGGGAAGGCAAGAAGGAAGGATGGAAAGAAGGAAGGAAGGAAGGGAAAAGAATGGAAGGAGAGCAAGAAGGAAGGAAGGAAGAGGAAGGATGGAGAAAAGGTAAGACGGTAGGAAGAAAGGGAGAAGGATGGAGGGGGCTGAATAAAGGAAGGAAGGAAGGAAGAAGGACAGGTAAGAAGGGGAAAAGGGGGAGAGATGGAGGAAAGAAAGGAAAGAAGTAGTACATATTGTTGTTTCAGTTATATCATCACTATTATTATTATTATTAATTTTAGTAGTAGTAGTAGTAGTAGTAGCAGTAGTAGTAGTAGTAGCAGTAGTAGTAGTAGTAAAACAGTAGCAATGAGCTTAAACGCAATTACTCTAGATATATTTTACTTTAGGCAAAATTCACGTAGGCTCTGGTTTGAGAATAAAATGGTAAATGGTAAATGAATAGAAAAAAAAAAAGGAAGTGACAGGCTTACAAGACTGGAAGGGAAAAAGGGAAATGGAAAGAATGGAGTGAAGGAGAAAACAAAAAAGAGGAAAACACAGCATGAAAAAAAAACAAAAAAACACACAGATGAAAACAACAAGAGATGTGACGTAAAAAAAACAGGTGAGAAAAAAAAATAAAGGCGAAACGAAGTAAAGAAAGATAAATGGAGAGAGGCAGTGGCGGACGCAGATATGAAAGAAGAAAATATTGTGAGAAAATATAAAATCTGGGAGAGAGAGAGAGAGAGAGAGTATGAACACTGTGAAGAAATCGTGCTAAAAATGAGGGGAAAAGAGACTGAGTGTGAGGGGAAGATGAGAGAGAGAGAGAGAGAGAGAGAGAGAGAGAGAGAGAGAGAGAGAGAGAGAGAGAGAGAGAGAGAGAGAGAGAGAGAGAATGAAAAATAGAGCGAGGCGAGAAAGAAGGGAAAAGGTGTAGTGAGAAAGGAGAAAATTGCTACCACACGTTCTAGTACTGACAGGAAGAGAGAGAGAGGGAGAGAAGGTACGTGAGAGAGAGAGAGAGAGAGAGAGAGAGAGAGAGAGAGAGAGAGAGAGAGAGAGAGAGAGAGAGAGAGAGAGAGAGAGAGAGAGAGAGAGAGAGACAAATGCACCGGCAGAACCAGAGACAGAAGACAGAGTGGGAGAGGGTAGGCCGAAGGTAAAGGAAGAGAGTGAGGGAGAGGATAACAGAGAGAGTGAGAGAGAAGGGAGGGAGTGAGAGAGGGGAAGGGAGAAAATCGGATCCAAAGAAGGGAGAGGAGAAAGGGGAGAAGCTAGGAAGATTCGGCCACCAGTAGAGAGGATGGAGAGAGAAATGGAAGATGTGGAAGAGGCATGTGGGGGAGAAATGTGGAGAAGATAAGGACGATGTGGAAAAAGAAGTGAATGATGTGGGGGAGAAATGAACGATGAATGGAAATGTGGATATGAAAAAAAATAAATAAATAAAAGATGTGTGTTAAATGTGACAGACGTTGAGGAAAAATGGAGAATGAGAAATGCAAGGCGTGGGACAGAAATGGAGGAAAGAAATGACATGATAGAAAGAAAAATAGAAAAATGAATAATGTGAAATGGAAATGGAGGAAAGAAACTGAAGATGTAGGAGGAAAACAGAATATGGGGAAAAAAAATGAAATAATAGGAACAATAGAATATAAATAACGTCCTCTGGCTGAAGGGGTTAATAAAAAAAATACTCCTTCCGGCTGTATTCTAGGTGACTCAAGAGACTCCGTAACGCATCTCTTTTACCGAGTTATTCCTCACATTACACTCTGATACTCTCTTACTAATTATATGTATCTTATAGCGACATAATAGGCCTCATTAACGTACAAGAAAGAAAGGAAAAAGAAGAAAAAGAAAAAATGAAGAAAAAGAACAAGAACAATAGAGACAAGAACAACAACAATAACAACAACAAAAATCGTAACATGCCAAAAATAAGTCACCAAGGAAAAGGTGTTACATATTATACTACACCACTTACAGTATAACACGGCCAGTAGCATAAGTAAAGGAGGAGGAAAAAAGAATACTATATGAAAAGGCTCTCCCTCTCCCCCACCCACCAGTCCCTCCGGATACACCCATGCAAAAAATATGTAAAAGGGAGAGAGAGAGAGTCTTGCCAGGACCGAATATGCCCAAGGGAAATTTCATACTCAAAGTGAAAAGAAAAGGAAGGATGACGTTTTACAGTACGCAGGTTTTATGTCTATCTATCTATCTATCTATCTATCTATCTATCTACCTATCTATCTATCGCCAGAAGCCTTGAACTCGTAACCAGTGGACTGAAGTGGTAATGTAACCCAATTAATTTCTCTTTGCTCCTATCACACTATTCATATATCTATCTATCTATCTATCTATATACAGACACACAGACAGATAGATACGACGCACACATAATTCTCTAATAATTTACTTATTTATATACCACAGAAATACAAATTCAATAAGATGAGGTTGATACGTATTCATGAGAGAGAGAGAGAGAGCGAGCACGGGAAAGGGTAAAAGAGAGGAAAAAGGAAAAATATAATGGGAAAAAGGGAAATAAAAGGGAAAGGGGAAGAATATTGGGGAAAATGGAAAAAAAGGTGAAAAGGGAAAATGACAGAAAAAGGGAAAAATAAGAGGAAAAAGGGGAAAATAAAAGAGAAAAGGGAGAATAATGGAAAAAGCGAAAAGTAAAGGGAAAGGGGGAAAAATGAAGAGGAAAACACAAAGGCTGAAGGAAAAAATCGAAGGGGAAGGGGAAAAAAGATGAAGAGCAGGAGGGAGAATGAAATATGGGGGAGAGAAAGAGAGATGGGACGGAGAAACAAAGACAGAGAAAAATGGACTTGGGTGAGGGATTAAAAAAAGAGGGATGAGAGAGAGAGAGAGAGAGAGAGAGAGAGAGAGAGAGAGAGAGAGAGAGAGAGAGAGAGAATGTATAAGAAAAACCGATCGAAAAATAGAAAAAGGTTAAAAAGGGGAAAGAGGAAGAAAAAAGTAAGAAATAATAGAAACGGAAAAATATAAGACCACATAAAAAATAAATGAGCCAACACAAAAAAAGAAAAAGGAGTAAATAAGAGAATAAACAGCAAAAAGAAAACATGTTAGAATACCTTGAATTGGTCAGAGAAGAGCGATAATAATAACGTTAGTTCGTTCGTTTTCAGATTCCCTGCACCTATAAGTGGATGACAGAAGAAAAAAGGCCAAAGAAAGAGTAAGGGCAACCATAATAAGGCCGAATAAAGAACAGATGAGAAACAATAATAAGGCCAAAAAGGAAAGTACGCAAAATAAAATGGAAAAGCAGAGAATGTACACAAAGTAAAGACCAAGTGGAATTTAAAAAAAAAGTGCTTACTATGACAAACAGTGAAAATAGTGAAATTATATAAAGCACAAAAGGAGAAACCAGAGAAAAAGAAAAACAGTAAGCAGGCGTATCAAAGAAGAAAATAAATAACGTATAGTACAAAAAAAGAACTAGTACCTAAGAAAAAACAAAAGAAAATGGAAAATAAAAAAAAGCAAAAATCCGCCAAAAAAAAAAAAAAAAGGATGAAATGCCAACAAAAAACATATATAAGGATAAGAAAAGATCCTATGACAGATGGACCCTAAATGAAAAAAGGAGAAGAAAGAAGGAATAAGAAAAACGAAATAAAAGGGGATCGCGAAGAAACTCCATTAGGAATATTAAGGGGAAGAAAAATCCGTATAAGAAATGTCAAGAGAATACGGAAGCGAAAAAATAAAATAAAAACCAAAGAGAGGCTGACAATGGGGTGAGGAAAAAGTGAAATAGCAGGAAGGAGAAATGCTGAGTTACTGAAATTGAAAAGGATTTGTAAAAAGCTATTGAGACATGAACATGAGAGTGAAGGAAAGAAAAAGGAGGAAGAAAAAGTATGCAAGAGAATGAAGGAATGAAAGAGAAGGAAGTAAAAGTATGCAAGAGAATGAAGGCAGAACAGAACGGGACTCATAAATGAATCCAAAGGTGAAGGTTCGCTGAAGGGAAAGCAATGTTACCGGAGGACGCAGAGAAGAAGGAAAAAAGAAAAAAAGACATATGAAAAGCCAGGTGAGGAAAAGGACACAGGAGGGAGGAAGACAAGAATTCGAAATATTTAGAATCAGAGAGAGAGAGAGAGATGGTCAGCCGAGCGACGAAAAAGGAAAGAGGAAGGAGGAGGACGAGTCGAAATATCTGAATTATTGAAAGGGACCGACTGGTTTCACATTGGCAGGACTCGACTTACATGAGTCTCTCTCTCTCTCTCTCTCTCTCTCTGATCAGTAGCTACCTAGATTCCATAATATATCACTCAAACTGAGGCCTCTTCAATCATGTATAAGGAAACAGCGAGACCACACTGCTCGAAATCTTTAGCCTACCTATAGATACCGAACTAGAGGGGAACCGTACATAAAAAAGAAGGTATGGCAGCGTAAGCACGTATTGTAAACTACCAGACTGAGCACATATTGTAAAGCAACATCATCCTCAATAGGCCTATATGTAAATGACCCTGCGGCAGTGACGGTGTGTTTCTGAATTCGTGTCAGTGTGTGTATGAATGTATATGTACAGGGAGGGAAGAAAGTTCGCCTACTATTCCACCGCGTCCACTTCACACAAAATGGAGGGTCCGTCACTTCCCCCCCTGACGCATCATATCAAGGAGAATCATCTACGGGCAAAGAAACATATCAAGCCTCCATCAGCACAGGAACATTAGCCAGCAGGGGAAAGATGGCAGTAGAACAGATGAAATACTAACCGAAATATATAAAACACAACAGCACCAAAGCGAGCACCAACTTGTACAACACCATGTCCTTGAATATATGTAAATGACGACCTACTCTCGTGTGGTGGTAAATGGCTCAAGGTGGAAAAATTGGAGATACATGTGGAGAAGGAGGCGTCTCACTTTGTTCATACATACGGAATTGAAAACTCTCTCCCCATCCATAATGTATTTCCCACTTCTACACCAATTTCCTCCCTGCCTTTTTACTTGGCACATTCTCTTTCTGTCGATGTCGCTGTCACCACCCGAATCTCTCTCTCTCTCTCTCTCTCTCTCAGCAATTAAAAGTTCGTAATATTTGGTCCGGTTATGAAGGCATTAATATCACCTTTACTAAAAAATATAAAAAAATGTGCTTACTGCGATGATTTAACAGTATTGGCCCAACTCTGACCCTCATACAATAAAAACAGTGTGGGTAGGTGGGCATAATTCTTCCATTAAAACTCTCCAGGTCACTTAAATCAAGATACACAACATTAATAAAGTCTGCATCAATAACGTATAAAGTCTTGGATAGTAACTCCTCTAATCAAATGACCTACTTCTATATCATTATTCCTTCCTCCAGACGATTTTTTTTTACTCAGGTTAGACAAGCTGTCTAGCAGTGAAGGGGTTACTGAAGGAAAAGTCTCTCTCCATCCTCACTTTCTTTTATGCTGAACAATTTCGTCTTGTATTTGCAGGGAAAAAATGCAAAAGCTCTCTCCCCTGGCTCAAGGTTTTAAGATATGTAAAATTCAACGCTAAGGGACGAGCGGTATCAAATTTCCCAAGGCAACGAGAACACAGCCCGATATATTGTTGAATTTTATGGAGGATGCGTAAACAAACAATCTAGGGTGGGAATAGCTGGGGAGTGTGATATAGCTCTGCCTTGTACCTGAACAATTATGAAACTATTACATGATTTTCTGTGTTGGGTTCCAAAGCTTGCATTTCTAGGGTTCGCAAATCAGTGCTCATTCTTTTTCAACAGTCAGCATCAAAAGTATTGTCACATATCCTGTTTTTGAATATAAGAACCTTTATGCACAGTCAGCATCAAAAGTTCTGTCGACTCTCCTGCTTTTTTAATACTGAAGCCTTTATGTACAGTCAGCATCAAAATTTCTGTCGACTCTCCTGTTCTTTTTTTCCCTTTAGTTTCATCTCATTTATTTTCAAAGTCAGTGGAGAGAAAACCAGGAGAGATGACAGCACTCTTGATGCCGACTGTATTTTCTTAAAGAACAAGCCAATCCTTTTCGAAGCAGCATCAAGCCTTGAAAAAATAATAGGTTAACCAAAAAAAAAAAAAAAAAAAAAAAAAAAAAAAAAGGAAAGGTGAGCTGCCTGAAAAATAACATGTGATGGTTGAAAGGTCGAGGCTGGTCTAAGAGTCGTGTGTCCTGAATTCCTCTCTCTCTCTCTCTCTCTCTCTCTCTCTCTCTCTCTCTATGAGCAACTAATATGAAACGAGTTGAAAGAAAAAAGTAACACTGCTCCCTGCATCTTTAAAACGATTCACTACTTCTGTCTTTAAAACGGCCCGCCAGATTGCTGTCATCCCCTCAGACAAAGGCAACTCGCTCAAAAAACTGCTTCAAATAATGGAAGGATTTTTCGTCTCTTGAACGTACCTGAGTCGAGTCACCTGAGCGAGATTAAGCTACTTTTGCCACACTTCCCGCTCACCTGATACACCTGTACTAAAAGGAGAGGCAGGTGAGAGGTGGGGAGGCAGGCAGGTGAGAAGGGTACGAATGTAAGGGGATAGAGGATGGGATATGTGTGGACTGAATGTGAGGATGGGATAAATGGTTCAGTAAAGGGAAAAACCTGAATAAACCGAGAAGTAGAAATAGAAATTGGAATAAAGGAATGAGTACAAAAAAGAAAATATATTAAACGAATGAGTAGAAAGAGAAAATGGAATAAGGGATAATTTGAAAAGGGGGACATGATAAAATGAACATATGGGTAAAATCAAAGACTGAATTTGCACACGAATATAGAAGAAAGGAAAGATGAAATAAATGCATAAATAAAGAGGAACAAAAAAACAGAGAAACAGATGATGGGATGGGACGAACCCGTGAGTAGGAAATGGAAAATAAAATAAGTCGACTGCAGAAAGGAAGTGGAACAGAAGTGAAGAATTATGGAAGAGGACAAAATCGAGGATGGTAAGGCAGCAAAGAGAAGCGAAGTGCAGGAATGGAAAAGAAGAATAAACTGGTCGTAATGAGGAAGTGTAAAAGGAAGAAATCAAAAGCAGGAGGGAAGGGACAGGTGGGCAAAGTGAGGAGTGAAGAGGATGGGAGGTGCCAGGAGGGGGAAAGTGACTGGGTGTCAGGACAGTGTTGAGGAAAGTGTGGTGTGTGGAAGCGAAGTTGATGGAGTGGGGATGTGGAAGTGAAACGAAGCAAAGGAAATTCCGGGAAGTGGATGGGGTGAGGAGAATTAGTGGAAGCGCATGGAGTGGGGAGAATGATGGGAAGTGCATGGAGTGGGGAGAATGATGGGGAGTGCTGAGTGTGGGGAGAATGATGGGAAGTGCATGGAGTGGGGAGAATGATGGGAAGTGCAGGGTGTGCGGAGAATGATGGGAAGTGCATGGAGTGGGGAGAATGATGGGAAGTGCGGGGTGTGGGGAGAAACGAGACGAGACAGCGAGGGTTTCCAGTGGGTGAAGTTTGATTGTGTTGTAAGGGAGTTGTTCAGCGGTTGTGGATTAAGCAGAAGTGTGTAGCAGGATGGTAGTGTGTGTGTGTGTGTGTGTGTGTGTGTGTGTGTGTGTGTGTGTGTGTGTGTGTGTGTGTGTGTGTGTGTGTGTGTGTGTGTGTGTGTGTGTGTGTGTGTGTGTGTGTGTGTGTGTGTGTGTGTGTGTGTGTGTGTGTGTGTTGGTATAAGGCTGAGGGTGTGTACCTTGAGTGTGTAGACGCAAACGTACGACAGGGCATGTGAAACCATCCTAAAAATAAATAAATAAATAAATAAAGCAAGAAAGTATGTAAGCAACAGTAAGATGCAAGTAAGAGTGAAAAAGGATGTGTAGTAGATAGTGAGGTGTGTAGTGGGCAGTGTTGGTACAGCGGTTCATGAGGAAGTGCGTTCATTAAAGAGTTACCGGGTGGATGTGGGTACGAGTGTGAGAGCGTGAGGGCAACTTGAAAGATGTGATGGACAGAGTAATTAAAGGTGAGGTGTGTAGAAGGGTGAGTGTGGGAAAGGGTGTCAGAGAAGCTGTAAATAGGACGAGTGTGACGAGAGGAGGGTGTTGGCAGAAGTGTGTGAGGAGGTACTGACAAGACTGATAGTGTGTAGCAGCTGTGTTGGTACGAAGAAGTGAGAGGAGGTGTAATCTTACGTGAAAAAATTGCGAGTAGCGAGTGAGAGCAGACTATCAGGTGTATGGAATGTAATCAACACTCGAGTGTGTAGAAGAGATAGGGCGAATTTGAGAAAGAAATCAGTAGAAGAGACAGAGAAGAAATCGATTGCAGGAAGTTAGATGTCAGAAACGAGAGGGATTGATAGAAAAGTGAAGGAGTAAATAGATGTAAGAAACGATTTATGAGTTGAAAATAGAAAAGAGTCGATGAAAGGAAGGACGGGGAAGGATAGGGATTTATTGAGAGACTGATGGCGTGAGAGTAGAGGGACAGTGGGGAATGGATGGTTGGAAGCTTGATGGATGAGAGGGCGGAGAGGAGAGGAGAGCAGAGGAGAGAAGAGTAGTGAAGAGAGAAGAGAAGAGGAGAGGAGAGAGAGCGATAGATGGATGGTTGGTCAGAGACGCTTAAAGATGGGGCGACTGGGAACACGGCAGGTGGTTGATGAGTGATTGAAGGAGGGAATGGATGGAAGGCAAGGCGAATTGGAGGCGGAGGTAGGGGTTTTCTCATGGACTTAGCAGGCTCCCCAGTACATCTTCCTTACTATACTCTACGCACTTTAACTTGGCCTATAATTGTCATCTCTCTGGCTTAAATGCTGAACTGCAACAAGACATTAACACCAGAAAATGACGGTAGTCACGAAGATGTATTATGGAAAGGGTACAAAGCTGTAATGTTATCTTTTTCTGTCACTAGGTATTACTTTATTTTTGCTGCCTCGAGATGATTTTTTCTTTTTGAATTGGTAAACAAAGGCTAACTCTATGCAACACCTCCTGCCAAAAAGTTTATTACAAGATGCATAAAATGGTCAGGAGATAGAAAGAAGATAAAAGACAGACGTACTCTAAACCGAGTGTTCAGTGTCGGAGCCTACGGTACCCTAACCCCGAATCCTTGCACTTCGAGAGGGGTTGTGTGAGACAGGCTAATTTTATCGTCTTTGTTTTTGGTTTCATCTGCTTCTCTGCTTGTCTGTGTGTCGGTCTGTCTGTTCGTCTGCCTGAGCTCTTAAGGATTTACTACTACTGAGGATGGAATCTGACATATTCCAAAGCAATCTGTCCCAGCGTAAAGGTCGGAATGCAAACTGGAAGATTACGTTTCAATAGGCCACATACTAGACATACCTTTTCTCCCCGTCACCTTTAGTATACCTGGCCCTGAGACTTGGCTTACCTTGAAAGTGGCCATATAAAACGCGGTGTTCTTCCCATTTTTACCTTGCCCTACACCATCAGACAATATGCTTCTGAATTCGTCTGAGTCCGCCTTTACAGAGGACCGTCTCAATTTTTTTTTTTTTAATGGCGACTGACAAACTTAATTTTTCGCTTTTTATTTACATTTTCTCAGGTGGTGGATGGCTGATTTTTATATCTAGGTCACAGTGGAATATTAAGGTTAAGGTCATGGATCAAAGGTCAAGGTGTGACGTGAGAAAAATTCCACTTCAAGAGGATGGTTGGTCCTTGTCTTAGGTGCATTCAAGTTTCTACCCCCTCCCCTCCCCTCTCTCTCTCTCTCTCTCTCTCTCTCATTTTTTCTTTTTAAATATAAATCGTTCTCACTTTACACCAATCCCTGGGGCTTTACCTCCATTACAACTTCTTTTCTAAATACTTTTTTCATTATACATATTACAGTTAATATTACATGACCTAAACACCCCCTCTTCTTCCTAAAACAACCTTGCTCCTCTCCAACCACTTCCTTGTTTCTCTCCCTATGTTGATAAATATCCTATCATTTTTTTTTCCTGTTATAAAATTACGACTAATATATCTGCAATTTCTGTATACTTCTCCTTCCTGTGAATCAAAGGAATTATTATACATGACAGCCAATCCTTTAACACTATAATTTTCTCATGACAATCTGCACATTCCTTAGATTCAATCATCTATTACCTTACCCTCACATATCAACATTTGGGAAAGAGACTATGACTAAATGGGTCTGAAACAATGAGTTTATAGTTTGACGACAATAACTGCTAAAGGAATAAGTACATAAGCAATAAATAAATAAATAAATAAATATACTCCAGAAGGCTTAAGAGGAATGAGAAGGCTTAGATGTATACCTATTGACTGCACGAAGGTCAATACTTCAGCAATCAATAATCGGTTTACATCTACATCCCCAATTGTGCTGATGGGTGAACAGGGAGAAGGGGAAACAAACTGAGTCCACTAGTTTGACCAAAGAAGGCTTTTCTTTAGACATCCTGCAAAATGAAAGAAGTGAATACGAACACGAAAACAACACTTACATATGGCTGAGGGTTTGGCCATGCTCATCCTGCAGAAGAAAAGCAAATAAATATATAAACAGAAGGCACACAA
>NC_137031.1:33832750-33882750 GCF_032717465.1 Coenobita brevimanus
ATACACAATCCTCCTCCACTTCATCCTTCTCCTCATCATCATCATCACACTGTACCAGTCCATCTAAAACATATCTTACAATCCATACCCTAACCAAGTATCATCTCTCTTCATTACATCACCCATTCCACATCACCACACTTCACCATCCCCAGTTTCTCTCTCTCTCTCTCTCTCTCTCTCTCTCTCTCTCTCTCTCTCTCTCTCTCTCTCTCTCTCTCTCCATCAACCCCATCATTGTAATTTCCACATTTTCTGCGCCAGTGTTATACCTGTCTCTACCAGTATCATAATAAATTTCATTTTCACTCACTCGATCGTCAGTACTTTTCACCCATACCAGCACCTCTTCCTTACCTGTGGACTACTGCATATGAAATGTTAACTGTTTCGCCATGATATTTATATGAACGATTTCCACAATACAAGAGTACAAAAGACACACAAACAATACTAAGATGCAATAGTAGTAGTAGTAGTAGTAGTAACTGTTGTAGCTTAGGGTTCGACTGTAACGTGAACCCAGTGGACTGAAGGCTGAAGTTGCCATTCTTCGGCAGCCCATCCTCCTCCTTTTCGGGGATAGGGAAGTAGGTGAGGGACGTTTGTGTAACCAGGCAGTTGAGCCGACCAGTTATATCAGTGCCACCTCATGAAGGCGTCCCTCTCTAGCACCATACTAAGATGAAAAAAGGTAGATACATTGCTAAAGGAGAGACGTCGAGACCTTCCTAATACGGCTGAAATACGACCTTGGAATACGACCCTCTTCCCTTTCTATCCCTCCCAGGTATGATCTCGACAGTACACCTTAGATCTTGCCTCCAGGTGTCATGGATCCATCACCGCCATATACACCTGCTCGCCGAGGATCGACACACATACCTACACCTGTCCTTACACATATATACATATACTTATAAATGCACCTATACCTACACCTCCATCTATAATTATACACCATCTATACCTATACCTACATATACACTTACTACACCTTTATCTATACCTACGCCTATATCTGCACCTACACCTATACACCTGCACCCACACCTACACCCATACCTATATCTACACCTACACCTATACCCATAATTGTACTTATATCGTCTGTCTCTGCCCCCAGGTATCATGGATCCGTCACCGCGACATACACCTGCTCACCGTGGGTCGCTACACCTACACCTCCGATCAACGCTTCAGGGCACTGCACGAGGAGGACTCAGACGACTGGATACTCAGGATTAGTTACGTGCAGGTGAGACAGGGGATTGGTTACGTGCAGGTAAAACGAAGGATTAGTTACATGCAGATGAGAAGGGGGATCAGTTATGTGCAGGTGAGACGAGAGATTAGCTACGTGAAGACAAGAAGGGGATTAATTACCTGATTGTGCTGTGCTGTGCTCTGTGTGTGTGTGTGTGTGTGTGTGTGTGTGTGTGTGTGTGTGTGTGTGTGTGTGTGTGTGTGCTAATATGGGTGTATTTACGTAGGCTCAGGTACATCCACATCAATATAATCACGTCAGTATATCATCCACATAGTTACCTGCACGCATATCCACATGACTGTATCAAAACAGGAATATAACTGAGCGAGGATGCTTATGTGTGTATACCCTAATGGTCATACGGTTAAGCCGGGGACGATCATAACAAGCATATCCTCTTTAATATAACCAAATATATTCTCATACACGATCCTGCGACAGTATATCTGGGGAGGATGTTTATATATCTAACGTATATCTAATTAAGTATATCTAGATGAGTATATTCAGTGGCCACAAAAAGAAATAAGAAGATAAACAATAACCCTACCAAAGACAAAAGCAAAAGCAAAAACACAGACACCAACAACGACTACAAGAATATGAAGTACGTCCTGGCGCATATATCCAAAAGGGTATATCAAGGCGAAAATATATCGAACACTGTTTAAATATATTCAGAGAAGCAGTATAGCCTGATGAGGCAGGGTCAACAACGCTAACTATAACAATGACTACAAAAACAACAACAGCAGGAGTAAAGACAAGAACAACAAAGAAAACAGTCACCTCCACCAGCATCGAACAACAATTACAGATGCAACAAAAACATTAATAAAAGCACCAAGGCACCCACCAATATCAAGCATATTCTTTGGTATATATCCAGAAGAGCGCATACAAGCGAGAATATGTGTGAGAGGGGATGTCTGAAGTGAGTATAACCAGGCCAACATATCAAAACGCAACTACACAAAAAAAACAACATCAGCATTAGCACCACCACGATTATCAAATACATCCACGTATGTTTATATTCTGTGGCACATATCTATAAAGGGTATAATCAAAGGAAAACATACCTAAAAGAATATGATACCTGAGTTTCATCAAGACATACATGTTACGTTAGAAAATGAAACACCAACACCACTCCCAATATCAAGTATGTCCAAGTATGTTTATTTCCCGTCGTATAGGGTATATCCACGAGGTTATATGCAAGCGGGGAATATGCCGGTCAGTCCAGGGAAGCTGAAAATCAACATAGAGATCACCCGTAATAACTACACTGCCCCCAACACCCACCTTGCAATCAAACTCTGCAACACGCTCTCTCGCCAACACATCTGGGACATTGCAGAGTGGGGAGACGAGACTTACACACACACACACACACACACACACACACACACACACACACACACACACACACACACACACTCAAATACAAACTTGAACACGAAGTAACAGGGTCAGTGGCGAAGTGTACTGCATAATATGTACAAGTAACAAGCATCTGCACACCGTTATCATGTTCGTATCATCACAAAGCACGTATACACACACACACACACACACACACACACACACACACACACACACACACATAAAGCACAGTCAAATGGTTAGAGATAAAAGCACATATACCACAACTCTTCCCAGGATGAGCAACACCAGCCATTACAACATCACATGCACACAAATTATGATCAAAACAAAGACACACAGGCATCAAAGCATCGTTATATAAACACATAAGTTACCATAATTTCAAACACACACACACACACACACACACACACACACACACACACACACACACCTCATTAGCCCTGTCACCTAACCCGCGTCTGTCGGAACTTCCTACGGGCACATAATCTTCTACACTAATTAAGGAATCATTAACCCTCTGATTGACGCCTCTCTCTCTTGTTAGTCCCTCCCCTCCCTATCTTTCCTCTCTTAACCCCTACCCTCCACCCTCCCTTCATCCATCAACCCATCCCTCTTCCATAACTCTCTCTACCTTTCCTCAACTATCCCCCTCATATATTCCCTACACATTTTTGTTTCCCTCTGCCCCTGCAATTTCCCCATCCTCAACCACATTCACTTCTCCCTATCCTCTTCTATTCCCCCTTCCGTTTCAGCCGATATCCCACTATTCTCTGTCTCTCTCTCTCCCTGTTCTTCCCCGCTCCTCTCAATTCCCTTCAATCTTTCCCCTTCTCCCTTCACTCTTCCATTCTTATCTCCCTAAATCCTTCCCCACCCTCCTCCACCCCTTCACATCGGTCACTCTTCTCCTCTCCTTACTCTTCTTTCTCCCCCCTCCCTTCTCTTTCCCTTCTTAAGAGAAGAGACGCTGATCTAAGACAGCATGGAAGAACTCAGGAGATATACCAAAAGGAAGAAAAATATTATACTAACAACAGTGTTGAGGGACTTCAAATTAGAGGTAACAAAAAGATAAAAACGAGGATAGGAAAGAGGACTTCAAGAAACCTGAGGATGTTGATGCAGACAAAGAAAAAGATGGAATTCTGAAGGCTGACAAAGAACAAACAGTACAATATAAGGGGATATCTGAGGAAGACGTGTTTGGAACAGAGCAAACAGAAGCGAAATGGTTTACTGGGAGGATATACGTGGTCAAGAGAGCAGTGTAGCGATCGAGGTAACCTGTGAAGTGAACAGCTTAACCTTACTACTGAACCCGTGAATTAGTATTTATGTAGACCATCGTAAAATACACGATAGCTTTGAATGTGAATGTGACTGTGAAACGAAGATGCAAACTATATCGCCAATACAGGCAATTTCCTGCTGAACCAGAATCTATTCATTTATTTATTTTATTGTTACTACTAATAGATAATAGTCAACTTGTAAGTCTTGAAGTGAAGAGGTATATGCATAACAACACCAACAAACAACATTAAAAACTCTTCACACATATTCTCGATGTGAGGTCATTCTCTCATCTCACGCCAGTCTCTTAGGCCCAAAATTTCACCAGCCTTGCATATTGCAGAGGGGCAAAGCGTGGTCACAGACAGTGTGCTCATAATGCAGGAAGCCTTCAGAGACCTTGAACAGCTGCGGCGAATAATTAAGTCAAGGTGTCAGGTATGTCATACCTGTCGATGAGGATGCCTGGGTGATATTAGGCAGTCTATAATTTTACTGATATATTAGACTTTGTGAAGGTGTTATGGTATCTGTCGGTGAGGATAGCTGGATGATATTAAGAAGTCTATAATTTTACTGATAAGATAGAATTTGTGTCTATCGGTGAGGAAGCCAAGAAAGTCTATAATTTTACTGATATATTAGAATTTGTGAAGGTGTCACTGTATCTACTGGTCAGGAATACTGGGTGATATTAGAGTCTATAATTCTACTGACAGGATAAAAATACGTGAAGGTGTCATAAAATCATCTGACATCAACTTTTAAAAATATGAGAGCTTTCCGAAGAGAAGGTAAATCTCAATATAAAGACTGAAACAACGCCTTAAAATTCTGAGGAGTGGAGTCAAAAGCCCCAGATGCAAGAATATGCCCGACTGGAAGGCCTCGATTTAGCATGATGACGGAGGAAGACAGATGGGGCGTGCAGTGGCGCGTTTTCTCGGCAGGCAATTTCACAACGCTGGGTACCCCCTTGGAATATGCTTCTGGCAGTGTGAATCTGAATGATATTTTCGTGCAAGGCTGTTTTTAACCATTTTTATCGTGAGCGCAGCGAGGGGGCGCCCACCATCTACTCGCTTGATTTAGTTCTGTTAGTGTCATTTTCTTTTATTTCAGCCTCCGTCAGCTTATTCTTTTTTTTTTTTACCAACACAGAATCTCTTAAGAAATTATTGTTTCCATTAACCCCTTCAGTGCCTAGTCACCGCCTGATTAAGGGAGATTGCAGGTTGTTTACAGGGGTCACTGACTAGAGGTGAGAGGTCACTAAGCAGAAGGGTGAGAGCAAAGGGGTGAGTGGGTGTGAGGGTGAGTGGGCAGCGGTTTAGAGTGGCTGTGTTTGTGGTAGTTGGCGTGTGGCTCTGGTTGGTTGGATGGTGGAAGGGGATCAAAGGTTATGCTCTCTGTGCTGTTCAGGGCGGTGTGCTGTGCTGTGCTGTGCCAATTGGTTACACCGACTGACCTGGCTCTTCCACGCATATAGGGTCTGAAGGGCGGCTTGATTGTCTGGCCTTCCTCTCTGCCTATGCGGTATTTGCTTTTATACATCTATCTATCTGTCTATTTATTTGTCTATCTGTCTGTGTGTGTGTGTGTGTGTGTGTGTGTGTGTGTGTGTGTGTGTGTGTGTGTGTGTGTGTGTGTGTGTGTGTGTGTGTGTGTGTGTGTGTGTGTGTGTGTGTGTGTGTGTGATTACAGATTTCATTATAGGTTTTCACTATTAATCAAGCTTTCCATATTCCTTCAGTTCACCTTCATAAACATTTCGAAAATACGGGATACGCCGCCAAATATGTCAGTGTCACGTCCGACAGGGAAAATCAGAGCCTCGTTTCTCTCTTTCCCCTCACCCTTCTCTCACTCAGGTCTATTCCTCTCCCCTCACTCTCCCCCACACCCTGGTCTCTCTCCCCTCACTCTCCCCCACACCCTGGTCTCTCTCCCCTCACTCTCCCCCACACCCCGGTCCCTCCCTTCTCCAGACCGAACCCACATATCTCATAGTCACGTTCCTCTAGCCCCTTTCCCTCTCTCTCTACTTTCTCTCTCTCTCTCTCTCTCTCTCTCTCTCTCTCCCAGCCTCCACGTCCCTCACACCTACTCATCTGGATCCATACATCTTGAAATCCCCTCTCCTCCTTCCCAATTTCCCATTTCCTCCCAATTCCCCACCCCCTCCCCATACATATCAAATCCCATTTCACCTACTCATCCCCTAATCCCTCCCAGTCCCACAATCCCAAAACCATTCTCTTGTACCCATAAATCTCAAGGTACACCTCCACCTTCACGGGTAAAGTAATAGAGGTGTTCGAATGTATAAGACAGATACAAGGGACAGACGGTGGAACAGATGACAGTAGTAGTGGTGGTAGTAGCAGCAGTAGTAGTAGTAGGGTAGTAGGGTTAGAAGGGTGGTAGAATACAGTGCACAGACGGTGAAACAGATTTGGTTGTAGACAGTAATGTAGTGCAGATTCGCGTAAGATGGCACAAATACACGGCCTAGCTAGTGAAACAATATAAAGCTAGTAGACAGTGGTATGGTGTTGAGTAGGAGGAGGGAAGGACAGATGTGAGATGGAGACAGTGAATCAGAAGACAGAGGTATGATGCAGTTTCGAGTAACATATAACAGATACATGCCCTAGACAGTGAAACAGAAGACAGAGGTAGTAGACAAAGTAGTGCTAAACTGGCGAAGAAAATCCCAAAACGGAAAGTGCTACAAGGTCAAAAGCAGCACAGCATAAGCTGTAATAAATCCTGCAGAAATCTTTAAAACACTGCAAAGAACATGGATAAAATTGGTAATGTTAATAAAAAAAAAAAATACGGCGCTAGATGGTCGTAAATATATCTAGATCCGGCGCTAAAAACACTAGTTATTTTGAGGTAAGACAGAAACAAGACACGGACGGTGAATTTGAAGACAGTGATATGGTGTAGGTCAGGAAGGTAGGACATTACAAAACACAGACGGTAAAACAAAATACATGGTAGCAGTGAAAAGGATAAATCACATATGAGTTAGGAGCAGAGCACGGCATATACAAGGTCAAGACGGTGAAACAGAAGACAGCTGGAGTGGACAGTGGTTAGCGTTAGAATTATACCCTTTCACCTTGCTCTCTCCCGCCCTCCAGTCCCACCTTGTCATCATCCTTACTTCCCCTGCTCTCCCCCAACCCCCAGTCCTCCCTTCCTTCCTTCTGCTTTCTCCCACCTTCAAGTCCTTCCATCTCCCCCTGCTCTCTCCCAGCCCCCCAGTCCTTCCTTCTTCTCCTACTCTCTCCCAGCCTCCACGCCTTCCTCCTCCCCTTCCTATCTCAACCCCACACCCTGTCCCTCTTCCTTAACTACGCCCACGCCCATATATCTCATCACGCCTGCCTCCCTTCATCCCTTACCCTGGGAGAACCACGTCCCATCTGCCTGGCGTCCATTTATTCCCCAACAACCCTCGTGATGGATGGACGCCCCGCTGAGGAGATAAATGAAGGGGAAGCCAGCAGATACACGGAAGCGGGGCGATAATGGCAAAAAATGTCGGCGCAGCTTCAGTTATCAGTTATCCATAGGGAATTTATAATGAGGTTGGCTTGTGTTACGTTCGTCCATCACTTATTTCTCCTTATTCATTTCATTCTTTCCTTAGATAAATGGAGAGGAACTACACAGATAAATGGATGCGCTGTGTTAATGGCAAAAAAATCTGTGCAAATCGAGTCATCAGTTATCCATAGGGAAATTTTAGTGAAGTTTGGCATAGATTTCTCCATAATGCATTTTCTTTATTTTTTTCTTTAATCCTTGAGATAAATGAAGAGGAGCCACAAAGATTCACGGAGGGGGTGATATAATGGCAGAAATATTGATACAGTCTGAGTTACATGTTCTCTCTAGGGAATATGTGGTGAATCTTGGCTGTGATAGGTTTGCCCACAATGTTCATTATTATTATTATTGTTATTATTATTATTATTATTATTATCATTATTATTATTACCATATTTTTATTTGTATTTTTATTATTATAATTATTATTATTCTTATTATTATTATTATTATTAACACTGTTTTCTTCTTTAATCAACTGCGTAAACATAGGGAAGCTCCTCGAAACACACAGAAGCTGTGTAACAATGGCATAAATTTTGAAATAAGAATCGAATTATTGCACTTTCTTCTACCATCTACCTGGTTATTTAATCCGGCAGCCGCCCAGTAGTGAAGGGGTTAATGGAGGCTATTATCTACCCCCTCCAGTAAGAAAGAGAGAGAGAGAGAGAGAGAGAGAGAGAGAGAAATGGATAACATCATCGGTGGATACTACGAAATGAAGGGGTTAAATTTTCTTTGTCACATTTATTTCTTTGTTAACTTATTCCAAGGAAGGATTTTTACTTGTTCGTTTTACCTTCAGACGATTTTACTCTCCTTAAGACATGGTTTTCGAACTCAAGGGGTTAGAAAGTCTTTAATAACTCCTAATTACTCCGTCTGTTATAAAGATGCCTTCAAAGTTTAATTTATTTGTCTAAAGGCGCGAAAAATAAACCATAAAGGACGGCAGTGGGTTGAAGAAATTAATGCTTTACAATCCTGTGAAAAAAAAAAATGGAAGCGAGGTAATAACAGTGAGATGTCGGTAAATAAGCACACACACACACACACACACACACACACACACACACACACACACACACACACACACACATGACGGGTTAAGCGTCTCTGTGCCCGGGTCATCCATAATAGTTTTATTTTTGTATCCGGATCATCCCCGTAGCCAAACTTGATCCGTCACGCCCCCTTCCTCTCCCCTTCTCCTCTTCTTCCCATCCCCTTCCTCTCTCCTTCCCCCTCCCTTTCCTCTCTCCTTCCCCCTCCCTTTCCCCTCTCCTCCCCCTACTTCCTTTTATTTTTATCTCTTCACGTTTTCTCGTTTCCTCAATTCCTCCTCACATTTCCCGTCCCTTCTCTTCTCCCACCCTTTCCCTTATTCTCCATCTTCCCTCCTCCTTTACCCACCCCCCTCCTGCCATCTTCTCCCATCCTTTCCTCTACTCCCATCTCTTCCCATTTTCTCACCGTCCCTTCTCCCCCAACTCCCTTTTTCTATTGCTCCCCACTCCCTCTGCCTGCCTTCATCTCTCATTCCCCCTCCTCACTCCTCTTCCCACATCCAACTTCACCCTCCCCTCATCCCCCTTCCACCTCTCCTCCCTACTCCTCCCTCACCCTCCCCTCATCCCCCTTCCACCTCTCCTCCCTAATCCTCCCTCACCCTCCCCTCATCCCCCTTATTCCCCCTCCCCTCACATCACCCCTCCACATGTCCTAAGCCACCCGACTTAATTTCACTCAGACCTGGCGTTTTGTAACTAAAATTTTCGTTTCTCTGACTATCACTTTAATCCCTCAGGTGTCACGATACCTTTTATACCTCAGTCTTCCTACAAATTTTTACTCGCCTTCAGAGATGCGTTTGGTACTGAAGAAGCTAAAAAATAATAATAATAATAAAGAAAAAACTACTAAAAGAAACTCGATTAATCCCTTCAGCACGATGGTAGTTTTTATTTATTTTTCACCGCCAGACGATTTTGATTTTTTTTTAAACCTAGAAGAGATTGCTGATCATGAGAAGGCTAAAAACAGTCTCCATTTACCCCCTCATGACCTGAACAACTCTATTATTCTCTTCTATGTAAAGCCAGACGACTATATTGAAGTGAGAGCGAGCAGGACCCTAAGTGTATCAATATTGTCACTATTAACCCTCTCATGGTCGGGACAACTCTTAATCTTCTATTCCAGCTAACTCCAGACCATTTTATTCAGGTGACTGACCCGTATTCTCGTCGGGTAAGGAAGCTCCCTAACACCTTTTCAATAGCTCCTTATTTTTGGATACGAGTGGTGTGTATCCCTTTGTACGTCAGTTATGCAGAGTATGGCGATACTGGAAGGATTTACTCAACACAGAAGAGGACGGTAAGGTGTAATAAGCAAAATGAATCGCTTAGGAGGAGGTGTTAGGGAGCTTCCTTACCTGATGAAAGTACAGGCCAGTGAGGTAGCCTATAGGAGCCTGAGAGTGTTAACCCCATAATTACCAATACTTCTTGTTTATATTTCTTTTACTACCCCTCAAGGATTTCATGACTTCCTTATCATACAGTGACGTCATTTTTTTTTACTTCCTTCTCGCTGGTGCCAGACGATTTTACTGAGCTCAGAATAACCTCCCTTGCAGAGAAAAAGTGACGTTTATATCTAACCCCTCCAGTTCGAGAAGCCTATCATGAGCTGCGCTGAGTCAAGAAATAGCAAGGATAATGTCAAAGTGCGTCCTCGATATGAAAGGGTTAAAAACAGACGTCTAGTAGTGATGGGGCTAATTAAGGTGCTATTAAGTTTTCCTAAGCGCCTCCTTCACTCACGGCCCATTTACTCCAAAGTCATAATTAGACTGTCATTAGCACACTACCACTCACTCATTAGTCAAAGCAGTAATTAACAGCTAATTGTATCAAACGGCTGGAAAAACCTTACATAATTTTTCAGGTCAGTCTTTCCTTACGCAATATTATGCTACCCGTTTCACATAAGTCTTCATAAAGATATAAAAACAAAGATCAAGAAAGGTTTGCAAGAATAACCCAAGAGAGGCGTTAATGTTGTAAAGGGATTATTGAACGTGTTCCCGCCTCCCAAAGTAATTAAAATCCTTAGACTAGCAAGACTGAAGTATCTAAGACGTCATCGAACTGAAAACGTTAATGAATCCACAACTACTGACAACTGATCTTCCCTCTTTTCTTTTTGCTTTTTTTTTTGTGGGGGGGGGGGGCATAGATCAATGTCATCAATGTCGTTTGCTTCAGCTTCAAGACTAAAATTTCAAGGTTCATGGGAAGAAAAGCAAGAGAAACAGGATTTTTTTTTTTTTTTTTAAGCCGATAGAACATAATGTGAGTTACATTTTTGGCTCACCTTTTATTTACGGAACGAAATAATAGTGTTTGCCCAGCCCCAGCTCCTACCTCCGCCTAAAAGGAAGGGGAAGGCAAAAGAAAGATGTGTTATTGTAAGTACGAAGCTTCACTATACTGCACGAGTAACAGTGTCAAGACGCAGTGGCATAGTAGATGAACATTTAACCCAGACGGTGTGTAGGAGTGCCCGCCTCTGAGACCCCGCATGAAACCCAGGATAATCATCAATTAGGCGGAAGGTGGTGCAGGTGTGGGTTATCGCCGAACCAATTCCACCCCACATTCTATATATCTCACCAACTTGGATATATGTCGCGAAGAGTTTCGAGGATACTTGTTGTTAAATGTGCTTTAGATATTCCTTCCTTGTGTCACGCATCTTCTTCTCGACACTCGTTAATTTGGCGTAAGATGTTAGTTTTCTTAGTCACTGCCTTTCATACATACACCTTCTTTTTTGGATAATCGACATTAATTATACTCCTGATATTACTCTTCATAATTGGTGGCTCTCACTCCTCACCCTTAATCTCTCTTTATAAACACTCGCATTTCTCCTTGTTAATTGTGTTATTACTGTCCTTATTTACTGTGTCTCACCCCTCATCTACCAACTCTCCCTTCATAAACACTCACATCTATTCCTGTTATTTATACCGTTGATATTACTCTCCTTATTTACTATCTCTCACTCCTCTCCCTCCATCTCCTTCCATAACCACTCACATCTCTTCCTTGTTTATATCCATACTTCAGTCTCACCCAGCCTCATCCCTTTACGCCTTTCATACCGGTATTCTCTTTCTCTCTCTTTCATCTTACATCCCACATCACCTCACACCCTCTTCTTCCTATCCAGTCATCTCTCTTTCTCCTGATATCCTATCCACTATACTTTCACACCTTCATTCTTCTTACACCCGCCTATCCTCCTGCTTTCCCAGCATCCTACGTCCCACCTCCCCGCCCCATCAACTCTTCCCTTCCCCCTCACTCACTCATACTTTCCTAATAACATACTTCCTAACTTCTCACATCCTAAACAACACCCGTCACTCACAATACCTTATACCAGGAACACCCGTCACTCACAACACCTTATACTCATACCCAAGAGCCTCTAGCACCGTCAAACATACACTAGCACCCCCATTCACTCATATCACCAAAGCCTCACTCATACCACCACAACACACTTCACCCTCACAAATACACCCTCACCATGACAGATCAACCTCATCTTCAACTCGCATCACCAAACCCTGACTCATCACCACATCACACACTTCACTCTTACTCACCCTCACCCTAATCTTCCACTCCCATCACCAAACCCTGACTCATCGCCAAATCACACACCTCACCCTCATCTTCCACTAGCATCAAGAAACACCACCTCACACACTGTCAAATCTCATCCTCTCACATCTCACCCTCACATATCCTCCCACACCTCACCCTCACAGCTCACCCTCATCTCCCGCCACAACACCATCTCGTAGGAAGTATCACTCGACCAGGATTATTGAAGGGGAGAGTTGGTTCTTTATGAGCGTTCTTGGGGTGAGCTTGATGATGCGAAAGTTATGATGAATCGAAGCCCCGAGACGTTTTATTTAATATTGGACGAGACGCGGAGAGATGGAGGCGGAGGAGGAGGAAGGAGATGAAGATGAGGAGTGGTGAGAAGGATTACTGAATGAAAGAGAATAGAAGGAAGGAGTGAAAGAATAAGGATTGAAACCTCGAGCCGTTTTCTTAATATCGGAGGACACGCGGAGATACGGAGGAGGAAGAGGAGGAAAATGAAGAAGAGGATGAGTACTGAGGAGGATTATGGAGTAGAGGAAGAAGAGGGCTACAATGAAACTAGAGGAGAAAGAAGGTGCGAAACATGAACTCCACACCCGTTTTATTTAATAATGGAGAAGAAGGAGTGAGATGCATAACGAAGGAGGAGAACAAGAGGATAAGTACCAAGAAGGATTTGGGACGAGGAAGAGTATAGACATTAAATGCAACGAATGCTGTGAAACAGAAAGAGAAGATCTGTGAGGTACTATGAACACTAGGAGGGGAGGAGAGCAACGAAAACGAATGTAATGTATATAAAATGACGATGACTTACTGCATACAGAATCGATCGGAAGAAAGGACAAGAGGAATAGAGATGGAGCAGGAAGGAGATGAAAATGATACGTATCGAGAAGGAAACGGAAAAGGAAATATACATCTACGGAAAGAAAAATGTAGCCAATGAAGGAGAACCGAAGAAGAACTGGGGGAAGGAAGGAACACACTAAAAGCGAGAATTCTTTTCTTCGACGGAAAATTTTTCTGACGGAAAATTCTCTTCCGACGGAAAAAATTTTCGACAGAAAATTTTTTTCCTGACGGAAAACTTTTCTCGACAGAAATATTTTTTCGACGGAAATTTTTTTTAGATGGAAAATCTTTTCCCGTTGGAAAAGTTTTTCCCGACGAAAAAATTATTCGACAGAAAAATTTTTTTGATTTTTTTTTTTCCCCCCGACGGAAAATTATCGTCCGGCGGAAATGTATTTTTCTGACGGAATCTTTTCCGACAATTTTTTTCCGACAAAGTTTTTTTCCGATCGAAAATTCTTCCGACACAAAGTTTTTTTTTTCGACCGAAAACTTTTCCGACAAATTTTTTTTCGCGACAGAAAATTATTTCCCGGCGGGAAATTTTTCCCGACAGCAAAAATAATTCCCAAGGAATTTTTTCCGACAGCGAAACTTTTTCCGACGGAAATTTTATCCGACGGAAAATTTTCTCCCGACGGAAATTTTTTTCGACGGAAAATTCTTTCCCGACGGGAAATTTTTTCTATCTATCTATCTATCTATAGCCCGACGCCCTAATCCCGCAAAGGGTGGCCGCAGACAAAACGCCTCCAAGTCACTCTGTCACCCACCATTTGACTCCCCTCCCCCCAACTCACCCCCCCCTCCCTCATATACCTCTCAACTCCATCCCTCCACCTCATCCTCGGTCTACCCCTCCCTCTCCCTCCCTCCACCTCACCTACATACACCCTCTTAGTCAGTCTTTCATTCTCCATCCTCTCCACATGTCCAAACCACCTCAGTGTATTTCTCCTAATCTTTTCAACCACATCCACATCTACCCCACAACGTTCCTTCACTTCTTCATTCGTCAACCTGTCCCTCCATGTCACTCCACATGCTCCTCTCAAGTAACTCATTTCCACTGCTCTCACTCTTGACTTGTTCCCCTCTTGCAAGGTCCACGCCTCGCTTCCATACGTCAGGGTAGGGATCACAATACCATCATGCAGTGACTTCTTAACTTCCATACTCACCTCCCTATTTCTCATCACTGCTTTCAGTGTGCCAACAACCTTCCTTCCCTGCTGTACCCTTTCACGTACTTCATCCCCCGACGGAAAAAGCGGAAAATTTTAAAAGGGAAAAATTTTTTCGGACAAAAATTTTTTTTCGGCTGAAAATTTTTTCCCAAGGAAAGTCTCTCGACGGAAAAAAAAATTTCGACAGATAATTTTCTTCCGACGGAAAAATTTTTACGGCAGAATTTTTTCCGACGGAAAACTTTGTTCAGACGAAGTTTTTTCCGACGGAAAAATTTTTATGGCGGAAAATTTTTTCCGACAGAAAATTCTTTCCCGATGGGAAATTTTTCTCTGAAGGAAAAATGATTTCCGACAAAATTTTTTTCCGATGGAAAATTTTTTTTCCGGCGGAAATTATTTCCGACGGGAAAATTGTTCTCCATAGTTATTCCTTCTTCCCTGTTTGCTGAACTGTTACGATTTTTTTCTTTTTCTCATATCCTCTAGACCATTCACAAAAGCATTATATTATTTTGCTTTTCTATTTCATACATCACAATTTTTTCTTAAGTCCAACTTTTTATTTTTTTTCCTTTTACCCCATAAATATTACAAATGATTTCGATTATTCACGAAATGATTCTTTTATTTTCTTATACATTACACATTTCTGTAGATAATTCATGGGCAGTTTTTTCAGTCTTCCGTAGTTTGTGCCAAGTTTCCTGGTAAAAACCCCTCACTCCCTCATCCCCAATGACAATATATAACCTAATTCCACCCCTCTTCATCCCTTGCTCTGGGTATGGCCTCTCCCCCTCATCTCCCTCACCCCACAACTCTGCGTATGACCAAGCCCCACCCTATCCCTTACTCAGGATATGCCCCTTCCCCCCACCTCTCTCACCCCACAACACTGAATATTCCCCCACCTACCTCATCCCCCAACCTTCGATACACCCTCACCCCCTTCCTGTACCCCCATCACCCCCTCACTCCTCCCTCACCCCTCTTCACCCCCATCTGACACATCTTTTAATAAGCTTTCATTCCACCTCCTTTATCCTTACCTTTTTTGTGTATATGCTCCACTTCACCATCCCTTGGTTATCCCTTTCCATCCCGTCCCTCGCCTTATCCTCTGGCATCCCTCCCTCCCTCCACTTCCCTATCCCTTTGTAATCCTTCTCCCTACCCCCTCTCAGCTCTCACTAATCCAAGGTAATCCCCTTTCCTTTATCCCTCTCCACAGTCCCCCTCCTTTACCCCTCCTCTACTGTCCTCCTCTACCTCTTCTTCCCTCTCCCTTACCCCCTCCTCTGCCCCTTTTCCTTCCCCTCTCTTATTCCCCTCTCAATACCCATCCCCCTTCCATTACCCCTCCCCCAGTCCCCTCTCCCCTCTCAAACTCCCCTCACCAGCCTCGCTCCCCTCCTCTACTCCCTCTCCACTCACCTCAGGTCTGTAATTCTCATGGTCTTGCACTTCAGCCACCCCCCCTCTTTATTTTCCAGCCCCATCACGCCCCTTGCACTTCGCCCCTTACACTCCCATCCCTACCCCACCCTCCTTTCCCCATATTCCCCACCTTCTTGACCATACACAGCACTTACCTATCCTGAACAGTTCCAGCACTTACCTTACCCGTACCCCATTTCATCCCCTTGCCCCCCAAAATAAGTTCTAGCTCCAGTTATTTCCCTCAAGATTCCATGGCCCTCGTCGCCCTAGCCCCGATGAGACTCCTGTCCCATATAGTTCGAACCTAATGAAGCTTCCTATTCGAAGCCTCATTAAGCTCCTGCCTCGAAAAATCCCAGTCCCTCAACACCCCCTTCCCCTAAAAGTCCCATGACCCAAGTAGCCCCATCCTTATTAAGCCCCTTGATCTCCCAGCCCATAACCCAGCCCCCCTGCCCCGTCTAGCCCCATTACTCCACTAATCCCCGTGCCCCGTCATTGCAGCCCCGAGACACCGGTATGTACGAGTGTCAAGTGTCAACCACGCCGCCCATATCACACTTCATCCAGCTCAAGGTCGTCAGTAAGTCACACTATATATTTCTCTGTTTACCTTACTTTCCGTTCTCTGTAGTGCCACTCCTCTCCCTCTCTTGTTTGTTGTTTGTCCTGTTACTACTTCTCTCTCTCTCTCTCTCTCCTGTTTCTACCAGCTTCCTCCCTCTCTGTTTGTGCATCTCCTTCTGTTTGCAGCCTCCTGGGCCTCCACCACGCCGCCCATCTCACACCTCATCCAGCTCAGCGTCTACACACCTGTTTGTTTGCCCTTAGCCCTTCTCTGTTTGTGTCGCCTTCCTCCCTCTGTCTGTTTGTGTCACCCGTTGTTTGTTTCCCCCGCCCTCACGTGTTTGTAAATCCCTTAAATCCCCTTGGGTTGTTTGTAGTTTATATTCTTTTTCATTTTATATCTCTCTTCATTTGTGTCACTTTTTGTTTGTTTATCCTCCTTCTTCTCTCTGTTTGTTTGTTTATCCTCCTCCCTCTGTTTGCTTACCCACTCCCCTCTTCCTTTCCACCCCTCTTTGTCAGTTTGCACCTCTTTTTGTTACCCCCCCTCCTCCTCTGTTTGCCTCACTTTCTCCCTCTCTGTTTGCTTATCCTCCTCCCTCTGTTTGTTTCCTTGTTTACTACCCCCTCCCTCTGTTTCCCCTTCGCCCTTCCTTTGTTTACCTTCTCCCCTTCTGTGTACCTCTCCGTTTCATTGTTTAAGTACCTGCCACAGTGTGCTTGTTTACTTACACCATCACTCTGTTGTTGTGACTCTCTCTCTCTCTCTCTCTCTCTCTCTCTACCATGTTCAAGAAAGGTGTCTAATCCTCTTTAACGCCACTTCTATACTCTTAACATCCTCTATAATCCTTTTAACCACTCTTTCCCACTCCTTTGGAAACCTTATAATTCTCCTACACAGCTCTAAAATGTTCTAAAAGGTCCTGATTTCTTGTATAACCCTCTGTAATCCCCCTTTAAAAATTCTATAACACTTATAATCCCCTTTCATCGCCTCAGACAGCTTTAGAACTATACTACAATGCTCTATAATGTTCTATGATCGCTCTACCTTCCCTGAGTCTCATCTCCACCCACAGAGCCCAGTAAGACTCTAGTATCTAACCCTCTATAATGTTCTATAACTTAACTCCCCTGCAATGCTTTAAATGCTCTATAATCCCTCTATAATTGCTCCTAACCCCTCTAACTCCTCTAAATACTCTCTCAAATGCCCTAAATCCTCTCTATAATTTTCCATAACCCTTCTTACTACCCAAAAAGGTTTCAAATCCTCTATATCCCCTCTCTAATGCTCTGTAACTCTTCTAACTCCCCTAAAATGCTCTTTCACCTCTGTAAGTCCCCTAAAATGCTCTCTAACCTCTCTAACTTCCCTAAAATGGCTTCTAACCCCTCTAACTGCCCTAAAATGCTCTCTAACCTCTCTAACTGCCATAACTGCTCTCTAACCTCTCTGACTCCCATAAAATGCTCTCTAACCTCTCTGACTCCCTTAAAATGCTCTCTAACCTCTCTGACTCTCCTAAAATGCTCTCTAACCTAACTCCCCTAAAATGCTCTCTAACCTCTTTAACTCCCCTAAAATGCTCTCTAACTCCCCTAAAATCCTCTCTAACCTAACTCCCCAAAATATTCTCTAACCTCTCTAACTCTCCTAAAATGCTTTCTAACCAATCTAACTCCCCTAAAATGCTCTCTAATCTCTCAAACTCCCCTAAAATGCTCTCTAACCTCTCTAACTCCCCTAAAATGCTCTCTGACTCCTCTAATATGGTCTCTAACCTCTCTAACTCCCATAAAATGCTTTCTAGCCTCACTAACTCCCTAAAATGCTCTCTAACCTCTCCAACTCCCTTTAAATGCTCACTAACCTCTCTAACTCCCCTAAAAATGTTCTCTAACCTCTATAACTTCCCTTAAATGCTCTCTACCCTCTATAACCTCCCCTCTCTCCCCACAGAACCCCACACCAGCATCCTAGGGGGCCCGGACATGTATCTCAACAGGGGTTCAACGATAAACCTCACGTGTGTGGTGGAGTTCAGCCCGGAGCCACCTGATTACGTCTACTGGAACCACAACAATCAGGTGAGAGGAGAAAACGAGAGAAAAGAGAAGAAGTGAGGAGAGAAAGAGAGGGGAGAGAAAAGAGAGAAAAAGAGGGGGAGGGAGAGTGAAAAGTTCAGTTCACAGCCACCTCATTATGTCTCCTGGAACCACAACAATCAGATGAGGGAGGAGAGAAAAAGAGAGAAAAGAGAGGAACTGAGGAGAGAAAAGAGAGGAAGAGAGGAGAGAAAAGTGAGGAAGAGAGGAGAGAAAAGAGAGGAAGAGATGGGAGAAAGAGGGAGGGGGGGAGACGCAGAAGGTGGAGGGAGAGTGGAGAGTTCACTTCACAGACACCTAATTCTGTCTACTTGAACCACGAGAAACTGGTGAAGAAGGAAAAGGAGGAAAGGAATGGAAGGAGAGAAGCTAAAGGAAGGGATATAGAGAGGAGAAAGAGAGGGGAGAGAGAAGGAGGGAGAGGAAGCGAGATGGAGAGAGTGAAGAGAGTTAAGTTGGGAGCCGCCTAATAATGTTTACTTGAACACAACCATCAAGGGAGATAGGGAGAGAGGAAGGGAAGAAGGGAGGAGAGAGAGAAAAGAGATGTATGAATGAGGGAAGGAGGATGACAAAGAGAGGGAGGGGGAGAGAGAAAGTGGGGGAGGGAAAGGGAGGAGAGAGAAGAAAGATGCATGGGAGAAAGGAAGAGGAATAAAGAGAGGGAGAGGGATAGAGAGAGAGGGAGAAGGAGGGAGAATGAAGGGAAGGGTTCGGTCCAGAGCCGGATGATCATGTCTACTGGAACAACAACCAGATGAGAGAGGGAGGAGGGGGAGGAAAGGGAGGGTCTGTGAAAGGGAGAGGTAAGAGGAGAGACAGAGCGAGGGGGAAGAGAAGAGTTAGAGAAAGGGAGAAGGAGATAGGCATGGGAGAGAGGGAAGGGAAAGGGGATTGGGAGGGGGAAGGGATGGGGAAGGGGGAAGGAGAAGGGGAATGGTAAGTGGAGGAGGAAGAAGAGTGGTAAGGAGAGGAAGAAGGAAGAGGAAGAGCATGAAGAAGAAAGGGAGAAGAGAGGAAAGAGAAGGAGAGTGAAGGAGAGGAGAAAAGACAGAAGGGAAGAAAGACAAGGGAACGTGGGAGGCGAGAGAGATGGGAAGACAAGGAGGAGGAAGAATGGGGAAAGAGGAAAAACGAGAGAGAGAGGGGGGAGGGAGGGGGGGGAATGGAGGGGAAAGGGTCCAGTCTGAAACCTGCAGAGTTCGTCTACGTAAATCAAAACAACCAGGTCAGATTGGGGAAGTCAGGGGAGGGGGAAGAGTAGAGGGGAACGGGAGGGGTAGAGGGGAGGGTGGAGGGGACAGGCGCAAGGGGAAGATGTAAAGGGGATGGTGGAGGGGACAAGAGAGAGGGGTAGAGGTAGAGGGGAGGGTGGAGGGCGAGAGAGAGAAGGGGAGGGGAACGAGGTGAGAGGGAGGAGCGGGAGAAGGAGGGGGAATAGAGGATAGAGGGGAGAGAACGAGGGCAGCAGTAAAAGGAGAGGAGAGGAGGGACGGTGAGGGAATGGGAGAGGAGAAAGAGAGGAGTAGAGAGAAAGAGAGGAAAGGCTGGGGGTAGGAGGAGAATAGAGGACAGGAAAGGAACGAATGGGGATAGAAATGAGAGAAAGGGGAAAGGAGAGGGAGAGGTAAAGAGAGAGGAAGAGGAAAAGAGAGAGGGAAAGGGAAAGAGACCATGGAAGGGGGAGTGGGGAGATACAAACAACATAAGTGGAGCTGAGGAGATGGGGGGAGAAAGTGTAAAGGGGGAGAGGGAGAGGGAAATGCGCGGGGTGTGGGAAGTAACATGGGGATGTGAGGCGTGTTAGGGAAGGAAGGAGAGGAAGAGAGAGTGGAGGAGTGCTAGGGAAGGAGGGGGAGAGGGGAGAGAGAAGAGAAAGGAACGTGGGAAGAGAAAGGGTGCAAAAGGGAGAAGGTTAAGAGTGGCAGAATGAATGGCAGGGAAGAGAACTGGGAAGGAGAAGGAAAGGTAATTAAAGATGGAGGGAATGGGAAGAGGATAAGAATGATGGGAAGAGAAGGAGAGTGAGTGATGTGGACAGAGTGTGGGTGAAGGTGAAATTGAGGAGGTGAGGGTCTTAAATACAGCCCTCATTAACGCGTTCACTTCTAAGGGGCTGGTGGTAGCTGGTAGCGAACATCATCCACTCACTGATGTAGTGCTACCTCCTTCTTCCTTCACCTTTATCATTCTTTTTCTGTCTGCTTTCCCTGTTTTCAATTTTCTCCCAACCTTTCTTCTTTCCACTTCTGGTGACTCTACACTGCATGAGAAGTCTAATGGTTTCCTGTAACCCAGGAATCCATTAGCAATACTGAATGGTAACCATATAACCAAATTATGGAGTACGGTGGAGCCCACTATGCCCCTGTTAATTGGGTGGAGATGCACCAATGCGGCGTTCATCCAGGAACCCAACTTCAGACTTCCCCGCACCTATGGTTAACGCTGTTTGCCGTAAGGAAACATCAGTACACTGCACGGACGGCCCTGCAGGGGCGATTGCTTGCCTGCTGTAGATGGGTCTGCTTAGCCAGACACTCTGGGTTACTGAAGAACAACTACTAAGGGACTGGTGAGGTTAGCACATAAATGTGACTACTACTCATTTCATTCATGTTATTTAACTTAACACCACACTTTTTGTTCACTTTTTAAGGAAACGCTTTGCCACTATTATTTCCTTAACAGAAAATTTTGCTTAGTCGTCTGAAATGCAGAAAGTTAAAAGAGGTTCCAAATCAACCTTTCCTCTGCTGTGGTCACACGTTGGCATTTTATCAAAGCAAACGCCACATTTCTTATTTCCAGATATTTAGCTGTTTATTTGTTCGCTCTGGCTATCTACCATTTCTTTTCATTCAGCTTAGGAGAGACGTACTGAACTGCAAGATTTGGGAAGATAACAAGCCTTTTCTTAGCTGAATAAAGCAGTATCAAAGGACCAAGAATAAATCAATACGTGACAGGAATGCAGGGGTTAATGAAGGCCATATCCGTTTCCAAAAATCTAATCCTAAGGTGAAGAAAATCGTCTGGAGATAGCAAGAATAAAATAAGAGAGAGAGAGAGAGAGAGAGAGAGAGAGAGAGAGAGAGAGAGAGAGAGAGAGAGAGAGATAGGTACCTATTTTTTATCTTTTTCTTTCTTTAACTCAATCACAATTTTTTAAAGGAATATATGGATGATGTGTTTTTCATCTTTTTTCCTGTTTCATTTTCCTTCTTAATCCCATCTCCATCTCCTTAACCTGTGTTTTCAATTTTTTTTTTTTTACTTAGTTCCTCCTTCCTTCTCCTTCTTACCCCTTCTCCATCTCCTCGTTCTGTTCTTTCTCTTTCTCCGTTTATCGCTCTTCCTTCGTTCTCCCCTTCTTAATCGGCCATCGCAGTGTGTTTCTTTTGCTTTAATTGCGTTCGTTTCACTCTCTCTCTCTCTCTCTCTCTCTCTCTCTCTCTCTCTCTCTCACACACACACACACACACACAGTTCCTCCACCTCCTTCCTCCGCCTCATCTCCTTCATTCTTTTCTCTCTCCCTCCACCACCCTCTCATTTCTCTCGTTTCCCTCTTCTCTCGTTCTCTATTTTTTTTTTCTTCTCTCTTTCTCCTCTCTTCTTTATTTCTTCAGGTCTTCCTCCTCAATTTCCCTCATCTTCAAGTAAATTTATCATCGCATTTTTCTTTCTCTCCCTCTTTTTCCTTACTTTTATCATTATCTCTGTATTAACTCCTTCTTCTTCTTCCTCTTCTTCTACTTCTTCTTCTTTCTTCTTCTCTCTCACTCTTCTCTCCTTCATCTCTTCCTCCCCATCTTATATTTTCCTCTTCATTTTCACACATCTTTCTTACTGTATTTCTCCTCCACTCTTCCTCTTCCTTCCATTCTGTCTTTCATTTTCCTTTACCATGATATATTCCTCCTTTTCCTCCAATATTTTCTTCCAATATCATCTGTCTTTCCGTCCATTTCCCTCCAGATGTCCTCTCCATTTTTCTCTCCTTCCACTATCCTCTCCTTCTTCCTCCCCAAATTATTCTTAATTCTCCTAAACTCTCTCTCTCTCTCTCTCTCTCTCTCTCTCTCACGTTTTTTAGGCTCCACACTTAAGTCCAATCAGTTAATCCTTCCTGCCTTTTTTCTTTCTTTCGGGTCTTTCAATTTCGTCGTCATCATCATCATCATCTTCTTCCTCCTCCTCCTCCTCCTCCTCCTCTGTCTTCTTCTTCTTCTTTCTTCTCATTTCACTCTCTTCTCATCTGCCCATCTCCTAGTCTCTCTCCCTCCTTCTCTCTCCTTTCCTACTCAAGCCTCTCTTTCTCTTCTCACTCCCTTTTTTCATACCGTTTCCTCCCTCCATCACCTCACCCTCCCTCTGTCATCTTCTTCCCTCCCTCCCTCCCTCCCTCTCTCTTTCGCTTCTTTCAATCTCCTTTTTAACTCTCTCCCTCTTCCCCTCCTCCTTTTCTCCCTCATTCTCCCTCCCTCCATCCTTCTCTCTTTCATCCCCCTCCATCTCCCTTTCAACTCTCTCCCTCCAGCCCTCCTCATTTTCTCCCTCATTCCCCCTCCCTCGATCCTTCTCTCTTTCATCTCCCTTCATCTCCATTTCACTTCCCTCCCTTCCTCCCTCTCTCTTTCATCTTCCTCCCTCCATCCTTTATTTCTCACCATCTCTTTCACTCCCTCCATCTCTCTAAGTCCCCTTCCCTCCTTCATCTCTCTCCGCTCTCCTCTCTCATCCCTCTCTCTCTCTCCATCCACCTCCCTCCTGCATCTCTCTCCATCCACCTCCCTCCTTCACCTCTCTCCATCCACCTCCCTCCTTCACCTCCCTCCTTCACCTCTCTCCATCCACCTCCCTCCTTCACCTCTCTCCATCCACCTCCCTCCTTCACCTCTCTCCATCCACCTCCCTCATCCATCTCTCTCCACCCACCTTTCTCCTTCGTCATTCTCCACCTCCCTGCCTCCTTCACCTCCTTCATCTCCTCCTTCAAAGTCTCTCCGATAGCCTAAGTAATCTGGTTAGGACTTAATGCGGTAATGCTCCTTTAACAACGTCTTGATGTCGCCTTTATGGGCTCCTTTTCACTCCCAATTACTCCTTCACCTTCCTTCCTTTCTTATTTTCTTCTAATTTTCTTCCTTCTTTTCCTTCTGTCGTCTTTCCTTACGTCTTTAATTTCTGTTCCTTTTCTTCCTTTCTTGTCTCCTTTGTCCTTCTGCTTCCTCTATTTTCCTGCTTCCTTTCTTTCCTTTCCTCTTATTTTCATTTTATTTTCTTCTCTTTCTTCTTTCTTTTTCCTTACCTCTTCATTTTCCATCCGTTTTCTTCCTTTCCTGCATCCTTTCGTCTTTCCCTCCAACCTTTCCCTTCTTTCTTCTTTCCTTCCATTCTTTCTCCCTCTTCTCTCTCACCTACAACACTCACTTTCCTTCCCTCTTTGAATTCTTTCCTTCCTTCCTTCTTTCCTTCCTCCCTTTCTCTCCCTCCCTCACGTCCTCCTTCCTTCCCTCAATTTTCCCCCTTCCTTTCTCTCTGTCACTCAAACCTTCCTTCCCTCCCTTAAGTTTTTTCCTTACTTTCTCTCCTTCCTTCCTCCCTCACCCCTTGCTTCACCGCATCTTCTCTCCCTTCCACAGGCACAATTCCCTTTCTCCCTCTCTCATCAACATCCTCCTTTTTTCCTCCTCACCTCCCTTATCTCCTCTCCGCCACTCCGCCTCCCTCTCCCTCCCTTCCTCCTTATTCCCTCCCACTGATGGAGATATTTTCCTTTCTTCCTTCTTCCTCTCTTTCCCTTCCCTCTGTCCTCCTCTCCTCCCGTCCTGCTCTCTCTCCCACTCACTTCCTCCTTCTCCCTTCCTCTTTCCTGCTCTTCCTTTCCTCTTCTTCATGCCCGAGATATATTGGTCTCCCTCACTCCCTCGCTCCTTTCTCTCCCTCTCTTCTCCCTTCCATAGGTAGTCATTTTCCTAATGTTCCTCTCTCCCTCTCTTCCCTCTCCTTCCTCCCTCCATTTCCTCCCTCTCTCTCTCTCTCTCTCTCTCTCTCTCTCTCTCTCTCTCTCTTCTACTCTCCTCTTCTCTCTCTTTTCTCCCTCCCACAGCAAATTTCCTCCCTCTCCCTCTTCCCTCCCTTCCTCCCTGGAGAATGACTAACATATTGCACCCTATTTTTCACCTCCTCCTCCCTCTCCCTTTCTTTTCTCATTCATCTCACCTCTTCTTTCTTCGTATTTTTTCTCCTTTGTCCCTCTCTCTCTCTCTCTCTCTCTCTCTCTCTCTCGCTCGCTCGCTCGCTCTTTTTCTTTACCACAATTCCTCCCTCTCCATCAATCTCTTTTCCCCTGCCTCTCCCCGTCTCCTTATCGCTATCTATCTCGATTGTGTTTTACATTTCCATATTCATGTTCTCTCTCTCTCTCTCTCTCTCTCTCTCTCTCTCTCTCGCTCTCTCTCTTTCTCTCTCTCTCTCTCTCTCTCTCTCTCTCTCTCTCTCTCACCTAGATATTTGATGATGATGATGATGATGATGATGATGATGATGATGATGATGATGATAAAAAAAATAGTACCGAGAATAAAGAAACGTCAGAATCAATGTCTGCTGACCCACCCACCCCTTTTATTTAATTATTTTCTTCCCTCTTAATTTCCAGATTATTTTCAGGAACAAATAATATCGAGTTTTCATGCATTTTTTCCTCTCTCTCTCTCTCTCTCTATTTCGTGTCCTATATTTTCCTCTCCCTTCCTCTTCAACACCCTTTTTCCTCCACCCAAACCATTTTAACATTTTTTTTCTCTCTTGCCTCCCCTCCTCCCCAGGTATTCCTAATTCCATCATCCTTTAATCTTATCATCCTATCCTTCCTTGCTCATTAACCACTTCGCTACAACGACAAACTATTTCCTATTTTTTTCTGCTAGTTTTAATTTTTTTTTTTTTTACAGCTCAAGGGATAATAGCGCCTCTTCTAACTGGATGACTTAGACAGAACCCCCATTAGCCCATTAAATACGTATAGCCCCTCCTGGGTTGAATAAATTTGCTTGAGGTTAAGAAAAATACGCAAAATACTAAATCTCTGAGCTCAATCGGTTAATTTCCTCTTCTTTATCACTCTTTCATTCTTTCTTTCTAGACTGATATCATTTTCTGGTTCAGAGCTTTGTGTATTTTACCTGTAACTCCTCATTTCTGTGCCCATCACCTTAACTCATACCAGCAATCCACCCTCCTGCATCCGTTCTTCAGTTTTTAAGATGTGCAACCCAAAGTATCTATTTACCTATCTATCCATCCATCTATCTATCTATCTATCTATCTATCTGTCTATCTATCTATGTCAATCTATCTGTCTGTCTTTATTTATTGGTTTGAAATGTCTACTTATCCTTCTGCATTCCTCACTGAAAACATCAACTGCAATTCACTCTCCGTTACCTCTTCTTCACATCACCAAGTACAACTCCAATGATCTACTCACTTTTGCCCCTCAGCCTCCAGATTATCCGTCACAAGTACAACCTCGAAAATCTTATCCCTCTGCTACTCTTATTTCACTAATTCACTACTACTCCAATCATCTACTCATCCTCCAGCCTCATCAACTCCAAATACTCATCTTTCTACTTCCCTCCTCCACAACCTGAGCCTCGAACCATCTACTCACCCTCGTGCCTCGTCCATCAGCTCATCAGTTACGACTCGAGCCGTGGAGGAGTGACGGTGATCCTCGAGAAGGGGGACCTCACCACCAGCTCCCTGCTCATCCAGAAGGCCAGACCCTCCGACTCGGGGCGCTACCACTGCTCCCCCTCCAACGCTGCGCCCGCAAACATCACCCTCCATGTCCTCAAGGGTGAGCTGCTGGAGGAGGAGAGGGAAGGGGGGTTAGTGGGAGGAAGAGGGAGAGAGAAAGGGGGATAGTGGGAATGGAAGAGAGAGTGGGCAAGTGAGTGGGAATAGGAATATGAGAGAGAGAGAGAGAGAGAGAGAGAGAGAGAGAGAGAGAGAGAGAGAGAGACCTAAAGGAGGTAGTACAAGAGTCGAGAGAATGAAGGAAGAAATAGATGACAATGGAGGAAAGAAAGGAGTGGGACGTTCATGGTGGGAGAAAGGTTGAGAAAAAGTGTAAGTGAGAGAAGAAAGGAAGAAAGACAGAGGAGAGGAAATATGAGTGAGGGAGTAACGGAAGGAGATAGAGAGAGGAGAAGAACTATTACTGAGGGAGGAAAGGAAGGAGATGGACAGAGGAGGGGAACTTTGAGTGAGGGAAGAAAGGAAGGAGAAAGAGAGAGGAGGGGAACTTTCAGTGAGGGAGGAAAGGAAGGAGAAAGAGAGAGGAGGGGAACTTTTATGTTCAGAGGAAAAAGACAGATAGATCGACTAAAAGACAGACAAATAGATAGACAAACAGGCACAGACAGACAAGACGAAAGGATGGAAGAAGAGAAGAAATTTTATGCGTGGGATGAAAGAAGAAAAAGAAGTGTGTGGGTGTATACAGCGAAGAGGAAAGCAGAAAGAGGGAGGAAAAGAGAGGGAGAAAAAGAGGAAGGGAATAGAAAATAAAAGAGAGAGTAAGGAGTGAGAAAGAAAGTAAGAAAAAAGAACGAAGGAAAATAATGTGAATGGAAAGTACAGAAAATTAAAAGACGTGGAAACATATTACGAGGAAATGAGGGAAGAAAGAGGATAGGATGAGTAAAAATGAAGAGAGGGTGATAAAGAAGTAAGAAAAAGATATTAATAAAAGAAACATACATAAGGAAGGAAGATGGGATGCAAAAGGATGAGAAAAGAGAATAAAAGAGGAGAGGAAAGGGGGAAAAATAAAAGAAGTAGGGATATAAGAGACTAATAAAGAAAAAGAGGTGAAACGACTAAAGAAAAGAATATAAACAACAGTGAACAAACGAGATTAAAAAAGAGAATAAAGAATAAGAATAAAGAAGAGAATAAAAGAGGAGTGGAGAGGGAAAATAGATAAACTGAGAACCTCCATCTATCTGCCTGTGAGTGTGGGACGTAAATCACAGCCTAATAGGTTTTCGGAGTTTGGAAAAGATGCGGTAAATTATCAGGGGTGGGTGTGATTTAGGGTGCAAAGAGGCCTAATATAACGCAATGGATGATAATGAACACCACCTGAACACTTCCTTGGGGCAGGTGAGAATAATTAGTGGATATCCTGGCACACACACACACACACACACACACACACACACACACACACACACACACACACACACACACACACACACACACAAATGCAATACTGTAGACGGTAAAACTGATCTCTTTTATTTACTTGATCAATTATGAAACTATTCCCCAATATTTTGACATATTTATTAGTCTTCAAATATTGCAATACTATTTTCAAAAGTCATTGCTCACCGTCGCGTCTGGATCGTAAAAATTGAATCCATATTTATGTTCGCAGTGATATATATATAAATTACTATTCGTCGTGACACAATCAAAATCTACGTACCGGTATAAATTAATAAATATATGGAGTAATAATAGACAGATTTACAAAACCCAACTCCTACTCCATATAAAAATAAAATTAAAAACATATGTAGCTGATAAACATTAAATTTTATGCTACTTTCTTCTCAGGCAATTCCTGAACTTAGAAGAGAAAACTTGGGCCGAATGGTGACCACAAGCTGTTACTCCTACTGTGTGTGTGTGTGTGTGTGTGTGTGTGTGTGTGTGTGTAAAAACTAGTGCAGGTGGAGAATATTATGTACAGTGAAAAATATCATCATCATCATCATCATTATCATCATCACTTGAACTTTTTCTACCTTAAGGAGTGCCCCCACGTTATGCAACACATATACACCCCCTTTTCATTCCATGCAACACTACACAGCCCTCTTATAATCTATGCAACACCTTCACAGCCTCCTTATATTTTACGCAACACTTCACACTTATCCCCTTCAGCCTCCCACAGAACTCCCAGGCTCTGCAACATTCACACAGCCGCCCGTTTAACTTTATGCAATACTAACACAGCTCTATCAAACTCTATGCAGCACTAATACAGTTCCCCTTTCCTCCCCCTCCCAGAGCACCCCCAGGCGATGCAACACGGGGGCCATGATACTCTCACGTCCTCATCCCGTGGCACTGTCCTGGCACTGCTCCTCATCCTGGCGGCATTGCACGTCTTCAGGTTCTAGCCAGCAGTGGGGAAGTGGTGGGAAGTGAAAAGAAGTGGACTGAAGTGATATGACGTGAAGTGATGGGAAACGAAGAGAAGTGGATTCAAGTGATCTGATGTGAAGTGATGGGGAAATGAGAAGCGGAATAAAATGCTCTGACGTGAAGTGATGGGAAGTGAAAACAAGTGAATTAAAGTGATCTGATGATGGCAAATGAAGTGACTGGAAGCAATGGGAAGAGAGGAGACGTTGATTAAAGTGATGGCAAGTGAAGTGATATGAACTGATAGCTAGTGACGTGAAGAGATGTGAAGTGAAATAATGTTAGGTAAAGATATAGTAAGTCAAGAGATATGATTTCCTCTGACTGTAGTAGTGACTGAAATGTAGTGAAGTGAAACGGTTTCGTGTTATGGGAAATGAAACGTCTGAGACGAATAATAAGGGGAAATGAAAAGCTCTGTGACGAAAACAAGGTGTAAAGAAAAGAGCTCTGATGAAATGAAGGTGATATGAAAAGAGCTCTGTGACGAAAATAAAGTGAAATGAAGAGCTCTCTGACGAAAAGGTTAAATGAAAAGCTTTGTGGCTGAAAAAAAAAAAAAAGACGATTAATTAGCAGATCTATAACCCAAAGACGCGAAATGCAAAGCTCTATGACTAACATGAAGTGATCTCCTGAAAGCCTGCCTGAAGTGAAGTCGCATCGTTTAAGTGCAGCTGAAATGAACTGCCCTCATCCACTGAAATACTGTAACTGAACGTCTTATAGTGCTGAAATTTCACGCACTAGGACTGAAGTTAAGAGATCTAGCCTCGTGCAACTGTGACTTAAAAAAGACTCAAATGAAGTGAGCTGGGTGAACTGAAGTGGTCTCTGCAGTGATAAGTGGAAGGAATATTTCTGAACAGTGACCTTCTCGCGTGGCGGTGACCCCTGTAAAATATTCCGGTCACTTGAAACAGTGACGGAAGGACAGTGGTTTGATCTCGACCGACAGTGACCTAAGTTAAATATGCTGGTCTCGAACAGTGGCTAAAGTAAGGATTTGTGTTCTCGTGCTACGGTAACTTAGATGGAATGATGTGGTATGCTGTAACTGTGGTAGGAATAGGGTAATCATCAGTTACTTTCGTGCGGCAGTGACACCAGTGAAATGAGATCTAAGTTAACAGTGACTCTGTGATCCGCTCTCGACAGTGACATAAAGTGGAGGTGCATCGTCCCACATTCACTTCACAGTCTTCATTAATTAACTCCCAATTACTGATGGTTAATGAGTGTTCCCAGACCCTTTTGTTCTACCGTAATGGACGTAACGTTGTACACTGCTCTCCTTAACCCTTTCAGTGGGAGGGGTACTCTCTCAATCGGATACAGTATTCTGGAATTGGCCATCTATCCATCCGTCATCCAATCCAGAACTGCCTCTGGAATCAAGAGTTTGGGCCGCGGGGTTTGACTAATATTTATTCAAGGTATTATAAGGCAAGAATGACCAGTTACCCTTCCCTGAGTGGCATTACGTCAGCAATAACCCCTAGCATTCCCCCGGACTCTACCTGTATGGGTCAGGCCCTATTGGAGCGAAGTGACCCACTAAACCACCACCGAACCAGGCGTCCACTTACTATGTAATTATCACGTATTATGGTAAGTGGTTTCCTGGGCTCGTATTCTCGTTGCTTAAGGAGGTTCCCTAGCACCTCTTCCTTAGCGATTTATTTTTACATAAGGACAGTTAATACAATTTTTTGTGTTACTGATGAAGAATGTAGTGACATTGTATTAGAATGATTTAAATAACTCAGAAGAGGGCAGCAAAGACAACACAGATGAAGATAGCAAGGTGTAATAAGCAAAATAAATCACTTAGGAGGAGGTGTTAGGGAGCTTCCTCATCCAACAAGAATAGGGGCCCTGGAATACAGACCTTATCAACAGTAAAGAGTCATCAGAAAAAAGCACTACATCGACTGAGTGGATGGTGGTCGCCTCTACCCACCACCCAGCAAGAATAAAACACAAGACCGCACTGCTAACATAAATGGACCTACAAATCGAGAAAAGCTAAACAGACTTCAAAATCTCGTTAGGAGTTAATGAGAAGTGTTCCCTTAACCCCTTCACTACAAGAAATCATAAGAAAACGAGTACGAACGACAAAAGGCAGCAAGAATAATGAAAAAAAAAAATAAATAAATAATGGAACAATAGGGGATAATGGGTAAGGCTTCTAACCGTGTCACTAATATGCATAAAATAATTAATCTAGAGGTATGAATATTAAAACACACACACACACACACACACACACACACACACACACACACACACACACACACACACACACACAGTCGTATTCAAGGTTTAAAGTGATCCCTGCTAACCCCCCTGGCTCCTATGACTCACTTCCAGCTGAATAAAATCGTCTGGTTTTAGCCGGAACAGTACAGTAGGGCCCGTATTCTCCTCCGTTAAAGAAGCTCCCTAACATCTTTTCTTAGGCGATTTACTTTGCTCATTGCACCTTATTGTCCTATTCTGTGCCATATAAATCCTTCCAATACCGCCATACCCTGCATAAATAACGTACAAAAGAATATTAACCTGTTTTAAGTACAACAAAAACAACAATGGATGCTAGATACTATGACCCCATTCCAATAAATAATAATAGTAATTATAATAATAATAATAATAATAATAATAATAATAATAATAACAAAGAGGACGCTACATACTAAGACCACATTCCAATTAATAATAATAATAATAATAATAATAATAATAATAATAATAACAATACCATCGCAATCAAAAGCTCAAAACTAAACAAAAGCGTCTCATGGCAGCCAAAATAAACAACACATCATCGTCCTGAAGGGGCTTAACTAATTCATACATTATTCATCAACCAACAACATTTTCCTGAAGAACCACAAAGGACGCCCCTCTTTATCCATTTAATTATTCAGCATCACTAACTAAGTAACCAACGACGTAATTATTAACGGAAAGGGGTGGGAGGGTCTTTTACAAATTTTAAGGCCATTTCGAAATTTGACACTTTCACAACCCCCTCCCTGTGCACGCTTTATCATTTTACGATACAGATTATCCACGTTATATACTTTTTTTTTTACTTTTTTCTTTAATTATAACATTACTTTTTTTTTTATTTGACCCTTACAATCCCATGACGTATTCTTAAGCTCTATTTTTCTACCGTCAGACGATTTTATTCAGCTTGTTAACATCTATTTTTACTGATACTATTAACGGGGGTTTTATTGAAGGCTGTCTAACTCCTCAAGCGACTTAACCCTCTCGTGGTTGGACAATTCTTTTTTTCTAACCTGGTAATGTCAGACGATTTCCTTCAACTGAAAGAGAGTCATAGGAGCCGAAGAGTTGGTCACCTTTAGGACTTTCATGGATGGGAAAAAAAAACACTTGCATTTTATTCCAGTCAAAGCCAGACGGAAATTTGAGTTAAAAATAATAAATAAATAAAGAACTGAAAGAATAAATAGATAAAAACATGAATAAATATGTAAATATATAAATAAATGGATGAATAAACTGGATTTGTCGCATCTCCTAAGGTTTTCTCGTCCCAGCTTGGCCTCATCAGTGCAGACACAACTCCAGCAAAACTTCATTCTTTAATCCTTCAAGTCCAAAGTGGAGGAGGATGGGCGCTGACGTGAGGAGGGTGGAGGTGGAGAGAAGAGGGGGAGAGATGAGAGGAAGGTGGAGGGAAAAGAGGGAGTCAGAGGGAGGTGGAAAGAAAAGGGGGAGAGGTTAGACGAAGGATTAAAGGGGAAGGTGGAGGGGAGTACAGGCAGAAGTATAGATAGACAGACAGGCAGATAAACAGACATATAAACCTTACCAATAACACTAGACATCCGCTAAGTAACCCCCGAAAAATCTTAGTTACGAAGAATATACAGTGTTAACAGTGAATATACTCGAGCTCAAAAATAAACTTTTGCGTCAGCGTCCCCTCAAGGTTTACCCAATCACCGCTCAGCATGCAAATTGGGGGCGTGGTCCAGGTTCGCCAAGTTATAATGAATGGATTACAGGATTAAAACCCCACCCTAATCTTCAGCCCTAATCCGGTGAGCTCCATGCCTATACACCCAAACCCAAGGACAAGACAATGGCAAAATGGCGATTACAGCGAAGATAACACGAATGATAAGGAAAATCAAGGTAAACATTCCATTTTGATAAAGCATTCATGTGTGTATATATATATATATATATATATATATATATATATTTTATTTTCCAGACGATATACTGTATATAATACCAGGATATCATTTTCGAAATCCAAGGGTCTGATATACCTACATTAACCCTTTCACAAACAGAAGTCATAATTGAGCCACGTAAAATCAGTGTCAAAAATAAAATAAGAGTTTGTGCCCTAAGTGAAAGAGAAAAACTAAAATATGCGTAAGGGAACAAAGTCACACTTAACATTAACAAATGAGACTAATTGTAACTACGAGGGAATCTGTCTTAACTCTTATCTTAAATTTGCTGAGAAATAAACCTTGGTAGTGAAGGCAGAAATGGCGAAAGTTTTATAACAGTATGACATGCCTAGCTTTTCTACTTTGCTGCTGAATGCGCTCGGTGACGTGGGATGCAGGCTAACCACACCCAACCCTACTGTAACAACTCCACTAAAAATGACCACTACAAACATGGGAGGATCCTGGTATTTTCACCTTCAACCCCTTCATTACAATGACGTATTCTTCACTCACCCAGACGATTTAATTCAACTTGGGGGAGATTTTATTATTATTATTATTATTTTTTATTTATTTATTTTTTTTTTTTGGACTGGGGTGTTAGGTACCAGTATACTCTTAACCCTTTCAATGTGTTATTTTTATGTCATTCTTACTGCGACCAGACGATTTTTCTCAGCAAAGGAGAGCCCTCTGTTTGTGAAGGTGTTAATGTAGGCTGTACCCTCTAGTTCGAATCGTCTGGAGATGGCAAAGATAAAATAAATAAAACTATGTCCTCAGAGTGAAGGCGTTAATTAACTTCTCAAACAGCGGGTTCTCCTAACTTTTTTTTTTACATAAACGAAGAAAGGAAAACAAATTAAATAAAAATATATATATACTCCAGCTTACAGGTGTCCTCCATAAAAAAACACTTGGCGAAAAGAAATTATTACAGAAAAACTTTACAATACTGAAAGGGTTACGAAAGGGCTCCAAAATTCATATATATCAAACTTAAATTACATCGGATTAACAAAAGTCATAATAAGTGGCTCGAAGTGTGATTTATGGTGCTGGAGAGGGACGCCTTCACGTGGTGGCACCGATATAACCAGGTGGCTCTGCTGTTTGGTTATACAAGCGTCCCTCAACACCCTCCTATTCCCCGACAGGAGGATGGTGCACTGCAGGAGAAGGGCAAGTTCAGCCTGAAGTCCACTGGGTTCACATTCCCTTGAGTCTGGGGCCACCACCACCACCACCACCACCACAACAACAACAACTACTACTACTACTACTACTAAGACTGCTACTACTACTAAGACTACTACTACTACTACTACTACATGTATATTTCATCCCCTTCAGACGTCATACTCAATTTATTCATACTATGTCCTGACGATTTTATTCAGCTCCAGAGAGATTTTTTGGGGCTGTTGGGATTACATACTGCTTTCCTTAATCCCTTCAAACCAAGACGTCTCCCCCGAGCTGAGGAAAACCGTCTGACTTTAAGAAGGAAAAAAGAAAAAAAAAAAAAAAGACCACCACATATCAGAGGAAATGACTAAGACCCGAATTCTCGTCGGTTAAGGAAGCTCCCTAGTACCTTCTCCTTAGCGATTTATTTTTCATACAACGCTTTACTGCTCTCCTGTATGTTGATTTCATCTTTTAAGCATCAACATGGAAGACATAAGAGATACACAGGGGAGTATCAATGAGCTGAATGCAAAAATAAACTGGTAAGGAAAAGGTGATAGGGAGCTTATTTAATTAATGTGAATACGGGCTTAAAACAGATCGACTATACGGTAATACAACTAAAATACAACTAAATACAACTAAATACAAACTAAATACAGCTAAATACATCTAAAATCTATTACGTCGGGATCAACAGGAGTCACCCCCCGTGGCTCAATGTGTCTTTTTAATATTCGTATGTATGTTGTTTATTTTTCTCTCCTGGTAATGTAGAAAATAAATGGCTGTTTGCGTCACCACCATACTGTTTACGTGTTCCAAAGCTTCTCTCGCTTCTCTGTCTACGAGCTGAGCCGTGTAGTCGCTGCCCATGGAGATTTCGTTGCACCTTTTCCCCAGCGATTTAGTTTGCCTGATACACCTTAATGTTCTCGTTCTGTGTTACCTATGTCCTTTTAAATCCGTGGAACCTATGACTCACTTACTTAGAATCGTCTGGAATCAGCTGGAATCAAACACTAAAGTTGTTCCGAACGTGAGAAGGGCAAAGGTGACAACTACCAACTCTATAAGGATCCTATGACATACGCTTAGTTGACTAGAATTTGACGTTACCTGCAAGAGAAAATTACAGGTGTTTTCAGCATGGGAAGGTTAATATTGCTATTTTCTTGTATGTTACTCTACTTTTTAATATCGACATGGTTGCACTCTCTTCATTTTAACTTGTCCTAAATTCTTCCATCTTTCCATCTTGAATGCTGAGCCGCAACAAAAGATTAACATTATGGCGCTAGTCACGAAGAAGTGCTTTGGAAATAATGTAGAGCCGAAGCAGTGTTACAATCTGCTATGAGCTAAGTGGAATAAGCTCCAAAAGGATGAAAATTTGGGCCAGGTCAAGGTGAAACTAGTATAGCATCATTAATGGACAAAGGAGACTAAGGTGTGCAGGGAAAATAAATCGCTAAGGAGGAGTTGGTACGGAATCTCTAAGAGCAACGAGGATACGACTGACTGTAAAGGCCATTCTCTCTCTCTTAGGTAGTGTGTGTCCTTTCTAGCAAGACTTAATATGAGAAGTATTTTGTGGATAATAAATCATTTTGTAGTATAAAGAGTGTTTCATTTACCTTATTACTGAAGGATATACCTGTCTATTCTGCTATCTATATACCTACCTAGCTGTCTTTCTATCTCTCTACCCACCTATCTACGTTCTGCCTACTGCCTATCTCTTCACCCACCTACCTGTCTGCCCATTTACCTACTGTACCGACCTGTCTACCTATCTGTCTACCTTTCTACCTACCCATCTACCTGTCGATCCCGTCTGTCTGTCTGTCTGCCCGTCTCTACTTATACATTACTTAATAAGGTGGGCGACATTCAACCCGTCAGTACATTGGCTTTATTAATTTCTCAATCCCTCATACTTTTTTTTTTTTTAAGCTAAGGGCAGAACTCTCGTGGGGTGGTGCTACGGCTCAAAGTTCACTTAAACCGTGAACCCAGTGAACTGCAGGCTGGAGCTGCCCGTCTCCTGCAGTCCACCATCGTTGTTTGGGAGGATAAAGGGCAAGCTGATGGACATTTCTAAGAACGGGCAGTGGAGCCGCCATTTTTACACTGCTGCCACCGTGTGAAGGCGTCCCTCTTGTAGTGTTGAAGTTATAAACAAATCCTCATGCACTCTTTTCACTATAGGATTGTCTCCCTCGCTCCACATAAATTCGTGAAGCAGTGAATGTACTGAAGGGATTATGAGATGGATTCAGATGAAAATCTTAAACATGATGATAATGGATTTTGTGCGGCAGGGGAACAGAAACAGTGAATGTTTTGAAGCCTTAACCTACGTGAGAGTCAGGGATGGAATGATGATGATGATGAGGAGGAGGAGGCGGAGAAGGATTCTTGCTACAGTTCATACATCTTGCTCTATCCCTTTTGTGTACCATGACGTCTTTTATATTTTACTCTACAATATATATATATATATATATATATATATATATATATATATATATATATATATGTGTGTGTGTGTGTGTGTGTGTGTGTGTGTGTGTAATCAAAACAGTATTTTGATAGTTACAGAGCAAACAAGGCAGCCTTTTATTAATACAGCCCCTTCCTCCCCCGAAGAAAAAACAAGAAGATATTACTAGAGTTCGTAAATAATTTTATTAATTCTCTATCAACAGAACTCATAAATGATTCAGGGTTTCATAAAGCCTGAGAGAGAGAGAGAGAGAGAGAGAGAGAGAGAGAGAGAGAGAGAGAGAGAGAGAAGAGCCGGGAGCGAGAGAACACCAGCCTCCCCCTCCCTAATCCCACCGGATATTAGCTATGTCGGAAATGAAGTGTCTGGACCCAACAAATGAGAGCTCCCAGGTATACACACACACACACACACACACACACACACACACACACACACACACACACTCAAAATTAACTACAGTGCTAAAGGAGCCGGAATATTAGCCTCCTCCTGAACGCCATCAGTATATTTCCTACTCTACTCTCAGACTTAAATTATACTGTATTCCCAATGGTATAAAAACATTTCCATACACCCTCGCCTTCAGTAAACGTTTCAATCAGGTCTCGTATTCTTCTGCTTATTGCTAGTGCCTCCAGATATGATGGGTCAGGCGGGAAAGTGACATGCACAAGTGTGAAGCAGACGCAGTGGAATAGTACGTGAATTTCTGCCCTCGTCAGTGTATCTCATCTCTGGAAAATGCGACGATGAGGTCTGAGAGATTTGAGAGAACTGGTTAATGGGTTCGCCTGTTACAATAGCCATCTCTCTCTCTCTCTCTCTCTCTCTCTCTCTCTCTCTCTCTCTCTCCTCCAACCACCTCGGAATTGCTAGGTGGATGGCCGAGGCTGATTGAACTGCTGAATTATCGTAAGGAGGAAGACCGTTTGACGGGACTCAGCGGCGTAGCTACGAGGGGGGGGGGGAGGTCCAGGTCCTACCGGTTAGATCCCTGACCCCTCCACTGCCCCCTCTCCCTCATCCGCAATTTCGGATTATATAGTGTACAATTTTTTTTCTTTAATCAAGGTTTTATTTTTTCTCGCTACTGTGAACACCCCCTCCCCCTTTCAAATTATTGCATGACCCTCCCCTTTTTTCACCCCAACAATTGACTGTAAATACCTTCGTGAATCCCACCTCGAACTGTCGTACGGAGGACGACCATTTATCAGAGCTTACTTCGCACGTTTTTGACGATACAAGGTTGAAAAACAAATCATACGTGGGATCCTATAAGCTGAGCAAAATCGTCTGACGGTAGCAAAAATCGGGCAGAAAATCGCCATCGATATGAAGAGGTCAACCACTTCTATCTATCTATTATGCATTTTACTCCTCCTATCTCCAGACGATTCTGCTTAGGAGGGAATCTGGCTTACAAGAGTTACTGATAAATAAGTACGTTTTCTTTGGTGTACATTCTACTTTCTTGTAAGGGAAGCTCAACAATAATTTCCTCGCTGCTGTATACCTTCGTGCCTGGCCTTCAGCGATAACGTTCTCAAGAGTGTTGGGGCTTGTACTTAATGGTAAATACATAAATAAATATATAAACTGCTGTGTCTAAAATTTCACCTTGTATTTGTCATTCTTTATCTACTTAAACTCATACTTCTGATACACAGCCTTATCCAAGTCGTTCCCTAGTGTCACAGAACAGTAAGAAATAGTTGGCTGTCTGTGAGCTCTGATACCTTCCCAAATGAAGTCATACTCTCCAATACTTACTATCAGTTTCCACATACTTCGTCACACTTTCCATCACTCATTACCTGTTGCTATACACTTCAAGCCACACGTCACACTACCAGGTACCATACACTTCAAGCCCCACTTCATACTACCAGCTACCATACACTTCAAGCCTCATTTCACACTGCCACTGTACTTCAAAGCCCGTCCTCTCATCGGTTTAGAAGAGCCATTTGCACACTCATTCGCCATGTCCATCCACCTTCTTGGCCTACCACGCTTCCTCACATCATCTGGCTCACTCTAGCAATACTCCCTTCACCACTCTTTCTACGTTCATTCTTGGTCATTCTCTCCATCTAACCACACCATCTAAACACACTCCCTTCTACCTATTTCTCAACAGACTTCCTTACTCCACATCTTTTGCCTGTCACATTCTTTCACACCCTATCCATTCTATACACATACCCAATCCTTAGCTTTCCTTTTTTCCTTACTTTTCATGCGAATTTTGATTCTCCCCCCCCTTCCATGGAAAGATGTGATGCCATACGCCTATGCAAAAACTTATGCCCGATGGATGAGGGAATACTCAATGACTATGATAGAAAAAAAAAGATTTACATTTTTGGTTTCCCCACAGTCCTCTCTCTCTCTCTCTCTCTCTCTCTCTCTCTCTCTCTCTCACAAACACACACACAAACACACACACACACACACACACACACACACACACACACACACACACACACTTTGAAACCCGAATTTAAGATGAAATGGAATGTCCCTCTCTCTCTCTTTGCTGTCAGAGTGAGGATTAAACTCTGAGAATAACTTACATAATAATTAAGAAAGAGTTTGTTGGAATGTCTTGCACGTTAATTTGGGAACACCTGAGAAGCCAAAATTTTTTATAATAACTACATGTGACTAATTTCTGACTAGTGTTGTTCTTGGGTTTAAAGGATTTCGAAATTTGGGAATGCACAGTTGTTCCATTGGGTTGTAAAAAAAAAAAAAAAAAAAAATTGAAAGAGTGCCAGGTTGTGTGTGGGTGTGGTTTGTCATAGATGGATGGGAGAGTGGGTGTAGTGGGTGTGGGTGGCTGGGTAAAGGTGTGAATGTATCTAGGTAGGTAGGTAGATGGGAGTACAGGTGTAGGTGGATAAGTGGGTGGGTGTAGGTGGGTACGTGGATGGGTGTAAGTGGGTAAGTGGGTGGATGTAGGTAGGTAAGTGGGTGGGTATAAGTGGACAAGTGGTTGTGTGTAAGTAGATAAGTGGGTGGGTGTAGGCAGGTAAGTAGGTGTAGATAGGTAAGTGGGTGAATGTAGGTAAGTAAATGGGTAAGTGAGGGTGTAGGTTAGAAAAAAAATAACAAAAAGGCCTACTAAGCTGGAGATTATATTATGCGATAGCTAATATGAATAATGTTTGAAGTGTGTGTGTGTGTGTGTGTGTGTGTGTGTGTGTGTGTGTGTGTGTGTGTGTGTGTGTGTGTGTGTGTGTGTGTGTGTGTGTGTGTGTGTGTGTGTGTGTGTGTGTGTGTGTGTGTGTGTGTGTGTGTGTGTGTGCAAGGGAGTAAGGGGAGACGTATTTTTCTCGCCATTTCAGCAATAATATATAACTCATGCATCGGATATTTCAACTGGAATTCCTGAGTGATACAGCTGTCCATGGAAGCATCCGGCATAATTCTCTCTCTCTCTCTCTCTCTCTCTCTCTCGTGTGTGTGGGTGTTCAGCTTGCAACTTAACATTCCTTAGCTGCAGCCCTCCTCCTCCCTCCATACCTCCCTCTTTCCCTCTCCCTCCCTCTTTCCCTCTTCTCTTTCAGCTTCTTTTATCTCTCTCCTTTTTCCCTTTTCTCCCTCTCCTCCTCTCTCCTTTTAATTTCTTCTCCCCCTCCCCCTCATCATCTCCTTCCTTACCCTTTCCTCTTCTCTGCTCTTTCTCCTCCCATGACTCTCTCATATTTCTCCTCTCCAAGAACCTTCCTCTTCTCCTTCTCCGCCCGTTCCTCCTCTTCTCCTCCTCTTTCCCTACCCTATCTCAATCTTTTCTTTCCCCATCCCAACTTCTCTCCTCCTCTTTTTCCCTTCCCCTTCTCCCCCCCCACCCATCCTGTTCCCCAATTTCCCTTTCCCTTCCTTCTCCCCCTCTTCCCTACCTTCCCTTCACCTCTCCTCTTCCTAATGTTCTCTTCCTCTTGACTTTCCCTTCTTCCCGCACCCTCCTTTTTGCCTTTTTTCCTTCCCCTCCCCCTTGACTCGATTCCCTTTCCCCTCTCCCTTCCCTTTTCCTCCCTACTCCTTCCCTTTTCCTTCCCCCCACCTCACCTTCACTCCCTTTTTTCCCCACCACTACCCCTTCCTCCACTCCCTCCCCTTTCTCCTCACCCTCACCTTTATGTTCCCTTTCCCCCTTTATCCTCACTCCTCCCCTCCCCTTCCCTCCCCCTAACCCTCAACCTTTCATTCCCTTTCCTCCTCTTCCTCCACTCCTCTTCCCCTCCCCCTCCCTTGCCTTCTCCTCTCCCCCACCCTCCTCTCCCTCTTCTTGCCTCTCTCTGAAATTCTGGTGTTTTTAATTTGACTGTTTATTTGTGTTTGTGACTGGCATTTTGTGAGGTATGTAATAATATTCACTCTCTCTCTCTCTCTCTCTCTCTCTCTCTCTCTCTCTCTCTCTCTCTCTCTCTCATCCATCCAATTCACAGGTACTAAGGCAAAGGTAAGACGTATAACAAGACTTAATTTAAGGCCTAAGATACTAGAACATGGGTAAAGGGTGTTGTAAGGCTGAATCAAAGGCCAGAGACATTTGGGCCATGATATGAGGAATTATAAAAGAGAATCTAAGGCTACAAGTTAAGATTCAAGTTGAGGACAAGGGAAGATGACAAGGTAAGACTCAATATAAGAACCCTGTGCTTTGTCCTTTACTAGCAAAGTGGAATACGAACCCATACTTATTTAGTCACTTATGGAACGCCTGTGGTTATCGGGTCTGGTCAGTTTGCATCCCATATTACAGAATTAAGCCAACATCGATACAGGAAGATACAGGAAGACTTAACATGTTCCCTCGTCGTTATGAGCTTCAGATTTTATTGTCAAAAATTGGGATATTGCATTCCACTTCGGTCGCATTCTTGGTGGGTTCACACGGACAGATGAAATAAAGACTAAGACACGGTTGAGGTCTGATCATTATATTATTCACGTATAATTCACGTATAATATTTAACGTGATACGATGGGCAGGCTGTTTTTTTTTTTTTTTTTTATAGTTGTGGGTTTCAACATGGAGGATGTCACGGTACCCCTACAAGTTTCCCTTTATTTTCTCCCTTTGCTTTGCGGTCACAGGTGTTCTCTCCTTCTGTGGCATCCCTTACACACCTCCGCCATGCTGTTATTCTGAACTGAGGACGCCAGACTGAGATACAGTATGTGATGGTGAAGGTGAGGGTGAAGGTGAAGGTGAGGGTGAAGGAGAGATGTCTCTGTGTAGGTGGTGGCATAAGAGAGTGGGAGTGAGATGGAAGGCAAATATGGCACATGTATGTGTTACGGCAGACGAGAGTAAGCGTATATTTAAGGACAGGGGTAAAGATAAGACAGAATAAAAACGGGTAAAGACAAGGGTATTTATTATGGTTAAACCTAAGGCCACACATGCTTAGAACGGAGTCAGAGTGAGAATAAGGCTTCCAGTAAATAGTAAAGACAAGGGTTATGGGTGTAAAAGTCCGAATGTAGCTCACAGCTGCTAGGAAAAGGGTACAAGGTATAACAAGGCAAAAATATAAGGCCAAAGGTACTAGGACAAGGGAACTAGGTATAATACGGTAAAAATCTAAGGCCCACAGGTGCTACGACAAGCGCAAGAAATTTAACAAGGTAAAATGTAAGGCCATGGATGCTAGAAAAAGGCTGAAATATATAACACAGCTTCATCTAAGGCCACAGGTGCTATCTCGCTCTGTAGCACCCCTAACACAGTGCTGTTGTCGCCGTGCTGTTATCCTAAACACGGCACACCAGACTCCCATCTCCCAGGTGAAGGAGTTGAGGCATGACAAACTGGTGGGAGAGAGGGAAGGGGTTCCTACAGTAAACATGTTGACGCGGCCCCTCTCTCTCTCTCTCTCTCTCTCTCTCTCTTTGTATACTTAATTATCAAATTTTTCTAAGATTTTGTTTTCTTGTACTCAAGGTTGGTACGCCTCGAATATATATCTGAAAGTATTAAGTGTCATCAACAATTCTTATATACTTTGCTCGATTCCAATATTGTATTGCTATTGACGCCAAACGACTTAATTCAGCTTAGAGTGGAGCCTAAGTATTAAAATAACATGACAAAGAGGATAACAAAGAGTAAACAAGAGAATGATTAAAATAACTAAAGTGAACAGGAGAATAAATGAAGCGTTTAGCTGACACAAGAGGAATGGGAAGAGATAGGAAATAAAACTGCAAAGGTGTGTGTGTGTGTGTGTGTGTGTGTGTGTGTGTGTGTGTGTGTGTGTGTGTGTGTGTGTGTGTGTGTGTGTGTGTGTGTGTGTGTGTAAGCAAAAATGAAATATACTCTGTGCACCCGGGTTGAAGTAATTACGAAACGTCCACGGAGAGGCGGGGAGATATCGTTTCGTACACAGACAGACAGACAGATAACAGACAAATAGATATATGGGTAGTCAGGTGCTCGAAGATAATCATAGGTAGACAGAGGTGAAGATAGATACCTGATAGACAACAAAATTAAATGAGTTACACCTTATATACTAAACAGTCCAATCACAAGAAATACAACACAATCTGGTCTACTAAACAAACACTGCACGGAAGTTACAAATCACAACAGCGCTGGTTTAAGTCCGAGCGAGTGTGTCTACGAGTATGTTCGTAAGTGCATGGGCAAATGTGTGTCTGGGTAAGCGATAGTTTGTGTGTATGTGTGTGTGCGTGCGTGCGTTGGCGTGTGTTTACGTGAGGCGCGTGGTGGTGCTGGTTGTGGCGGTGGGGGAGGGAGTATAGGAAGGAGTGCCAGAGGTGTCAGATCATCAGTGCACGTCCAGCAGTCGAAGGGGGAGGTTGTATTTCCCGCCTCTCCGACCGCCTGGCAATGTGTTCTCGTGACATCTGTGGGAACTGGGCTACACAGATCGGTCCGGCTGTTTTGCGGTACATCCACACGAACGTATATGTGACCCGTTTCACGACGAGAGGTCTTTCCTGGACTGAGTGCAATCATCGGGCGGTAGCGAGAAAGAAGCAGAAGAAAAGACACTGTACTGGAAGACTTTAGGGAGATTTTACTTAGCCTCTTCGGTATGGGAGTCTCTTAAGCTCAATTTAATCGTCCGGCAGAGTCAGGAACAACATTTTAAAAAAAATCCATACTAAGGTGTTAAACAGAAAATTAAACTTCGAATATAAGACTGAAAACTATGTACTGTGGTGCTAAAACTGAGAACGGAGAGGTGTACTGACCTTTAGACCAGTCTGAAAACACGTGCTAGATGAGGAAAATATAAGGCAGCATCCCACTACTCATAAAACAACCACCAGCAAGTCGAAAAGGCCAAACATCCATTTACCATGATGTGTTTTAATAATCCGTAACAATTGGGTGTCTGCCCCTCCCTTCGCAATCCCAGGTTTAATCCCATAAATCCGGTGACATCTTTCCAAAATTTATTCATTCTTTCCACCATGCGATTTTATTCAGCACAGGGGAAGCTCATGGAACTGGAGGGGTTGGATATAGCCTTAATAATTACTTCCAGTTGGATAAATTCGCTGAACAAAATCGTCTGGTGGTAGTGACTGAAATGCAGAAAAGAAGACACCATGCTGAGGTTAAAATTACAGCCCTTTTTACCAAACCAAATACAGCTAAACATACATAGTAAAATACACACACACACACACACACACACACACACACACACACACACAGAGCAAATCATGACAATTAATATACTTTAACGACATACTGTACATACCTGACGTTCCAACAAAAAATAAATAATACTTAGATATTTATACAACTCATAAAAAAAACTTTTGGCCGTATTATGTAACCTGAGTGTCCGAAAGTGTATACAAACCCATTATACTAAATTATGGAACACCTGTAATTAATGTGTAATTAGCCTGCATCCCACACAGCACAGCGCGGCTAGCAAGGATACAGAAAGGTTAGACATGTTCCTTTATTATCACGTGCTTTAGAAATAGAGGTCAATATTTAGAAATTGCTGTCAAAATGTGGAAAGTCGTCAAAATATTTTAAAAGGTCGTTAAAATTTAGAAACAGTCGTCAAAACTGAGAAACAATCGTCAAAATTGGGAAATAGTAGTCAAAATTTAAAAACTCAAAATTGAGAAACAATCGTCAAAATTGGTAAATGGTCGTCAAAATGTAAGTCATCAAAATTTAAAAATAGTGGTCAAAACTTAGAACAGTCGTCAAAATTCACAAATAGTCATCAAAATACAGAAGTCATGAAAATTTTGAAATAGTCGTCAAAATTTAGAAGTCGTCAAAATTAGAAATAGTCTTCAAAATTGAGAAGTAGTCGTCAAAATTTAGAAACAGTCGTCAAAATCCAGAATACTTGCCCACACTTTCGCGCACCCAGTTTTCCTAATATACTGCTCAGACATATACTGCAAGACATCGTTTAGTTGACGCTGTGTTTCGCTCAGTGACGTTTCCCAATAGACAACCTTCAGCTCCTCAAGAACTGTGCCTATTAGTCGAGGTGGGAGATGGACGAGTTCCTTAAAAAAAAAAAAAAAAAAAAAAAAAAAAAGGAAAGAAAACGCAAAACCAAAACAAACTTGAAAAAATATATGGTGATAAACAAGGAGGCGAAAAAAAATAGCGAAAGAAAATCAGAAGCAGGAAAAACTATGATACAAAGAGTCTCTCGAACTTTAATTAACTTGTAAAGGAGGAATTAAAGAAGCACACGCGCTGGACTCAGGTAAGAAAAATCCCTCAGGTAAAACGGCATTACTGTACTTATCTCAGGAAAAGTACTACATAGGTGAAGGAAAATGATTACTCTCAGGTGAACCAAATTATTACCATCAGGTGAAACAAATTATTACTCTCAGGTGAAGTAAATTAATAGAGGTGAGAAAATATAAAAAGGTGAACTAAATGATTAAAGTGAGACATTATATTACTCACAGATGGAACAAAATTACTCTTGTTTAAAACATAATTATTCCTCAGGTGCAGCTAAATTTAGCCTCTTGGGGGAAACAAATTAATACTCAGGTAATACAGTTAATTACTCTCATAAAGACAAATATTATCAATTTCAGGTGAATCATTATTACCCTCAGGTGAAAAATGTAATTATAACTCAGGTAAAACAATTAATCTGGTGAAACAAAAGCAGTACAGGTAAAACAAATTACTACTCAGGTAAAGCACATTACTAATCATGAAAAGGTACTCCATTACTCACGTGACAAAATTATTACAATCAAGAAGAATTAATTATCACTTTCAGGTGGAGCAAACAATCGCTTAGATAAAAAAAAAAAATCAATGAATAAATAAATAAATAAATAATCTCACCTGTTACAAAAATATTACTCAGGTGAAGCAAATTACCGTCAACTATTAGAAAAATCATTACATTCAAGTGAAACAGACATATTTCTCAAGGGTTAAACCAATTTTTTCTGCCTTCGCTTTGGCTGAAAAGAAACAATTATAAGACGTGTGGAAAATATAACAGAAAAACAATAAGGCGGTTCGGGCACTTGGGAGAAAGAGAGAGAGAGAGAGAGAGAGAGAGAGAGAGAGAGAGAGAGAGAGAGACAGACAGACAGACAGACAGACAGACAGACAGAAACGCAACGCTCAAAATAATAGTGTATTTCTGTTCCGTCACTTCTGTATTTCTCTTCCACTGAAAATTCCCTCTGTAACATCTTCACCACAGGACGCATTTTTCGCACTGTTCTTCCTCCCTCCATTATTTTTTATTTATTTTATTTTTTTTTGCTTAACGGAGACTTTTCGAAATGGAGGGGTAAGATTAAACCTTCATTACGTCGTTCAATACACGTTTTATCCCTTAAGCTGAATAAAATCGTCTGGAGACAGTAAAAATTAAGTAGGAAAGGGTCTTAAGCTGAAGGGGTTAATAATTATGATCATCAAAATTTTTTCAAGTACGTCTGAATAATGTACTATTTTTTCTTATATAAGTACATTTTCCTTTTATGAGTTTTGTGACAATAGAAAATGTATCTCTCAACAAACTTACAAAGTTTTTAGGCTTACTTGAACACCATCTTCATTCTAATGCTATTCCCACTACCGCATTAGAAGAGGGGTGGACAGCATCGAAAAACAGGAAAACACACACACACACACACACACACACACACACACACACACACACACACACCTAGAGAACTTTCATCAGACTGCCGAGCGAAAATGGGTCGTAACTCAATTCATCATTCATTCTTTCGAAAACTGTGGCTGATATATTTAGTAATTAATGCCGCTGTATATAGCAATGAAGTTTGTAAAGACGGCCAAAAATTAAGGTGCGCAAAGGACGGCCAAAAATTAAGGTGCGCAAAAGACAGCCAAAAATTAAGGTGCGCAAAATATGGCCAAAAATTAAGGTGCCCAAAAGAGGGCCAAAAATTAGGGTACGCAAAAGACGGCCAAAAGTAAGGTGCGCAATGGTGGCCCAAAATTAAGGTACGCAAAAGATGGCCAAAAATTAAAGTACGCGAAAGACGGCCGAAAATTAAGGTGCGCAAATGACGACCAAAAATGAGGTGCGCAAAAGACGACAAAAAATTAAGGTACGCAAAAGACGGCCAAAAACTATGGTGTGCGGCTAATCTAAACCCCTTCAACATTAAGTACAATTATAAAAGCTTACAGAAGGAGGGTGGACTGAATATGAATTGCTATGATTGAATCGCAGAGGCACAAGAGATATTTTATGCCATGTTGAATAATGTCATCGACGTAGGATAGACTATGATTTCAAGCCTACGGGATCCTTACCTCGATTTCTCCTCTGTCCCGTGATACAAAGTAAACAACGCGAAAATATCACGTTACTTTTATTATCAGCAAACTAAATACAATAGACAGCGACTGTTTGTTAACCCCTCCCAAAAGGAAAGAGGAAGACGAAGAAGCGAGAAATAAAACCAATTAACGCCGGTGTTTGATTAAGTGACGCTCGGGTAAACTGCGCATGAAAGCAAGTAAATCTATTGAACTCGCATACATCAAGGAGACAGTCGGTGTGTCGAGGGCTCCAAAGTTAACCGGAAATGTGGAAATCTAGAATATCAATTAATTCCTGCAGGTGAGAGACTGACAGGACCTTGGTGGGTGTGGGGGGTGCCTGTAACTCTATCTGGATCAGTGTCATACTCTAAATGGTTCTGGATATGTTAGTGTACCTCTTCCTTGGCGATTTATTCCTCACAATAAGCTCAATATCCTCATGTCTATTAATAATGGAACATATGTCAATATTTACACGATATACACAACCTATAAAAGAATGTTAAGGCAGTAAGATGGACGCCGGTTTTATAAATTCGAAGCCACGTCATCTCTTCTTTTGCGTTTTTTTTTTTTTTTTGTAATGGAGCAGGAGATGAACGCATTTCCGTGATGGTAACCGGGCGTCTCCTTTGCCCAAACTTACAAACGTTCTTCAAACCCTCCTCTTCCTCCAAAATGAGGATGGTGAATTACGTAAGATCAACTTTAGCCTGAAGCTGACTGGATTTACATGCAGATGGGGATAAGGCAACAACAACAACAACAACAACAACTACTACTACTACTACTACAATCGCTAGGGAAGCGGCAATACGAATTTTACTATGCCATCTAGAATCCGGCCCTCTGTCTTTATCGGTTCGCCGGACCGGACTTCTCCACTGAAGGAGGGAGATAACAAGAGCGTCAAAGTGTTGTACTGGATATGCCTGTGAGTGTCTGAGTCAATCATATCACCGGTATCAATTAAAGGGATGGAAATATAATGCTACATATACAGCTTCAAAAAGAGCAGCAGACACGCAATTTCAGCCTCTTCCGTAATTCCGTGTGTGTGTGTGTGTGTGTGTGTGTGTGTGTGTGTGTGTGTGTGTGTGTGTGTGTGTGTGTGTGTGTGTGTGTGTGTGTGTGTGTGTGTGTGTGTGTGTGTGACAGTAGTCCTCTACCGCTCTCTCCAACACAATGATCACACAAATCACTCATTATCTGATCTACGACAGACACTATTTCCCAGCTTCCATTTACGTTATTGCCCACTGAGGTGAAGCTTCAAGAATAAGCAAAACAGGGGAGGGCGGTCATGCAGGGAAGTGAGGGGGCCATGTTGGGAGGGGGAAAGGGTCATGCAGAGAGATGGAGGAGGGATCTGTGAGGGAGAGAGTGGTTTGGGAGGGGAGGAGTCAGTAGAGAGGGGAGGGAGGCAAGCATAAAGGGATGGAGCAACGTGCAGAGCTAGAGGCGTCATGCATGGATGGGAAGGTGGAGTCATGTACGGATGGGAGAGAGGAGCTATGCATGGGTGGGAGGGAGGAGTCATGCATGGATAGAAGGGAGGAGTTATGCATGGAGAAGGGAGGGAGGAGTCATGCATGGATGGGATGGAGAAGTCATGTAGAATGTTGGAAAGATCATGCATGGAGGGAGGGGACATGCAGAGTGGCGACAGAGAAGGGCCAGGCAGGGAGGGGAGGGTTAATGTGGAGAGCTGGAGGGGTCATGCAAAAAGGGAGGGAAAGAAATCATGCATGGACGAGGGGGAAGGGGTTATGCATGGACGGGAGTTGTAATATAGACAGCTGGAGGGGTCATGCATGGATGGGAAGGGTCATGCAAAGAGGGGGAGAGAGGTCAAGGTCATGCAGAATGTTGGAGGGGGCAGGGTCATGAAGGGAGGATAGTTCATGCAGGACGGGGAGAGGTCATGCAAGGTGGTATACAGAAACCTTGGTTTAAATAAGAGGACTAGATTATAATTATGGTGTTGGGAAGCTATATATATATATATATATATATATATATATATATATATATATATATATATATATATATATATATATATTTACAGGTCCGACTCTGGGCAAAGGCTTCAGGGCCTCTTTCTCGGGGGTAGTGACCTATCCCATGGCCCAGTAGTCCTCCTACACCTCTACATGTCACCACTTCGGCGCTAACACCCACCATCCATATTGAATACATGCTAGGGCTGTCTCATACAGGATTGGTGTATTGGTATTAGAGGGGGTATTTTTACGACATGTCGATGGGTCATCCGGTAGATTAGGAAAGTCTGCTTTTTAGGGAATTCAAATCCTTAAACTGTTCCCTGCCCCAGCCGGGATTCGATCCTGGGTCCATTAGGACTGCAGGCCGCCTCTCTACCGATTCAGCCACCGCCTTCCCCATAAAAGTTCTGGGAGAGAAAATGTGATGTGTTGCCTTTCTCTCTCTCTCTCTCTCTCTCTCTCTCTCTCTCTCTCATAAGGCAAGAAAACTTCGCCGTCTCCAACTTTAAGTTAAAAAGTTAACCTGTGAGAATTAAGTCCACTACGGCC
>NC_137031.1:33887750-33892750 GCF_032717465.1 Coenobita brevimanus
GTGAGAACAGCATAGTGTAATATTTCTCGCTTCACAAATGCATACTGGATATTTTCTCAATAATGGGCAAATTTTATAGGATCCCCAAAGCTATTTCTAAGTAGACTGAGGCCTGAATCATCGAAATCCACCAGTGTAAAAAAAAATAATAATAATAATAATAGCCAGGGGAATTTCTTTTTTTTTTTTTTTCAGTAACCTTGACATGCTGGGGGAAAAGAATATTGGGATGCTGAAAAAGATGAATCCCAGAGTGTCCTCAACATAAATCGTACCTGCAAGGAAGTACCAACACCGCGCCTTTGTTTTAACCTGACCAAGAACCCAAGCTTCTCCTTTTGGCTCATTTGAAGGCCATGTGTAATCAGACTGAAGGGGCGATTTGACTAGTAACCAAGTAGACTCAATCCTGTCTCAGAACTACGGCTCATCGAATTTCCCTCAACCACGACCTAATAATTCATTGTGGCAGTGGCCCAGTTCCGTCAGATGAAAACAAACTATCATAGTTATCCAGGCTTACCTTGAACTGATGGGCAGTCTCCATGATGGCATGATGTTAAACCCCCACTGGTTGTTCTTCATGGCCCATTCACTGCAAAAAGCAAACAAATAAATCAGTACTAACACTAATAATAATAATAGAGAAAAAAGTGGAATGAACGCCTATTCCTACTCCTATCGCTTCATTTCGAGACAGGCCACGTCCGCACTGTAATGAAATACTTAACCCACGTGCACTATAAATCTAATATAATGCTGAAGCCGTCATTCTGGAAGGAAAAATTACATACTTTCATCCGGTTACGAACAAAGCAAAAGGGATAAAAACCCAGCGGCTCTCCCACGCACCGAGAAATGACTCCACACTCAAAAAAAAAAAAAAAAATAGCACTAGAAAAATCAGGACGAGTGGCGGGACACCATGCATAATAATGACCCCGAAAAATGCAGAAAATTAGGAAAAAATACAGAGAGGTCAGGGTGGCAGTGGAACACGGGGATGCCAAGGGAGGGAGGGACTAAAAGGGAGAAGAATTTTTAAGTATCGGAGTGCCAGTCATGGGAAAGGATGGCAGGGGGAGAAATAAAAAAGGCATGAGAAAAATATAGACAGACATGAAAATACACAGCGAAAATAAAAATAAAAGAAGCAAGGACAATGGATAATGAAAATGCAGCTAATAAGCTATAAAGGAAAAGAATAACTGACGCGCGAAATGCCAGTCATGAGAGGAGGGAGAAGGGAAAGTGATAGGCTACAAAGAAGACAACAGAAGACAATAAACAAAGGAAAAAACATGGAAGTGAAGAAAATAACGATGAAAAAGACACGGAGCACAAAAGACAAAGACAACAAGCAGGCACACTCTGAAAAATATCGATACACAGAAAAAAAAATCACTTTAAACATTACAGTATTCCTCCTTCTTTCCTTCCTTCCTTCCTTCTTTCCTCTCCTTCCTCACAACCATCTCAGTCAACCAAATCATTCACTTACGACACTCAAAACCTTTCTCACCAAGCTCAGTCTAGAAAATCTTCAATCATCTTACAGCATCCTTCACAGCAATCTTTCCCCTTTCTCAAATAGCCATTCACTTAAAAGATCCCTCCATCGCTCTTATCCTTCCCCCCTCCTCCTCCTCCTTCTTCCTTCCACCCCCTCCTCCTTCCCTTCCCTCCTCCTTCTTCTCCTCCCCTACCTCCCTTCTCCTTCCCCCAGGCCCTTTGAAAGCCCAGTTTATGTGATCACCAACACAAGTGGATGGTAATGAAGCTGTGTGGTACAATCTGCCATCATTCACACTGTGTCTGTTCTGGCGGTGTCTTGGGTAGCAGTTTAACTCTTTTAACATGCTGTCTGTTCTGTTTTTTTTTCTAATCTCTTCTTGCGGTGTTTGGATAGCACTTTCACCACGATGTCTGCTTTCTGAGTATTTTGCCGGTGTCTGCTGTTCCATTTTAGATCATGAAATACGTCTTTTTAAATATACTATCTATCTATCTATTGCCAGACGCCATAATCCCGTAAGGAGTGGTCATTTGACTTTGAGTTATTTGTTTTACGGGGAGGGACACTAACCCTCCACCAACCCACTTGTTGACACGTAGGCATTTTTAAATATACATAGTCTATAATCTCGGTGACTGGGGTGGAATCTAAATCCTTTCAACGTGGTCTCTTTTTCGGTCTAATCCTCCTAACGGTGACAGGCGTGGAATCAAAACCCTTTCAACGCGGCGTCTGTTTTTCTGATCTATTCTACTGGTGTCTGAGAAGCACTTTTTTCTTTTTTTTTACCTGTGCCTAGGGATGCATATGACCTCCAATTTTGGGCCAAGTTGAGGTGAACGAAGTATATTCTGCTATGGGTACTGTAGTGACAAAAAAGTGTGGTATTTGTGGTAGGTGTGGTAGAATTTGAAGGTGAAGCAAGCATACCTGTTGATTAAAGTACGTGTGTGAGGTGTGGCAGGTGCAATAGACTTTAGAAGTTACATAAGTAGTAATGCTCTACGTAACTGTGGAAAATGCAGTTGCTGTGGGAGTTGTGTGAGGTGTGGTATGTGTGGTAGTTGTGGCAGATGCTGTGGTTGCGTATGGTGTGGTAGGTGTGGTAGTTGTGGTGGTTATGCGAGGTGTGGTAAATCTGGTAGTTGTGGCAGGTGCTGTGGTCGCGTAAGGTGTGGTAAGTATGGTAGGTGAAGTAGTTATGGTGTGGTAAGTGTGGTAGTTGTGGTGGTTATGCGAGGTGTGGTAAATGTGGTAGGTGTTGTAAGTGTGCAAGGTGTGGCAAATGTGGTAGGTGTGGTAAGGGTGGTTGTGGTGGCAGGGAACACAGTCCATTTCGCCACTGTTGTGCTTCAAGTCACGAGTCTCCACCAGCAACACCCGCCCCAGACACGAATTCGGCTCCCCTTAACGACCTGCACGCATTTAAGTGATTTCGGTGCGTTAATGTTCGGCTCTACTTGGTGTAACTTTGGCACTGGATTTGCGAAAGGTAGCTCCTGTGTGTGTGTGTGTGTGTGTGTGTGTGTGTGTGTGTGTGTGTGTGTGTGTGTGTGTGTGTGTGTGTGTGTGTGTGTGTGTGTGTGTGTGTGTGTGTGTGTGTGTGTGTGTGTGTGTGTGTGTGTGTGTGTGTGTGTGTGTGTGTGTGTGTGTGTGTGTGTGTGTGTGTGTAGTGGACAGAAAAGTAATTAGACACTCAGCTCTCAGAAATCTAACACCCCTTTAGTACAGTGACAACATTTCTATTTTTAAACCTGGAAGCCATTTACTAGTTGGGTGGTAACCATATCATCAGAGAGACGTCCGGTGACCATGTGGGCCATGTCGCTCCTGTTAAAGCAATAAGGGATGGGGTGATAAACAAGCAGGCACAATTTAAATACCATATACAGCTTTAACACAACTCTTAGCTGGAGAGAGAGAGAGAGAGAGAGAGAGAGAGAGAGAGAGAGAGAGAGAGAGAGAGAGAGAGAGAGAATAAAATAAAAGAGTTAACCTTGAGAGGATTTATAAAGGCAACATTAACACACTAAAAATAATTGTCTAACATTAAAACAGCGTCCCTCACTTGGCAGGATTATAAGCAAAAAGAAAAAACGGGAATTTTAAAAGGGACAAGAACTGAATTCCTGGTAAAAGCTACACCTACACTATTTCTATGAGAGAGAGAGAGAGAGAGAGAGAGACGCACACAGAAAAAGACAAAACGGCAGACAGACAGACAGCGAGACACACACAGACAGAAAAAATAAGGGAAAATTCAGCTAAGGTAATCATACTAATAACACTTCCCCTCATTACAGAAAATTGCACAAACATTCTCACTCTCTTGGGGTGCATTCTTTACAGTTTATATCTTTTTATTAGGTTACCCTGAAAAACAAAAACACATAAACGGAATAAAAACATTCTCTCTCTCTCTCTCTCTCTCTCTCTCTCTCTCTCTCTGCCATTTGATAACCTTGTTGTTTTCCCCCGTCTCCCGGTTTTTCGAGAGAGAGAGAGAGAGAGAGAGAGAGAGAGAGAGAGAGAGAGAGAGAGAGAGAGAGAGAGAGAGAGAGAGAGAGAGAGAGCACTAATGATACGAGAAGCAAAAGGATCTCTCTTTACACCAGGAGAGTTTTGGTGTAATTTTTATGTTAAGCATCCGGATTTACGCTGTTAGCTCTCATTGTACAATGACATTCACACCAACATATACTAGTTGTACATACATGTGTGTGTGTGTGTGTGTGTGTGTGTGTGTGTGTGTGTGTGTGTGTGTGTGTGTGTGTGTGTGTGTGTGTGCATAAACGTATTCACTTATATTTATGATGCTTATTGTACAAGCAAAAGAGCACACACACACACACACACACACACACACACACACACACACACACACACACACACACACACACACACAAACGTGGTTTTTGTCATTATTTATGAGCGTCTGTATTTTTTTTTTTTTTTTAGAGTGTATACTGTCTTATTTCCATTACCCCCCTACTTCTTGTCGGTCCCTTCTCCTTTTCTCATTATGTTCTCTCCTACAGCACTTTCCTTAATATCCTACATGAATTTTCCTTTTTCTTCTTTCCCCATTCCTGATTCTTTCCATACACCGCCCCTTCCATTTCCGCTTTCCGCTCCCTCCAATCTCTAACTTTCTCGATAATTTCCTTTCCTGATCTGTTTTTCTCATAATATTTCCTCTTTTCGTCCACATCCCCTCATTGCTCTCTCTCTCTCTCTCTCTCTCTTCTTCATTCCTTACACCGTCCGCGTCTCCTCACTCAAGTTCTCTTTTTTTCACTGAGAGACTTGACAGTGTTCTTTCCTCACTCTTTTATCTTCACCCCTTCTCTCTCTCCACTTCTCTCTCTCCTGTTCCTATTTTCTTGCTTCCTGTCGTTCTCCCCTCCCTCTCCATGTCCCTCATTCTTCCTGCCTTCTTATGTCTAGCCTGCCGATCCTCCAACGCCTTTCTGTCTTGCTATAT
>NC_137031.1:33897750-34152750 GCF_032717465.1 Coenobita brevimanus
CACACCTGTTACACACATACAGGTATATCGCATCTCAACACTTAGTCTTACACCTGCCACACACCTACACACCTGCATCACATCTCAACTGTTACACACGCTATACAGTTCTACACCTGTCACAAAATCACACCTTCCACACACATGAAACGCTTCAGCCCGAGGACGCCCTAATCAAATATATTCCTGCTACCTCCAGACAATGTTGCAATATTTAGTGAATATCTTATGATCCTGAGGGCTTAATGAAGGCAATATTCAACCAAATTAGCTCAAACAGTCTCTCTAAGGCCGAATAAAATGGTCTAGGGATAGCAAAAATGTACAAAATAAGTTCTCGTGCTGGAATGAGTCAATAAAGATCTCTGACTTATTTTATGTTGCTTTATTTTTTCGTACGAATCAAGACATTTTATCTGAAGTAATCGAACTCAGTGAATAAAACATTAAGCTCGTGGGTGTTTCCTGTGATTTCTCTCTCTCTCTCTCTCTCTCTCTCTCTCTCTCTCTCTCTCTCTCTCTCTCTCTCTCTCTCTCTCTCCACTACTTATTCTTCCTCTTCCCCCCTTCCCTCCTATGTTATTCCTCCTTTACTGCCTCCTCTCTTTCTCCTCCGTCTCTATCCCGACCTCTGATCACTTCTGGCACTTGTTGATCCTTCCTCTCTCTTAATTTCTTCCTCTTCCCTCTCTTCTCTTCTCTTCTCTCTCTCTCTCTCTCTCTCTCTCTCCCCTTCTCTCCCAATTACCATCCGTTTTCCTTTCCTCTCTTTATCATCCCCTCTCCCATTCTCTCCTTCCTACACGCCCTCTCAATCCTTTTATCTTTCCCCTCTCTTCTCCTGTCTTCTCTTGTACCATCCCCCTCTTCACTCCCTCTCCTTTCCCTTTCCACCTCCTCCTCCGTTTCTCTCTCTACCTCTGAACTTGCTTACTCTTCAATCTTCTCTCTCCTTCCCCCAAAACGCCCTTAATTCTTTCCATTCCATCTCCTCCTCCTCCTCCTCCTCCTCTTCCCTCCTAACCTTCCTCAACCCTCCTTCACTCATCTCTCCACTCTCTCCACCTCCTCCTCTGTTCCTCTCTCTCCCCTCTAGGTTCGGTGCGGGTGGAGAGAAACCCCTCGCTGTGTTACGTCACCACCGTGGACTGGGACCGAATCGCTACCAACAAACTCACCGAAAACTACATCAGTGTGAGTATTAGAGAGAGAGAGAGAGAGAGAGAGAGAGAGAGAGAGAGAGGGAGGGAGAAAGCGACACACAGACAGACAGACAGACAGACAGACAGAGAAAAAGAGAAATTCTGTAGTGTGCTCGAATCGGATTTATGTATCAGTGCAGTGTTGTTGTTTTTTTTTTCGGCGTTTTTTTTTTTAATCCACTGAACGGCTGAATTAGCCTGTTAATATTTTTTTGAGAGAGAGAGAGAGAGAGAGAGAGAGACGAACCGAAACCAAAGAGGGAGAGGAATGGAAGGACAGGAGGGAGAGAGCAAGTGGAGGGGAAGAGTTGTGGGAGAAAATATTAAGGAGGGAGAGAAGGTGAAACGAAGATGAGAAGGAAAGGTCGAGAGAAGGAGAAAGTGAGAGAGAAGATACAGGAGAGAGAATCTGAATTAAAGAGAGTGAAAGATAATTACTGAGAAGCCAAGAGAGGAAGAAACATACAAGAGGCACAGAACGAGAGAAGGAAAGAAGTGCTAAGAGAAAAGGGAGATGAAAATAAAAGGATATTGAACAGCTGTGTGTGTGTGTGTGTGTGTGTGTGTGTGTGTGTGTGTGTGTGTGTGTGTGTGTGTGTGTGTGTGTGTGTGTGTGTGCGTGTGTGTGTGTGCGAATTTCAAGAAAGAACAGGCATAAATCCACTTCTAAAGAAAGATCATACACCAATTCCATTAAAAACTTCATGTCTTTCCGCCCATTTTGAAATTCCGTATAAAAATCACCCACCTCATTATAATCTTACGTTAATTAAAAGCATATATATACCTGGATAATTATTTCCTCGCCAGGTAATTAAATTAATGATTCAGCTACCTGGTTTTGGGTCAACACAGGTAGTTTTTTTCCAGGTCGTTTTTTTTCTGTTTCTTAAAATCACTTCTGTTTGATGTCTTTATTTTTTTCCAATTTTACTACTGACAGTCGATTTTATTCATCTTAAAGTAGGTCTGGTAATTGAATAGGTTAGAGTCAGTCCTTATTTTATGCTTTTGTGTGTGTGTGTGTGTGTGTGTGTGTGTGTGTGTGTGTGTGTGTGTGTGTGTGTGTGTGTGTGTGTGTGTGTGTGTGTGTGTGTGTGTGTGTGTCTCTCTCTCTCTCTCTCTCTCTCTCTCTCTCTCTCCAAAAGTAAATAAAGGCTCTCCTAAGGTAAATAACGTAACCTGAAGACAGTGAATGAAGCTGAAGACGTCATCGGGCTGAAGGTGCTCACAGTTTCTACTCCTGTTTTCCTCTTTTCCTTGTTTGTGGATCCTACTAGCCTTGTGAACAGGAAAAATTGGTGTAGAATGACGATACTGAAGATGATGATGATGATGATGATGGTGATGTTGAGGATAATGACAAAAATTACTATGATTACGAAAATGGTGGTGGTGGTGGTGGTAATGAAAAGGATGATGAGACAATGATGAAGATTACGATGATGGTGATGACAATTACGACGATGATGACGATTATGACAATGATTGTGATAAAGATAACTTAAACTGTTACGAACCGGCTACCTCTTCTTCTAGCTTAAATAAATCCTACAACATCTTTTCTCACAGTCAATTTTCTCGTAGCTAAGGAGAGATCAAACATATCCTTTGCGCAGCTCCTCGGGTTCCAAGGCTAGGTTTCAAAGGCGTGAAGTGGGTGTCCAGAAAGTCCTGCTCTCCTAACACCTCTTTCGTGAGAGAGAGAGAGAGAGAGAGAGAGGGGGGGGGGAGGAGCAGCCAATCTTTAGCGCAGACTGCAGTAACTAAATAATATCATGCCTTTTGTACTCCAGCAGTATTTCTGTTATTTCTTACTATTTTTATCCGCATCACATTTAGTCACTGGTCTTTTTATTTCAATCAGTGCAGCCTTTCCTCTCAATTCTACTCCATTCTCTTCTATCTACCTGAGTCTCTACCCACGTCTCTATCTACCTGTTCTGTCTCTCCCTCTACCCCCCAGAGGAACAGAGATGAGGCCCAGTGTGGAGGCTGCCCTGAGGAGCTGAGGTGTCCCCGATCAGGCCGATGTGCCACGCCCAGATGCTGGACCCCACAACACTGCCAGGCTCGTGAGTAACACCCCTATTTACTCACCTACTCATTCACTCACTCACAAACTCACCCAACCCTTTACTTCCTCGCTCGCTCCTTCACACTCACTCACATACTCATTCACTTATCCCCTTACTCACTCACTCATTCATCCGCTTACTCACTCACTCATCCAACAATGCCACGTTCAGGAGTACACCCCTCCTCACTCATTCTCTCACCCAACACTGCCAGGCTTGTAACCCTAACCCCTCACTCACTCACTCAACACTGTCTGGCCTTTACACATTACGCTCACCCCTCGTCCATAAACACTGCAATTTAATGATGGTTAAAGAATGACTTGGTCGGACATGAGTAAATATTTGGAAGCAGCAGCTCGAGAACGTCCCTTTAATTTTATGCTTACAATTGACACACGAGTTTATCCAGCTTAGAAGATGCCCCTTATAGTGACTAATTCTCCCTTCTTCATCGTTACGGGGTCTTTTAGAAGCTTTAAGAAACTCTTTAATGGTAGCAAGGGAGAAAAAATTAAAAGACTTAAGTGATAATAAAGCCAGATTAAAATGTCCTCTTGGTGTCTGCCCTACAAGGAATTATTGATCAGTGTGAGTAATGTGCTTCCCTCTTTTATAAATGTCTATTTTATCCTCATTTCAAAAGATTATAAATAGCCTCACGTGACAGTGTTCAAAGTGTATCAATTTTACGGACGTATGTTTCGTTAAAAAAAAAGTTTTTTTTTTTTTTTTTTTTTTTTTTTTGTCTCGTGTGGAAAAATAAAAGTGAGTGAGAGAGGTCGTGGGTGATACCACAGTAGATTTTAATTTTCGTGCTAAAAATAACTAGAATACGTAATGAAGAGGCAGAGTGAAGCGGAGTTTTGGTGGGATTTGTGGTGTGGTGAAATAAGTGGAGTGTGTGGAGAGGGGACGGAGTGGAGAGTGGGGATTCTGTCTGGGTATGTGGAATGGTGAAATAACAGAGGCATCAGATAAGGTTTCAGAGTGGAGAGGACTTATTTATTTATTTATTCATTTGAGGCTGAGGGGATATTGTGGTCTGCTGAAATAATTGGACGGCGTGATGAGGGTGCGAAGTGATGGCATAGTGGACTTTTTAAACGGATTTATAGTGTGTGTGTGTGTGTGTGTGTGTGTGTGTGTGTGTGTGTGTGTGTGTGTGTGTGAGGGGGGCGAGGGAGCAGATTTGTGGTATGGTAAAATAACTAGAGTGTGTCGTGAGTGTGCAGGGTGCGGGAGGGAATGCCCTGGTGGGTGCGTGGAGGGTCGTGGGGAGCAGTGCTGTGACGAGGCCTGCGTGGGGGGCTGCCTACGACCACACGACCCCACATCCTGCCATGCCTGTCGCACTCTCATCAACGACGGACGCTGTGTCGACGCTTGCCCCAGCCCAAAGCTCAAGGTGGGTACTCTCTCAGGTCAACACTATCGTTATCGTCATCGTCACCATCACAATCACTATTATCATCATCCTCAATATCACCATCATCCTGCCCCAACCCTAATTTCATCAAGGTCTCACGCTTGTAAGCCTGGGCCGTATTCACGTCAGCAAGGGTGGGTTTATAATGCTTTCTAGCGCACTTCTCTAGCGAATTACCGGTACTTTACACATTAAACTTTTTTTCTTTTTAATACCGAGTAGTTGAGAAACATACTGGCAAAGAATAAGTACTAGGAAGCCTCCTTGGGTGTCTCTCTCTCTCTCTCTCTCTCTTTCTCTCTCTCTCTCTCTCTCTCTCTCTCTCTTTCTCTCTCTCTCTCTCTCTCTCTCTCTCTCTCTCTCTCTCTCTCTCTTTATATATATATCTCTATATATATATATATATATATATATTTATTTCTATATATATATATATATATATATATATATACTACTCCTATACTGAATTTTTTCTTAAGATATATTTTTGGCCCGGCTTGACTCTTCAGGTACCTATCAATCTATCTAGCGATCTATCAGTCAATCTAGCTATCTACCTATCTATCAGCCTAACTACTCATCGATTATATGTAACATTCCCACAGGTGTCGGGGTACAGATGTGAGACGCTGAGTGTGTGTGTGGAGCTGGGTCGTGCGGTGATGCCAGATACGAGGGAATGTGTGGAGCAGTGTCCCTCTGGCTACCACACCAGCACCAAGACACAGGGAGGCCTCACCTACACTGTGTGTGTTCCATGTAAAGGTAGGAAGGTGTGGAGACAGGCATGCGTTGTGGGTTGTGGAATGGATGGTGAGGAAGCGGAGGAGATGGCATGGAAGTGAGGAAAAGTTAGATGTAGGGAGGAAAGAGGCAGAGGAGATGGCGTGGAAGTAAGGAAAAGATTGATGTTGGGAGGAAAGGTTGACTGAGGGACATGGAGGGAGATGTGGAGAAATGTGCGGTGATGTGGAGATGAGAGGGAAGTGGGTAGGGAAGACAAGTTAGGTGCGGAGAAGAACGAAAGTTACGGAGATGAAAATGAATGGAGGTGTGAGGAAAGTAGCAAAATGTAGGGAAGTGATGAGGACAGGTAATGGAATGAGTAGGAAGCGAATGTTGAGAAGTGTAGGAAAGGAGCGAAGGAAGGTAGGGGAGAATGAAACAGGTTATAGGGGGATAATGAGGGGAGGGGTGGGGAGGGAAGGGAAGGAATGAATTCAGTATTTTATCTGCGTTGGCACAAAACGAGAGTATAACCAACATGAAAAGCGTTGACACCTGGGTATAAGGCAGAGACGAGATAACCATTTCCTTATTTTTAGTTCATTTTTTCTTAATCAATGTTGTTTGTGTACCCTTGTGTATCCAACGCAATTATTGGTGACATACAGAGCAAGAAATATATTGATGATGATGATGATGCTGAATATAATGACGACGATGGTGACGAAGATAACGACGATGATGATGATGGTGATGATAATTTCAATGATGATACTTTATGCTACACGTACGCGCTATAACCCTTCTTGTCCCTGTATGCCTCCCCTACAGGCCTAGTATGCGCCAAGACGTGTGAAGGCATGTGGGTGAGGAGCATCAGCCACGCGCAGGTGTTGAGGGGATGCACCGTCATTAGGGGTCACCTTACTGTGCACGTCAGCGGAGGAGGTGGGTGAGGAGGGTGATGATAAGGATGATGATAAGGGTGAGGAGAAGGAGAATGGTGATGATTGGAGTGGGGAGCGTGATGATGGTGACGATAAGGGTGAGAAGAATGATGATGGTGATAATATGGGTGATGGTGAGTGATGTAACAGGTGTGGTGACGGTACTTTCCATTCTGAAACCCACGACAAAAACTCTAAAATACCGAATCCTATAACTTACTTCATTAACCGCTGATTATATTCTACCGTGCCACTCGTTAACCCCGTCCATCCGACCACGTATACCGGCATTTCATTCTTGCTGCCACCAGACGATTTTATTCAGATTAAGAATGATCTCTCAGACTTAGGGGGTTACTCTAATCCCTCAGGCTCAATAGGTCTCTCTCGTAAGGTGGATCAAATCGTCTGGAGGTATCAGGTCCCTAAAAATCGTCCTCAGAGATGCGGGATTAAAAGAGCCCAACTTAAAACAACCCTGAATTTTTCGTCACCCATCATTTTTGAAGTATTAAAATTGCCCAACATTATACATCACCCTAAACACAAGCCTATTATTATCATGAAGGCAGTATCATGCTACACACTAATTCCGTATTTCACGATGGCAATATCACACTAGACATTAACTTTTACATCACGATATCACACTATCCACTCATCATCTTAATTTGTACGTCTGGAAAAATGTGTGCTTCTTTCCAACTGCACTGATACAGAAATTTCATGGTGACCTGTGCTGTGGGTGTGCCAGGTAATTGCACAATCAAGGAAGCCTATCACTTCAGCGGGATAATACTCACTCTCACCAATGTTCTCTCTCTCTCTCTCTTTCTCTCTCTCTCCTAATGCACTCCCTGTTTTCACGGCATCTATCACTGTCTGAACTTGGCTTCCCCTTCTCATACTTCCTCCTCTTCTGCTACTTATTTTCCTCTCTCTCTCTCTCTCTCTCTCTCTCTCTCTCTCAAAAAGATTCTTTCCACACCATTATCTCCTGCTCCAACCTTTCCTGCACATACATAATGCCATCTCTTCCCTCCCTCCTTCCGCTTCCTTTTTCCTCCAACCCTTCCCTCCATCCTTCGGTATCTTTTTCCTTCCTGTCACTTCCTTCATTCTTCCTCTGCTCTCTTCTTCTCTCTTCCTCCTTCACTACCATATTCCCCTCCATTTCTTCACTTGCTTTCCTCTTCTTTCACTCATCCTTTCCTCTTCCTTGTGCTCTCTCTCTCTCTCTCTCTCTCTCTGCACATCCTCGTATCTTACTCTTCCCCCACAGAGGAGCTTCAGCGTGAGGTAGAGGAGAGTCTAGGTGACATACGTGAAGTGACTGAGTACGTCAAGGTGTTACGCTCCAACCTCACCTCCCTCGCCTTCCTGAATAATCTGACAAGGATAGGCGGCACAAACCTGAGCCATAACAAGTAAGCATGCCAAGTTAAATGTTACTGTTTGATTAGAAAATGTCTAGTTCATGAATATAATGGGTGTGTGGTGTGGTGTGGTGTGGTGTGGTGTCATATGTCTTTATCCTTGCCTTCCTTCACAGTTCTCATCTCCCTGCCTCCCTCCCTCCTTACTTAACTACCAACATCTACCCCCTCGGAAGTAGAGAGACTAATAATAATTAAAAAAAAATCATCGATATTACAGAAGGTACTAACATTTCCTAAGACCTCCACCACACTCCCACCAAAGCTGCTATCACTATCACAACTACTGTCGCCACCAAACCACCACCACAACTACTCTCAATCAAGCCTCCACAATAACTGTCTCAACCAAACCTCCACCACAACTACTGTCCACCAAACCTACACAACAACTACTGTACTCTCCACCAAACCTACAACACAACTACTCTCCACCACACCACCACCACAACTACCATCACAACCACCAACTACACCTTGTCCCCCTTCCAACTAGCCTCCACCAGATCTCCACCACTACTAGTCTCCACCACACCTCCACCACAACCAACATCACCGCCACCAACCACACCTCGTCTCCCTTCCCTCAGTTACTCTATCGTGGTGCTGGACAACCCCAACCTGCAGTCCCTCTTCAACAGCACTAGCCTGGTGGTGGACAAGGGAAAGGTGTTCGTTCACTCCAACCCCAAGCTGTGCCCTCACCTGGTCGAGAAACTACTGGTTGACACGGGGCTGACGGGGGTGACCTCAGAGGCGGATGTCAGCCACACTTCCAATGGGGATAAAGTGCCTTGTGAGTAGGTTGGGTGGCGATGATAATGATAATGATGATGATGATGATGATGATGATGATGATGACGATTAATGAACGAGGTTGGAGGATTTTCTTACCCGTCTTGCCTAATCATCCTTACTTTTTTCCAACGAATTTCCCTAGTTTCTTCTTTAATCTTGCTGTTGCCAGACGATTTTATTCAGCTTACACGTGACTCCGAATTACAGGGGTTAGGTATGTCTCTTATAAATCACATCACTAAGGCAGCTCTGAACAGATGAATAAAATCGTCTGAGGGCAGCATGAACATACGGTAACGTCAGTCTGGATTATAACACACTATTCGGTAGAGAGAGAGAGAGAGAGAGAGAGAGAGAGAGAGAGAAATCCCGATTAAATTCAGAAAATGTTACCACTCCTAGTCAGTCATTGTTTTTTCCTTTCATTCTGCACGTTTTCTCTGCAGATGAATTTACTTTTTCACTCCCTTCTGAATTCGCTCAGGGTTCTCATATTCCTCTATCTATTCTGTGTGTGTGTGTGTGTGTGTGTGTGTGTGTGTGTGTGTGTGTGTGTGTGTGTGTGTGTGTGTGTGTGTGTGTGTGTGTGTGTGTGTGTGTGTGTGTGTGTGTGTGTGTGTGTGTGTGTGTGTGTGTGTGTGTGTGTGCCCATGAGTGTATGGGTATTTTTTTCAGTTTTCCACCAGGTAGTTTCCACATAATCGCACACTATTTTTCATACATTCTCCAAATCGCTCACCTCTCCAAAAAATACAGGCATATAGAGAAATTCCCAGTTCTTCAGTCGATCACCTACCCATCGCTCTTTCTATACTGCAGGTAACTTAATGCCCTTAACGCGTCTGTAATATCGTTGTCTATTACCTAACCTAACCTAACATACTCTATCTTACCCTACCCTAGCCTAACCTAACCTACTCTACCCAACCCTACCCCGCCCTACCCTAGACTAACCTAACCTACTGTACCCTTCCCTACCTTAACCTCACGTAAATTCACCTAACCTACCCTAACCTGCCCTACCCTCCCTTCTACAGGTAACGTAATGCCCCTTAACGCATCAGTAGCTTCGTCTCCCCTGTACGGAACCCTGCGAGTCAGTGTGGATACCGCCGGCCTCCCCTACGATACAGTCTTCTACGTCAGCTACAGGAAGGCGGAGAGGAATGTGTCGCTGTACGAAAGTGGCGACATGTGCAGCGACCAGGGGTAAGAGAGGGGATGACAGAGAGAGAGGAGAGAGTATGGGAGGGAGTAAGAATGGAGGGTGGGTGGAAGATGTGGAAGTGGGAATCCTCTACATCAGCTTCATAAACGCTAGGAGGATTGCGGTGCTGTGTGAGTGACGGTGTAGTGATCAGGGGATAAACGAGGAGACAGAAAGAAAATGAGAGAACGTGGGAGGGGAACGAGACGGGAGAGCAGGATAGTGGACTGGGAGTCAAGTCTTTTATCTCGGTGACAGAAAGGCGGAAAGAAATTTATCCCTGTTATGAGTGTCGATAAGCGAAGCGATGACGGGTAAGAGAGGCGGGTGATGTGGCAGGAAGGGGGAGAAGGAAAGAAGGAAATCAGAGTAGCAGTAGAATGGCGAGTGGTAGGGACGAATGGATCATGGGTATGGGAGACAGAAAGAGATGAAGTGATGTATAATTTGATCTGTTTACTTACCGAGGGTTTTTATTCGTCTTAGGGGTGACTTAAATAACGTATCTTTGTATATTTCACAGCTGGTCAACGATGGAGATGGCCAGACAAAACTACACAACAGATGAGGTGAGGGCGAGAAGAGGAGGAGGAAGAGGAAGAAGAGATCGAGGTGGAAGAGGGGAAGTTAGAGAAGAATGGAGAGCAGATGGGAACGAAGAGAGACTAAGAAGATGGATTACGGGAGGAAGGGAAGAAAGAGGACTAGACGGAGGAACTGGAGAGAAGAAAAAGGAGATAAGAAAAACGTTTGAAGAGATGATCATGGATAATTTTTGGAACGACAGGAGTGAAACCAGAGGAAATGAACACTCAGCATGGAGAGGAAGGAGAGAAACAGAAAGACAGGAACCGGTGCTAGTGGAAAAGGGAAAAACAAAAAACAAAGAACAGCCAGTCATAGACATTGATCTGAGGGACAGAAGAAAATCTGATGGATATGAAAACTTAAGACACAGACGAAGAGACAGCACGAGAAGCAAAAACGATCAAGCCAGAGCAAGACACAAAAACCGAAACACAAGTGGGAACGAAAGACGGCACAATGGAAGGCAAGAAGAGAGTAAAGAAAGAGGAGGAGAAGGCAATGAAGGAAGAGGGGGAGAAGAAGGAAAAGGAAGAGGGGGTGGAAGAAGACGAGGAGTGGAGAGAGAAGGGGAAAGGAGAGGACAGGGAGAAAAGGGGTATGATGGAAGAACTGAGCCCCACAATGAACCACTAGGGGACACCATGCTCCACGGAACCCTAGTGAACCTGGAACCCTTCACCCGCTATGCTGTTTACGTAAGGACTTTCTCGCCCATCTCCTCACGTCGCGGGGCACAGTCTACGGTCCTGTACGCCACCACAAGTCCCTACAGTGAGTCAGTCTGGCATGATTAAATTTACCAACTTTTCTCTAGTGCTATAAGTCAGTCTAGCATGACGAATCAACTACCAACTTCTTCTAGTACGGAAAGTTAGTCTAGTAGGATGAATTAGCTAACTTTTCTTTCTACGACGATGAACTACTAACTTCCTCTAGTACAGTAAGTTCGCCTAGTATGATGAACTAACTTTTCTTTAGGATAGTTAGTCTGTCTAGAAGGGCAATAACTAAATTTCCTCCAGCTAGTATTACTTGTTGGGGCCAATACGTTTTGGTTTTAATATTTTTTACACTGTTTTACTAAAGTTGTTTGTGTTTTTCCCTATAATTTTATCTAACATTTCCTTTTGTAAGTTCACCTCTCTCTCTCTCTCTCTCTCTCTCGTCGGCTTGTATTTAGCAGGGGCTCTCCCTTTGTGATTTATTGTTCATGTATCACACCAAAATCCCCATGTATGTTATTTATATTTCCCCGATATCGACAGACGCTGAATCCGCAACATCAATAAGTATTAAGGCTGATTAGGCAATATTTATCCCTCAGTAAAAAGTGTCTGGAAATCGATGCTGATGAGAATACGGTCCTTCATCTTTACTCCTTTAATAGTCTCACCTTTATTTCTATATGCTTCATCCTTAATACTTCAACAGTCTCATCTATATTTCTTCTGTACCTCACTATAATAATTAAAGCTCAGTGTGTTCTATCTGTTTACATTATCCCTCATGCATGACTGATGTGTAGGAGCAGGTCAGGCTTATGCTTAATCTGATGCCGGTGTTGTATATATTAGTCAGGATATTTGCTGAGCATGACATGGACTGCAATGCTGATGTTACCTGAGCCACCACGTCTCTTTCTGTCTGTTTGTTCTGTCTATCTGTATGTCCTGTCTGTCAGTCTGATTGCGTAAAAAATAATGGGAGTCAAGAAAGTTTACTGGTACTTCCTGTTGACCCAAAAGTTAAGTGATTACTATACAGCATAATTACCTCTGGGTACAGGGACGTATATTTCCAGTTCGTCCACCTGCTAAATGAGGAGACAGAGTGAGTTTACTGTAATTCCAACTTCTACACTCGTGAAAAAAACTGCTCAGAGCGGTGAAGGCATGCGCCCTATTGAGTGTTATTTTAGCTGTTAGCATCAATGTTCCTTGGATACACTGTTAATTTCTTTTCTACATATTTTCCTGTTTAAGTTCATCAAATTCAAGTATGAATATCACCATAATTCTCATCATTATCAACAACAACATTATCAATATCAACATCGTCATAATCATCATCATCATCATCATCATCATCATCATCATCATCATCATCATCAACAACAACACCAGCGGCAGCAACAGCAAAAAAAAAAAAAAAATTACAGCAACACTGCATCAGAAATAAGCAACCAATCCATCCCCTGACCACCTCACCTCCAGAGCCAAGAAAATGTTTAATTCCAGCAATAATAAAGTTAAGGGCAAAATAAAAATCTCCATATTATATACCAAATCGAGAGGCCAAAGGAAAATCCACTCAATCATTTCCATAAACTGAAAAAAATATATGACTAATGATCAGAATCTGGATTTTTTTTTTTTTTTTTTTTTTTTTTTTTTTTTTTTACTCAGCTAAGAAACCAAAAAATTATTGATGAGATGATTAGTGGGTGTGAGATGGAGGAGAAATTCGGTGATGTGCGGTTTTTCTTGATTAGTGATAAATATTACTTATGTTTTTACCTATTCTGTTGACGTTAATAAATTCCACAATATCATCATCATCATCATTATCATCTAGACCTCTTTTCCCACCTACTTGTGTTTCCTCGATATTTGCATCTTTTTATCCACAGCACCTCTCTCTCTCTCTCTCTCTCTCTCTCTCTCTCTCTCTCTCTCTCATTACCCTACATCTCCTCCACTCTCCTCTCCCTCACTCCTCCCTCTCCATAAACACGTTCCTCTCCCCCGCCTCTCTCTTTCTTATAACCCCTCCACTTCCCTTTCTCTTCCTCACATCTCCCTCACCGTTCCTCTCTCTCTCTCCATCAGCTATCTCTCTCCCTCTTCCTCACGGCTTCCTCACCAGCTCTCATTCAGTCTTCACCATCTACTTCTCCTTTCCACATCTTATCGGGTTTCACTTTCTTCCTCAACGTCTCTCCCTCACCACCTGCATCACAATCTCTCCCTCCCCTCTCCATCCCTGACCACCCCTCTTTCTTCCTTCTCCCTCATCATCTCTTTCTTCCCCTCGCTCTCCCTCACTAGGAACATCACAGAAGTCTCCCTCTCTTCTCTCCCTCTCCTTGAAGTCCCTTTCTCTTCCTTCTCCCTAACGTGCCCTTCTCTTTCCTCTCTCCCTATCTCACAACCTCTTTCTTCTCCTCCTCCTCTCTCCCCCTCCCTCACAGTCTCTTCCTTCTCGACCTCCTCTCTCCCCTTCCGTCTGTGTCTCTCTCTCAACGTCTCTCCCTCGCAGACCCAACCGAGCCTGTGCGAGTGAGGTGGAGGTCGTTAAACAGCAGCTCCCTCGACCTGTGGTGGGAGCCGCCTCGTCGACCCAACGGCGTAATCGACCACTACCTCGTCACCCTCACTCTCATGCTCGACACGCCCAGTATACCGCCGGAGCTCGACTTCTGCAGGGAGGAGGGTGGGTCGAGTAGCGCATTAACCCAGCAGTGGCGTAGGGGTCCGGGGCTAGGCTATTTACTCCAGACATTTAAACCTAGGGCGACAAATTTCTCGTCCATGAGAGCATTACACCTCAATACTCAGTGTAGTCACCTGTACAGTCAACCAGAAAAGTATCGGCCATCATACTGCACCATTAACCCTCTCATAATCGGGTCAACTCTAGCATTTCACACCAGCTAACACCAGACGATTTTCTTCACGTGAGTCCTAGGAACCAGAGTGTTTTAATGAGACTTTATTTTCCCGGCAGTCAGGGAGTACGTAGATGACAGTCTCGATCACGTACCCGACACCACCTTGAGCCGCCCGAGGGAGGGGAAGAACAAGAAAAAGGAGGAGGAGGGGAGGAAGGAGGGAAGAGGTGGTAACGCGAGAGGAACGGGAGGAGACAGACCAGGTATTGTATATATGTGAAATTTCTTAAGATTGCTTAGCGAGATTTCTTTAAGATTGCTAGCTTGAATTTTTCCCTTCAATCACGTAGCTCCCACACACCTCATCACAAGACGCTCGTAAAGATCCCAAACAATATACATCCAAACGAGAGAGAGAGAGAACATCTTTTAGCTCAAGATGCGTAAAATACTGCTTGTTTATATACTTATCTTCATCACACATCAACCAAACACTTTATAATCCCATGCTCTTGAGATTATTTTGTGCATAAAATTTCTTAGCCATGTTTCTGTCTTCACTTGCACACGTTTTACAACCACACCAAAGCGAGTATTCTTAGGCCCCAGCTGTGCAAAATACCTCTTGTTTACACAGTCAACTACACATATAAATAGTTACCTAACAATTTACAATCAAACGAAAGTGATTATTTACGCGCAAAAATATCTGAAAATAATTAATCCCCTTATTACAAAGACTCCTTTTTTTACCATGACGTAGAGTTTTCGTTCGTTGTTACTGCCTCCGGACGATTTTATTCAGCTTAGGAAGGTTCTCTGATACTGGAGGGGTTAATGGCGGCTATATCTAATCCCTCGAGTTTCGGGAAGGAAAAAAAAAATGAAATACTGTATACAAAACATTCGCCTGGCGATTGCATGACTAACAAGTACGTCATCGTTCTGATGGGGTAACTGGGAGGAAGAGATGTTCATCGTCAATATTTCTTTATCGTCAACATTTCTGTATCGTAAATATTTCTCTATCGTAAAATAGTTCTTTATCGTAAGCATTCCGATCCTTTATAAATATTTCCCCCCCGGAGCAGAGGAGTCGTGCCCAGCCAGTGACAGGTCCCAGCCCTTCTCATCCTCATCCTCCTTCTCCTCCCATCCCTTCTCTTCCTCTTCCTGCTGCCCCTGCCGAGATTCAGGAGGGGACCAGGAAGTGATGAGCCAAATAGCCTTCGAGGATTTCATCATGGACAATGTTTACGTCAAGAAGTAAGTACAGGTTTGTGTGTGTGTGTGTGTGTGTGTGTGTGTGTGTGTGTGTGTGTGTGTGTGTGTGTGTGTGTGTGTGTGTGTGTGTGTGTGTGTGTGTGTGTGTGTGTGTGCGCGCGCGCGCGCGCGCGCGCGCTCAAGGTAGTAAATTTGTATGGTACACGACTGATACACGCAAATGATGATGATGATGATGATAATGATGATGATGATGATGATGATGATGATGACGGTATGCTGTCAATTAAAAAAATAAACTGCCCACACTACTTTGCAGGTGGCACATCGGTTACCATCGATAAGTGAAAAAGGTTTATTCATACATACATGGTGAAGGCCTCCAATATGCATAAACTAAATAATTCAAGAGTGCAACCAAGCAGTGAGGGGATTCATGGAAGCTATATTTAAGCCTTCCAATTTATTACTTATCGATTTATTTATTTATCTATCTATTTACGTATTTATTTATGTAGTTAAGTATCTTTTTTATCCTGAGCTGAATAATAAAACGACCAATAAAGGGCGATCGTAGTGAAGGGATTTGGTGTAAAGTAATTCTCTCCCTCCTCTCACCCTCAGACATTACATTTCTTTACGTTAATTCTGCAAAGACTTAATAGTTTGAGTTCATTTCGGGACGAGGAAAAGGAATTATATTTCACCAAGATCCCAGTACGCTTTAGGATGATTTTAAGATGGTGTAAAGGAACTATTAACAGCAGTTGTGCCTTCTGTTCTCCCTCTCTCGACCTCAGATCCGGCAGAGGTCGACGGGAGGCCACCTACTCGCCCTTTGAACCAGATGATGACGAATTTGAAGCCGGCCTCATCTCCGCCTTCGTCCGACAACCCTACCTTCCCCCAGCCTCCCACGCACCGCCACATCTCCATTCGGCCTCCCAAGCACCTCCGCAGGTCCGGGATTACCTTGAAGGGGCCTCAGGAGGGATGGAGGCGCCGGAGGAATGGGAGGGCGAAGCTGAGGAGGACGGAGGAGTGGAGAGCTTCCCGCTTCACCAGGGCCAGACTGTGTTCGAGTTTCCCAGCCACGAGGGGATACAAGCACATTACCAGCCACATGAGGAAGATCTCGCCAAATACACGCTCCCTCATCCTAACAATATCAGTGAGTATCGTCTGACCTAGCCAAATACACGCTCCCTTATCTAATATCAGAGAGTAATGCCCAACTCTTGCTATGACGTGGATGCTATGACGTGGATGCTATGACGTGGATGCTGTGACGTGGATGCTATGACGTGGATGCTATGACGTGGATGCTATGACGTGGATGCTATGACGTGGATGCTATGATGCAAAAAAAATAAGTGAATTTTACCTGACGAATTTTCAGATGGGAAGGGGGTAAAAAAAAAAAACTATAGTAGGACTCGCGCACGTTTGCGGCTGTGGTGTGGCCCGCACCTGTGTACAATGGTGCCACGTTTCCCCAACTTGCGATGTGAAACGGAAGCTATTTATGTACAAGGCATCACAAATTCGATAAATTCAGATGAGTAAAACTTACACTTGTGTATTTTGATGGATGAATCAACAGTAATCTTATTATGCATAAAATATTTATACAGTAACACAGAAACATGGCATACATAGTGTACAGTGTTGCTAAAAGAAATTGTAGTCACTTTTAATGGTTTTTAGCGTAGTTTTAGGGTGGGTAATAATATCACAGTTATGGATATAAAATAATGAGCCTGAAAAAAGAAGAAATATGCCAATATCCAAAGTAAAAGAAATAATTCATGTAATTCTTGTGAGTGGCAACACTTACACACCGAGTCTGGCCTAAGGTAAAGTACGTACCTCCGTAGACCCAACCATAGCTTGTACAGGTGTTGCTAGGGAAAAATGCTCACATTTACCGGCTTTTACCGTAATTTTAAGGACGAGGAATAATCACATTTATAATCATAAGCTAATATGTAGGACAAAATAGTAGGCATATGCCAATACCGAAGTAAAAAAAAAAAAAACATTATTCACTCGCGAGCGGCAACACTTCCACACCCAGTCGGTGAGAGAGAGAGAGAGAGAGAGAGAGGCAGGAGAGGGGCATGCATTGAATGCATTGTCGGCATCACTAAATATAACAAAACCAAATTAACAAATGAAAGCACAATTATAAATAACTTATAAAAGAATCAAAAGTACTCAGGGTGGCTCACATTTCCCGCCAGGAGAGAGAGAGAGAGAGAGAGAGAGAGAGAGAGAGAGAGAGAGATAAAGGTATAGAAAACGTGGCAACACTGTACACAGGTGCGGGCCACACCACAGCCGCAAACGTAGGCGAGTTGGAGTGTAGTGATCGTGAGTGTACTTAATGTTCTGAGTACTGTACAATCTGAATGTCAAATGTGTACAACCTGTGTTACGACAAATCTTTAGCAGAGTGACTAGAGCGAACATTACCTTTTGGTGTGGGATGATATCTAATGGAATGTTTAAATTTTTTCGCCGCTATGATAATCTAGAGGTAATAAAAATCGTCTGAGAGCCGGAGATATTAGAAAAAAAAAATCGTTTCTTCCTCATTTACTATGCATGTTAAACCTTCTATCTTCGTGCATGATAAGGAAGTAAACGAGGTCGACACTAAATAATAAAGAACATAGAGAAAACTACATCAAGGTGTAAATATGCATGATAAATCGCCATGGAAAAGGAATTACGGAATCTCAAAATCCAATTATAAATCCAGTAATATGTCCACCCCCTGTCTCACGTTGAACAAGCACTACAGCAGAAAAAAATCACATATGGAAACGAAGGATGATTATTAATATTATTTTTTTTTTTAGTGGGATCCTAACGAGTCGTGAATTTGGACATTTTGCTTTTTTTATTTTTTTTTTTTTTTGTGAAACAGTCAGGGAACTCCACTTAGATTTTTTTTTATCTTTTGTTAGTGGGGAACTTTGGCGATTTTTTCTCCTCTCACTCGTTGGGAATTTGGTGGAAAAATGGAGTAATTTCACTTTCTCTCCCTTTAACTCTTCGCTGTCACAACGGCCTCTGTCTATTCATTGGGTTTCTGGTGTTACTTTCATCATCATTATCATCATTAATATCATCACCATTATCATCATCATCATCATCATCAATTTTACCTGTCCTAAATCTTTCTCCCCAGGTAACGTGTTCCTGAGACAGACCCGCCTGACCCGCGAGCCCTACCTGTCCCTTCGCGCTGGTCTCCTGCACTTCTCCCTCTACACCGTCACCGTCTCCGCCTGTCACGCCCCTATACACACACCCTTCCCACCCTACCAGTGGAAACTATGCTCTCTCTACCCAGCCCGCACCGCCGTCTACACAAAGGCTGACGGTAGGTGCCCTGTGGTGGGTGTGGTGGAGTGTGGTGGAGTGTGTATGATCCAAAGGAGCACTGGTATCGTTATGTATTGCTGATTTTAGATACTGGTATTGTTATTCACTGGTATTGTTAAGTACTGGTATTGTTTAGGTATCTGAATGAAAGTGAAAATGACGACGATAGCGATACAAACGATACACCTCAAATATTTCCAAAAAACTACCCTTACACCCCACCTCTCCCCCTCTCTCCATGTCCCCACTCCCTCCCAGCCAGCTATGACGAGGTGGTGCAAGGGTCGGTGGAGGTCCTGGTTCGAAACTCCACCTCCACCCATGCAGGGGCGGTGGAGGTGTGGTGGGGGGAGCCTCCGCGCCCCAATGGAGGTGTCCTGGCCTACGTGGTGCAAATAAGACAGACTGATAAGAGGCCACAGGTAGGTTGGCTTAGTTTGTGATACGGTGTTTTTATTAAGGCTGTTCAAGTTTATACTACTACTATTATTATTATTATTATTATTATTATTATGTAAAAGCGGTCCTAGGAATAAATTTAAAATATACCATCAAATCATGGCCGTGTTTGTGTTTAGTAATCCATGTGATATCATTAATTATATTAAAATAATCCTTTTTTTATATCACGTTCAAAATGCGATTAGTATAAAACCTGTAAGTCTGATTAACAGCCTCTGAAAATGTAGGCTTATCCTCATGTATCCTAATTAAATATTTTTATTACCCTTCCTCTCCATCAATCCTACCCTCCCTCCTCTAATTTTCTGTTCCTTCCTCGTCCCCCTTCCCATATCTGTTTCTCCCCTTCCTCTCCCCATTCTATTACCTCTCCTTTTTATTATAATTTCTCTCTCCCCCTCCTGCTTCCCCTCACCTCCCCTTTACCCCTACCCCTCTCCTCTCCTTCCATCTTCTCCCTCCATCTCCCAATTTCATTCTCTCTCATTTTTCTTTTCTCATTCAACTTCACGCCCCTTCTTTACTCTTGTTATCATCTCCCCCTCCTCTTCCTTCCTTCCTCCTCTTCTTCCTATCACCCCCTCCCTCTTCCTCCCTCCTATTCTGCCTATCACCCCCTCCCTCTTCCTCTCTCACTCCATCCTACCTCCCTCTTCTCCCTTTATCTCCCCTTCCCCTTTCCTCTTTACTTCTCTCTCTCTCTCTCTCTCTCTCTCTCTCTCTCTCTCTCTCTCTCTCTCTCTCTCTCTCTCTCTCCCCTCTACCTATCTTCTCTCTCCTCCCTCCTCTTCCTTCTATCCTTCCCTTCTTCTTTCCTTTTTCCTCCCTCCCCTTCATTTTCCTTCTTTCCCCTCCTTCCCCCTCCTCTTCCTTCTTCCCCCTCTATCCCTTCCTCCCCCTACCTCTCCCCTACAGCCGGTGGTGATGGAGCGTTGTGTGGCGGGGGGAGTGGGTCAGGAAGGGGGTGGGGGGCACGTGACCCTGCCCCCCCTTCCCCCAGGCTCCTACTCAGCCAGGGTCAAGGTCAGGTCAATGTTCGCTTACGGCAACTACTCCAGCGCCATCCCTTTCTCCGTAAAGGTGTGTAATTGTTTATGAGACTCTTTGTAAGTATTTTTTGTCTTCATTCTTGCTGCTGCCAAACATATCACAATCATATTCATGAATATTTAGGTGATAGGATACGAAAACCAACACAAGCTGTTATAAGAGTTAACTAGAAAGCCTACTGATGGGGTATACCCCCGCTAAAGCCAATAAAAATTATGATTTACTATTGTAACCCCTCTTTCCTACCAGATGAAACTTTTACGGTCTTACGTGGTCAAATGATTCTACAGTCTTAGTCTGCCCTGTTACATAATCTCACAGAGGGTATATCACCTCAACATCACTTGACTTGAACCCTGATGAACCACCCCAACACCCCTTGACATCAACCCGGATGAACCATCCCAACATCACTTGACTTAAACCCTACTGAACCACCCCAACATCACTTGTCTTAAACCCTACTGAACCACCTCAACATCACTTGACTTAAACCCTGCTAAACCACCCCAACATCACTTGATTTGAACCCTAGTGAACCATCCCAACATCACTGACTTAAACCCTACTGGACCACCCCAACATCACTTGATCTGAACCCTACTGAACCACCTTAACTCACTAAATCATCCACTACATCGAATGAGAGGGTGGTGGCTGTTCCTGCCTACCACATCATCATCTCAAATTTCACTTTCATTTCCTCACATCCCATAATCAATTCATTACACACCACCTCCATCTTGTCACACCTCAACGTCACCTTGTCATTTCCTGCCCTCACCTGCTCACATCTAACCTTCATTTTTACATCTTTTTCACATTTCATTTTATCTTTTTCATTTCCTCATATCCACATTCTTATCACCCTCCCCCCATTCATTTTTCTTCCATCACACTTCACCTTCTCTCTATACAGTATATCTCTCCATCTTCATTACCTTCTTCCACTTTCTCACATTTCCTCATCCTCTCATTCCACCTTCATCAGCACATGATCTCATATCTTTTTTCAATTCCTCTCTCATTCTTCTCTCCATCCCTCATTTTTCCATTCATCTTTCATTACTCTCGTTTTCTTGATCACACTTGAAATCACAGTTCCCTTCTTTATCTTCCGTTCTTTATCTTCTTTCATTTCACACTCCTTTCTCTACCAAATCTTACTGTCGTCTCTCCTTCTAGTTTTGCAGTTTTCAATATTATTTAATTATGCCATCTCTCTCGACCTAATTATCTGCCTCCTCAGACTCTCTCTCGCTCTCTCTCTCTCTCTCTCATCCAGGTCTCTGTTTTCAACTCCAAATCGACTTTTCCACCCTACTACAAACTCCTCCAGATCCACCTTTCCCCCTTATTACAACCTCCCTCCTACAGGCTCGGAGAGGGGGCCTACCACTGCCGCCTGTACTGCTGACGGTGATGATCGTGGGCGTTGCAGGGGGTGTGGCCGGGGGCGTGGCGTGGTGGGGGTGGAGGAGATACCACACCCACTTCGCCCACATCCCCACCAGACCTATTCCCGATGTGCTGGAGAGGGTCGATCTTAACCCCTATTATAGAGGTTAGTGACTAAATTATACTACTCATTTTCTCCGTCACTGTTACCGCTATCACCGTATTATAGAGTTCAGTGGCAAAACTATATGTACTGTACTCATTTTCATCGTCACTGCTATCGCCACCACCGTCACCGTCTTCGTCTTCATTTTCATCTTCTTCATCGTCTTTGTTATCTTCATCACCTGTCTCATTCCGGACAACCTAGAGTCGACCTGAACTATTATTACAAGACATATACTTCGTTCTCTAAATCACATTTTTTTCACCTTCAAGCAACATCACTCCAACTATATACATCACTTCTCATCATTCTGCTTCCACCGCACAACGCTCCACCTCTTCATTCCACCTTTAAACATCACTCCATTTCTCATCATTCCGCTTCCACCTTACAGTGTTCCACCTCTTCATACTACATCACTCCACTTCTTATCATTCCGCTCCCACCTCACAACGCTCCACCTCTTCACCCGACAGAAGGCTTCGCTCCGGCTGAGATGTTTGACGCTGAGAACATCTTTTGGCGAGACGACCTGAAGGTACATTTCGATAAGCCCCTCGGACACGGGTTCTTCGGCACGGTGTTCGAGGGCGAGATGCTGAACCGAGGAGGAGCTGGGGAGGGTGGAGGGGGAGGCCTGAGGGTGGCGGTAAAGACACACAGCGAAACGGCAACCACGGACGAGATCAAGCAATTTTTGAAGGAGGCCGCCCTAATGCAGTGAGTTTTATTTTTGGTTTTGGGTACGTATTCTCGGGGGTTAAGGACGCCCACCAACATCTCTTCCTTACAGATTTATTTTTTGATACGGCTGCCTGATATCGTCTTGTATGCTATTTATTCAGAGTATGGTGATATTAAAATGACTTAAGTAACACTGATAAGGACGGCCAGGTGTAATAAGCAAAATAAATACCTTAGGAAGAGGTGTTAGGGAGCTTCCTTAACCGACGGGAAGACGGGTCATATTCTTGCTTAGCTCATACGACCTTCTTCGCCAGCTGAGCTTTACCTCCTTGAAGACACACAATGAGACGGTAATTAAGGAGAACAAAACAGTTTCTCAAGGATGTCGCCCTGGCACTGAGTTATGCCTTCTTGGGTCACTGCATCTGGTGGTCCTTCTAGTTATCTTCTTCCTACATCCAGGCAATTTTAACCCCCCTGCAGACACACGAACGAGATCAAGCAGTTTCTCAAGGCCGCCCTGATGCACTAGTTAATTTACCTACTGATTCCCAATGTCATCTTCATCTTTTACTGTCTTCTTAATCTCTCCAGACAGTTTTATTTATGAACACAACTATGCTCTTCTCAAAAGCAATATCATAGCACCAGTATTCGTTTCATATCAGGCATTTTAAAACCATCTTTCTAATCTTTAATTTTATCATCATTTTTCTCCCGACTCATTCCGGCCCGGACACCAAGTTCTTTTCGCCTCAATCACCAATCTCTTCAAGTTTTTTCCTCCCAATCACCAACCTCAAGTTTTTTCTCCTCAATCACCATTTTTTTCTCCCTAATCACCAATCTCTTCAAGTTTTTTCTCCCCAATCTCTTCACCCCCCCAGGAGCATCGCGTGTCAGCATGTGGTAAAGCTTCTTGGCGTGGTGGGGGACTACGCGCCCGTGTACGTGGTGATGGAGCTTATGAGAGCTGGGGATCTCAAGACATTTCTAAGGACCCACGCCTCGCAGATCACGCACCAGGTAGGATGCTGCTGCTGCTGCTGCTGCTGCTGCTGATGATGATGATGATGATGATGATGATGAGGTGGAGGAGGAGGAGGAAGGAAATTGATGATGATGATGATGATGATGACGGTGAGAATGTGAGATGGTGATGAGAGAGAGAGAGAGAGAGAGAGAGAGAGAGAGAGAGAGAGACAGACAGACAGACAGACAGACAGAGATAGAAATTCAGACCTAAATAAAACTCTGTCAAACACTCAATTCCATCAAAAGTTTCCAGCACATACCCTGTCATTTCCACAGCTTCCCTCTCTAATAACTTGACAGCCAAAATAATTTAACTCCAGCATTTTCCCTTGTAGCCCCTGTGTTCCAACTCTTTCCTTTCATCTCTATATTTTCATCCAGTTGCAGTCCATTGATTATCCTTCTTGTCCTTGTTACCCACACAAATGTATTCCTAAAACTGGGTTCGCGAGGGGGTGGACAGGTATTTTTTGATAGTCACGTATGGAACCTTCTATTTCACCACCTTCAGAGAGTAGGGGCCCGAGGGTAGGTTTAGTCCAGAATATTTAAGGCTACAAGACTGACCAACGCCCCTGGTAACGATAATGTGATAGAAAAACCTCAATCTCCTCCATTTCCGAATCTACCTCTCCACCATATCTTTCCACGCGTCCCTGCAACTCTATCCACATCATCAATCCATCTCACCACCATCCCTTTTGTCCACTTCTGCTCAACCCTTTTCGCCACACAATCCACCTTTCCACCATATCTTTTACGTCTCCCTTCAACCTCTCCACTTCCCAATCGTCCTCTCCATCTACCATTTTTATCATTATTAATCTCCACTCAGCTCCTTCCACTCCCAACCCGACTCTCCACCAGACCTTACCACGCTCCTTTCAATCCTCTCACTTCTCAATCCACCTCTCCTCCACCTGTACAGAAACTAGTGGAGTTGGCGGTGGAGGCAGGTGACGGGATGAGCTACCTGGCGGCTAAGAGGCTAGTGCACAGGGACTTGGCCGCGAGGAACTGCATGCTGGACCACAACCTCACCCTCAAGATCGGGGACTTTGGACTCACCCGTAATCTCAAGTCCGAATACTACAGGAAAGGTGAGAGAGAAGTGAATATTTGGCGAGAGAGAGAAAGAAATATTTGGCGAGAGAGAGGGAAATATTTGGTGAGAGAGAAGAAAATATTGTTTTGGTGAGAGAGAAGGAAATACTTGGTGAGATGGAAGTATTTGGTAAGATAAATATCTTGTAAGTTAAAAAAAAATCTGGACAGAGAGAGAGAGAGAGAGAGAGAGAGAGAGAGAGAGAGAATATCTGGTGAATGAAAGAAATATTAGGTGAGGAAAACCTGGATATATACTTGGTGATAAATCTTAGAAAAAGGATCTGTTGTAAAAAATGGTTGCTAATGTCTATCTGATCCAATGATTTTTTTTTTTTTCATGGCCACACTAAATCAACATGCTGACTTCACTCAAATAACTACGAAGCCTTCACCTACACAAAATAAAACGCACACACACACACACACACACACACACACACACACACACACACACACACACACGGGGTCAGGAGGGTTAGACGAAGGCATAGGCAGCCAAATTCCTCCGTCTGCACCTCCTTTCCCGCACGCCAAGAACATTTTAAGATGCCACGCAAACATGACGCTGGATGGAAACAAGAAAGACACTGGGAATATGAAAGACGAGGATACCAAACTATGAGCTGCAGGATTCAAGACATTATGTAACACAGGCTGGTGGAAGGAGGGATGGATGGACGGGAGGGCGGGAGGAATGAACTGATGGATGAATGAATGAATGGATGGAGTTGTATCATTTCCCTTGCTCTGAGTTATGTAGATGTCATGATTTCATTGGTGCTGCTGGAGAGGGACGCCTTCACGCGGTGGCACCAATACAACCAGGCGGCTATGCTACCTGACTGTTCAAACGTCCCTCGGCTCACTCTCTATTCTCCTAAAAGAGGATGGTGAACTGCAGGAGAGCATCAACATCAACCTCGAGTCCACTGGGTTCACATTTCATACGAACCTGGAGCTACAACAACTACTAATCTGGTTGACTTCCGAGACCTCGTACCGTAACTCCTCTCCCTCGGCGACTTAACTTGCCAATAATATTTTTACGTCCTCACGTATGTTACTGGTTTAAAACGCAACACTTTTCTCTCACCTGCCTAAAACAACTTAACGACCTCACGTATGTTGCTGGTACAAACTAAGTCGATATTAAGAAGATAAAAAGAAAACACAAGCGGACATCAAGCTGCAATAACCAAAATAAACAGTAAATTATGAAGGTGCATGAAGCTCCTTATACCAACATGCATAATCTTTGGGGTTATACAGAGTCTTTTAACGGGGCTCCCAAACACCTGCTCCTTACCAACTTATTTTTTCATCTAGAACATTAATATTCTCTTGCATGTTACTTTAGCAATCCATGTTCGTATTGAAAGACGTGGACATAATACAAGAGATTATTATGATGTTATATGCAAAATAGAATGCACGCAAAAAGGAAAAAAAAAAAGTATACGAGAACGCATTATTTGCATTTTGTTCAACCACCGCATAATAATAATAATAATAATAATAATAATAATAATAACAATCATCATCAGCATCATCATCACCACCACAACCACCACCATCATCAGCATCATCATCACCACCACAACCACCACCATCATCAGCATCATCATCACCACCACAACCACCACCATCATCAGCATCATCATCACCACCACAACCACCACCATCATCAGCATCATCATCACCACCACAACGACCACCATCATCAGCATCATCATCACCACCACAACCACCACCATCATCAGCATCATCATCACCACCACAACCACCACCATCATCAGCATCATCATCACCACCACAACCACCACCATCATCAGCATCATCATCATCATCATCATCACAGTGTATGCAGCAACAAGATACCTCCTCCTCCTTCAATCATCATCATCATCATCATCATCACCCCTCTCTCCCCACCCTCAGAGGGCCAGGGTGCTTTGCCAGTGAGGTGGATGGCCCCAGAGTGTCTTCAGCTTTCCATCTTCAGCGTGCAGAGCGACGTGTGGAGCTACGGGATCTTGCTGTGGGAGATGGCCACAAGGGGACAGACGCCGTACAAGGTGAGGACGAGGAAGGGAGAAGGAAGGTAGGAATTATGAGGTGGGGAGGAGGGAGAAGGAAGGGAGGAATTGTGAGATGGGGAAGAGGAAGAAGAAGGAGGGAGAAGGAAGGCAGGAATTGTGAGATGGCGAAGAAAAAAGAAGACAAACAGGAGATAAAGAGTAGGAAAAGAGAATGTTGAAGAATGATGCAAGCGAGAGAAAAAATAAAAAAAAGAGGGGAGGAAGAGAGAGCGTAGAAGGATGGTAGGAACCGTGAGGTGGGGAAGAGAAAAGAAGAAGACAACAGAAGATGAGTAGGAAAAGAGAATGATGAACACTGAGGAAGTTGAAAAAAAAAAAAAAAAAAAAAAAAAACAGGGGAGGAAGAGATAGGGGAACTGGGAAAGGTAAAATAGGGGAGGTGGGAGGGGGGAATGGGAAGTAAAAGAGGGAAGAAAAGGTGGAACAGGTGAGGGAAGGTGGAAGGGAGGGAGGGGAGGTGGAAGAATTTATAGAAGAGAGGGAGAGGAGAGAACAAGAGGAAAGATGAAGGAGAAAGAGGTAGAAGAGGAAAAATAAAGTGAAAGATGGATGGTCCCAGGAGGTTCCCAGTTGTCATTCTCCAGCATGCAATGATGTGTGAAGCTACGTGAAGATGGCCACAAGGGGACATGCCGTAGGAAGTGTGAAAAAGAGAGGGGAGAGAAGAAACGGGAAGGGGAAGGAGGCTGAAGGAAAGGAAGGAAGAAGAAAGAAGGTAAGATAGAAGAGGGAAGGGAAAAAAGAAGGAAGAAGGGAGGGTGGATGGAAAAAGAGAAAAAAAGATGAAAGAAGGAAGGGTTGAAAAGAGAAGGGGAAAAAAGAAGGACGGAAGGGTGGAGGAGAGAAGGGAAGAAAGAATATGGTGTGGAAAAGAGAAGAGAAAGAAGAAAGGGGATAAGATGGAAAGGGACTGGAAAGAAGAAATGAGACAAAGTGGAAGAAAGAAAGGAGAGAAAAAGAAAAAAAAAAGATAAAGCGAAGTGGGAAGAGAAAAAGAAAAACGAAGGAAGGGTGGATGAGAGAGGGAAAAGAAGAAGAACGAAGGGAGGTGGAAGAGGTAGGAGGGTATAAGAATGGCGATAATTTGGAAGAGAGGACAGAAAAAGAATAAGGAAGACAGGGTGCAAGGAGGATGAAAAAGAAGAAAGAAGGTAAGTTAGAAGGAGGGGAAAGAAGAAGGAAGGGAAAATAGAAGGAACAAGAAAAGACTTGCCAAATCGGGGCGCTGTTGTGGAAAACGTCTGTCAGATCTGACATGCACAACACGGAAAAGGGGGAAGAAGAGAAGAGAATTATTGAGGAGAAAAGAGGAGAAAAAAGGAGGAGAGATGCTGATGTGGTGAGAAGTAGAAATAAGGGAGAGGGTAGGAGGGAAAAGAAGATGTGACGAGAGAGCTAAAATGAGGATGATGGAAGAGAGAAAGGAAAAGGGAAGATAGATGGAAGGGAAGGGTAAAGAATGCATATGAGAGAGAGAGAGAGAGAGAGAGAGAGAGAGAGAGAGAGAGAGAGAGAGAGAGAGAAGGAGGTGTAAAGGGAAGGAGAGAAAAACAGAAAAGGGGAAGGTAGATGGGAGGAGAAGCTGATAGGGGAAATGAAAGAAGCGGTAAAGAGAAGGAAGGGGAAATAAAAGAAAAAAAATGTGAAGCAAGAGAAAAGAGGGCTGGTTTAAGAGGGAAAAGGGAGAAGAGGAAAGGCGAGGGAAGAGAAAAAGTAAAAGATGGAAAGAAAAATAATTGTGAGGGGGAGGGGAGGGGAGGGGAGGGAAGGGGAGGCAGAAAGAAAGAAGGAGGGAAGAAATGAAATAGATCATAAAAAGGAAGAAAAGGATGGCGTACAAAGTGAAGAAAAAAGAAACGGAAAGAAGATAAAATGGCGAGAGATGAGGAGGAGAGAAAACAAAAGGAAAAGGGGAACAGGTTGTGGAATAGGAAGTATAACAAAGTGAATGAAAAGGAAATAACGAGGAGAAGTGAAGGTAAAGGCAGGAAGGAGGGAAGGAAAAGGTAAAGGAGAGACGATGCAGAAGAGGGGAAAAGGAAGTGACGGAAGGAAAGAGAAGGAAATGATACTGAGGAAGAGGAAAGGTGAGGGAAGACGAAGGAAGAAAGGAGAGGAGGGGGAGGGCAAGAAGAGCCTAAAAAAAATCCCCTGGCGGCAGCAAGAACAGAACAAGAAAATCGTCCTGACACAGAAGGGGGTAAGATCAATCCCTCACTCCTTAACTTAACCTCCACCAGGTGACAGGTTAGACATCCAAGCAGGTTTTGGTCGTGCTGAATAAAAAACAGTGGGCGTCATCGCAATCTGATGTCAGCAATCCATGAATACCTTAGCTGACCTGAGAGAAATCGTTTGCCACGTGTTGGAATGTAATACAATAATCCAAACAAATCTTAATTCATAAAATCGTCTGGCAGCATTAATCGTCCGGGAGCCAGGGGTCAAGGAAGTTGGCTATGAAAGGGATGTTGGCAAAGATGGAGGCTTCACAGGTTACCATGGATTCTGTGAGGATGCTAGGGTGGCGTTTTTCACCTCATGCGAGAGTTATGACAGGCAATGGCTGAGTTTATGGTCAGTACCCTCTCTGCTTCTTCTCTTCCTTTCCCTCCCCTTATTCCCCTGCCTCCCTCCTCTCTTCCCCTCTTATTCCTCCATTTCCACTCCTATCTCCCTCTCTTTTTCTATCCCTCACACCCACCCAGTCCTCTGCAATTCTTTTTCCCACCCACTCCCCTTCTTTGCCTTCCCATCCCTCCTCTTCCTCTACATAAATATATATATATATATATATATATATATATATATATATATATATATATATATATATATATCATTCTTTAGAGAGAGAGCGTTGCTACGACACGGACGGATAAGGCCAAAGGGTAAAAAACAAAATAGCAATTAAATTACGCCTGTCATACGAACCCATCTCATCTTTCCCCTCCCCTCCTTCTTCCCCCTTCTCTCCTCCTCAATCCTTCATTCCTCCACCCCATATCTCCTTCCCTCCTCCTCCTCCTCCTCCTTTCTCCCGACCTCCTACTTCCCTATCACTGTCCACCGTCTCTCTTCTTTTCTTTTTGACGTCTCCTTCCTGTCCACCTCCTGTTATATCATTACCGTACTTTTCTGTCGGTTTTCCCTCTCTCCCTTTCCTTCTTTCCTTCCTACTTATCTCCCTTTCCTCTCCTAATCTCTCTCTTTCCTCACACTCCCTCCTCTTCCCTCCTTACTTCCTATCTCCCTTTCTCGCACTCTCTCCATTCCCTGTCCCTACTTCCTATCTCCCCTTATCGTTATTCTCTCTTCTTTCTCCCTTCTCTCTTACTCCCCCTTTCCTCTTATTCTCTAATGCTCTTTCTTTCATCCTTAATTCACCTCTCCTTCTATTCTCTCCCCCGCCAGAACGACCCTCTTAACCCTTTCAGCGGAGTACATACTTTTCTTTAATATTTTGCACTTACTATCTCCAGACGATTTCACTCAGCTTAAGGAGAGAATTTTCGAACAGGAGGGGTTAGATAAAGACCTCATTAACCCCTCCACCACTAAAGATCCTTACTAAGTTGAATAAAATCGTCTTGGCCTGATTAAAGTAAAAAATAAATCAACTAACTGAAGTGGTTAGTCTTTATCACCTCCTCCATCACCTCGCCCTCTCCTCTTTTTTCCTCATTTCATCTTCCCATCGTCATCTTCATCCTATTCTGTCATCTTTCACCCTCCTTTTTTCCTCTCCTTCTCCCCTTCCCATCTCCTCCTACCTCTCTCCCTTCCCTTTCGTCATTTCTCACTTCTCAGCTTTCCTCCTCTTTTCTTCCCCTACCTTCCTTCCTGCCTTCCAACCGTCCCTCTCTCCCCTCCAGAATTCTCTTTCCCACTGACCCATTCTCTCTTCTCCCCTTCCCCGTTCAATTCAGCTCCTTCCAAACCCTTCTCTTCTTGTCCCTTCCCCTTTCTCTCCTCCTCCTTCCCATAACATTCTCTCCTCCTTTCCTTCCCTTCCCTTTCTTTCCTCCTTCCTTTTCGTTCTCTCCTTCCATCCTCTTAATTACTTCCTTCTACACTGCCCTTCCTTCTTACCAAATCTTACGGCTCTATTCCATTTCCATTCCTCTTATCCTTCATTCTTACTCCTCTTCTCCATCCTTTCATCCTTTTCACTCCCCTTCTCACCCCCACCCACCTTCCTCTTCACCCAATCCTTCTCCTCTCTTCTCATCACCCTATCTCCCTCGTTCACCCCCTTCCTCTCCTCCATTCTCCTCTTTCCCCTCTCACCCCAATCTCCCCCTCTCACCCCCTTCCTCCCCTCTATTCTCCTCTTTCCCCTCTCACCCCAACCTCCGTTTTTCACCCCCTTCTGCCTCTCTCTCTCACACTCTTCTGCCCCCCCCCCCTCTCTCTCCCCGCAGAATCGCAGCAACGACGAGGTAATCCGGCTGGTGGTAGAGGGGGCGACGCTCCCCCGACCTCACCGCGCCCCCGCCCCGTTCCCCAGACTGATGAGAAGGTGCTGGAGATACGAACCAAAGCAGAGGCCGGCATTCCTGGCACTCACCAAGGCACTACTGAAGGTGAGAGAGAGAGAGAGAGAGAGAGAGAGAGAGAGAGAGAGAGAGAAGGGAGGGGGTTATATCCAGGAAAAATCATGTATTCCTCACCCGAAGGCCAAATATATTCAAGGATGGTTGGCCAGCAAGAAAATAATACTGCCAGAATAGCACGCATAATATTCTCCTCACATACTTTTATTCAGCAAGAAGTCATATATTCAGAAAACTTTATTATGCAAAACGCTCGTAAAGGGTTGGCGCTACAGAGGGTGAGGGAAAAAGTATACTCAGAAAAACAGAAACAGAAGAAGTTATTTTTAGTTTTTCTGCTTGTAAAAATGAGAAATTAAAACCTCAGAAATAAAAAAAATATTAAATATTTACTGTATTTTTCACATGTTTGTAGAAAAAATATTGAACTGATAAATACTTGCCAGCATTTACTATATTTATCAAGTTAAAATATGAACTACTTAAAAACAAATATAAACAGCTTTCACCCATTATAAGTTGTGTAAAAAAAAATTAGGTGAATTAGATTTTTAACAATTATAATAAGCAGTCATCGCCATGTGTTAGTTCTTATTCTTTTATTTTCGCAACAAACAAAACTACGACGGTCGAAAAAAAAAAAGTTCCTTGATATATATACGACAGTGACAATCATTGCAAAATTTACTTGAAATTCCCCTTTTTTCTCTCGCTCCGAAAATGAAATGCCAACAATATTGCTAATGCCGTCAATGGTAATGTTAAGACAGGATGTAATTACTCCATATCACTGTAATTTTACCCGTACCAAAATGATACGTAAGAAGAAAGAAAACCACATATTGTTGCAAAAGAGTATAATAATTTATGCCGGATTATTTCAGTTCAGTTCACACATACAAAATACGTGTATCAGTGTATCTGTGATATATATAAAGAGAGAGAGAGAGAGAGAGAGAGAGAGAGAGACAGACAGAGACAGAGAGACAGAGAGAGAGAGAGAGAGAGAGAGAGAGAGAGAGGAGTGAAAAGAAAAGCAAACAACAATAATACCATGTGAATATCACGTTAAATGATCTTCTGAAACCCAGGATATCAATTACTACGATGGATGGCAACCACATAGTCAACAAACAGACACATGGGTCACGGCGCTCCAAACAGTGTGGCCAATCACGAATTTTAGATGGTGTTTATTGCCCACTTAATGCCACTCAGGGAAAAGAGACTGGTCATTCTTATTTAAATGTGTTGACTGAATGGCTTAACCCCGGGCCCCTAAGCTCCGATGAAGGTGTGTTGCTGTCGTAGTGATCTATATGAGACCGATATTTATTTGATTATGCGGTATGCATTCTCGGAGTCGACAATGTAAATATTATCAGTCAGGGCTTGGATCCGTAATCAACCTCCCTATCTCCTCACGAAAACTGTACGAGCGATTCATTTTTATATTTCAGGAAAGACAAAGGTAATGGAGGTACAGAATTCTCATGTCTTTTGTTAGTCCTCCAAAAACAAATTCCAAGCCAATAACATCACCAAGGGATGAGATACGCTCGCACAATGACGATCACTTCCCTTTTTTTTTCTTCACAAACAACACAGTCTAAAAGTGTGATTATAATTCCTCCATCTAATTCTGTGTCACTCCCTCCCGCCCCCCCAGCACACCTCAGCCGAATACCAACACAAATTCGAGCAGGTGTCCTTCTACCACAGCCGCAACAGTGACTACGCCAGGTAAGTCAACGTGCAGGTAGATAGTTGGTAATTAATCCAGGTGGCTCAGGTGTACATGTGGTCAGGTGTTAATTTAGCCCTTCAGTGCTGTGACGTCTTTTTTTTTTCTTGTTACTTCTAAACGATTTTCTTTGGCTTTAAGATCGACCTTTCGACCTGAAGAAGTCAAACATAGCAAAATTAAACTACCGTGAGGCGTCATCGTAGTGAAGGGGCACAGCCAAATGGGGAACTTGCCCTGACGAATGACAAAAGCTTAATGTGTACGTTGTATATATACCATCTATCCATCAAACAATCTTTCCATCTATCCATCCATCCAACAATCTATACCTATCCATCTATCTATCTGTTTATCTATTTATCTATCTATCCATCTGTCTATCTATCCATACTTTAGGTACGATCGCGACGGGCGTGCAGGGTTCATGAGTGCCTGTGTGAGAGAGAGCGAGGACGATGACTCCGACGACCCCGATCTACTCACACCTTCAGGATCCAGTGGCCAAGGTGGGTGGGGTAGCTGGGTAGATGGGCGGGAAGGTGGGTATGTAGGTGGGTGGATGAGCTGGAAGAAGAGTATGTAGGTGGGTGGGGAGGTGGGTGGATGGGCAGATAGAAAGAAATGTTGGTGGAGAGGAAAACAGATATGTAACTAGGAGAGATTGGTTGGTGGAGAGGTGATACTGTAGCTAGGCAGATGGGTAACTAAAAAGGTAGGTAACTAACTACGTGAGGAGATGGACTAGTAAGTAGATAGGAAGGAAGGCACGCAGGTAGGTAGGTCGGTGGGCAGACACGTAGTAATGCATGGAGGTAGGGAACATAATCTTTTTTAAGGGGGGGGGGGGAGAAGAAACAAAATTGTCTACACTTTTAGTAACAACAAAAATTATCCGAACTCTGTCTCTATAATTAACTTGCGTGAATTAAACACTGAACTTCATATCATCAAAGACAACTGCAGTCTGACAGGCCAATATAGCCTAAGTTCAAGCAAAAATATGTCTCTTTTATTACCACGTTTTGCATTCACTTATATCTAAACCTAATTTGTCCTCCATTCTGCCTAAATATGCGGAGGGTAATGAGGTCGAATGCCAACACCTCCTCCCCTCCACGGCCAATACATTTATGACTATTACGTCTGCAATAGGTAGGTAGGTAGGTGGGTAAGTAAGTAAACAGGTAGGTAGAAAAGGAGGTAGGTTTCATCGCCGTACTCGAAATTCGGTTCCTCATGTTCCTCTTGACTTTTTGTGATGCATGTGATGATGACGATCATAATATATTCCTTTCTCCTAATCCTATAATCATCATAACTCCATCACTCTCATTCGTTAGCGAGAAATGCTATAAGACGATGATGACATTATTCAATTTTTCTTATTTTGTTAATTTCAGACGAGGATGAGAAAGACTGCTTGAGGTACAGACGAACCCCCCACGGCAGTCCCAAGTCAGCCCGAACCTCCCCGGGTAGAGTGGGAGAGACCTCTTCGGGGGGCACCTCTCCGTGGGTTGGAGGAGGGAGGGATGAGGGAGGAAGGATGGAGGGAGGCAGGCTGTGGGGAGGGGCTCGGAATGTGGGTGGGTTCTTGAGATCTCGACCTTTCTACAGCAACCTGCCAGCGATGGAGAGGTTCCCAGGTAAAAAGCTGCCAAATCACGTTCACTAATGTCACTAAACTGACTCTCAAAAGGTGCTATAATGCCATAAATCCCTTCACTGTTGTGTGTTTCCAAAACTGACTTTAATCGTCAGAGATATAGCAAGTACTCGTATAACCTAAAATATTACGTTATCGTAGTGAAGGGGACACACACACACACACACACACACACACACACACACACACATCTATCGCAAGTTGATAATAAGTACGCTAAACTGCTAGAATGTGTCCACAGCTTGATGCAGATCTCTAAAGAAATGTTGTCAATAAGAAAAAAGCAGCTTTACTTCTAGGCACTGTTCGGAGCAAAAGTTCGCTAACTTTTCCACTCCCTGTCCGTCACTTTCCTCCCCGAAATATCGTATCAAAAAGAATCACCTGTGGGCTGAGACACATAGCAAGCCTCTCTAAGCTTAGGAATACTAGACAGCGGAGGAAAGTGAGAACCAAAAGATGTGAACTATAGGCGCAGAAGAAAGTTAGCAGAGGTGAATTAGTGGGCGAACTTTTGTCCCCATTTGTCCCCATAGCTACAAAATCCCTAAACAGACCAAACATATTTCCAACCATTTTTCCAACCATATTTCCAGGGCAGGAGGATGGGAAGACGGGAATGGCTGTGGGATTGCCGACGCTGAGACTACCCGACCAGGAACTACCTTACGCTCAACTGCAGCTTAGCACACCAAGCACCCCAGCTAGTTCACTCAGCCCCCGTACCCCTCTCACCCCTCGCTCTCCCCTCACTCCTCTCACCCCACGCACCCCTCGCACTCCACTCACCCCTCGCTCTCCCCTTACACCTCTTACTCCACGCACTCCTCTCACCCCTCACTCTCCCCTTACTCCTCTCACTCCTCGCATTCCCCTCACACCTCGCTCCCCCTTAATTTCTCTTAGCCCTCATTCTCCCCTTACCCCACTCACCCCTCACACACCCCTCACCCCACTCACCCCTCACACACCCCTCACCCCACGCTCCCCTCTCACCCCTTGCACCTCTCACTCTCCCCTTAGTGCATGCAACCCCCTCACCTCTCGCACCCCAATCACCACTCGCACCATCCCTAAAATATCCCCTCACGTCCCTGCCAGTGCTCCTATGACCCCAAAATCCTCCCTCACCCCTGCCAGCATCCCCCCTACCCCCTCCAGCGCCCCCCTCACTCCTCTCTTCCTCCCCCACTCTCGATCCTTCCCCCCTCTCTGCTCCCCATACCGTTTTTCTCCTTCCAGTTCTCCCGTTGGTTCATTTCGGGCTGGAGGAGGAGCTAGGGACGACCAAAATGAAAGCGAGGAAAGAAAAGAAAAGGGGGAGAAGAAGAGGACAAGTGAAGAAGAAAAGAGAACGGGAAGAGAGAGATTAGATCAAAAACATGACAGAAAGGGGGAGGATGAGGAAAGGGTGAAGAATAATGATGAAGAAACTACCAGGATAATTGAAAAATCGATTACGGGAAAAGCAGGAGGTACAAGACAAGGAGGAATGGAGAGAAAAGGAAACAGAGAGGGAAGAGGAAATGGAGAGGAGAGTGGAAATGGAAAGGCAAGAGGAGTGCACACTTTACCACATCCCAAACGTCCATTTTATTCCACTTTACGAAGATCCCTCTCCACATTCGTGTCCTCTCATCCATCTAGCCTCATCCACATTCCATCCAGGACGTCCAGTTTGTTCGCCAGGATGGACGACGAAGAGGAGGAAGACTACGAGGAGGAAGAGGATGAGGGTATGGATGAGGAACCAATCAGCACATCTTTTATCCACCTTGAGACAATGCTCAGCTCTCCATCACCTGATCTGAGTCGCACAGCATCATCATCATTTCGTCGCCGTCCACATCATCATCATCACCATCATCATCAAACATCTGAGCTAAGTGACCCTCTCTTGCCGTCGCTCCAGCCTAGAAGATCTCGTGCCACCCCAACAAGATCGCCACACCCACAGCGCTTCTACGTTAATGATTCTTTTACCGCCGTCGCCGCCTCCTTCGCCGGCACAGGAACGGCGCCACAAGAATCGCAAAGCCCTTCAGGAGGCGTGTTTGGCGAGGCGGTGTCCAGACCCCAACGCTCCACACTCAGAAGGACCAACAGTAGCAAAGAAGATGAGAAAGTGGAGTTAGAATTGCTCTGAAGGAAAGGACTGTGCAGCTGGGATGGAATGTGGACTGAGGAATATTGACTGAGAAGTACTAAGGGTTCATGAAACAGACAGAGAAAAATCAAGCGCTAGCGACTGGTTACCCCGGAGAATAAGCATCTAAGTGACAAAGAATCATTAATTGAAATGGAAAGCAAAACAGAAAAAAAAAAAATGAGGAAAAAAAGGTGTAGGCAGAAATTAATCAGTATCATATCTACTGTACAGTACGGCTGAATTTTTTCCCCTTTAAAAAAAAAGAAAAAAAAATGGAACGAATGCGTCTGTCTTTCGAATCTACTGTACTGAAAAATCAATCGCTGTTCCTTTGTCTCTGTGAGGCCGAGAAAATCTATGACTTAGAGAAAAAGGAATTAGAGATTTAATAGAAAGTCTGATATGCATGAAGAACCACTTGAAAATTATTATCTTTTTATGAATACTGATCTCCGGATAAAGACGCTATGTCGCGGTGATAATTGACGTCTTGTATGACCTAAATTTTACAACCAAATTTACAAACCATCTTGAGCTGAAGTTGTGAATAAGATTAGTTTTTTTTTTCCACTCTTACAGTTGGCATACACTTCGCAATCAATCTACTGTAGAGTGAATATCGAAAGAGAGAGAGAGAGAGAGACAGAGAGAGAGGAAAATATACAGCATAAATTTACCGTCCTAACGCAGAACCCGCGAATCACGAAGAGTCATGGGACGTATAGTGACTAAAGTTTCCGGCATCTGTCCTTTTAAAGATACGAATTACGCACGTACAGTCCTAGTCAATAATTCGTGTGTTAATTCGTGTCACTTTGGGAGCTCCAAACTACAGAAACGATACTCCAAGCCCTGTGATGATGATAATGATGATGATGATGATAGAGATGATTTTTTTTTTTATTAGTCCAGCGAGATCTCACTTTTTCACGCTGTTTCGAGACGGTGAGAAAGGAACTATAATTAACTGCAACTGTAGAGCCATACGCAAAAGTTTTCTGGCATTTCTCTGGCATGTGGTAGTGGAAGGTGTTACATGAATTAACACGACAGCAATATGAGAGGCACACAACAGGGTATGTGAAGGAAGGATATGACAGTATGTGAAGGAAAGATATAACAGAGTATACGAAGGAAGGATACAACAAAGTATGTGAAGGAAGGATGTAACAGTATGTGATGGAAGGATACAAGAGAATATGATGGAAGACTATAACAGTAGGTGAAGGAAGGATATAACATAGTATGTGATGGAAGGATACAAGAGAATATGAAGGAAGGATATAACAGTTGGTGAAGGAAGGATGTAACAAGAGTACGTGATGGACGGATTCTGTCTGCAATTTGGGGAGGACTGAGAACTAAGGATGGCAGGAGACCAATGCTGGCTGAGAAAAACAATGAACTTCTGCTCACTATTGTACCTTTTCCGCCGCAGAAATTATGTGATCAGTGTTATTCCGCCCAAGGTATTGATCCGCATTCTCGTCAGTCAAGGAGGCTCCCTAACACCTCTTCCTTAGCGATTTATTTTGATAATTACTGCTTGCCGTCCTCTTCCGTGTAACCCAAGTCATTCTAACATCACCATACTCTGCATATATAACGTAACACCAAACGATATTAGCGTGCCGGATCCAAGAATAAATCGGTATGGAAGAGGTGTTAGGGGCTTCCTTTACTGCCGAGAAAACGAACCTTAGTGTCTATTTTATATCTGTTTCACACTTTTCAATGAGAGTGTTGTATTACCAAGTAGTCTGTATATTTTTCAGTAGTGTGTATAGTAGTGTATATATTTTAAGACGCCAGGTGGTCTCGTGGCCTCAGGTGCCTGTCGAGGTGAAATCGGGTGTTATGCGCATTGATCTGAAATCTAAGAAGTGACTGGATTCCTCTCTCTCTCTCTCTCTCTCTCTCTCTCTTATCCAGTCCCCCTCGCCTAAATGACCTGGACTATCATCGCCTAGCCTCGGCCTCTTACACCTTACAAGGGTCACCGTGAGACTGACTTTCACATCCTTTAGGTAGGGTAATTTTTTTTTCTTTCTTGCTACCGTCATACAACTTTAGATGACAAGATCTCTCACAAAGGATGGGTCAGTGGATTTTCTATTACTTTTACTACCATATGTTTCTAATAAGCTGAAAGAAATCGTCTGAAATTAGAAAGAATAACATATAAAAGGCGTCACTGTACTGAAATGGCTATATATAAATACTTAAACATGTATTGTAGGGCATCTATACAGCTTGTGTGTCTGTATGAATGTTTAACTAAAGCGTCAAAGAAAGCATACTTTTTTACAGCAACCTATATTTTGTTCCGCATCGCCTGTGCGGGTATCAGCGCATCTTTCCTCAAAAGTGCTCATGTCCACAGAAGCCTTTGCCACAAGTGTCCTGCGCACAGGTTTGTATGTATCTTGGGAGTATAGTTATCTACAATGTTCCCTTGCATGTCGCACAACGCAGCATCTAGCAACTCTTTCGGGCTCCTATGGCTCACTCTCAACTCTAAGAAATCGTCTGACGTTAGATGGTATAAAGAACTGAGAAAAAATGAGGAGGGTTTAAGGCGACAATATTGATTCTCTTAGGTTCGTATTGCACACTGTCAGCTGAGTATATACAATCATCGGACGTTGGCTGGAATAACAAGGATTATCCCGATCATGACACTGTTCATGTTTTGGACACCACCGCGTTAGAAGAAGAATGCATAGGCTGCCATTACTCAAAATTACAAAAATACATTGTATATATATATATATATATATATATATATATATATATATATATATATACTGTATATATCCTTTGTGATGCGTTGAATGTTGTCACAGATTTCATACAGATTTATTTTCAGTATCAAAAACGAATTCGTTAATTTTTTAATGTCATTCGTGAAGAACGAGGAAATGAGTTCCCTCAGCCATGTAATAAGGTATAACAATTCATTTCCAAGACAGGGATAAATCACATACACTCCAACCACTGATATGCGAGCATCCACAAAATAACTATCGATCAGAAAGGCTATCATTTGTATTCGCCCCTGTTTTCATGTATATCCTTTAACTCTTCCAATATCGATCTTGGGTATGGCCAAATTATGTTCTCACACTTCCATGCGTCATCACCATTATGATCACTTTCTTTGTTGTCGTTGGCACTCTACACCTGTCATCCCATTACACCTATAACCCCACCACACCTGTCACCCCACAATACCTATCTCCACATGAAACCTCTCTCTCCACTCTTCACACTATGGCTCTTCCACAGTACGGTTATGAACGGGCTTCGGAGGCTGTGTCCAGAATCTGAAGCATAAACGAGATTGAAGTCAAGTCCTGGAATCAATCTATCATAATCCGTGATATATATATATATATATATATATATATATATATATATATATATATATATATATATATATATATATTTTTTACGCAATGCCACCAAAATCATCTGGTCACTTACCCTTAATATTCTTGATTACTTTACCCCAAACTCTGTCCCCTTCACTCACAGCGATTAATAAGGGACTGACATGTATTCATTTATCTTATTAACCACTTATTTATTCATTTATTTCTTGCAGTGACAGTGGGCTTTACTGAGGACGCAAAACTATGAGAGTAATCACAGTCTAATCCGCGGACAATACTACCCCTTACATCTCACCTTTCAATTGCATCTTTACTTCTGTGTTACTCGAGGATCTTACTGTCATTAAGATCCCCTGTTTCTGAAGATGCGCGACTAAAGCTCAAATCTCCCTTACCCATGACAGATGAAGTAATGCAACCATTTACACTCACTGTTTGTATGAACTAACTTGTTTGTAATAAATGTTATGTACAAAACGTGTCTTATTTTCAATCCAACAGAGAGAGAGAGAGAGAGAGAGAGAGAGAGAGAGAGAGAGAGAGAGACAGACAGACAGACAGACAGACAGACAGACAGACAGAAAGCGGTATAACAGAAACATGAACAGAAGATACAGCGTGTTTGTATAAATAAGAGAGCAAATGTATACAGCAAGTGAAAACATAAGTGTTGTTGGGGATTCAAAGCAAGTGATGCAACGAGGGAGAAAATTTTATAGAGTTTGGGCAAAATGTTGGGAGTTTATGAGAGAGAAAAAGACGGCTCTCGGCTGGGTGCTTTCGGTCCTCGTATTTATATATATTTACATCTTTACTGATTTATTTATTTGTTTATGTATTTTGGAGGGGAAGTGATGTACCGTAACTCCAACTGTCCCAATGAAATGTGTCTGTGATGTGAGTGTTAGAGATGCGAGTGTTAGAGATGTAAGTGTTGGAGATGTAAGTGTTGGAGATGTGAGTGGCTGTCAGAGATATGAGTGTTGGAGATGTGAGCTGCGGCATGAACCGTGGAAGACTGCTGAAATGAGAATATGATATGATAATGGGAATGTGTTGTCATCTGAGTGGTGATATGAGTGGTGGAGATGTGGCTGACTATGTGAATCGGGTCTTGATGATGTGATAATGTGTCTTGAAGATCTGACTGGTAGTGTAGACCCAAGGATGACTGTGGGGGAGATAAGACGATATGACTGTGTGATTATTGGGGATGTGATGGTGGAGTGAATGTGAAGAAAATAGCAAGGATGACGCACTGAAGAAAAGGTGTGGGCATATAAGATGTATCAGGAAAGAAAGCAGACTAATTCATCCCTTGCTATATATAACCAAGACAAACAAACCCACGTCTTCTCATTAATCCAGAACACCTGAACCACTTTCTTAGACACACACACACACACACACACTTAATCGTATCTTCTATGCAGTTCTTACCACACCCTACTTCAGTCACATAAACACTGCAGAAATTCACTCTAGTTAACCCCTCATTCTTTGCAGGCACTAACACCCATCCTCTTCTTTCTTTTCGTCTCCTCAATCTTCTCCTCTCCCCGTTTGTCTTCCCCCTTGTCCTCCTCTTCCTGCTATTCCTCCTCCTCCTCCAGTCTCCAGGTGACACTCGATAATCAAGATGTCAAAAGAGGCAGGTGTGGCCTCCTATGTGAGAGAGAGAGAGAGAGAGAAAGAGAGAGAACAATACTGTACCTACACCTACAGACAATACGAGTGTTTAGGCAGATAATTTCCTAATCTCAATCATCCCCTACAGTTCGATTCTCAGGGGTCGTGTTACATCCAGGTCCCCATTCGTACTTCTAACTGAACAAGGATACGCCGAAAACAAACCACGTCCACCAGTCTGACCGGTTCGAACATCCATCTCGAGTTCTTCCACTTGTGATCTAGATATGCTAACCACTGCAGGGAGATTAGTTATGAGACTGGAGCAGAGGTAAGGAGAGGAATGAGAAGAATGAGGTGGAGGGAGAAGGGGAGAGGAAAGGAAAGGAGGTGAGGAAAGAGGGGGAGGGGAAGGGAAGGGGGAGAGGGATGGGTTGGAGAGGGGGTTGAAATGGAGGGAAGCGAAATTATAAGGGATTAAGGGGGATGGGGGGAGGGGAGAGGGAGCGGGGTTGAAGTGGGGGATGCGGGGTTGTGAGAGATTAAATTCATGGTCAGGAAATCGGCATTTGCATAGAACATGAGTATATCCTCTCTCTCTCTCTCTCTCTCTCTCTCTCTCTCTCTCTCTCTCTCTCTCTCTCTCTCTCTCTATCTATCTATCTATCTCTATCTCTCTCTCTCTCTCTCTCTCTCTCTCTCAATGGGGATGCTGTGTGTGTGTGTGTGTGTGTGTGTGTGTGTGTGTGTGTGTGTGTGTGTGTGTGTGTGTGTGTGCGACCACTCTTGTTAAGAGTGCTCATATGCGTGTAATTAAATGTGTAGATGTCATTTTGTGCATGTATTTAAGCATGCAGTTCACTTTATGTGCACCAATATGTGCTAATTTGTATGTGTGTAAAATTATGTGCAAATAATTAAGCATGTTCGTGTCATTATGAGCTGATGTAATATGCACTTTAAAACACCATTAACTCAATTGTCAGGTGAATGAACATTACTTTGGAATGCTTGTATGTCCCCTAGCTGTCATCGCTGGCTTTATTTTGTCTTTACTTTTCTCTCACACTTTATTTTTATTTCCTCGTTAAACCTGCCGTTCCGGTGCTCAGAATCCCATAACACCAGATTCACTATACCACTCTAACTTAGCCCAAAATTGCCACCTCTCCATCTTGAATATTGAAATGTAAAAGAGATTAACACTAGAATATGATGGTGAAGAGGTGCTGTGGAAAGGATACAGAGCCATAGTACTGCCTATTTCTGCCACTTAGTTACGTGAATATTGCTGCGAATGGACAAAGATCTGGGGCAAATTAAAGTGAAATGATTATAACTACAAATCATTACTTCTAACGTGTTATTTACAAGTGAGGTTCCTTCCCCCTTTCACTACAGAGACCCATTACTGTATTTTAACTGCCTTAGGAAAATTATCTAATGGTGCATGGGTTAATAAAGAATGTATGTCATCAAGAACAAATCCAATAAAAACGTCATTATACTGAAAGGGCTAATGTAAATGAAAGAGAGAGAGAGAGAGAGAGAGAGAGAGAGAGAGAGAGAGAGAGAGGATAAACTATGGATATAACGATTATCAGGTAACAGGAAATTACCTTCGATAGTCTGCTTTGCACCCTCTCTCTCTCTCTCTCTCTCTCTCTCTCCTTATTTTGTGAATACTGTATTCTCGTCTGCTTTCATATCGCGGATAGTTATGAAGATGTGTGTGTGTGTGTGTGTGTGTGTGTGTGTGTGTGTGTGTGTGTGTGTGTGTGAGAGAGAGAGAGAGAGTGAGAGAGAACTCAAGTATCTAAATAGCTTTCTTTCTAATTTTTTTCCTCATTCCAGGTGATTGTATAATGTCCTTGTGACTTTTTCCCCGTGTGTGTGTGTGTGTGTGTGTGTGTGTGTGTGTGTGTGTGTGTGTGTGTGTGTGTGTGTGTGTGTGTGTGTGTGTGTGTGTGTGTGTGTGTGTGTGTGTGTGTGTGTGTGTGTGTGTGTGTGTGTGTGTGTGTGTGTGTGTGTGTGTGTGTCGCCTAAAGCAATACACCTGTTATAGACATTCTGCTCAGAATCGTACCAGTGCTCTCTCGCTCACTTTTATTTCCTCTTTTTCCTTCCTCCTCACTCTCTTTCCCCCTCCTGCTTTCTCTTTCCCTCATTCTCACTTCTTCTCACTTTCCTTCCTCCTCATCCTCTCTTCATTCCTTCATTCGTCATCCTTCTTTCCCTTTTCTCTTTCCCTCAATTATCTCCCTACTCCTTCGTCAATTCCTCTTTACTATCTGCCCCTTCTTTTCTCTTTCCCTCAATTTTCTTCCTTCTCCTTCATCAGTTCCTCTTTACTGTCTTCACTTTTATCCTTTCTTCCTCTTCTCTCTCCTCTTTCCTACAACCACCCTTTTCTTCTTTACATACTTTCACCTCTTCTTTGTTTTCCTTAATTTGTCTTCATTTTCTTTTCCTCCATCTCCATCACACAATATCCTACACTTTGTTTTTGTCCCTTCTCATCGTCACCTTTTCTGTCCTTCCTTCTACTTATCTTTTCTTTCCGTATTCTTATATCCTCCCTTCATAGTCCTTTTCCCTTTTCTTTTCACTATTCCTTTAGTTCTTTCACCTTCTCCCTCCCCTTCACTTCTTCCTTTGGTGTATTTTTCTCCTTTTCCTTCGTTTCTCCGTCTTTCTCATTCTCCTTCACTTCTTTCCTTATTTTTTTCTTTCTTTTCATCATGTCTTCATGTCTCTCTCTTTCCCAATTCTTTATCTCTCTTTCTCTTTGCTTCTTTCTTTCTTACTTTCATTTTTGTCTTCTTAACTCTCTCTCTCTCTCTCTCTCTCTCTCTGCTCCTCTTCTTCCTTCTTTTGTCTGCTTCCTCTTTCCTCTTCCCTTTTCTGTCTTCTCTTTTCCTTCTTCCATTTTTTGGTCCCTTCCTCTGTTCTCTTCTTCATTCTTTCCTTCTTGCCTCTCAACTCCTCTCCTTCCCTCTTGCTTCATCTACTTCCTTCTCTCTTTCCCTTCCTTTCATTCTTCATCATGCATCACCATCCCTGTGTGTGTCTGTCATCACTGCCACAGAGAGAGAGAGAGAGAGAGAGAGAGAGAGAGAGAAACATGGGCGTGAAAGCGAGGGAAAAAAAATGCCCTCTCAAAAAAAAAAAAAAAAAAAGGAAGCCAATATTCTCCCACATCACATATTTCTTTCTATAATCCCTTCTATCATTCTAATACTATATAACCGACTGTGTTGGACTTACTGATGTAATAATGATACTTCACATGATACATTCTTTATTTTCACAAACCTATTTATTTGTCTCGTTAGAAATTAATACCAGTGGTTCGACACGTACTATTCAATTAGCAAAATTTCTATAATGAGTGGATAAATGAAAAATATATCCTATTTCCTTCGTTGCTGGTAATTTATTATTATTATTATTACATGAATTACTATACTGTATGTTATTATATTTGTTTTTTTTTTCATTTATTTTTTATTTTATTTCCCCCGGAGTCATTTTAATAGGGCTTCGTCAGGTGAGTCGACCATCTGCCATTTACACTACTGAAAACTCCAGGTACTGACCACCCCTGCTGTGTCTGTGTGTGTGTACATGTGTGTGTATAGGAGCGTGTGTATGGATGTATGTACGTATGTGTGAGGGGTGGGGGAGCAGTGACAAACGCACTCAACAGCAGAGTGGGGAGAAAGATGTTACTGACGTGTGTGTGTGTGTGTGTGTGTGTGTGTGTGTGTGTGTGTGTAATTCACCGGGTCGGTCAGGATCACTTGATGGTCGTGATCGTCAGCTTTTACCCTCCCGGAAGGGAGCTGAGAGCTCATATAGTCCGATCTAAGGGCAAGGCTGTGACCTTCACACACGCACACACCCGTCCCCTTGCTCAAGGGGGACAGTAACCACCCACATCGTCAGTGAAACTTTTCGCAACCTGAGCGAGGCGCGAACTCCCGTCCACCAGTTGGCAAGCGAGAACGTTACCACTGCACCAGCGAGTGTGTGTGTGTGTGTGTGTGTGTGTGTGTGTGTATGTGTGTGTGTGTGTGTGTGTGTGAGAGAGAGAGAGAGAGAGAGAGAGAGAGAGAGAGACCAGACGAGAAGGAAAAACAGAGAGAGGAAAAAAAAAAAAGAGAGAAGATAGTTGGTGGGAGGGAAAAGAGGGGAGGAAAGAAGAGGACCCGAGGGAGGGAGATAAGACTCTGGGGGGAGGAAATTAGAACGGTAGGAAGAAGAGAGAGACTGGAAGAATAGAGAAAGTGAAGAGAGATGGAGAAAGGGATGGAGGGAGAGAAGGGGAGTGGAGGGAAGTACAGAGGGAAACTGAAAGGACAGAGGAAGAGTAAAAAGAAGAGAGGGAGGGCTGGAGGGACAGAGAGAATGACTGGAGGAAGAGAGAGGAGGAAGAGGACGGAAGAAGAGCAGGGAAGATGGGACGGAGGGAGAGGAGAGAAAGTGAAGAAAATGGAAGAAGGGAAAAAGAAAGAGAGAGGGCCATGGAAGAGACTGAGGAAGGGAAAGGGAGACGGAAGAAATGAGGAAGGGGAGGGAAAAGGAAGGGAGGGGACGGAGAGGGGAGGGGACGGAGAGGGGAGGGGGCGGAGAGGGTAGGGAGGATTTGGAACCAGGTGATGATGGAAAGAAAACGTCAGGGAGAAGAAAAAAATAAAATAAAAAGATAGGAGGAGAAAGGAAATTGAGAAGGGATGAGAGCGAGGGCTGGAAGTGAATGACAGGGGGAGAAAAATGGAGGGAGGGAGGGAGAGAGAGAGATAGAGAGAGAGAGAGAAACTATTACACTTCACATCCACAAGGATTTATCTCGCAAAGCATAAAGACAACTCCATTTGTTACAGTTACACAAACACTCTGCTTCACGTGGGGACTACAGGGAAATAGTGTGTGTGTGTGTGTGTGTGTGTGTGTGTGTGTGTGTGTGTGTGTGTGTGTGTGTGTGTGTGTGTGTGTGTGTGTGTGTGTGTGTGTGTGTGTGTGTGTGTGTGTGTGTGTGTGTGTGTGTGTGTGTGTGTGTGTGTGTGTGTGTGTGTGTGTGTGTGTGTGTGTGTGTGTGTGTGTGTGTGTGTGTGTGTGTGTGTGTGTGTGTGTGTGTGTGTGTGTGTGTGTGTGTGTGTGTGTGTGTGTGTGTGTGTGTGTGTGTGTGTGTGTGTGTGTGTGTGTGTGTGTGTGTGTGTGTGTGTGTGTGTGTGTGTGTGTGTGTGTGTGTGTGTGTGTGTGTGTGTGTGTGTGTGTGTGTGTGTGTGTGTGTGTGTGTGTGTGTGTGTGTGTGTGTGTGTGTGTGTGTGTGTGTGTGTGTGTGTGTGTGTGTGTGTGTGTGTGTGTGTGTGTGTGTGTGTGTGTGTGTGTGTGTGTGTGTGTGTGTGTGTGTGTGTGTGTGTGTGTGTGTGTGTGTGTGTGTGTAGAGTGACAGTGAGTCGGATATATACAACCGAGATACCTGCGGATCACCATCTCACAAATCGCCAAAGCGTGACTGGCACTGGTACAGCTGAGGCCTGAGGGGGAGGTGGGAGGGAAGGTGAGAGGATAGAGAGAAGTGGAGGGATGGTGGTAGGGGATGGTGAGGGGAAGGAGGGATGGTAACAGGGAAGGTAAGGGAGAGGGGGAAAGTGTGGATGGGAAGGATGGGGGAAAAAAGGTATGAAAGATGTGGGAAGGAGGAACGATGTGATACAGAGGAATGGCAGGGATAGAAAAGTGTGAGAGGGAGGGAAGGAGAGTGGGAATGTGAGGAAATGTGACAGAGCGAGGAAAGAGCGGGAGAATGAAGGGTTAGGAAAGAAGGAGTGGGGGAGACGGGAGTGTGTGAAGAACACATGATATGGGAAAGGCAGGGGAAGGGAAGTGTGAGGGAAGAATGGGAGATTTAGGGAAGAAGGAGGGAGGAAGAGAGTGTGAGGGAGAAGGAAGATGTGAGAGAGGAAGTGTCACATGAGAAAGGAAGTGTGTCAGCGAGGAGTGAGGGAGAAAGGAGAGGAATGACATGAAAGGAAGGAGGGGGAGAGAAGAAAGATGTGCAGAAGATAACACCAAAAACAACATTAACAAGTGAATAAAAACAGAAATTTCCACAATCTCTCATAGTTCCACACAACTCTCATCAACACAAACACACACCAAACCATACAACAACAAGCTTCATTTTTGGATACAACTATTATACAAATCACGTCCCTGGAACTCTCACGCCGTTAGCACAATTTCACCAAACTTTTTATTATAACTGGGAAATATATGCGGACGAATTTTGAGAGAGGATGGAGAGGTGACCCCATATTCACCGGAAGCTCTGATGATAATTCTCCTACTGTTATGATTTCCTGTTTTTTGGATCCTACCTGTGTCGTTTATCACAATGGGTTGATGGTGAAGATTGATGATGATAATGCTGATGATGACGAGGAGGAGAAGGAGTTGAAGGAGGAGGAGGAGGAGGATAGATGACAACGAATATGACGATGCATGCTGACGATGATGATGACCACGACCATGACGATGATAACGACAGCAATAATGACGATGACAATAACACAATATGCAGGCCAACTACATCCAACACACCCACATCTTTCATCCATTTTCATCCAGATTTTTGGAACGACCCGAGCGGCTCCCTTGATACATGTTAATACAATTTCACTCTGACCTTGCCATCAATAAAAAACGCCAAAAATGTTAGAAAAAAAAAATGGCAAGCGTGCTGTATGCGAAAGGGGAATGCAAGTATTGTTAGCGCAAGTCTCTGTTATCGGGAGAGCAAAGGGAAAATGTCTGAGAGCAGTCGGGAGGGTGACATTGATGAAATAGACGAGCCAAAGCGGGGAGCGGAACGCCAAAGAGAACACGAGATGTGGCATTAAGAAAAAAAGAAGAGACTGATAAAAGACAAGCTATAAAGAAAAAAAATCGTGACTGGATAAGAATCAGTACATGATGCTGTTACGGTTTTTTATGTGACAGTGACATGTAGAGGTGTATGGTATGTAGGAGGACTACTGGGCCTTGATAGCAGGCTGTGAAGCCTATGCCCAGAGTCAGACACATTAAAAAAAAAAAAAAAAAAAAAAAAAAAAAGTTGCACACACATCAAGCTATGCATTTAGATGAATCCTCACTCCGAGTGTGTGTGTGTGTGTGTGTGTGTGTGTGTGTGTGTGTGTACATACTTGTCCACATTATCTCCCTGGCAACTCATGACTTCCTATAATTTGCACATCACTGTTATTGGCACGAACGTCTAAGTCTGCATTAACTTCAATAACCTGCACAATCCCCAAATGCCGTCTATACAGACGTGAATGGAGGCCAGATGAAGCGAGGCCGAGTTGTTAATCTGAAATCACGGTGCATTCATGGATAAATTACCACTTGCAAGAATGACGTGAACCTGAAACGCCAACCAGACTTTTTTTTTTCTATGTATCCGACTCAAAGTGACGACTACGCGGATCGTTCCTGAGGACCAGCATTCCTCCTCCGCGCAACAGAAGGCACACACCTTCCTATATCACGGCTTTGGCACTAATACTCACCGTCCATACTAAATACATGGTAGAGTTGTCTCATTCAGCACTGGTCTGACGGCACTGGTATATTATGATGTGTCGGTGGGACTTGTGGAAGAGCTTTTACGACTGTTTTACGGAAATCCATATCCCCAGAATGTTCCCCGCCCCAGCCTGGAATCGATATCACGTCTTTTCGAACGTCAGCTCAACCTACGACCACCTGACCATCACAAAGAATAATGATGTAATCCTAGCGTTGTAATTCCAGCCTTTTGTTCTGTCTCTGATTCCTTTACTTATTAAGTCTGACAGGTCTCTCCAAATCAGTGTAAAATTATCTGGCGTTATCAGGTTAAATTTAATCGAGGTGTCATCGTACTGAATAGGTAACCCTTCAGTATGAGTTTCTTTTCTCTCCTTGCGGTCAATGAGTTACGATACTAGAATGATAAACCGGATGAATTAGATATTATTACGAGGCTAGATGGAAAATAAATCCCCAAGGACGAGGTGTTGGGAAATCTTACCTGACAAGAATACAGCCTCTAATTCATAAGGAAAAATACTAAACGTTATTTCCATCTAACAGTGTGCAAAAAAAGGTAAAATAAAATAATAATCACAAATACGGCATGGGGGAAATAATTCGCAAGGGGAATAAAATATTACATTCCTCCTTCCCCAGACAGCTTTTTTCCCGCCTAAGAGAGACTTCCGGGCATCCAAAAGCTAAAAGACACACAAATTCTCAGATAACAGGTAATAATATCGACTCTGCAAGGTATTTACAGCCAAATTCCCGGCATCCCCTCCAGCGCTCCAGAATGGCAAAATGAAAAGAATCGGGGTGAATGGGAGATTTTGAGGCGAGAAATTTGCCCTAAGATTCGTCCATGAATAGGGATATCAGGGGCCGTATTTGCAGACTTCCTTGAGCTTGTGTAAATAAAACTTGTCTGTTTATATCTCCCTCTTCACTCACACATTACCAAACACTTCACGACTATCCTCAGTTACGAAATACTTCAACATTTTTATGAGTTCAAGCAGTGTATCAGGCTGTCCCGACTACCACCTTCGTTTACATTATCAAGCTACCAAACACTTTACAACTCTACAAGGCTTAAATTAAGAGTGAGGCTGATTTTTCACCTTCACCTACACTCACACAACCACCAGACACTTCATACCCATACTATACTGCCTTTACTCTAACCTGGCCTAAAACTAGCATCTCTCCATCTTCAGTGATCAGTTGTAGGAATAAGTTACACATATAATATATGGTGCTAATCATGAAAAATATGTGAAGAAAAAAAAACAGAGAAAAAAGAAACTGCATTCGTTACCATATGAGGCCCATAGTAGTTAAGTCAGACAGTGCCAAAACCATAAACGATACAAACGTTCTTTTCCCAAAATTTATCGTTGAAATCTCACTTGATTGTCCACTACTCCTCGTCTTCCTTCACTTCTGAGCGTCTCCTGTATAACGCTAAGCCGGGAACTCAAAGTGGTACTATAAACGCAAAGCAGTACCATAAATGCAAAGGCTGTTCCTCTCAGACTGTCAATTCTGCTCTCAAATCTGGAAACGGAGAATTACCTAGACTGATTAGTGAGTAAGAACTGATTTTTGAGCAATAACATCCAGAAAGGACAGCCTGTTCTGTATGGACAGGGGTGTTCTAAACTATAACATTTTCCAAACAAACGGTGCTGTAAACTGGGGAAAATTGGCAAATAATCTTATATCTGGCAATGGAATTATAACAAGCAAGTTCACTATAATTCACTGCTGACTTAAGATACAAAAAGAGTGTTTAAGAAAAGCACACACACACACACACACACACACACACACACACACACACACACACACTTCACTGGAGGACCTACTGTATATGTTAACACGTGTCCTTGATTTGTCAGACCCGACCTACCAAGACTAGGACATAACGTACGATAATTTTGCATCAAAGAATCCTCATAATGTACACAACTATACACACTAAATAAACTCATATTCCCCTCCCCCACTCCCCCCTTGGGCTCACCGCTCTCTCATATCATCTCTCACATATCTTTGCGGATTTTACGAGATTTTAACACAATTTTATTCAGAGGTTTACAGTCAGAAAAGAAAAATCTGGAGGAAATCTGGGCTTAAAAAGAAAAAAAATGGGGGCCGAATATTACAGGTTTAGCGTAAACTCAAAAATTTATTCAGACCGACGAGCGAAAAGTTGTGTAGCCAACTCTTAAATTTCAGTAAAATATTCTCCACTCGTAAGGCTAGTCTCCCTCTTCGATCTCCCTCTTCCAACTACGGATCTTTACTGGCAGAAGAAACAAAGGCCACAGATACAGCAAGCGCAGAAGTAGCAGTGGTAATGGGAAGCTACAGCTGATGATGTTTGAGGTCTACAGTGTTAACATTTCATTTCATGTCATTATTCATTTGTTTTTCCTTCCTCTGTTCTGTTATTTGAAAAATAAAAAAAAACGTTTTATTCATTTGTTTTTCCTTCCTCTGTTCTGTTATAAAAAAAAAAAAAAGGCCTCGCCCTAGCCACGCACCAAGACACAGATCACTACACTTCATTCACTCTCCATATCTTGCATCTTACTTAAAACATCTTACTTATAATGGTTTACTTACGATAACTTAAGAATACAATCTAACTTACAACCTCTTACTTTTAACATCTTACTTAATACCTCTTACATATGACATCGTACTTATCCTGTTTACACGTTACTTACAAAATCTTCCTTATGACATCTTACTTATAACACCTTACTTAAAATATAATTTACAACATCATAATTCTAACGCCTCCCAAACCAAAATGGTCTCACTCTTCCTCTAGCTTTTGAAAAGACAGAAAAATAAAAGAATAGGCTGACATCTTACATAAAACGAAGCGCGGAATACACAGAGGTAATCTAAAGCAAGTAATTTTTTTTTTTTCAATAGTATCGTTCCACCTTGAGAGATGGAAACGGAAAATAATAATAAAAAACAAGTAACACTACAGATAAAACCAAGCGTAGTACTTACAGTGATAATGCTGAGCCAGAAGCCTTTTCTTTCACCGACATCACACTCTCGCGAGATCTGAAAAAGGAAAAATAATTAAGAACTCAAAGTAATACCATAAACAACAGTTGGATGACGTGAAATTCGATAAAACAGACATTACCGATTTTCTGAAAGACTCCTCGACATGCCATAAAATAACACCCCCTGACTAACACGACCACATCAGTCCTCAATGAGACAATCTTAGCATGGATGTTAGCGCCGGAGTGATGACATGTGAAGGTGTGTGTGGCACGTAGGAGAACTGCTGGGCATCGGGTAGGGGACTGCCAACTCTTCTAACTTGTCCAACTCTCGCCAGACTCCTAAGCCCAGAGTTTACCGAGAAAAAATAGCCAAGTCCCCTAGTAACCGCCCCTTCCCATCAAGCCAACAAGAGGTGGTAATGTTGGATTGTGGAGGCCTGAAAAAGCTGCCTTAATTTCCTCAGCACTGTGAAGCTCTGTCCTAGTCGTGTGTTTCCAAGACACTAATTTAAGCTTTTGGTGACTTTGGGGTGGAAGGTAGAATTACGAGAGTGGAGGAAGGAGGCAGGAGGAGAGAGGATGGGGGGAAGGGAGAGAGGGAAGGAGAGACTCAAGAGGGTGAAGAAGATACCGTAGGGGAGGAGAGAGGCAAGAAGGGTTGCCAAGGGACGGAAAGGAAGGACAGACAGAATGCAGGAGGGAGTGGAGGGAGAAGGAAGGAGGGAGAGAGCGACGAAGAAGGTCTGCTGAAAGGACTGATGGAGGGAAGGATGGACGAAGGATTGCTGAATCCGCGGGCGGAAGGGAGGAAAGAAAGGAAGAGAGAAAGAGAGAGAGAAAGAAAGAGAAGAGGAAGGACGGAAGGAGGAAGCGAAGATGGGAAGAGGAAAATATAAAGGACTGAAAGGGACACTGAAGAGAGGGAGGGAGGGAGAGGAGACAGCGAGGAGAGAAGAGACGGACGAAAGGGAGGGGGAAGAAAGGGAGAGGGAGAGAGGCAGAGAGGGAAACAAGAAAGGGTGAAAAACAGAAAAAAAGCAGACAACAACAGGCTTACTGGTCTATAAGGAGTTTGTCTGCGGAGGTAAAAGTAATGTGAGTGAAAAGGATAGAGTAGTGTAAGACTCTACCTCGCCCATCACTCCTTTAGGTAAAAAGACAGGTGGGAAAATATGAAGGCTGTCAAGGATGTTAGAAAAATTACGGAAAGAAAAAAGGATGGAGAAGGAAAGGCTGAAACGTGAGACACAGTGAGAGAATGAGGGAAGGAGGGTGTGATGGATGGAAGAAGAATGGATGAAGGAAGGGAGAGAGGAGGGAAGGATGGAGGGAGCTGGGGGTGGGAAGGAGAAAAGAAGTAAAGAGGAGAAAGGCAGGAAAGCTGAAAGAAAGGAAGGAAGGAAGGTAACAGGGAAGACAGAAAGGAATGAGGGAGAGAAGCAAAAATAAAAGGAAAAAAGGAAGGAAGGAGGGAGAGAAGCAAGGATAGAAGAAAGAAGATATAGCAAAATGGAGAGGCAAACTTGAAGAACGTAGCAGGGCAGGAGAAAGGCAAAGAAGAAAGGAAGGGAGTAAGGAAGGGAAGAAGGAGGAAGTATTTGGAAGAATAAACCCAGAGTGAACTGCATGCAAGAAGGGGCTGAATAAAGCATCTGACGACCTGCCATTCAAGTCCACAGGTTAATATCAGGTTAATCACTGTCATCAGACCTCCGTTCTTACCTCCTCTATCATCATCACTGGGGTACTTGTCTATCTGTCTAAATATCTATCTGTCTCTCCTTAACTATCTTTCTATTTAACAGCTTCGCTAGCTATCCATACTTCATCTAACTCAACAATCTACGGCTGTGTCATTATTTTCACCTATATATTTATCGCCTTGGAAAAATGGATCCCCAAATTTGTTCAACGCTTCCAGTACCATGACATATTTTTCTTTATCTTATTCTTTTTAACACAGGACGATTTTACGCTGTCTTGGAGAGTCTGGAGTAAGTGCAGGGGTTTGTGAAGGCCACACCAATCCACTATACTTCAGAAAATCGCTCGAGGTGAATACAATCGTCCAAGGTTACCAAGAATTAAAAAAAATTACACAAACAATAATAATAATAATAATAATAATAATAATAATAATAACAGTAACAACAACAACAACAAGCATCAATATCACGTACAAAATTAACTCCATAGTAGGAAAAAAAAAAAAAAACTTTAAAATTTCACTCCAGCTGACACCAGACTATTTCCTTTCGAGAGGAGTTAGCACAGAAGCCTCAGTGTTAGTACCATCGCAATTAACCTTCTCTTAGTTGAGATAATCGTAGTATTAAATCAGAGCAGAGAGGGAAGACTTATTATTGATGGAAGTGCGTCATGGCAGCCTGAAAAATCGTACTGTCATACTGTATATACTTTTTCTCGTCTAAAAACAAAACAAAAAAACAAAAATTACGCCCCCCCCCCACGCCCCTGCTTAGCCAAAGATAAAAAAAAATTTATGTATGACGAGAGAGAGAGAGAGAGAGAGAGAGAGAGAGAGAGAGAGAAAGAATCACAAACACACAAACAACAGCAACAATATTGGTATAACAACAACACTTCCAATTCCGGGAAGTGGGAAGAATTGTGCGTAGCGTGTATGTGTATATGTAAGAAGCAGTAACGTACGTGTGTGTGTGTGTGTGTGTGTGTGTGTGTGTGTGTGTGTGTGTGTGTGTGTGTGTGTGTGTGTGTGTGTGTGAGAGAGAGAGAGAGAGAGAGAGAGAGAGAGAGAGGAGGGGGAGAGGTCCTTACGGCCATATTCTTAAAAATAATTCCTTCCCTAAACTTTTCCTTCCCTTCGAAGGATTTTTCTTTCCCTTCAGTATGCGTAAAGATTTCCTTGGAAGGGAAGGAAAAATGTTCAGGTTGGTAGCCCTGTTAAACTAAAATGACCCATCCTGCTGCTATTTGGTATGATGGAGCGTTAAATTTATAAACTAATACATCAGAACACGCATATCTCGTGCTGGATAATGAAAGCACAACACATTTGAGACGTGGGAGGTCGCCACCACATCTACAGTATACTGTTGGTTTGTATTCAGCCATAAATGCCATTCTGGCCAACACCGCAGCGTGTTCACTCCTCAAGACAATATTTTGATAAATTATATTCGAGGAATATTATTACGCTTAATGTTGTTATTAGTAAGTGTAAGAATCACTCGTTAACGTCCGTCTCGTGTACTCGCATGGCGGCGCTCACTTGTTTTTTTCCAGCTGGAAGACATGAGCCGAACACACGTGTGACCTTGACGGCAGATTTTCCTTTTTCAGGCAAATTAACAACCAAAATGTTTCTTGAAATGAATCCTCGTTTGACCCTGGCCATAATGTATAAGATTTGTCAGTGTCAGATCATAAAAGACTGGATGAATATCGAAGGTAGTACGTCGTCTGCTCTGTTTATGTCTGGCTTATTGTCTCAGCCGACATGGGTAACACTTTTAAAGAGACACAAATAGCGCTTAAACATTAGTATAGCGTTGTAAACTGCATCAATAAAATTATACAGTAACTTCTGTCAACATTTTAAATATATATAAGACAATGAACCACAACAGAAAGCACAAAATTTATGAAGGAATTTTTGAAGAGAAGGGTCAAGGAATTCCTTCAAGTTCCAATAATTTCTGCTGCCCAGAGGAAAAATCTTTCCCTTCGCGCGGCCCAGGAAGGGAAGGATTTTTTTAAGAATACCAATTCGGCTAAAGATTTCCTTCCCATGCCTCTACAAAGGAAGGAAATGTTTAAGAATACGGCCGTTAGTCTTTCTGAGAACCCTAAGTGAGAAGGTTATTGGTGAGACTCAATGGTGCAGCCGAGGTGGTGCTGAGGGTGGGGTGAGGTGGACATAGAGAACGGGCAAGAGGCATGGAATGGAGGTGAAATACTGTGGTGCAGATAAGAGTGAACTGGAGTTAGGTGGAGTAGAAAAGAGTGGAGTGTTGTCAAAGGGTGTGGAGAGAACGTGGTGTGGATACTAGTGAAGTGGAATGGTGTGGATGAGGTGAGGGCTGCTGGGGGCAGATAGAACGCTTAAGCTTATTTCGCTCAGCTCAATGGTTAAAACTGACAGTGCTACGGCTCTACAATCCTTTCCATGACATTCGTAACTAACATCACATTCTGGCGTTCATTTTTTGCTACAAGTAAGCATTGAAGGAGGAGAAATGGTAATTTTAGGCCAAGTACAGTAATTTTAGGCCAAGTTAAAGTGCATGACTATAATAATGACGAAGATTTATTTAGTCTGTGTATCTGTGACATGACAGAGCTACTCTCTCTCTCTCTCTCTCTCTCTCTGAGGCGACAAGGTGTATGTCATTTCTCTCTCCCTTTCCACCTCTCGTCTCTTCAAATCTTCCTTCCCCAGCCCTACCTCTGATAGCTCTCTCTCTCTCTCTCTCTCTCTCTCTCTCTCTCTCTCTCTCTCTCTCTTCACTTTCACACACACTCTCTTCACTCCTTTTTACTGTCACACAATACTCAGCCCTAAGAGCCATCCTCCCAACCTCTCACTCCACTCTCAATATCTTTCTGTTTCTTCCTTATCTCACGTAATTTGCTTTGAACTTTTAAAACCGAAGGAGAGGGGAGGGTGGGAACTGAGAAAAGAGAGGTTGAGGTGAGAGAGGTGGTGTGTGTGTGTGTGTGTGTGTGTGTGTGTGTGTGTGTGTGTGTGTGTGTGTGTGTGTGTGTGTGTGTGTGTGTGTGTTACAGAATGGGTTTGGTGTTAGTCCTGCGTGCATAATTTATATTCAACTTGAACCACATTATTAATTAGGAAATATGGTAAAAATTCTAAATAATTAAAATACTGATTTTCCCAACATGCTATTTTTACTCTTCATTCCACTTGTTGCAGGTCATACTAACTTGGACTGGTTTCCCAAAGTCTGCAACAGCCTGAGTTATTATCATGCAAAAGATCTGACACTTTTCACGTAGCCAAACACGAAAGTTGTGATTGCTTTCCTTAACTTTCCTTATATAAACTATACTGTGTGACCTTGGAGGGGGGTAAAGAGATGAATATTTTTACACATGTGGAATACAGTGTTCTAGAGTTACCCCTTTCAGTTTTTCTTCTCTTTCTTTTTCTTCTCTTTCTTTCTTTTCTTTTTTTTTTTTTTTTTTCCACCAGACGATTGTGGTCAGCTTACTATCTCGTACTACACAGGCTTGAAACATTCTGCATTACCCTCTTCAATTTAATAATAATTTCTCAAGCGATTTTATACAGGTTAGGAATGGAGCTAAAGGGGTGAGGCGTTATGTGGAGGTCATTGTATAATCCAACCAAGATGATAAGATGAGAGAGAGAGAGAGAGAAACAAGTATAAGGTCGTATATATATACATAAACTTTATATATATATATATATATATATATATATATATATATATATATATATATATATATATATATATATATATATATATATATATATATATATATATATATATATATAGGGGGATGAATATAGCTTTGAATGGCGAGTTGCTTGAGGAGGTAGAGTGTTTTAAATATCTAGGGTCACATGTTGCTGTGGATGGAAGAATAGATGCAGAAGTGAAGTTTAGAATAAATGAAGTAGGAAAGGTGCTGGAAGGAATGAAAAAAGTGTTTAAATGTCGTTCGCTTAGAATGGATGTAAAGAGAAGGTTGTATGAGGGTGTTGTGGTACCGACTGCGTTATATGGGGCTGAAACATGGAATATGGGTGTAGCAGACAGGAAAAGTTTGAATGTAATGGAGATGAGGTGTCTGAGGAGTATGTGTGGAGTGACGCGTATGGATCGAGTGCGAAATGATGAAGTGCGAAGGAGAACTGGAGTTGTTCGGGAGATGGCTGGTAGAGTTGAGCAGAGGGTGTTGCGATGGCCTGGGCATATGGAGAGAATGGATAATGAGCGATTGGTGAAAAAGATAACTAGATCTGATGTGAGAGGTGTAAGGCTGAGAGGAAGACCACGAATAGGATGGATGGACAGTGTGAAGAGAGCACTGGATGCGAGAGGGATGTCTGTTGAGCAAGGAAGAGTGGCTGTGCGTGACAGAAATAAATGGAGATATATTGTGAATGAATAAGTGATGACGCAGCCCTGAGGGGATATTCTCCCGCATTTGGTCTGATCAGCTAGTCAGGTCAGGTGCGGGTAAGGGGATGGGTCTGTTATGATGTGGCAGGGGTAAACCAGCTCTGCTGTCGGGCCCTGCTGCGGATGTCACTGATTGCATTGCGCAGTTGACCCTTGTGCGGTGTGGTGCGGTGAGGATCTGTCCGTTCTCCCCTTGGGGCTAAGATGCGAATGAATGTGTTTGAATGGATGAGTAAATGGGGAGTGTGTCGTCCTGTCTCGGCTACCTCCCTTTCCTTGGGGGAAGCAGCCTAGGTGTATATATATATATATATATATATATATATATATATATATATATATATATATATATATATATATATATATATATATATATATATTGCATTATAATACGATAAAAACAAAGTCATGCAACATTATAGACAAGGATGCGATATTCCTTATTACCTTCATTTTGCTGTCACCATAATATTTTGTTCAGGTAAGGGTAGTGAAAAGCATCATGAAATATGATGGGCAATTTGCGAGGACAGTCAGCTATTAAAGCGCAATTCTGTACACTAAGCTAATGACGGTAATTTTGGGTGTACCGGTATATTAATGTAGCATGTGCAGGAGGGAATATATATTATTCAGCTGCAGCAAGACAAGCGCAATTTAATCTTCACTCAGGAATTTCACCCACGCATTTGAAACTAATGTTCTGAATCATATTCTATAATGTCTGAACTACCTGGCTTACGACAGACAGACAGACAGACTGATTTTGTACGTGTCAACACAGAAAAACAAAAAACAACCACAGACGCAGAGACACAGAGGAAAACAAAACAGAACAACAGAGCCAAACTGCTACACAGAAAGGGAGACACAAACAGAAACAGCAAGGGAGGGACATAGAAGTGAGACAGAGAGGGAGAGACACAGACAGAGAGAGGAAGTGACCTAAAGAGAAACAGACATATGATGCAAAGAAACAGAGAAAGGAAGATAAACACAAAAAGTTTATTGATATATTGGTACGGGTGTAATGATACTGTATAAACTATTCATCATTATCATCACATTCTTACTCCTCTATCATCATCATCATCATCGTCACCGCTTTCTTACTCCTCAAAAATCATCATCATCATCATTTCATACATTCATACTCTTTAGAATCAGCATCATCACCGCTTTCTTACTCCTGTAGCATCATCATCATCATTAAACTCCTCTAGCATCATCATCATCATCACTTTCTTACTTCTCTATCATCATCATCATCATCATCATAACCATCATCCTTATTGTCACCAATATCAACATCGTTCATTTTGCAATTCATTTACCATTATCTTCATCATCCATTCACTCATGCATTCATCACCACTATTTACCACCATCATTATCAGCACATAGAAAGCAGTCACCACAAACAAGCCATTAACAGTAATAACCTTGATTAATTGAAGCACAGTTGGTTCTCCATTATAAAAAAAAAAAAATCTAATTACTCTTTTTCACTCTCACAACAAAAATAAATTATTAAATAAATATAAATCTTGCGCAGTTACCTCCTGAATTATGGGGTGATGTACAGTCTGCCAAAAAAGTGCATAACACAGCCAGGCACGAAGAATTTCAAAACGAATAATGTTGCTCCTGCTCATTTTGGAATCGATGGTATAAGTGACCAATTTATTTTACCCAGGACAAAAGGATATTTCCGAGAGAGAGAGAGAGAGAGAGAGAGAGAGAGAGAGAAATAATTGCTACGTAACACATCAGCAAACTCACTCAATGACATTAAGGAAAACCATTATGGAGATTCCGAACCAGTTACCAATTCGCCCCTAGATGTAGCCACGGAGGAAGCAGTTCGGCCTTCCCTGGTGTCTAGGGATATTTCGGCAAAGTATTAGCTTCGGCTCTGATGGGACTAAGAGGATGAAAGATGACCCCGAAACATGAGAAAAAAAATATAGCCGATATTGACGCCTTCGCCGAATACTCCTGCCGACCAATACCTGAGCTTCTTCGACACAGGTGGGTAATTACGTCCATCAGGGGCAGGTTCGAATCTCTCAAGGGCTTCATTAAGGATCTGGAAACGGCTAATTAATGGCCTCTTATCACGGGGTTAAACTGGTTGGTAATTACAGCGATGAGGTAATTATAAACGTTCTGATTTGTTCATTCGTCCACCTTATGGTTAATTACTTCATAAGAATAGCTGTGAATGGCTGGGCTTAATGATGGTCGAGGTGTATTTGTGTCTGTAATACCGAAAGCCAATCTGTTTTATTCTCTCTCTCTCTCTCTCTCTCTCTCTCTCTCTCTCTCATTCAGCTCACCTGGGGAATGAGTTAGCACACGAAGTGAGTAAGCCAGCTTTATCCTCTTGCCTGATACAGAGAGAGAGAGAGAGAGAGAGAGAGAGAGAGAGAGAGACAGAGAGACAGACAGACAGACAGACAGACAGACAGACAGACGTAATTGTGTGTTCCGGAGGGCAAAATATAGTCATGTGTCGTAACTGGTAGCTGGCAATTGTTTGTTCACTGTTTCCCTTTGTGATTACGCTATGAGTCTCCACACACACACACACACACACACACACACACACACACACACGCATAACTCTCTTTCGTGCACACATAAACCTAACTCCTCTTCCCCTCCCACACAACACACACAAATCCGTATCTATTAACTATCCATCTTACATCCCTATCCACCTATTAATTACACGTGATCCATCTTAAATCCTCCTCCCACCCCCACGGCACACAGGTAATACACTCCCTTCCCCCGCCTTCACTCTCTCCTCACCCTCCCGTCCCCTCTTTACCCTCTCCCAGCCCCTTCTCCCCTCTTCCTTCTCCCACTATACTGCCTTCAAACCCATTTTTATATTACTGTACTGATGCAACTTCCTTGTATTACGGAAGTTTTACTCAGACTGCGAACTATCGAACTAGGGTGGATAAACGTAGCCTTCATTAACCCCTTCACTACAAGAGGTTCCTCGGAGCTGAACACAATCGTCCGGAAGTAGGAAAAAATATAAGCGGATGTCCTTGGGCTGAGGGGATTAACAAGACACCTGTGCTCGAGCAGGTGCAATGCTGTTTACCTGTGACGCCTAATATAAATGCTTTTTCCTTCAACTGTAATTATTTAGTATTCAACATTTAACTTTCTATGCAAACAATTTAACATTCTAAACTATTATTATTATTATTATTATTATTATTATTATTATTACGCATGAGCCCTAAGATCTCCTAACAAGTGAGGCAAATAACGGGAGGGTCCGAATGTCGCAACTTTCTCCATGGCGCTGCTGATTATACTTATCCCCCTTCCTTCCTATTCACAAACTTTGACATTTCTTATTCCTTCCCCTTTGGATTACGGAACTTCCTCCATCCTCCATTTCTCAGATGTGAATTAAACTGAGTCATCTTAATCCTCCGCACGATCTCTAATTTTCTATTATTTCACTCTAGCTAAATGCAGCAATTTTTTTCTTCTTCTCTCTCTCTCTCTCTCTCTCTCTCTCTCTCTCTCTCTCTCTCTCTCTCTCTCTGTATCTGCAAGTCAGTTAAAAGGGCTTGAGTGTTAATCTTGGTGCCATTAATCCTCTCAAGGTCAGGACAACTCTAGTATTCTACACCATTCAGACGATTTTATCAAGCGGGGTATGAGTATTTGGAGTCTGAGAGTGCTAAGAGGCGAAAAGACTGTAATTGGTTCCCGGTAAAAATTTTGCATTATAAAAGTTTGGCTCGAGAGTTGAGTAAGCTGTTTTAATACGTCTGGCGTTTAAGAATTTTAATGGCGGCAAGTTGCGGACATATTGGAAATACTTATGCAACATGAGTATCACTAGGTAATTTATTCAACTGGTTTTCATTTTATTACAACATTCTTGCACAACATTTAATATATACTGTATTTACTGTAGCGGTCGGCTTGCACACGTCCTACTGTACAATTTCACTCCGTGTTTTATGGATACAGAAGACCTGAAGGATAACCGATTCTTAGGGCTACGTGACACTACTGCGTCAGTGGAGCTGTGACTCGCCCCCCACCAGTGCTAAACGCATGGGTGGGTACGGGCCTGAAAAGTCTGTGAAGTGTAGAGTGAAAAGCACATACCTGAGAGTGTCTTATGCTGGAGTGGGCCGAACTAATGAGGGTCTGCATACAGTACATCGTCTAGCGAACCTCGATAGGGTACGAACATGGGAGAAAACATGTACGTACGTAATACTGCTCACAATTAAACAACGGACGTTATGGAGCTGACTGCGCTTATGGGTCGTGGTCTCACCCCTTCATAAAGAGGGGCCTGCTGCTGTGTTGAATATAATTGCCTGGTGGTCGCATGCATAAAATGGGAGGTAGTGCAGAGATTTATTTTTTCCCCTAACCCCTTCGCTGCTCAAGATATCTCAATAGCAGAGTAATATCGTTTGGTCGAAGTAAGAATACATACAAAGGCCGTCATCGTGTTGAAAAAGTTATTCTTTTCACTACGATGATGTGGCGCTAACGAGCAGTCCACACGTGCTGGGGCTGTGGACTCTGGGTGGAGATGCTGTGGCGTTCATCCGGGAGCCAGGCCTCTTTATATTTCCCTGCATCTTGCCGTGGGAAGGACCCTAGTCTGACCCGGGTGAGGTTTTGCCTACCACAAGGGGGCGCTGGTTCCCTGCACGGTGTAAGTACCGTAATGTACCTGTAGGACGGCCCCAAAGATGCAAAGGTTTACCTGAGGCCGATGGGTTTGCTCGGTCAAACAAACCGGAGTTTAGATACAACGGCAACAACAACTAATCCGCGTTTTCGCGACATTTTAAAGTCAATAACATCTTGATATTCATCTTGACCGATCTTCAGTTCCAGGAGAACATTGCCAAAATGGATAATCAGTGAATGATATTGACTTTATCTCAGAATCTATAAACAAACCTTCGTGCGTCATGGTTACCCTAGATGGATGTATTTAAATCTTATTTTCCCTTAAGGTTTTGCCCCTCGTTGGTGGAAATGCATGCGAAAATAATAGCAGTAGACTTTGAATACTTATAAAATTTCATTAATGCATCATTAACCCGCAACTTAACATTCAATTTACTAAGTCTGACTTCTCTCAATTGTCCTGTCTCTCCTCCTTCACATGGGCAGTCTCTACTTTCCGTGCTTCCTGCCAAGGTTTAGGGCCACTTCTACAATACTCTCTGTTTCTCTTACCCCCTCACTGCGGTATGTTAAGGCAATGTCAGGGCAAGACACAAAGGACCGTACAACTCCAGTTTGTACCAACTCCGCCGCAATCTAACTTGGGATGGACACAACGTTCCGTTTGTTTACAAAGCTAACGCAGGTTCTCTGTTTTGTTTCACCACAGGAGCCTTTATATTTCACGCAAGAAATCGAAATGCCGTGTGTGTGTTTACAAAACAGAGAAGTCAATATCAAGTCCAGTCAAAATCCCTCGGGAGCAACACTGATTAATCCTGATTAATCTTACCCACTGTCAATATCGTACTGACTTCCGGTGATCGCGAAAACGGGTACCAGCACGACAGTCAGCATACAGCATCAAGATTAGTAAAAATATCTTGACTTTTAACGTCGCGAAAACGCGGCTCAGCGATGACATTTTCTTTAAGATTTATTTATTTTCTTTAAGCTTTTTTTTCTTTGTTATAACTTACAACTTTTTTTTTTCTTTTGGGCTTCGGAAAAAGTCTCGATCCTAGTGAAGGGGTTCCACGGTCTTGTTGGATCTCTTGAAAGCTGAGTAAAATCGTCTGCCAGTATCAAATATAAAACAAAAAAAAATCATCCCCGGGCTGATGAGTTACAAGCATCAAACTGCATGCAAGAGACCCAGGAAAAAACAAGACAAACCCTCCCCATCCAAGGCTGGACGCGCACTGGCTCTCCCTCGTTGTCATACACCTTTATACACCTCGCTCAGACACAATGGCATTCCCACCCAGACACGAATGATGGCTCACAGAAAAATTCTCTCTCTCTCTCTCTCTCTCTCTCACACACACACACACACACACACACACACACACGAAAACTCACTCCCAGACACTTGCAGAGGCAGACTCCCCCAAAACATCAACTTCACAAGTACACATGGCTAAACACATAAGTGCTTACCTACACGTATACATGAAAACGCTCACATCTGTACACACACACACACACACACACACACACACACACACACAGCATCAATCCCTTCAGCTATAAACACGACTGAAATATAAATACAGCGCTTTATGTCACCTCAAACTGCATCTGTATCAGTTCTATATCAGGCCTACAGCAGGATAGGACCTTTTTGTCAGGGGGAGATGGATGGCTAAAATTTAACCCTTCCTCAAGCTCGCGAAGTTCCAAAATTTAACTGTTTTCTCTCATGTTTGCAGAGTTCCAAAAATCAGCCCGTCCTCATGCTGGCGAGTTTGAATGGGGAAGAATTATGTGTAGGAAGAGTGATGTGTCTGAAAATTAAAGTGGGGGTATTAGCAATGTTTATTTGTTAAGAGTTTGCACTGTATTACGTCACAGGAAGGACCGATGGGGTGCTTCAGATATAAACACTAAAAAAGATAAGATCACCGTCCTAAGGTCACAGGTCACACACGAAGTCAACAAGCGTCAAAGGTCACCACTCAGTCACTGGATAGGCACGTCAGGTACTGTTCAACGAAAAGGTCACCAGTTCATATCTCTCTCTCTCTCTCTCTCTCTCTCTCTCTCTCTCTCTCTCTCTCTCTCTCTCTCTCTATCTATCTATATATATATATATATATATATATATATATATATATATATATTACATACCGAATATATGTATGTACACATAATTATAATAGACAGACAGATAGGTACACAGATAGATAATTACATATACCGTATATATAATTACATATTCCCTATATATATTGTGTGTTTTATTGTTGTTGTTGTTGTTGTTGTTGTTGCTGTTGCTTATCCACCTGACATTTTAACTCTGTATACAAATGAACTATGTGTGTTACCTCCCCGGAGTCTACTCAACCTCGAAATTAGTCCTATAATTTCATCTGCAAAGTTTGTCTGAAAACTAATTCATTCAGTCTAAAATCTAAATCCACTATTTGTCAGTTTCTCTTCAATTTGATCTACGTTAATCAAACTCGAATCTCCAAGCCAGTCTAGAATCTGAACTCCGAAGGTAATCTAAGATCTGAATTCTGCAGAAAAGAGGCTAATAACAACGCTGAAGTACAAGCCTCTAAAATATATCAACATGTTTACTCTCTCGCCCACACGCAATATTCAACCCCCAACAACCCCTCCCCTCACACAGCCTTTCCCATACACCCACCCAAGTCGTCCCTCTTCATCCCTCCCTCTAACTCTCCCACCTATGCCCCCTTCTCCCATCTGACCCTCTTTTCGCCCCTCCTTCTACAACCCACCACCTTGCCCCCTCCTAAATCTCCATTCTGAACCTCCCACATGTCCCCCCCACCTGACTCCCTCTTCACTCCTCCCTCTATCTACATCTCTCCTACTACCACACCCACATTCAAATTTCACCCCTCCCTCAACCACCCTCCATCTCTCCCCTCCAACATCCCCACCCAAACGCCCATTTTACCCTTCTCTCTACAACGCCCACTTCTATCATCCCCACTACGCCCACACCCTCCATTCACCTTTAACCTTCCCAGCCGTCATACCCCCATCCCCCATCCGCCCCCCGGTGACGGCCAGGCAGCCTCACCTGAGAGACGGTACCTGGTTGTGTCTTGTCAACAGATAAACACATCGCTTACGTACACTACACTCAAAGGTAAAGAGGAGGGAGGAGAGAGGTAGGGGAGAAAATGAAGAACAGGACGAGGGAAAGAGAGGAGGAGGAGGAGGAGGAGGAGGAGGAAAGTGAAAGACGAAAAGAGGTACGTATAGGAAGGAAGGGAAAGTGCAACAAGGGAAGGGAAAAAGGGAAAATGAAGAAGAGATAAAGAAAACAGAGAGAGAGAGAGAGAGAGAGAGAGAGAGAGAGAGAGAGAATTTTTCCCCTTCAGTCATCGCTACAATAACAAACTTTATAATGAGAAATAATTACATAATATGACTATCCCCCCTCCTCCACTCCGATGTACTTCTCCTCTCCCCCATTTTCTCTACCCTCCTCCCAAGCCACCCTCTCCCCAAGGCTCCCTACCCTCCCATATTCTCTTCCCTCCTGCTGTCCTACTCCCTCTCGTCCCACTCCCTCCCCTTTTCCCTCTTCCCCCACTCCTTCCCTCGACCCTCTCCCTCTCTCCCAGTCTCCCCAAGCAACAATTGACACAGGCTATATCGAGAACGGTGAAAAATTACTTAGACATTTTATCTTTACGTCCCCAAGGGGGCCTCTAATAACTGCACTCTCACCTTTCTCTTAAATGACATCAGGAAATTACAGCCTGGCAGTACGATAACAGCCACTTCCCAGGTACTAGTCGAAGCCCACCTCTCTTATCCTTCTCCCCCAGCCTTTTTCCTCCCCAGTCCTTTTCTTACCCAGTTCTTCTACCCCGAGTACCTATTCATCCCGACCCCCAGGTCTTCTCCCCTATTCCCCTTTCATCCTAGTTTCCCGTCCTCCTCGTTCCTTTCCTCCCCATTTCCTTTCCCACTCCCCACAGTCCTTCTCCCCACCCAGTCTCTCTCCCCACCCGTCCTTTTCCCCCCGTCCCACTCCCCACCCAGTCTCTCTCTCCACCCAGTCTCTCGTCCCCCTAACAAGGGAGGTACCTTCCTGTATAATTTTAAGATCCAAGAAAAAATGTGCAAAGAAAAACGAGAGTAATATGAAAACAATAAGCTTCGCTATTTATATGGCGAAGCTCAATGATGTCACTGTGCCAAAAGGGGCTGAGCTGAATAACATCGTTTGGCAGCAAATGAGAGAAAAGACAAAAAAAAAGAAAAAAAAAAAAAAACAACGAAAATGAAAAAAAAACTAAAATAAAAAAGACAAAAGAATCGGTATTTTCTTAATGCTTTCACTTGAACTTTATCTTAACCCCATCACCTCGAGGATGCATTTTTCATCATTACTGTTACCACATAACTAATTTGTATACCCTGAAGGATATTTATCGATTTTCAGGCTGCTTCTGATTCCTTCACCTCCAGACGTCTCCCCTGAGCTGAATTATTGCCTTTTGGGGTAGTAGTAGCAATAAAACTAATAAAGTTTAAAGTACGTCCTGGTAGTGAAAAGTGTAAGTAGGTTTCGTCCTTGTTATTCCAGTTTGTCTCTAGCACCAAAACCAACTTTGATAAAAATTGCTTTACTTACCTATACCTTTCCAGAGATCTTTATTGCCCTCAGCGTCATTCATCCCACACCATAATAATAATTTTTAAGCATGTTTTCATAACACAGAATTTGTCTTTTTTGTTATTTTCTCTTTGCTCTCAGAACTTATCTAGGAAAAAAAATGGCTCTTTCTTTTTCCTCAATAGATTTTTTTTTTCTTTCGTTTACTCTTTTTCTTTTTCCTCAGCGCCGCCCAAGATAAACTACACGAATTATTTTTTCATTTTTCCTTCGCCACGAACATCATCTTATTAAAAAATAAATAAATAAATGGCTCAAACTTTCATAATCCTTATAGAGATTTGTTGCCCTCAGCACTCCATCCTACACACTTATATTTCAAGCTTGGAGCAACGTCAAACGAGGTGGATTCTATTTTCAAGGAGTCAACACAACAAGATATTCTCACACACACACACACACACACACACACACACACACACACACACACACACACACACACACACACACACACACACACACACACACACACACACACACACACAGAAAACAATAGATATATGGCTCAGGTTAGATTATGAGTCTGCTGTTTTGAGTATTTCATTTAGAGGACCAATCTCAAAATTACTCTTCATAGCCTATTACTCAAAAAACACCATGTTTCTTTAAACTGGTCAATATTTTTGCTCATAAAACAGGATGATATAATAATTTTCCCCTTTAGAAAAAAAACAGGTTAAAATAATCCAGTCTTTTATAGTTATCAAAAGACAGTGGATATTAATTATGTAGAGACCTTGTGACATATTTTATCTTAGTGCTTAAAAATTCTGCTTTATACCTTGATATAATGGATTATTTTTGACCTGCGGTGCCCTCCCCCCTCCCCCCCATGACGTCTGCCCTAGAAAAATTGTCCTGCGTCATACCGCTCATTTTTCGCCAGTATATATTTCAACATCATTATTATTATTATCACCATCATCATCACCCTCCTCCTCCTCCTCCTCCTCCTCTTCCTTCTCCTCCTCCTCCACCTCCTCCTCCTCCTCCTCCTCATCATCATCATCATCCCAGCCTCTTCTATCCACTCAAGGCTGAGGTAAGGCAGGGTTCAGAGACAAGAAAAATAACGACAGAGGGAGAACTATCAACAGCATGCTCAACTAATGGGCCACATTCTCATTCACTCCCCATTCAAGCCCCCGGAATCCTGACTCCACACCACAGGCATAACCAACCATTCGCACACACCTTCCATATTACCAGCCAGCTTGAGTTAATCCTACATAAAATAAGCTCTTACAAAATACTGTCATTACAGGTCAGTTATACCAGATAGGCTTCGAAATAAATAGGCTTGCTACCAATTTTTTCACAATGTATAATTATGCATAGTAGTAAATTATCGTGTATGTATTTTCCACGTATTACTATGTCTCCTATACATGACCCTCACAAAATACAGGAACTATAGCATAGAATATACAAGGTCGACATATATTCCGTTTTTTCACCACGTATTTCTTATTCTGAAACAACATATATATAATTATTACGCAAGAATTTTTCATACATTACTGTCTCCTACACGATTATCACAAAATACATCCATTCCTTCCTATATCACAGTCAGTCAGCCAACCGTTCCTAAAATCTGCAAACTAGTTCAGGTTATGCATAAAAAATAAAATACTTGCATGGCCTGGATGAGGTTTGGGAGGCAATTTTCATGTACCAACCTATCTACCTGCTTGCCAACCTACCTACCTACCTATCTACCTACCTACTTAGCTATCTTTCTATCTATCCATGGCCAGACACCTTAATCCCAGAAGGGGTGGCCACAAACAAATCGCCTCCAAGTCACCCTGTCCTCCATAATCTACCCCTGGTCCCACCAACACACAAAGCTCATATTACTAAGTCTCTCACAAAATACTCTCACAAACTACAGCCACTCCCTACCAAATCAGTCATTTTTTTTTTTCTTAAAATATGGAGAGGAAGGAAAAACAAGCTGAAAAAAAAAAAATCCATACACCAGATTACAGGTGTCCTCCATTCGTAAAAAAATCTGTAACAGTTGGACATGATGTGCTGTAGGATGAAGTTTGGGGAGACACTAATCTGGGAAAGAGGATCATTCTTAAAATCCAAAAACAAGGACGCGCTATTCACATCTCTGTTGTATAAAAATATGAACATATTTTTTTTTACAGGTTTATTATTTCTTCTCATAAAATGACAAATCACACTCAATTAGCCGAACTTTCCATAAATCTACAAAGAACACGCTACTCACATCTCGGTTGTACAAACATTTTTTTTATTTACAGGTTTATTTTCCCTGCTACACAACTCTAAAAAAAAAAAAAAAAAAAAAAAAAAAAAAATAAAGCACAGTCATGTAGCCGAACCGTCCACCACGTCGAACCTTCCAAAAAATCTGTAAACAAGAGCCACGTGACGCATCCCGGCCATTTCGCCCTCCATCACCGACTGTCAGTAAAATGGCATGACACCCAACAGCAACATAAACTCTGCGTCTGGCATTTTAATTCTGGCACTATTCCGGGTGTGTGCCAGAGAAGTTATGATGGCGGTAGAATGTGATCTGACGTAGTAACACAGCAATATTTTCGAGGGCACCTGTGTCCCTCCGATTTTTTGTCACCGTTTGATAACATGGGTGGGATTAAATGGACGTTGCTCTGGCTTCCATTATAATCATCTATTTTAGTGGGAAATACTGATACACTTCTTATATCGCTCGTATACGGAGAAACACTCACTTGGTACCGATATGACTGGATGGATCTGCTGCCTGGTTACACAAAACCTCCTTCAGTTCCCTCCCCATCCACCAAAAGGAGGATGGCGGACTGCAGGAGAGAGGGGGCCACCCTACAATCCTCTGTCTTCACATTCAGATAAGCCTGGGACTGTAACTACTTCGGAGAGATACTATGGTTTTTAATGTCATTCCGCCATCATGCATCACAAATTTCCTGAGCACCATTCCTTGATAATCGGACCAAATGGGCTTGTGTTCTATTTTACACACACACACACACACACACACACACACACACACACACACACACACAACGAGACTATGGAAGAAATCAAGCCCACTGAGTTTCCTGGTTCTTGATTTTTTGTTTTAATCTTTTTTTTCTTTTGTGCCTCTGTTTCTACGCAGACGGCGCTACTGCTTATATCCCAAAATTAATTGATGAGGGAACCTTGAAGTCTGGATACATAAGCTTCCCGACTGAATACTGGTAGGCGGAGGGCGGTACGTTAAACACATCTCCTGTAAAATCCCACGCGAAAACACCTCTCGGCAGCAAAGGGTTAGATGGGACTGGAAGGCAATTAACGTAAAATCCGTCAAAACTTTCTCCTGATTGGTTTCTTCCTCGAATTGACGATGTTAGCGACGTTCTGACTGGACTACGGAGAAGGTAATTAACTGAGGTCATTATACTCTTGTGATATTCTTTACAACTTCCTCTTCTTCCTGTGCTGTCTTTCTCACTCTCTTGGACTCATATTTTGCTTGTGTTATTGCTCTTTACCCCTCCTCTATTTGGTCAATTTCTCTTCGCTCTCTTCCTCTTTATTCTTCTCAGTTTCGCCTTGGTTGTTTAATATTTACATGGATGGTGTTGTAAGGGAGGTGAATGCAAGAGTTTTAGGTGGTCTGAGTCTGGTAAATGTTGATGGAGAAGAGTGGAATCTGAAGCAGCTGCTGTTTGCAGATGATACTGCACTGGTGACTGATTCAGAGGAGAGATTGAGACAGTTGGTAGAGGAGTTTGGAAGGGTGTGTGAAAGAAGGAAATTGAAAGTAAATGAGAATAAGAGTAAAGTGATGAAGTGTACGAGGTTGATAGATGGTAGGGGGATGAATATAGTTTTGAATGGTGAGTTGCTTGAGGAGGTAGATTGTTTTAAATATCTAGGGTCACATGTTGCTGTGGATGGAAGAATAGATGCAGAAGTGAAGTTTAGAATAAATGAAGTAGGAAAGGTGCTGGGAGGAATGAAAAAAGTGTTTAAATGTCGTTCGCTTAGAATGGATGTAAAGAGAAGGCTGTATGAGGGTGTTGTGGTACCGACTGCGTTATATGGGGCTGAAACATGGAATGTGGGTGTAGCAGAGAGGAAAAGTTTGAATGTAATGGAGATGAGATGTCTGAGGAGTATGTGTGGAGTGACGCGTATGGATCGAGTGCGAAATGATGAAGTGCGAAGGAGAACTGGAGTTGTTCGGGAGATGGCTGGTAGAGTTGAGCAGAGGGTGTTGCAATGGTTTGGGCATATGGAGAGAATGGATAATGAACGATTGGTGAAAAAGATAACGAGATCTGATGTGAGAGGAGTAAGGCTGAGAGGGAGACCACGAATAGGATGGATGGACAGTGTGAAGAGAGCGCTGGATGCGAGAGGGATGTCTGTTGAGCAAGGAAGAGTGGCTGTGCGTGACAGAAATAAATGGAGAGAAATTGTGAATGAATAAGTGATGACGCAGCCCTGAGGGGATATTCTCCCGCATTTGGTCTGATCAGCTAGTCAGGTCAGGTGCGGGTAAGGGGATGGGTCTGTTATGATGTGGCAGGGGTAAACCAGTTCTGCTGTCGGGCCCTGCTGCGGATGTCACTGATTGCATTGCGCAGTTGACCCTTGTGCGGTGTGATGCGGTGAGGATCTGTCCGTTCTCCCCTTTGGGGCTAAGATGCGAATGAATGTGTTTGAATGGATGAGTAAATGGAGAGTGAGTCGTCCTGTCTCGGCTACCTCCCTTTCCTTGGGGGAAGCAGCCTAGGTATATAGATAGATAGATAGATAGTTTCTCCCACCCTCTTTCACTTTCCCAGCTTCTCTCTCTCTCTCTCTCTCTCTCTCTCTCTCTCTCTCTCTCTCTCTCTCTCTCATGTTTCAATGGAAAATCACGTCAACTTGAATGAAGTTACGTTTGTCGACTTGCACATATACCAACGTTGCCTAAAGTTACGGAGTGCTCCTTAATAAACTAACTTATAATAATTGCTTCAGATGCTCCATTGTGCGGTGGGAGAGTCGGGAAGAGAGTAGTTCCGCTCCGTACTATTCAATTTCCTATGATCTGGCCTGAATTTGCTGCTCCTTTCCCGAGAGCCCGATTACCTTCCGTCTGTGCAGGTACAATTCAAGATCATTAGTTCCTTTACACCGCCTCAAAACCGTGTCAACACCTGGAGAGAGATTGCTAAACCATCCCTAAAACACACACACACACACATACACACACACACACACACACACACACACACAAACACACACGGGTTCAAGGGATTGTGGTTTCTCTGCCTTAATAGTTCAAACCTCAGACATGTAAACTTATTATTGACCGAAGCTGAACAGTCGACATCCGTTTCATTTACACCTCGAAGATGTCAGAAGCTACAGATGTCTTGCTAGGGTGATATAAAGCTAAGTGACACAGATGAACGGTGACACAGATAAAACACAGGAACCTACACAACGTCAGCAGCCTTGTTCTGATGAAGATACACTATGCCATTTGGTAATGACATTTTCTGCCATGCGCATAATAGACATTGATATTGTTTTCATTTACTTCAAAATATAGGACCTCTTTTACGGGCTTCACGAACTGCATTACTCACACAGAACATCATCGAACCCTCTCATGTGCGATACCTGTAATTTTTTTTTCTTTATTGAATCGAATATACCTTGAAAAAAATAACAAAAAAAAAGAAAACAGTAAAATCATGAACACTGACCATATATACGTAAAAAGGTAAACACTGATCGGCCATTTACTCCTCTCTTTCACACCTGTCTGGCTATCACAAGGTGTATCTGATCACTAATTGGTCAAGCTCAACCGCGGGGAAAATTCTGGCGACGTAATTGTGTTGAATGTGTTGGAAAAAATGTTGACTTTTGAACCTGACTAATGAACTCTCTGTGTGTGTGTGTGTGTGTGTGTGTGTGTGTGTGTGTGTGTGTGTGTGAGAGAGAGCGTGCGAGAGTGCGTGTGTGTGTGTGTGTGTGTGTGTGTGTGTGTGTGTGTGTGTGTGTGTGTGTGTTTTAAGAGTAAAACCAGTAGATTTTTTATCGTAGAAAGAACTAGAGACATGCAAGTTTATGACCTCACCAATTATTGTCCTTCCTAGAATGATGAATTACAGATCTAAATCAATTTTACTTTCACACGGCCTTTCTTCTTCCTCTCTCCTTTATCCCCGTTCAAGAGAGAGAGAGAGAGAGAGAGAGAGAATCCATATGACCCCCTTTGAGGCGTAGGGTTCCGAGGCTGGGCTAACGTTTTCCAGTCCACTTACGGGTAGATGAACAGCCAACCTCCCTTGATGGCACTATATGACCGAAAAAACAACCAGTCACTTCCTTGGAATCTACTGCCAGTCCCTCATTCCGACTGGCACATTCCAACCACTAAACCACCAGGCCAAATTTGACCTCAGACTAAATTAATTTCTTTAAGGCAGTGAGTTACGAGACAGATTCAGGAGCTGGAATAAGTCAAGCTCTCATTTTGGGCCCAACACAACTTTAAGCACTGCAACTCTTGGGCGGCTGGTTTAGAGAGATTATATTAACACTTCATAACAAAACTTCAAATTGCGATCACTTTCGTTTTAGAGTACATTAATCGGTTTTTCGGTAGGATGACTCTTGTTTCTGATTATTTTAACACTTTCAATAGGAGGAATTCTGTTTCAGCTTTTATTAATACGTTTTTATAAGGATGACTATTCTTTCAGATTATACGACCACTTTCAATGCGATGGATTTTGTTTCAGATTACAGTGTGCTTTCAATACAATGACTTTTTTGTTTTTTTGTTTATTACTGCTACATCCCAAATATTATACTCAACTTCTGAAAAATAAAATCTTTTACTGAGGGAGGTAACATTCCATCCAAACCCTCCAACTCAAAAGATCATCATCATCATCATCATCATCATAATAGTGACATTAACAACAATAATAATAAGAAGAATAACAACAGCAATAACAACAGTAATCATAATAAAAAATAATAATAGTGATAGTAATAATAGTAATAATAATAATAATAATAATAATAATAATAATAACCTCAACTCAGCCCACTTCCTTCATTTGGCCTGAGCGTATTTCCTGGCCGCTTTTAATTGACTCTGCAGTGCTTCAGGAACACCCCATTAAGGTGGAGTGCAGGCGGGTGATGAGTGGCCGCGAAAACTGGAGAAGTACGAAATGGCGTGACGGAGAAATTAGAAAGGCATTTTTATTTATTCATTTATATACTTATTGATTTTATTGATTTTCTGCTTTTCTGCTGTTACTTTCATTTATTTTTTTTTCACTGTTTACTTTTTATTTATTTACATACTTATTTTATTCTTTAATTTTATTTTCATGTGTTTATTTCATTTTTTACTCTCATTTTTAATTGTCGTTATTTATTTCACTTTTTAGTTATTTCATTTTCTACTTTCATTTTTATTTATATATTTACTTATTTATTTATTTTCTACTTTTATTCTTTATTTTTTTTTTTACTCGCCGTCTTACTTAAAGTTTTGGTCAAGTCTGTTTTTAGGTGTCTGTCCATCTGCTCGGGCTTTTGGGTCATATTTTAAGTGAGACAGGAGGTTCCGTAACACCTTTTCTTTAGCGATTTTTTCTTCATGGTGCTCCTCAATATCTTCTTCTATACTGCTGAAGCAAACCAGACATAAACATACAAGAAAATGTTAAGGTCCAGTACGCAAAATAAATCCTTTACGAAAGGTTGCAACGTAGTCTCCAACACTCGAAATCCTTGACCTAGAAACCTAATTTTTAACAGATTATTGGTTACTGATCAAATCTAGCTCAGGTATGAATATGAAGGCAACGGGTTAAATTCAAAGGCCAGTGAAGTGACTAGAAATACATTCTAAGTAGGCGGTTGGACCCCCTTCAGAGGCATTCTAGCTTTTTTTTTTTTTTTCCACACTCTCGTTCTTTTTGTGGTCTGAAATGGAAGTATTACCATGATTTCGTCACCCCTCTGGCACACTCCGACACCTTCATATGAACGGATCTTAAGTCTGGCATAAAGAAAATTTAACTCCTTCAGCAGAGTCACTTTTTTCATAATTTAAGTGTTTTTATCTTCAGACGATTTTACTAAGCTAAAGAAAGACCAGCCAGAGTGAAACGCTTACCAATGATACCAATTTCATCACTTAACCTATTGAATCCGGTCAAGTCTGTTTCTGGTTTATTCTTGCTGCCTCCAGACGATTTTCCTAAGCTTGGGGAAGTATCTCGCAGTAACGGAGTAAAACGAAGGCTGCCTCTAACCTCTCCAGTTTGAAAAGTCAAGAATATGGAAAGACGCCTTGGTAATAAAAGGGTTATAAGTTTAAGCGGTGTTTCTCTAAGTTGAATTAAATCGTCAGGAGAATGCAAGAAAAAAATGAAAAACTATGTCCTCGAGTTGGAAAAAAAAATTACTACGATGACACAAGTTTCATTTTAATTAGTCTACCAACAGGCGACTTCCCTCAGTTTTGAAAAAAAAAAAAAAAAAGATATCTAGTCCTGAAGGGGTTAATGAAGGCTGAGTCTAGTTCATAAAAATCTCCCCTAAGCTGAATAAAATAATCTAGAAATAAAATGAATAAGATAAATTACGCCCTAGTGGTGATAGGATTAATTAACATGTATTACACCTACGCTACACCGAGGTCCGATTGCAACACGGCTCCTGATTGGCTGATTCTCCCTCAATCCCTGAAAGGCCTTATCCACGATCCCCTCAAAGCCTGTTCGTTCTATACACCTTCACCACAATCAACAACAGCAACAACACCTCTAATGACAAGTAGAACAATAACAGCCCTTACACCACCACTACCATCAATAACCCACTACCACTACCAACACCATCACCAACACTAGTGGCACCTATATCAACACCATCGTCTCCACCATAACGGCAACAATAACAGTAACATCAACATCATTATCACCACCAACACCACTCCCACTACCACAGCTACTACCAACTTCATCCCCAACACCAGAAACACCACTACCTCTATCACAACCACAAGCTCCATCATAACAACAACAATAACATCAACATCAACACCACCACCACCACCACTCCCACTACCAACTTCATCCCCAACACCAAAAGCACCACTACCTCTATCACAGCCACAAGCTCCATCATAACAACACGTCACCAACATCAACATCACCACCATCACCACTCCCACAACCACAACTACTACCAACTTCATCCCCAACACCAGAACCACCACCACCAGCTCCACCATAACACCAACAATAACATCAACATCAACATCACCACCGTTAACAACAACTCTAACGATGGCAGCAGATGGAGCAGCCTCAAAGCGACTGAATCTTCATACAAAACAAGAGTAATAACAACACACACTGTACCACAACCACAAACAAATAAAAACACACAAACACAGCACCATACCCAGCACTACACAGCAGCACACCCAGCACTATACCGACGATACAGCCAGAACTACAATGAGAACAACTATGAAACAACAACTTAATTCTTAGCAACAACATCAGCCATACACACAACAAAAACAATGCCATCATCATCATCAACAACAATATCATCATCATCACCACCATCATAATCACCATAATCCTGACTTTTTTCCCAATTAAGGATCATCATCATTATCATCATCATCACCACCACCACCACCTCCACCACCACCATCATAACTTTTTTTTCCAATTAATTATAACGAAAAAGAAAATACTGCGACCCTTTCCACCTCACACATACGACACGGTACATTTCACTTAACATTCTTTCGTGCATTTTTTCGCTATGAGAGGAGGATGCGAAATTGGATCAAGCGTGTATGAAAGAAACCATCAGAGCCGGGCTAAAAATGAGATAAAATTCCGTGGGCCGCAAAAATCGAGATATATTGAACAGACGTGACCTAAAATTTGCTACGGAAAAAGTGAGAATGCTTTCTTGATATTCTTAGCGCTCTCCCTGTCTCTGTGTCTGTCTGTCTCTGTCCCTGTCTCGGTTCCTCTCTCTCTCTCTCTCTCTCTCTCTCTCTCTCTCTCTCAATATAATTTTTAATAAGAATGTTTACAAAAGACTATTTATACATATTTATTATTACGGTAAATGTTCATATGACTGTTTTCAATGGAGATTCTCTAACTGTTTATAATGCAGACTGTTTATGAGACTGTTAATGAAAGAGACTGAAAATGTATATAATAAGAACTGCATGTGGAGCCAGGAATGTAATAATGAACGGGCATTCTTTTTAATTATCTTTTACGTGCTTTTCCTTCCTTTTATTTTGCGTGTCTTGATTTCTACTTCTGTTGCTTATCTGTTGCAATTTCCTGTTTATTCCTCCTTTACTAACTACTAATATCCGCTCATCTGCTTCACTCGTTTATATTTAGTCTCCTCATTGAAACTTTTCCGTTTTCTCTCTCTCTCTCTCTCTCTCTCTCTCTCTCTCTCTCTCTCTCACACACACACACACACACACACACACACACACACACATGGTGGTGATGACAATACCGATGCTGGAGATTTTTTTTTTTTTAATACGCACTTTTCTATCATTGCACCGGCATTAACTACGCCTTTTACTGCCTTGCGTGGTATTTTCACGCCTGTCTGTCTGTTTGTATGTCTGGCTCTATGTTATCTGTGTTACTTTGTCTGTATCTGTGACAGTCTAAGCCACCACCATCAATACTACATTTTTAACTTTCATTTAGTCAAGATTTTTATCTTTTTGTAGAGTTTCACGTAACTCAGTAGCATAAAAAGTCAATACTTCGGCTCTATGTCATTTGCATAGTACTTCGTGACTAGCATCATATTCCAATGTTGGCCAATAGGTCTATCTATCTATATACCTACGCAATCTCCCCCAAAGGGGCATAGCCCTGACAGGACGACACGCTCACCAAATTACTCATCCACACACACACACACACACACACACACACACACACACACACACACACACACACACACATTTAATCGTATCTTAGTCTCTAAGGGACCGCTTCTAACCGCATCACATCGCACGAGGGTCATCTGCGCAGTGCAATCCAGCGACATCCTCGGCAGGGCCCGACAGCAGAGCTGGTTTACCCCTGCCACATCATAATGGACCCATCCCCTTCCCAGAATTCTGAACTGGGAGATGGCAATTTTAGTCCAAGTTAGAGTACGAAGTGTAAAATTTCTAAATTATTGTCCAATTAATGTTTTTTTTTTTTTTATGTCAACATTCGCACCCCTCAAACTTTCGTAACCTTTCCCCTCATCTGTATTTCTTTCACTCTTCTCAATTCCTTTCTCTTTTGTTCCCTCCTTTCTCTCTTCTATCCCTTCCTCTCTCCCATATCTCTATTCCTTTCTTTTTTCTATCCATTCCTTTCACTTTTTACTCTTTTCTTCTCACCGTTCCTTTCTCCCTATACGTTATTCATTTCTCTCTTTTCACTTATTTTTCTCCTCTTTCATTCCTTTCTCTGGTCACTCTCCTTTTCTCTCTTCGTTTTACTCCTGTTCGTCTTCTCTCATTTCCTCATCATATTCATCTCTTTCTCTTCATCCTTGGTCTTCCCTTAATTTGTTTCTCTGTTTCTCTGTCTCTTTTCGGCTATTTCTTCTGTCGTCAAATTTGGATGCTGTGGTAATCTTGACAAACAGAGACACACACAAAGGCAGGGATGAAGTGAGAGAGAGAGAGGGGGGGGGGCGAGAGAGAACAGAGAGGAACAGGAGGGAGTGGATGACAAAGGAAATATACTGATAGACAGATAGATAGATAAATTGACAGATAGACAGACAGACACAAACACACAGATAAGTAGACAGATAAATAAATAAATAAGCAGACTAATACAGATACACTAACTGACTTACTGACTGACTGATTGACCGAGTGAGTGAGTAAGTGACCGAGTGAGTGAGTGAGTGAGTGAGTGGGTGAGTGAAAGTGAACGTGGGAGGGAGGCAGGGAGAGAAAGTGTGGTAATAATAGAGGATCAAACGAAAAAGACATAGAAAACAAAAAATGACGAAAGCAAAGGGAATGATGAATGATAGAAAATGCGTCAGAAGTAAAAGAAAAATAACAGGAAAAGTAATTTGTCTAAACCATCCGTACCACTCAAGGCAAAACACACACACACACACACACACACACACACACACACACACACACACACACACACACACACACACACACACACACCACGTACAGTTATGTACACAAATGAGCAAACACTCTCTCTCTCTCTCTCTCTCTCTCTCTCTCTCTCTCTCTCTCTCTCTCTCTCTCTCGCTTCGCAAAACAAGATCAAAGCAAAGTCTTGGTAAACGAAGGCAGAAAATATTGGCAGAGAGAGAGAGAGAGAGAGAGAATAAAGACTGATCTCGACGGAAACGAAGACGCAACGATGATTTTTACTATCCCTCTCATTAACAGGAAAACTCTAGCATTTTATTCAGGCTAACGCAAGACGATTATACACCAGCTGACTCCAGACGATTTTCCTAAGCTGGGTGTGTCAAAGGGAGGCTGGGAGTCTTGATACCGGAACCACTAACCCTCTCACGGCCGGGACGATTCTAGTATTTTTTTTTCTGTTCCAACTAACCCCTGACGATTTCATTCAGCTGAGACTGAGCAAAGGAGAATGAGACTGCTTCCGAATCCTCCCTCTCTCTCTCTCTCTCTCTCTCTGTTTATCTATCTATCTATCGCTCTCTTTGACTTCCTTCCTTTCCTTACACTTGATAAAAAGCCATACAAAGCAAATCTCTCTCTCTCTCTCTCTCTCTCTCTCTCTCTCTTCTCTTTCCCACTTTCGGCCAAACCAACTTCCCCAGCATTACTCAGAAGTCTTTATCCCTCACTGTTCCTCCCCTTCTGTTCCTCTCCCGAGCCTGTTTCTCGTTCATCATTTATTTTTCTATCTCCTTCTGCAGCCTCTCTCACTTTGTCAATTTGTTTTTCTTTCTTCGTTTCTCACTCGCTTTTTTCTCTATATATTGCTGTATTTGCTTCCTCGCCTAACTGTCTTTTATCGTGTTTTATACTCTCTCTCTCTCTCTCTCTCTCTCTCTCTCTCTCTCTCTCTCTCTCTCTCTTTCTCTCTCTCTCTCACATCAATTTTTCTTGCAAAGACACAAATTTGACGATTCTGGGGATAATGATGAAAGATGAAGAATATGAAGAAGTATGAGAGAGAGAGAGAGAGAGAGAGAGAGAGAGAGAGAGAGAGCAGACAGACTCAATTTCCTGTCAGCTTCAAAGACTTACACACCACAAATTGAACCCTCTCTCTCTCTCTCTCTCACACACACACACACACACACACACACCTTCATTAACACAAAGTCGTTTATATGTCACCCTTGTTATTTTCACACTTGAGGTCCATTATATTCCATGTTTGCCCCCACCAGACGATTTTATTCATCTTTAATAGGAGTGAAGGAGTTAATGGAAACGATAAAAGATAGTACTAAGGGACTATGGACCTTGATGTTCATTTACTTCTTCACTAATATTGCTCGTAGTCTCATCAGTTAAGGAAGCTCCCTAACACCTCTTCCTTAGCGACTTATTTTTGGGTATAGTTGTTTAATATCCTTTTGTGCGTTAAATATGCAGGGTAAAGAGACACTGAAAAGATTTATATAAGGCTGAAGAGGACAGTACGGTGTAAAAAGCAAGATAAATCGCTTAGGAATTGGTGGAAGACAGTAAGGTGTAAAAAGGATAATAAATCGCTCAGGAAAAGGTGAAGGACAGTAAGGTGTAAAAAGCAAAATAAATCGCTTAGGAAAAGATGCTAGGGAGCTTCCTTGGTAGAAGAAAATATGAGTCCACCTTAAGAAAAATCGGCTAGTGGTAGAAACAATAATTAAAAACAAAAACAAAAATCATCGGCCTGAATGGGTTAATATAGGATAATTATATAACCCAAAGATAATTTTACACCACAAGTATGAGGGAGGGGAGAGGAGGGGTTAAGAAACAAAGGACTCATTATGATAATTTATGTTAATCTCTACATAGCCTCACCACTTACTTTAATCCCCCGACATCCCTCTCAGCCCAGCACACGCATTTACACTCAACCACTTACCGTACACACGCACGGGCTCTCTCTCTCTCTCTCTCTCTCTCTCTCTCTCTCTCTCTCAAGCTGAATAAAATCGTCTGGAGGTAGCAAGAATAAAAAATGTCACCAAACTGAAAGGGTTAAACCATTCGACAGACCTCTGTTATGCAGAGTAACAACCATAAGGCGACAGCACGAATATAAAAATAAAGGACGCTATCATACTGAAGAGGCTGACAGACAGACAGACACCAGACAGAAAGCAATGTATTTTCTCTTGTCTATTCTTACGCCGTCAATGCAATATTTACCTCCATGTTCATCCAGCGCGCGCGAGCGCGTGCGTGCGCACGTGTGTGTGTGTGTGTGTGTGTGTGTGTGTGTGTGTGTGTGTGTGTGTGTGTGTAAAATAATGTCCTTGCGTCTATATTATCCCTTTATGGGAATGAATGTATGTATGAATTATGCATGTATGTACTTACTTGAATGTATGTATGTATGTATGTGGGCATATCTAATTTATCCCTGTGTGCGTGTTATTCTGTGTAATTACCTTTCATCCAGCACATTAACCAGGCAGCCAATCATCAAATGTGGGCATTAATTAGCTGGGGACAGGTGTGTAATGAGGACAGGTGTGGGACGATAATTGCACAGGTAACCATTTTTTACCTTTGAACCTGAGATCATTTTTATACTTACTTTTGCCGCTTCCAGACGATTTTTTCACCTTCAAACGAGGCCTAACGGTGAAGGATGAGGTACTTTCAGAGGATTATTAAAAAGGGAACCCAAAACTTTAGACCCACAGGTTTCGTGACTATGAGCCGGTAAGCGGAGGGCGGTATGTTAAATGCCCTTCCAGGAAAATCTAAGCCTACATTTTCAAGTCTGGTTTTCGCCGAAGAGAACTTTATAACAAATTCTAAGAAAAGATGAGACTTAAATAAAACCTAAATCGACCTTGTTTAAATACTCAAAGGTCACATGATTACGCAGTTTTTTTTAGGGTATGGCAGGATGGTGTAGTTGCAAGTGTGTGTGTGTGTGTGTGTGTGTGTGTGTGTGTTTTTTTTTAGAGTTCTGCTAATTCCCACAATGGGGTGCCACTCATCAACTAAACGCAAACAAACAGGTAGAGAGAGAGAGAGAGAGAGAGAGAGAGAGAGAGAGAGAGAGAGAGACAGACAGACAGACAGACAGACAGACAGACAGACACAGACAGAGACAGGGACAAACTTAAATGCACAGACACACACACACACACACACACACACACACACACTGAAGGAAGAAATATTTGTACTGGCAAAACACACTATATTTCAGAAGAGAGAGAAATACGCGTGCAGAGAAAAAAGATACAGAGAAGCGGAGAGAGAGAGAGAAGAGTAAGGTGAGAAGGGAGGTGAGAGAGGAAACATGAGAAAAGGTTAAATTGGATAAAATATTCAGTTATGGGAGTGGAGAGAGAGAGAGAGAGAGAGAGAGAGAGAGAGAGAGAGAGAGAGAGAGTGAGAGTGAGAGAGGAAACATGAGAAAAGGTTAAATTGGATAAAATGTTCAGGTATGGGAGTGGAGAGAGAGAGAGAGAGAGAGAGAGGGGGGGGGGACAGATAGAGATTAATAAAGACAGGGACCGACACATACAAACAGACAGGTAGATAACGAGACAGACAGATAGACATAGAGATAGAGAGACATAAACAGATATATAGATAGACAGATATGGATAGATAGACAGAAGACTGAGAGACAGATACAGACAAATAGATGCACAGATAGACAGAAGACATAGATAGATGGACAGATAGACAGACAGACAGAAAAACAGGATTAATTAAGAGTGATCATTTTTAGCTGCCTATATCACACCCTCCTTCACATTCTTTTCTTCCTTTTTTCTTTAGCTCTCCGTCTAATTATTCCCTGGCCTTTTTGTTTCTGGTTATAAATACATTGATAATTACAAGATTTTTTTTTCGTTTTTTCTGAGCCTTATTTTCACGTCATTCCTGATTCACAGTTAAAAAATACATATCAAGGGAATTGAAAATTAAAAGAGGCGTGGACAACACTCCTCCCCCCAAGAAAAAAAGAAATCTAAAGTGCTTTGCTTCAAATTCATCACCAACTCAAGCTTTACTTTCATCTTTATTTTTACATTCACATTTAAGTTATATGTTAATATTAAAAAAAAGACTCTATTCACAGAAGTCAGAGAGAGAGAGAGAGAGAGAGAGAGAGATTTCAGTAGTGGGATACAAAGATCTGACTGGGGAAACGAGACAGGAGAAGAGAGGGTGCGGGGAGGCGCGAAATATGCATATAACACCCGGAGATTTCACTGATGAAGAGAGACAGGGAGGGAGGAGATGCAGGGAAGGGTGGAAAATGCACAGAAGAGCTGGTGGTCTGACGGAGGGAGAGGGAGAGAGAAAGAGATGGGGTGGGAGGAGTAGAGGGAGAAGGAGTGGGAGGAGTAGCGAGAAATACAACGAAAATCATGTAATCCGATTAAGTAAGAAAGACGGAGAGAGAGAGAGGGGGGAGAGAAGATGGGAGAGAGAGGGAATGAAGAAAAAAGGAAGGGAGAGAGAGGGAAGGGAGATAAAAGGAAGGGAGAGAGAGGGAAGGGAGAGAAAAGGAAGGGAGAGACAGGGAACGGGGAGAAAAGGAAGGGAGAGACAGAGGGACAGGAGAGAAAAGGAAGGGAAAGAGAAGGAAGGGAGGAAATGGAAGGGAGAGGGACTGATGTACAGAAATCACGGACATCTTGTAAGGACGGAGATGAGTCATAAGAAATAAAAAATATATGTCAATGAAAGCACCTGACCTGTCACACTGAAGTCAAACTGACGATCTCTTAGTCACTGAGAGAGAGAGAGAGAGAGAGAGAGAGAGAGAGAGAGAGAGAGAGAGAGAGAGAGAGAGAGTAGAAGAAATGGGGGAGTGGAAGAAAAATGGAGAAAGCGAAGATAAGGGAGGGTAACTGAAACCTTATTGAGACAACAGAGGGGTCAGAAGTAAGGTCAACCCCTTCACTACGATTACAACATTAATATCAACGGAAAGTTTACTGAAAGACTTTGAAAAATAAAATACAAAATAGGAGATAGAAAACACAATAGAGAAAACAGCAGAAATCTCCATAAAAATCTGAAAGTCTAACGTTTTTGAGGCGACACAATTTCAATCACAACACGCCTACAGAAATACAGAAAAGATTATTGAAGAAAAAAAGAGAGGCTAATCAAATGAGATCTTTGTTCGTCCCTAATCACCTCAACATCTCCATAATCGCCTCATCAGTGCTCGTTTGATCGGTAATGGATTAGTCTTTTTCTCTGCATGTCTGCCTACGTAATCCCGCCTCCTTTTTTTCCATACACGCTCGCTCTCTCTCTCTCTCTCTCTCTCTCTCTCTCTCTACATGACAGAGACAGATAGACAGATGGATGGATAGACAGACGGATATATGGACAGATATCACACACACACACACACACACACACACACACACACACACACAAACATATTTATTACGTCGATGATGACCCAAATACCACAGACAATAAAAATTTTAAATGGTCATCTTTCCCTTCCTAATTTATAAAGGAGTCGTAATCATGCAATTTGGAGGCATATTTTTTCATAACTGTTGCCTGATTCAGTATTATTAATTTGCTCTGAGAATAACAGCATTTTAAATCTGGCTGATACTTGTCTTTTGATGGCCGGAAAGAAGAAGAGACAGAAGGAAGGAAAGAAGGAAAAGAAGGAAAGGAGGAAGAAAAAGAAGGAAGTAACAAGGAGAGAACGATATGTGGGCAGGAAAAAATGAAAAACTGACAAAATAAGAGACAGACGCAGGGAGGCTGGAAGAAAAAAAAGGAGGGAAAAAAGGGAGACATGAGGAAAAAAAATGAAATGATGACAGAAAAGAAACTCCTGAGAATGAACAAAAAGAAAATGAAGTCTGAGAAAGAAAAAAATATTAAATAAATAAAGGTAAGAGGAAAAGAAATGTTAAGGACGAAAGAAAAGGACGAAGACGGGAAAGAAAAGGGAGGAAAGAAACGTAAGATGTAGGTACAACAGAAGGAAGAGTGGACACCTAGAGGGAATAAAAATAAAAATGAAAAAAATGGCAGGAATTTCTGAAACAGGTGAAAATGACAGAACGTGCCTGACATTTCTGAATCATCCCTGGCTTAGGGTTAGGTTAGTTTAGGTTGCTCTGTCATTTCTAACTCCCTCGCCTTCTTTCTCTCCTTATCTCATTCATACTTAACTTAGCTTTCCCTCTCCCTCCTTGTATTTCTGTATATTCTTACATTCTTTCTCGTCTCTTAACCTTTTTTTTATTTTCCACAAGCCTCTCGCCATATGACCGAACTGCTGCGGCGCCAGAAGGTGTGGAATATTAATTTACTTTCGCTCTTTCCACTCTCCTTTTTCCCTCACACTATCCTGCTCTCTCTCTCTCTCTCTCTCTCTCTCTCTCTCTCTTTCTCTGGAAATCATACCCCCCCCCCTTTCTCTCTCTCTCTCTCTCTCTCTCCCCGGAAACTCCCCTCGCCCTCATCTTTCCCCAATTCTTAAGACTCCTGTGCCTCCCCTTGTAATGCCTTCTAATCCCACAGTTCACACTCTCCATAAAATTCACCTCCACCACCTCAGTCAATGAAAGTCTCAATACTTCTCAGGAAAAATAATCAAATGTCCTCTTGGATTATTGGATTTGTGTAGCTTCATTTGTTCATACTCAGTTGTTATAATAATAATAATAAGATGATGATGATGATGATGATTATAATTTTTATTTTTAGGTGCGGGAACATCTCTAGCACACACACACACACACACACACACACACACACACACACATCCAAACTGCTTCGAAAATGTAATCCTAGACAGCGCATATAACCTGAGACTCGTCAGGTTGAATACAGACCGCCAAAGGTAATTCGAGAGAGAGAGAGAGAGAGAGAGAGAGAATTTCCCTCATGTCCCTTTTCACTCATCAGTAGGGACGTGGATGTAACACTAACAGCTGCGGGTCGTATTCTAGGGGTAGACTGAGACTTGCCGAAAAAATTAGTCTGCTTTAAATCCTTCGTGCAGTTGATAGGCATATAATCTAATCCTTCCTTTCTGTCGTGTTAAAATATAATCCTTCCTTTCTTTCGTGTGTGTGTGTGTGTGTGTGTGTGTGTGTGTGTGTGTGTGTGTGTGTGTGTGTGTGTGTGTGTGTGTGTGTGTGTGTGTGTGTGTGTTCTTGAGGCCAGAAATGCTTTTAATACATTTTTATTTCTCCATCTCCAACCAATTTTATTCTGGTGAAGAGATATTTTTGGAACTAGAGGGGCTACACAGAGCTTTCATTAATTCCAAGAACACAGAGATTTACCTTAAGCTGAATACAGTCGCCTGGAGGTAACAAAATATAAATTAAACCATCGCTTCCATACCAAACGCCTGCTGGTGCGGACGTATGCTGGTGGGTGTTTGTGTCAAAATAAACTCACCCAAATGACCCCACTGGACGCGGGCGTGAGCGGGCGAGAACTTCTATGGATTAAAATAATGTAGGGTTCCCACCAGCACCCGCATCATCTTGTATGGACTTGACTAAGACGGCATCGTAGTGGATGGATCAGCGTGCCATAAAGGAAAACAGAAAGAGTTCTCGTCAGGCCATATATTCGTCAGGTGAGAAAGCTGTCTTGCATTACACTTAACCCAGCCAAAGTTAACCTAACCTAACCTAACCTAACCTAGCCCAAACTTAACCTTGGCAAACCTACTCTTGTCTAACCTACCCTAACCTAACCTAGCCAAATCAAACTTAACCAAACCTAACCTAGCCAAACCTAATATAACCTAGCCTAACGCTGTATTTCCACTGCCTGATATTGACGACCATTCATTTCTACCCTTCATGTCGACAGTAAAGAGAAACAAGTGGCGGAGGGCAGAATATTACGGTAAAATGGCCCAACAAAATTGCTGAGGAAGTGGTGCTAGCAAGCCTCTTCAAGCTCATGGCCAAAGTGATATGGTAAGCTCCTTTGCATCTCTTCCTTAGTAATTTATTCCGCATATTACACCTTGACATTCTCTTGCATGTTACTGTTTTATTATTGACGCAGTTTGCATTAATATCGATGGATTTATCAGGCACAGTGTCCAGAATAAATCGCTAAGAGGAAGGTTTTAAGAGTGCTCCTTAGACCGACGAGAATAAGGGTGTGTGTATTTCAGGTTTAGAGACAGTGTGCTCAGTGTTACAAGGGTGTTAAAGTGTCAAGTGCTACGTGGGAGTCTTGAGGTAACACGGCTCAAAGGTGTGTGTGTGTGTGTGTGTGTGTGTGTGTGTGTGTGTGTGTGTGTGTGTGTGTGTGTGTGTGTGTGTGTGTGTGTGTGTGTGTGTGTGTGTGTGTGTGTGTGTGAACAGCGTGTGTCTCGATATGTATGCGTGTGTCGGGTGGGAGGTGTAGGTAAGAGGGTTTGAAAGGACAAGGGACAGACAGACGGACCAAGATAGATAAACAAGAGAGGAAGGAAGGTTATTAAATGTAGGACGAGAGGTAAACAGAACGACAGGTAGATCGTTAAGCAGACTGGTAGGGTGATAAGTAGGTAGGTAGGTAAGATGTCAGGAAGGAACGAAAGTAGACAGGTAAGTAGTCAGGTACATAAGTGAGCAGGCAGATAGACAGGTAAGCAATTAGGCAGGTAGGTCAGATATTGGGTGGGTAGAAAGACAAAGGGGCAGACACGGCAGAAGGCAGGCAGGAAGGCAATAATACAAGCAGACAGGTATGCAGCCAGGGGAATTAGGTACAGGGATGGAACAGTATAAGGTCAGACAAGGGCAACGCAGATCGGATGGGAAACAAACAGGGAGGCAGAAGAGGCAGGGTATGTGAGGAGGAAAGGAAGAAGAGGAAGAGGAAAGGAGGAAGAGAGGAAAGGAAAGACGGAAAGAAGGGAGAAGAGGAAAGATGGAAAGGAGGAAGGGAGGAGAGGAAAGATGGAAAGGAGGAAGGGAGGAGAGGAAAGAAGGAAAGGAGATGGAGAGGAGAGGAAAAAGGAATGGAGGGAGGAAAAAGTAAGAACAACAGGGAAGATGAAAAGACAAACTATGTAAGATGGAAAGAAAGAAGGGAGGAGAGCGAAGAAGGAAAAGGGGGGAAAGAGGAAACTAGGAACAAAGAAGATGGACATACTAAGTAAGGAGGAAAGCAGGATAAGGGAAGGAGGAAGGAAGGGAGGAAACTTAAGTTGCACAAACAGGGAGGAAGGAAAGAATAAGTAAGGAAATATGGAAGGAGGAAAGAAAGAAAGAGAGGGGAGAAAGACAAGCAAAACAAATGCGAGGACAAATGAATGAAAAGGGAGTGAAAAAGAAAAACTGAAGTCAAACTATCAAAACAATATACTGAGGAAATTCGCTACGCAAGGAGGCAAGGAATGACTGCTGATGTCAACATGAAGGCAGGGAGGCAGAAAGAAAGGACGAATACAAGTGACAGATTAAAGCTCACAGGAATGGTCTTTATCTACAAAGAGAAAGAGCATACTATAATCTTCCCTACCAAAGATACTTAAACAGGAGAGTGCCAGAAATCAAGATCCACTCATCTCGATATGCTTAGACAGTGCGTATTAAAGAATGAAGGTCGTAGGCAGAGGGAAAAACTGGGAGAGGTATAGTGATCCAGAAATGAACTGACAGGGTGTGTGTATGGATGACAGAGAATAAGGTTAACACTTACGAAAGACAGATGAGTGTGTGTCAATTGAAGGATGTCGCGTGCCCACCTTTTAGGGACACGGATGCAGTAGACAGTAGAAGAGAATGATACTGAAATAATGATGGTAAAAAGGTGATACAACACTGCAGCAAAGGGAAGAACTGAAGTGAGTCAGTGAGAGAAAGGGAGTTGAAGATGAGACAAAAATTCTTATACGCCATTAAGGGATACTGACGGAACCCCTTCATTCCGGTAACCTATATTTTCATTATTTTGATACTTCTTGATGATTTTAATTACATAAGGATACACTCTTCAAAATGGAGGACAGGTTAGACACACAGCCTTAATTAACCCCTTCATGACTAGAGATATTTCCTAAGTTGTATAAAATCGCTCAATGGTACCCTGATCAAACGCAAAACACGTCGCCGACAGGAAGGGGTTAATCTCTTCGTCCTTGGGTCAATAGAACTCTTACAAATTCTTAGCATCATCCTCACATTAATTTCTACGTAATCCGGTGGCGAGACAGACAGAGAAAAAGTGGTGAAAAATGAAGGAGGAATGAAGCGATAGAAAAAAAGAGAAAGAAAGAATGAGGAAGGAAGGAAAAAAAGATAGGAACTAATATGTAGAAAAAAAGAAAAAAGATAAAAAAGGAGAAAAGAAAAGTGAGACAAAGAGGGACGGGGAGAAAGGATGGAAGGAAGGGACACAAGACGATGAAGGAAATGGCGGAGGAAGAAGGAAACAGGAAGAGGAAGAAACAAGAAATGACTGGGAAGGTAAAAGTGAGCGATATGGAGGACGGAAAAAGAACGGAATGACGAAGAAGGGGAAGAATGAAGGACATAAAAAGGAGAGATGATGAAACGAGGAAGTGCAAGAGAGGAAACGGGGAAAACAGAGGGACAAGGGCAAAGAAAAGGAGACCGAGGAAGGAAAACTGAGACAGCGGAGGAACAAGGAAACACATGCAAGGAAAAGATGCTGCAGAAAGAGGCAAGGGAAAAAAAAAAAAGAATAAACGGGCGAAGAAAATGAGAAAGGAGGGAAAGAAAGAGATAGAGGAAGGTGAAAAAGGCAAGACTGAGAAGGAAGAAGAAGGAACACTAGAAGAGTACAACAACCAAGCCTATGGTCAGTCTAAGGCTTAACCTCAAACTCAGCCCAGTGACCTCTGCCTTCCACCGACTATTCTCAGTCTTAAATACTTCATCTTTGCCTGACCTTCAACCCTTCCCCCAAGTTTAGCCCCAACCGGATCAATAGTTTTCAAACCGACCTTACCCTATGGCCTTTACCTTTGACCAGCTCTTCTCAAAATTTAATCGCTGTACCTTTTCCCTGACTCTCGACTCCACCAAGTTTTATTTTTTTAATCTTGTCCTTAACCTACAGTATGACCTACAATTTTTTTTCAATCATAAATTTAATAACTTTTTCTGCCGATGGTCCTTGATCATTTTTCCAACTTTGGTGCAATATTATTTAATAGTTTTTTTTTCCCATAAACTTACACACAAACTGACAGACTGACGGGAAGACAGAAGGACAGACAGAAAGACAGAACCTCCTCGCATTGCCCCAGGGTTTAATAATGAGAGAGAGAGAGAGAGAGAGAGAGAGAGAGAGAGAGAGAGAGAGAGAGAGAGAGAGAGAGAGAGAGAGAGAGGATGACGACGAAAAGGCATAAAAAGGTGGAAGAGAGGAAAACTACAAGGCGGAGGGGAGCAAACATGAAGATGAAAAGAGGGAGAAGAGGGAAAAATGACTCAGGTGGAGGACGGACAAGGACAAATGATACAGCGAAGGAGAAGGTGAAAGAGGACTTGGAAGAGAGAAATATAAACAAAAAGAGAAAAAGAAAGAGGGAGTGCGTAAAACAAAGAGGGAGGCAGGGGTGGAACTAAAGACAGACGGCAAGACAATAATAAACGATCGACAGAAGCAGAAGATGAAAGAGGAATAAGAAAGAAAAGCAAAATAAAGAAGACGAGTGACTGAATGAAAGGAAATGAGGATGAAAAGAAAACGATGAAGGAAAAGGAGAAAACGAGAGAGAGGAGAGAAGAGGATACAGGAAGAAATGAAGAAGGTGAAAGGGGAAGAGGAAGAGAGGGAGGTGCAAGCAGATTTGACAAGTGAGAGGAAGGTAAACAGGATTAGGAGGAGCAATTGGATGAGAAAGTGGAGGGAGGGAGAGAGGAGGAAGAGGAGAGAAGTGGAAGATAGTCGAGAGACGGAGAGAGGCAGGTAGAGGAGTAAAACGGAGAATGATAAAAAGAGAGAGAGAGAGAGAGAATCAACTGTGAAATACGGCAAGAAGTTCAACAAATCTTCCATGCCTCTATTACCACTTTCATTAGCAAAATATATGTATTCGAAACTGCAGTTTTAATCCTGAAAAAAAGAAAAAAAAATACTACACACTGCCACACCAACATTACCACACCTCACACTACCGTAATCTCAGTCACACCTCACACTGCCACATTTCACACTACTAACAGTCACACTTCATACTGCCACACCCCAAGTTTTTCTACAGCAAATAACAGACATATAAAAAAACTGCATAACAATTTTATACTTCACTAAGAATACGAAATTTGTTCTTGTTCTACCAAACACATGTCATTCACGGATGATAATTTACTCTTCTCAACTCATAATCATCATCAACACCATCATCACTATTATCATCAGCACTATCATCATCACCATCATCATCATCGTAACAATAATAACAATACAGTTCTGGCGTTCGGGGAGTTAAGTATGTTCTCAATTTCAGCCCACCTTGTATATCAGCGAGTGTAGCATTAAGTTTAGGAGGTAATTTACTCGTGTTAGGCGTGAAATACATTGGGGCCGAGAGCAGAATATGCATGGGGAGGGAGGCAGACGAGACAAGAGAGAGAGAGAGAGAGAGAGAGAGAGATGGAGGAAAGGTCTGAGCCAGGAAGGTAAGTGGAACAAGTTGAGGGCCAGACTGCTACTAACTGGGTTTATCACTTCAACACACACTGCAACCCTCACTTCCCTCCATGTTTAGTCTGTGTGTGTGTGTGTGTGTGTGTGTGTGTGTGTGTGTGTGTGTGTGTGTGTGTGTGTGTGTGTGTGTGTGTGTGTTTTACTTCTATGAATTTTTGTATAACCTTGTGTTTGGGGGAGGGGAGGTCTATGTTTAAGCGCATACAAGTGTTTTTCTTAATTTCATGTTGCCCTTGTGTGTTTATACGTAATTTTCTAACTGGTTCGTCTACTTCCACATGTATATTTTTTTCTTACTCAAATGTGTGAAAGTGTGTGTATATTTGTGTGTAAACTGTGTAAGTAAATTCACTGTAACACAAAGGGACCCAAAGGCAATCAGTCCGTTTTCTCAGGGAGACAAAATTTATTGGTACAAAGTTGGGACCAAAACTGCATTATTCATGAACCAGTATCCACCTGGCCTGCCTCACCCTGCCACCCTCTACATCACTATACCACCCCTGCCTCACCGTGCCATCCTACCCTGCCTCACTCTATCACCTTGTGCCTCACCTTATCATCCAGTGCCTCACCCTACTACCCCGACTCACCCTACCACCCACTACATCACTCAGCAAGCACCTACCTTACCCTGCCTCATTCTATCATTCCCTGCCTTTCCCTACAACCATCTAAACCTTCTCAAAACATTCTTCACACATGCATCTGTTATGTGTATCTTTCATGAACTCATCACCATCACCATCATCATTACTGCCACCACCATCACCACCATTCTCACTGCTACCATCACTATCACCTCCACCATCACACCAACACCACCGTCATTACCATTATCATTATCACCGCCATCATCATCATAAATTCTAAAATCATCCAAGCGAAGATCAAACACATATGGAATCCAAACCGATATCCAGCCTTAATTAGTATTCAGTCCCATTTGAAGATACACAACTGGATTCCCTTAACAGTGTCATCAAATAATGCTTCAACGTGCACTGAAATCCGCCAGCCTGTTTAACGTGGGTTTCGATTCCCTTGTATGTGGGATTTGAGAGTGCTGGTGTGTATCTGAGGTAGAGATGCAGAGGAGTTGGTGAGTGTGGTGACTAGGGGATGGGAGTGTGGTGATAGGAGAGGGGTGGTAAGAAAAGAAGGAATATAAGCATGAGAAATGTAGGGAAGGAGAGGAACGATGGAGGAGGAGGAGGAGGAAGGATGGAGGGAAGAACAGGAATAAAGTTAGATAGGGAGGAAGGAAGAGGAGAAGGAATATAAAGACTGATAAACAGGACGGAAGGAAGAAGAGAGGGAAGATAGGGATGGAAAGGAAAAGAGGAAACGAAGAACAGGAGGATAATGAGGAAGGGTGGAAGAAAGAACATGAGAAAACTGAGGACAGAATGGAAGCATGGAAAAATAAGCAAGAGGAATTCAGGCAGACTATGAATGATGGGGTAAGGAGGAGGGAGCTTTTTGGGGGAGGGGGTTGGGGAGGAACCAAAAACTGAAAGTATGTAAAACTGTCGCTTCTACAAAAAGTAGAGAGAGAGAGAGAGAGAGAGAGAGAGAGTACGAAGCAAAATGTGAGAAAACTTCTTGGCAGCCAAACACGATGCCAAACTAAAAATACGAAGCCCATGGAAAGAGAGAGAGAGAGAGAGAGAAATTACTGTAGTTTTACTCACTCGACCATGCACTGAGCCACCGTTCAATAGCCATGTAAAAGTGCAATAACTCTACTATTCTGAATTCAGCTAACATCAGACGATTTTATTCAGCTGAGAATGAGTTGCAGAAGCCCGAGAGAGTTAAAACACCCAGGATTTTTTTTTTTTTTTTTCCCCGGTCATTTTCACGCCTGTATTTTTGTTGTCAGTCTTTTAATGGATGTGCCAAGCTGTCATAACTTTCATTTTTTCCGCTTTTTTTTTCTGATTTTGTTCATACTTGCCAACTGCTTTGCTCGTCAGTTCTCCAGCAGATATTTCGTACTGCAATTTATTTCTTCACTTTTCCCTTAAACTTTCTATTGTTTCCGGTTTCATGTTCTTAAAGAAAATAAGTAAATAAATAAGATCGTCAGTTTACCAGTATAAAATGCTAAAGTTACACTAACGCTGTGAGTGTTACTTTATTTCTACTACCAAATGGACTACTTTTTTTATCTTCGAAAAATCCCCCTCATGCAGAAGGCGTTGACGAAGGCAATACCTAAACCCTCCGGTCCAAAAAATTTTAAAAACTGAACGCACACGGTCACAAAGTGTGTGTGTGTGTGTGTGTGTGTGTGTGTAAATATATATATATATATATATATATATATATATATATATATACATATATACATATATGTATATATGAGATAAATGGATGGAGAGGGAGGGGGGGAGGGAGGGAGAGAGAGTAAACGCAAAAAAGTGGGAAGGAAAACAGAAAAACATGCCCCAATAACGTGCTGTTTCACACAGCTTGAGGGGAAATGTATTGACTTTGGTGAGAGAGAGAGAGAGAGAGAGAGAGAGAGAGAGAGAGAGAGAGAGAGAGTGAGTAACTGGGAAATCAGACCCAATAACCGTCTTCTCTCTCTCTCTCTCCTCCAAACTACTTCACTCGTTAACCCGCCATTTCCCTCTTATCTTCTCATGTTCTTACTTTCCTCGCCTACAATTACCTCTCCTTTTTTCTCTTTCGCACTCCACAGTTTTCCGTCTCCTCCACCTCCCTTCCCCCTTCCGCGCCTCTCCACCTCACAGCTAAACCCTCACTTATTTCCCTCGTCTTCCTAATTCACCTCATTCTCTTCCTCACTTCTCCCCAAGCCTTTCTTTTCATCTTCATTTCATCAATGTTCCTTCTCAGTTCCCTCTTCTTTCTCACTCCCCTCTTCACCTCTCTCTCTCTCTCTCTCTCTCTCTCTCTCTCTCTCTCTCAAAGGTAAACTTTCCCTTTGTCAAGTTTTAACGGAAACTCTAAACGGCTGTCCCCAAAGTTATGTGTTTCCCTCACGCCTTACAATTCTCTTTGATTTCCTAATATCTATTCATCAGCGACTTATTTTGCTTGCTACATTTTTACATCATCTTGTGAGTTACTGATGCATTAACAGAATTAAATACCTAAGCATCATATCTTGCAGAATCTCTCTCTCTCTCTCTCTCTCTCTCTCTCTCTCTCTCTCTGTATGCATGTAATTTTAATCATTCCTTTCACTACGATACCGTACTGGTATTAGTTTAGGTTATTCCTGCTACTTCCAGCCGGTTTTACTTAAGATTCATAAAGAAAATAATAAACGTAATAAACGACTTATTCAAGGTGTTAATGAAATCTGTGTCAGTAATAAGCTTGGCAAATGAGACTAAGCTTAGCAAGACAATTATGCGCTTGACATCGCTGGAATACACGACGGAAATAATGACAACAGTGAAATGGTAATAAACTTGGCAACGCTGGAATGAAGTAGATCTGGCACATCGGAATAAACAAAAATAAAGCAAAAACGGAATACCGGGTAACCGATGATGTGCTTGACACTCATATAAATGATAAGTTTAGCGTGGCTGGACTCACCGATTACGGGCCTGACATCTCCGAAATAAATGAGAGAGAGAGAGAGAGAGAGAGAGAGAGAGAGAGATCTGTACAGGGCGTAAACGAATACCGTATATAAAAATTGGGTTAGACTAAATACTAACACACCTGACAGCGCTTTAGTGACAGAAATAATGGCAGAATTGGAATAAACGTTGACAGGCTTCATACAACAGGAATAACATTGGAATAAACAGTAATAGGCTTGGCAAAACTGAAATAAAAAAAAGGCTTGGCAACACTGGAATAAATTAAAATAAACATGGCACAGAAATATGGGAATATAAACACGGCAACACTTAAGTCCCGTAAATGGCAACAGGCTTATCTGCACTACAGTACGGTAAATGATAACAGATTTTGCAACACAGGAGTAAATGATAGATGAACTGGCAAATTGAATAACAAACAAATTTCGATTAGAGGCAAATGATAAATGAACTGACACACTTAAAAAATCATAACAAATTTAGCAATGCTGTGGTTACGGTACTGACTAGGGGTAAATGATTAATGAATTGGCACACCTAAATAAATCATAACGAATTTAGCAATGCTGTGGTTATTGACTGGGGGTACATGGTAAAAGAACAGGCACACCTAAATACATAATAAGAAATTTAACAATATCGGGATTAATGACTAGAAGTAAATGATAAATAAATTGGCACACCTAAATAACAACAAACTTAGCAATACTGTGGTTACTGACTCGGGGTAAATGATAAATGAACTGGCACACAGATATAATAACAACTGATTTATCAATGTCGTAGTTAATGACTAGGAAACCCTGCAATACCCTCTTCAATCCGATAATGTAATTTATATCCAAGTCGTTGTATCCCCAAACGATTTCATTTAGCTTTAACACTCCGAACTGGAAGATTAAGAAGCATTATTAATTTCACCACTACTACTTGTCTGTTTAAAGTTGAATGTAGTCATCTGGCGGTAGTAAGGAAAAAAAATAATAATAAAGACATCAAATTGACATGGGTTACGAAATGAAGATACACTTGGCAAATATGGATGTTTCAATGTACTACTGGCATCATAGGAGTAAGTAACAGCACATATGACACCACTGCATTGGATAATATATTTGGTAATCAATCCTATTACTACGATGACGAATTAGTTGGCTACATCTACCCTACGAGGGAGAAATCGGAATGGAGTTAACGAAGGCGATTTCTGACCCCTCTCTCTCAGTAAGTCTCTAAATGCTGATAAAATCGTCTTATAATAGCAGGATCATTATAAAAAGCTCGAATTGAAGAGGTTAAATGGGGTTTGTGTGACGTAGAACTAGCAATGCATGTTAAAACACATGGACGAAAGTAACTCCGTTGTATGATTACCATTAACAACTAAATGAAGTTTTTGGTTATTCTACAGGCATATCAGAGTAATTAGACGGGGATGAGTGAAGTTAAGCTGCAATGAATGAAAATAAAATGCCTTCAGATACGGAGTTTACATTGGATGGATGGATTTAAATGGACAGGTTATGTTTACAAACACGTGAATGAAGACGGGTTTCTCGGAATTTACGGAAAAAGTAACTGCTTCTAGCGTCAACACTTACCTTACGGCGAACAGAGCATATTGAAGGTTGCTTGGGTAGCACTTAGTTCCACAGGTAATACTACGAATGGCACAGCACACGAAAAAATAAAACTATACCAGCGGTACGTGCTCATCGCGGCGGCCATTTTCGCACTGTTGCCATATTAGCAGGCTATACGCCAACAATTCTCTATCGTTTAAAATATTTCAAGCCTGCATAAGTTTGGGTTAGTGGGTGAGCAAATGAGCATAAATAACCTTTAAAAGCATGAACATGAAGTAACTAGCGTAGAGAAATTCAAGAAAGTTAGAAAATTACGAAAAGGATTTAAACTGTTGTTTTCCACACTACATGATCTGCTCGGCTGAGCAGATTTTTACTTTGATGATTTTTGCTGACCAGGCAAGAATAACAATTTGGCTAATGCATAACCAGTCGTAATGAAATGTTATTAAGATATTGTGGACAAGTAAAAAGCATTATACAGACTTATAATTGAAAAATAGAAACCAAAAATTATTGTTCCAAAGGTATCTGGTATCGTTTCCAGAACGTCTCACCAACCAAGCGTTGCCAACGCAACACTTTTCCAAATATTTATAATTGATATTTTATAGCTCTCACATCCTGTTATTCTTGACGCTTCACTAGCTGGTATTCCGCTCAGGTTAATTAAATTGTATGTCGTTATCAAAAACAAAATACCAAGGTGCTCATTAATACAAATCATTTTTTTAAAACAGGGAACAAAGTATAGCAGTCTCCGCTAAGTTACTCATCACCACTCGGTCGACTTTCACGTACTGGCATTTAAAATACAAAGTGACGTCTTTTATATTAATTTTATCCTTACCACCCATAGGTATTTTAATCAGGCAGAGATAAAAACCGTATACAGAAGGACAGATTTGCAGGCGCATCATAGCCAACCATGCTCTGCGATCAGCTATATATTCACTCACTCAATACAAGGATTCTTTTCCACCATTAGACGACTCTATTGAGCTTTGGGGGGAAAGATATGGTAGTCAGGGTGTTAATGGAGACATTCTAACCCGTCACTACGATGACATTTTTCATCTGAACCTCTTGAGTCTGGTGACGCTATTTTGTAGCTTACTTTACTGATGCTTTTTCAAACGATTTTCTTTAGCTTCAGAAAGACTTTCAAACTGGGAGAGATTAGATTCTACCTTCATTAACCCCTTTTATATGATAGAATTCTCATCAGCTGCATAAAATCGTCTATAGTCTGTTTAATCTCATCTGGCAAAGATCCCTAACCTTTTTCAGCTCAGTTAATGGCAAAATGTAGTGGATAAATTTGACCAGTAACCAAGGAGACTCATTCCTACCTCGTAACTAAGATCAAATTTCAAGCAACCAATGCTAAAGTTAAATGAGTGCTCTAGTTCCATCACATGAAAAGAAACCAGCTGTAAGAGTAGCAGGAATAATTTTAATACGTCATCGGTTTGAAAAGTTAGCAAACCACCACCAGACAGTTTTATTCAATTTAAGAACGATGCCCTAGTACTGAAGGGATTAATTGGGGCTATATCAAACCCCTGTGGGCTCTTACTCTTATCAGAAAAATTACAAGAGTCTGCAGTAGCGTAAGTGACAGATAAAACACATCCTCAGTTGGAAGGGTTAAAGCAGACAATCGGAAACAAAAACAAAAAAAAATCAAAAAATAAACAAACAAATAAATAAATAAATATCATCCTAGAGGTTGAGTGTAAATATATCAAATCCTAAAGAGATTCATTTGGCCTATATTTCATCGCTCTCGTTTGAAAATGTCTCTCCCTAGCGATATACAAATCGTCGAGGCCGTAGTAAACGCAGAAGAAATATTGTGATGGTGGTGAGCTAAAAAAAAAAAAAAAAGGGGGCGGGGAAGGAAAAAGAAAATTCAGGAATCTAGGGTAATTATCTAGCGTAATGACACCAGAGTGGATTAATTGTTTACATGCTCATTATGAGTCAATTGCCCAGCATGATTGACGCGTTGCAAAGGCTTCTCACTCTCTCTCTCTCTGGCAAGGAAGTTTTGGTGGGGGTCTTCTCCTTGGACGTCAGTAGGTGGAGCTCTTCAGGTGCAGGCAAAAGTGGCACAGGAGAAAGCTGGACATGGCCCTGACGACTGACATGAGGCGTCCTTGGTGTCAGATAAGGCGTGGAGTGACGAGACTACTTCAGTTATCCCAAAAATAACTTTACAAGGTCCGTGCTCTATTTCGGACGCTTACAAGAAAACGGGCCCGGCGCTGTATTGATGTGGGTAGACATGCGAAAAAACTAGCAATGGCTAAAAATTTCCATGCTAGTCCCCTGCCTCTTGCCACGTGCCTGGGATCGCATGGAAGGGTATCTTTCTTCTACGCCCTTACTATACGTATACAAATATGAAAACTTTAATATCCGCAAAATGGGGTTATTGTACGCCACCTCCTCTCACCTCTACTGTAAAATCAACTTATCCCCTTACGACGGAACTAATCATTCGGCAGGAAGGACGAAGCGCAGAATGGAGCTCATTCCTAAAAACAGGAGCTAATTAACGCCCTCCCGCAAAGTCAAACGGAAGACATTGCATAAAATCATTTGTGGGTGAATGGATGGATGGATTGACTAGAAGAGAGTAAGGGCGATGAAGAAACAGACACGGTGAAACAAACAGGCAGACAGAGCAACAGGCAAATAAATAAACGAATAAATAAAATCCCTGTATAAACATAAAAATATTGAACCGTAGCCTAATTGCTTGCCACATAAATAGCCACGTTAATTCGTCTAATCATCCCCTCGACGGCCAAACCATTTAAAATGCTCACCTGATTCACCAGATAAATTGTGTGAAATATTTTAATGCCGCCACCCGGTTCAACCTTGTGTGTGTGTGTGTGTGTGATACTGAAAAATGACTAACCTTTTCAGTTCGATGACGCATTATTCATTTGTCTTGCTATCTTTAAATAAATTGGTGGGGTTAGAGATAATTCTAATTTATCTTTTTCACTAATCCAGAATCTTCCACAGCTGAATGAAATCGTCTGGAGATAGCAAGAATGAAAGAATGATGGTGTGTTCCTAGTCTCACCCTAATCATTCACTTTATTCCTGTCCTTTTCCCTTTCTCTTTCCCTTAGTCTGTCCTTCCCTGTCCCTCTCCCTGCCCCTGACCGTTTCTCTCTTCCTATTCCAGTGCGTCTCACTGTCTCTATCCTTGGTTTTGCCCCTATCCCTGTCCTCGTCCCTGTCCCTGTCTCGATCCCATCCCAATCCCTGCCCCTGTACACGTCCTATACCAAGGGGATTACGACTCTGTGTTCAAATCCACTGGTTCATCATATCCTGCAAAAGCTCGTGCAAAGAAGAGATACTAAAGACGATAAGGGGGCTCAACCAGGGGGAAAACGAGCTAGCATCCGATAACAACAAGACAGAGCAATGATAAAAGACGAGATAAGAGTAGGAAGCAGAGATAAGCGGTTCGCATTATCTTACGCAGGAGAGGACAAGGCTTAGATAATGAGAAATGTTATGAGAAAAGAATCCACGCTAAACTGAGAAGCAAGCACCCGATAACAATGCAACAGAGCAATGATAAGGGAAAAGCAGGAAGGTCAGGGGATTTTAGGACAACAATGCAAAAGAGGAACTCGGTCAACTCGTGTGATTTCTCTATGCAATGGCTCTTCTCTCGTCAAGTTGCGGTATTTCAGCTCGAGTAGCCCTTGTTGCTTCTGTGATGCTGAACTTCCTGGTGATGCACAAATCTTTTCGCATTGTGTTCTCTTCACGGTTTGATTACTTCCTCATCCCCTGTGTTCAGACTACCTAACGTCATCATCATCCTTATCATCACCTCCATCACCCTTATCCTCATCATCATCATCTTTATCATCATAATCATCATCATCCATATCATCTTCATCATCATCATCCTTATCATCATCATCATCATCATCCTCATCCTCGTCCTTATCATCATCATAATCATTATCATCCATATCATCTTCATCCTTATCATCACCATCTTTATCGCCACTATCACCATCACGCTGAGCTGTAACAGGGTCTTAACACTGAAGTATGACACTAATAACAAAGTGCCATGGAAAGTATATATGAGCCAAGCACTGTCTTATTCTGTCGTAGTGCTCCAAGAAACAGACTGAAAAAAGACGAGGATGAAAAACTCCGCCAATTTGAGGAGAACGAACAATACGATTTTTTCACTGCTGAAGAAAACCGTCTGATGTTGGCATAAATACAATTCATATGTGTACCAATAGCACAGAAAGGGGTACTCGAACTCGTAAATGAAGCCTTATATTGCTGGGATTTATCTCGACTGAGGAAAATCGTCCGTTGTTCTCATCAATAAAAGACCCAAATGCACCAAGAGGAGGAAAAGAGGTTATCTCGGTACTTCAAAATACAAGAATCAAGCCACATCACTTTCCTTCCCCTCACTGCTCCTTTCTCCTCTCTCCCCTCTTCATCCCCTCACCTCGCCCTCTTTCCGACTACCCCATCATCCTCTCACACTCTCCACTTTCTCTCCTCATCCCCTTCATTTCCTTCCCTTCCCCTCCCCTTCAACTCCTCACCCCGACTCGCATATACAGTATGTTACAATTTTTTTACGGCTTATTTTGCAATAGCCATGTGGGTTAGCTTCCAACGAATTGCATTTTCGTTGTGTTTAACCTACACACAAACACACAAATTCACACACACACACACAAACACACAAATTCACACACACACACACACGTTTCATCAATTCACATTTTTCAAAGCAGAGCTGATAAAAAATGTGATGCTCTGACTGCTAGACGCGCAATTTACAGGTAGGAATTTTTTGGCGGGGGGTCGAGAGAGAGAGAGAGGTGGGGAGGGAGGGAGACTTACGAAATAGATCAAGGCTTTAATAATATTCGTATTGCTAAATTTGTACGTTCTTATTCACCGACTGTAAGTAAGTAACAGAAACTTAACCCTTCAAGGTGCTGGGTCTATTGCTGGTATTTTAACCTATTTGTACCAAGACGATTTCAGTCAGCTACGAGATTCCACAGCCTATTAACCCCTTGATTCCGGTTGCGTGTTTTACTGATTTGTTGTTTCTACCCCGAGACGATTTTATTCAGCTTCAGAAAAACCTCTCGTACATAACATATTAAAGAAGGCTAATGCAATCCCTCCAGTTCGAAAAGTCTCCCCTAAGCTGAGGAAAATCATCTGAAGATAACAAGGAAAAAAAAAATGCTTAATTGGATTGAAGGGATTAAGTTCGTTTGTCCAGTGTTCAGAATTCAAAGAGTAACAGGCATACGTTTTGGCAGGTGTTGGCGAAGGGAGACAGCATAACCTCCCCAGACCGAGGCTGGACGAGCACTGAATCGCACTAGCCCACAGTGCCACACACACACCAGTGACACAACATCCACCTTTAGATACACAACCATCCTCTTTCTCATAAACACGGTTACGTACACGATATAGACATTCACTCAATACTGACACACACATGCACACATTTACACATACACACGATACAGACACTCACGGTATTATTTACATACACGCGTACACAGGCTACACTGTGATATGATTTTACTGTCAAATATACACATGGTCATCTTACTCCTCCCAGTCCCCCAACACACACACACACACACACACACGATCATCTCAACCACAACCCTCATCATCACCATTATTACCACCACCAAATTATCACCATTATCATCAGACATTTTTCTTTATATACGAGCTGCACATACACCTGCAAGATAAAGTCACCTGTCATGTGGTCCTCCGTACGTAAAGTCATCCAAGCCAGTCTATTCCTTACCTGTTTCGAGACTCATCAACTTCCATACCTTCTCCACGTTCTAATGTATATAATTCCTCCAGTCAACTCAGCCCCCTGTTAATTAGTCAACATCATAACTTTCATACCTCGCTCATCGTAACATAATTAATTCATCCAACCAATTTTATCTCCTGTCAGTTTCTAAACCCCTTCAATCCAGTTTAATATTTTGTTGAATGTAATCTTAAAATTCTCGGACGATTTTTTTTTTTTCCATAGATCACTTTACTATTGACGGTTCCCCCTGACATGACAAAAAAAAATCAAACCCCTTTTCAGCTCGGTTGATGGCCATTTGTAGTCAAACTGGAGGGTGGAATTGATTAGTTACCATGGAGATTCATTCCAACCTCATAAATAAGACCCATCGAATGTCATGCAACCACGGCTGAGCATTTAAACTTTGGGAGTGGTCCAGTTCCGTCAGGTGAATACGAACTGACTAAAACACAAGCTGGTAACCCCTACACTTCAGCTATATAAATAAAAACAGGTTAGTGGAAAGTGAGATATATAAACTGCCAATAGAAAATATATCAGTAGTACATGGTTGTCCGAAACAGTAAAATGACCACATAAAATCGTCCAGTCACCCACAACAAAATGAAAATACCCTACATCAGAGAGATGGACTTGGCCTCATCAACTCCCATACCTCAATTTTTCGCACTTACGACACTCATCACGCGCTTATTTTCTCTACAAGCTCTAAATACACCTAAATTACGTAACTAAATTTTATAACAAAATATCTGACACTAGTGCAGCATGAGCCGACAGGGGACGAGGCAGGGTGCAACAAAGATCCACATTCATCCTGAGCTGGGTGATCTTGCCGCCCACCTCGCCCTCACACGGCGTTACTACGCGGACATGGAGCGGCAACAGGCACGGCGGTGGCGAGAGCGGCAGGGACAGCGGGAGGAGGAGGGGCACGGCCACATGCAGGGGCAGGTCGGGGTTCAGGGGGCCAGGAGGCGTACTGGGGTGAGGATGGTCCCTGATGGTCACTCCGTACCCGCCCAAAACCCCTCAAAGACCACCGTCCCCGTCAAAACCTACCCACCCGCCCCTGGACGTAACACCACACCCGTTCCCGTTCCCACTCCCACAACGGCTCCCGTTCCAACACCCGCTCCCGTTCCTACATCCGCTCCCGATCCCACAACGGCTCCCATCCACGCACCTGATCCTGATCCCACACCGGCTCCCATTCCCGCACCCTCTCCCGAACGCACACCAGTTCTCGTTCCATCTCCCTCACCTGCTCCCGTCCTCGAAACCAAAGCCGCTCCCGTGGCCGCAGCCCACAAGCCAGCCATTTCAGCCCACCGTCGGACCTGCCAGGCGACCAAGGCCGCTCTTGTTAAGACCCCCGCGCCACCGTTCACGCTGGACAGCTACTCGCACCAGCAGCAGTTCCGGCAGAGGGTCCAAGAGAGGAAGCAGGAGGAAGGGGAGATGAGGAGGGGACAGGGTGAAGAGAAAAGGCAGGCTGCAGGTAAAGACTGCCAGGTAGAAAGGTGCTGGCAGGCAGGAGGGAAACGACAGTTTGGAGAGAACAGGCGGCAGGCTGAAGAGAAGTGGTGGGAGTGGCAGACTCCTGAAAAAAGGCAGGCTAGTGGGAGAGGCCGGCAGCCTGGTGGGAACGGCCGGAAGCCTGAAGAAAAAGGGCAGGCTGGAGGCGAGTGGTCTGAGTTGCAGGTTAAAGAGATAAGGCAGGCTGGAGGAAACCAGTGGGAATGGCAGGTTGATATGAAAAGGCAGGCTGGAGGGGCTGAAGCAGAAGGGAAGCAAGGGGAGGAGTGTCGGAAGGGTAATGTTACCTTTACCTGGGGGTTTTCTAAGACGGGCTGAAGAGGGAGAGGGACATTTTCTCACTTTTTTCTTTTTCTCGTGGAGCTGAGGTGACAAAAACCTATTCCTTTGTGATTTACCTTTTTTCTTTCTTTTTCATATTACACCTTACTGATGTCTTCTGTGATATGTATGCCTTCGTAACATAGACATAAATCGTATAAATAACGTACAAAAAATAATTAAAGCACACCACCCAGCTCTCATTTCCCAACGCACCGCCTCTTGTTTTCCGTCTCTCCCATGCTGAATAAAATCGTCTAGTGGTAACATATATAAAATCGTCTACCAACAGATACAATATACGAGGTAATGGTACCGAAGAGCTTATCTCAGACTTTTTTTTTTCTGTACTCCCTCTCAACCTAACAATTCTAGCCTCCCTGACACCTCTTACTTAGCGATTTATTTTTGGATGTGGCTCATTAACATCCTTCTGTATATCATTTTTGCAGAGTATGGCGATACTGGAAGGGTTTATGGAGCACAGAAAAGGACAGTAAGATGTAATAATCAAAATTTATCTCCTCGGAAAAGGTGTCAGGGAGCTTCCTCAACCGCCGAGCAATACAGCCTTATTCAAGTATTATCCTGCGACACAAGGCCACTGCATCATCAGTTTTCATACCAATCTGTTATCTGTCTATCTGCTTATTTATGTATCTATCCTTCTATCTCTCCCACTTAACATCAGCTTCCAAATTCGTCTCTTGTCCTGGTTACATCCTGTCTATACATCTATCAGTCCCTACCTGTCAGTCTATATATCTACCCATCTATCCATTTATCACCCACGTAACATCCCCCAGCCTCACTATCTACCTGTCTATCTTTCATCTATCTACCTATCCACCAATGAATACATTTACCCATCTGTCACTCCCTCATTTCACTCAAGGTATCAGTTCATCTGCCTATCTATAAATTCATGTCTCCATCTATTGCTCCAAAGTAACGTCCATCACTTCAGACTCCACTCCATATACCTATACACGATATGTCTACCTATCTATCCATCTGTTACCAGTCCATCTTTATATCTATCCATCTATTCATCTACCTCTCTCACGTTCAATCATTCCATCATCTCACACTCTAGGTATCAATTTAGCTATAAAGTATCTATTTATCTATCTATCTTTCAGCCTATCTGTCTATCTTTCAGTCTATCCATCTGTCTGTCTGTCCATCTACGTATGCCACGTAACATCCCCAATGATGGCATCAGCTAACAGAGAGAGGATGGCACTAGAGCAACGCCTCCCACGTCACTCTCCTGCCTGAGAGAGGTAAACAGACTAACAAGAGAACGTCACCTTAGCCAGACAAACACACCTCACTGCTCACGACATAACTACCTCGCCACCCATTATGCGCCTCCTCCTTCATGTACTCACACTCACCTGCCTCTTCTCTCATTCATCTACCCTGCCTCATCTACTTCACCCACCTACTCTTCTCATCTCTCCTTTGCCACCTTCCCTCACTTATTCATATTTACTCACCTACCCTCTCACACACACACACACACACACACAGTTACATAATTCTCTCTCACTCACACACACACACACAGTTACATAATTCTCTCTCTCTCACTCACACACACTCAAAGTTTACAATGGATGACAAGAACGGCAAAAGAATGTAATACTTCCCACGGTTTCAGAGGACGAGAGGAAAAGTTGGGAGATCCTGCGTAAGGTGGAATAATGGAAGGAGAGAGAGAGGAGAGTGAGAGAGGGGGGGGGGGTTGGAACATACCAACAGGCAGATAGACAGGAGACAGATAAGATGCACTATATCAAGTTAGTGATTGGGCAGTTCATTTGGCCTAAAAATGGTATCTTTATACTAAACTGTAAAAGAAAAAAAAAAATCACAGTAAAATATGTCACAAAAGTGCTATGAAAAGAATATAAGACTGCAGTATTGTCTAATTCTGCCATGGAGCTACCAAAAATATGCTGCAAAATGACGCAAATCTTCGCCAAGTTTCGGTGACGCAATGGTACTTTCCTCTCCTATGGCTCAAAATGTGCGCTGTACTGATATCATTTGAAAGTGTACGAAAGCACTATGGCGTTGAATATACTGACAATAAAGTTTTCTTCACGACTGACGACATAACAAAAGGGCAGTTACATGCTACGAACCCAAGTCCTGGACTGTCAATATTCTCAAGTCAAGCACATTTCCCAGATTCATTTTTTCATCTGTTTTTGTTATACAGCAGTTATGTTGTCGGGATCTTTAATTATTACACTTTATCCTCAATCTTCACTGGCATTCTTAGGTTGCTGTAGCTCACTCTCGGTTTAATAAAATCATCCAGTGTTCGCTGAAATAGAGTACCGGTAGTATAGTTTTCCTGACCACGAGAGGATTGTTGGTAACAGTGTACACACTCAGGATCCAATGACTCAGTTACAGAGAAATGAAACCTGAAGTTAGTTGGTATGACTCGAGAAGACGCGATTATGAGAGGATTCATCTCATCTACAGTCACTCAGCAATAACTACAGGTATGTCATCCTCAGTTAACACGTAAGCAATATTCTTCACTAATAACAATAATAATAATAATAATAAAAATAATAATGATCATAATACTCACTTGCTATGGTGTTATTTTCTCGCATAATTATCTTTCCCGTTGACAGCTAAGAATGTTTCAATGAAGCACTTCCTATTTTTCTCACACTTTACCTTGGTACGTCGCTAATGTCCCCTCCGGCAACTCACAGCTACCACTCTTCCTGTTTAACACGAAGAGCAAAACAAAATCCTCACCAATAACACAGCTTTCTTCCGCCCTACCTTTACGTTTTGTATTGTCCTCTCCGTTTTCGTTGTTATAATCTAGTTACAGCGTCTGGCTCTCTGTTTTTCCCCCCCATTACTAACGAGCACAGCATCTCACATGACCACACAGAACAGACTGAAACAACTTCCGCGTCGAGAGAACCGAAAGCCGTGACGCAACGCCGCCTCTCCTACGACTCGGAAAAAGTATAAAGTTTTCTATTATATTAGTAAACTAAAGAAGAATCAATATATTTTAAGTACACCATATAGGAGCAGATATAAAGATAAATAGGTAGAATGAGGCAATGGTAATGAATAAGTATGAATATGAAGCTGCGCTGGAACAAATTAATGGCTAAGACCTTGAAACAGCGTTCGAACACTCAATGTTCTCACAGAATTTGGTGATGCTACCTACGTTACAGTGAGCCGAATTTTATGAGACTTCGTGACACATATTCCCTTGCGATTTGTTTTGCATATCATCACCATCATCCGGACCTCCTTTCCCACCCTAGAACACGGTGTGGGTTTATTCTTACTCATGCGACTGAATAAAAGCTGGTTTACAAACTAGCACATATTGATATTTTCAGTTTTTGCATGCTCAGTTTCCTTTACACGGAAATCACTATATATATATATATATATATATATATATATATATATATATATATATATTTTGGGGGGAATCTATTTATGGAAGTGCGTTCGCCTCGCCTTTCATCCCCCTTTGCTGTTACTGTTGGGGTGGCCATATATATATAGAGAGAGAGATATAGAGATATAGATACCTATCTATATAGATATCTATCTATAGATGTGTATATATCTATATATCTTATATATATATCTATCTATATTTATATCTATATATATCTATCTATACCTATATTTATCTATCTATATATATATGTCTCTATATACATACTTCGTTGAAAGTGAAAGTTCTGCATTGTTTATTTTCTTCAGAATATTCTCCTTACACATCAGGAGTGCCCTAAGTCTCGTTTAGTATTTTGTGTATGATTTCGCCGTCTTTGTTCCATTTCATTTCTTGCTAGATCGTAATTTCGGGTCTTCTAAACCTTTTTTCAATAGCCTTTGTAGATATACATCTTCCTCCTTCACAGATGTGAATGCGCTGAGCTGGAGGTGAGCACCATTTATATTCTTCTTCTTGGGGGTACAGACGAAGGGGCCAAGTCATCGCAACTCTCGACCTTTCTTTGCTACGGTAACTTTTCTTGTGGAATTATATCTAACATACGTCTCTCCGTATAGTTTCACATATAGCAATTAGTTGAGCTCTCAAAACCATCAGCCAGAGGATATACTTCAAATTTTAATTTTTTAACTAAATAAGTCTCACGTACTGAAGTCCACCAGAACAAGATCATACCCCCCCGAACTCACCCCTGCCCCTTCACCCTAATCCTCGATCCCATCATCGATCTCTTCCTTCCCCCTTCCACTCAGTCAGTCTCTCATCTTCCATCTCCTGACCTCAGCAAACAATATTCTAGGTGTCAGGAAGTTTAACATCGCTTCATTAATGGTTTATTTTCCATACATCTTGAGATTTTCTTGTGTTACATCATTTTAAGTCAACATCAATAACACAAGTGCATAACCGATGTGTAAGATACAGAACAGCTAATGAACAGGTGCTATGAATGTCCTTAGTCATTCAGAATATATGTATCTGTTCTTGCTTTCCATCCCTTCGATCATAGCCCATTTGCAGATAGTTACTTAATTCGTATTTTTGGTAGGATGAGGCTTTAAGTAGTCAGGGTTTCATCTAACGGAACTGGGCCACTCCCACAACTCGTGGTTACATGAACTCAACAGTACTGCCTCCTTGGTTACTACTTACTAGTCAGATCAATCTCCCAATCTGACGAATGAGTTACCAATCTTTATCTAGCTGGGGTAAACGCGCTCGTACATTTTTTTTCCCCAGCGATTTATTACGCATGTTACTTTGATATCCTCTACCTTCAATATTTTCTTTTAATATACTGTAGTTACATTCCTTCCGTAAATTACTAACATACAAGATATAAAGATGAGATACAGATAAACTGCTAAGGAAGTGATGCTACTTCGACACGAGTTTTTCTTCAAATAGGAAGATGAAAATATAACGTTATGACGAAGCTACGAACTGAAGGTTAGTGACTAAAGTTAGACATTTCCTTTCTGATGACTTAAGTTAGACATTAACTATCACCTACAAGAAATCCCTTAGGTCTGAATGATATGGTTTATAGATACATATCTCATTATTTACAAATACAGTACACACTAATCTGAGCAAATGTATTAGCCCGCAAGAAACACGTCCAAAAAAAACTTTTCAATGATCACTTATTGATAACCGCGGCGCGCGACTCAGGTTATTATCGTGCCCTGGCATCCTACCCCTGAACAGTGAGTCCGATTTCGTGTATACTGCGAGACGCATGTGATTCGTGCATAGTATGTTCGTGTATAATATTCGTGCATAAGGATTCGTATATACTGTGACATGAAATCGGACACACTTTTGAATGTTAGGTTGCCAGGGTACGATAATAACCTCAGAGTCGTGCGTCACAACTATAATAAATGGTGTCAACTGGCTAAGAGCCAGTCAGCTTAAAGCATAGAAAATGCTACTCTTGAATAAATATTTAGCCAACAAAGCCAAATATAAGACATACATCCTAAATTCAGTATTACTGCCTACCTTACCATTAACAAAGCATTATATTGCAAATGTTTCAGGTACAAATGTCAGGTCACGTGATCACTGAAGACTGCATTTACACATCAATAAAATTAAAACTGAAAAGACTGCATTTACACATCAATAAAATTAAAACTGAAAAAACAAGTCTTCAAATATCGTTTATGGTAGTTACATTTCCTACTGCATTACACCATTTTACAGAAATAAAATCTTTCTCCAGTACCAAATTTTCCATTCCCAATTAAACCACACTCCTTCCCACTCTTCACATTAACTTGGCCTGAACTTGCCATTAATCCAGCCTGAATGCAGTTCAAATAATTTAATAATACTACAGAAGAACACTCCTAGTCATTTATAAATAATAATTAAAACTGGTAACACAAAACTAGGCTTCAAATGTCGTTTACAGCAATTACATTTCCTACGCATTATACCATTTTAAAATCAAATTTCACTTTCTCCAGTACCAAATTTTCCATTCCCAACCCAGTTCAGCCACAATCCTTCCCATTCTTTTCACATTAACCTAGCTTGAAATTGCCATTACTTCATCCTGAGTGCAATTCTAATAATTTATTAATGCTATAGTAGAATACTAGTTATGAAGGAGTGCAATGGAAAAGACACAGCCATACTACTGTCTATATTACAAAGCTCACAGAAGGGGAGAAAAAAACACAAAAATATCAATTACCTTCTTGTCCCACCCAGTTTAAACTAGTCCCTCCTCTCAGGAACAAATACTCATGTGCAAGTGCATATCTGTGTGTGTGTGTGGTGTGTGTGTTTCCCCCCCCCCCCCATAAATACCAACTTTCAGTTAAAGCAGCTGTTTCCGGAGACTTTTACTTAAATATCTTCCTAACTTCGTACCCTGTATTCATAAAGCATTCTTGCATGCAGCAGGCAGATTTTCTGTACAGATGTTTGTACTTTGAAGCAGTTCCAGCAACTAGATTATATGCTTCTATTCAAGTTTCCATCAGTAGAGCACCTGTGAACAAACAAGACTTAGTAAACAAAACGACTTAGTAAACAAAACTAATCTATGTATCTACCTATCTCCAAATGACTTAATCGCATGAGGGGCGGACACAAATTCACCTCCATCTCACCCAGTCTTCTGCCTCTCCAACTCACACTCCACTCTCCCATATACCTTTCCACCACATCCCTGTCTCATCCTTAGTCTCCCCCTCCCCCCTCAACCTCACTAACACTTTCCTTGTGTCTCTCATTCACCATTCTTTCCAAATGGCAAACACACCTAAGAGTTTCCTCTCGATGTTTTCTAGTACATCCACACAAACACCATAGTGCTCCTTCACTTGAGGTATATAAGCAATGTACATCTGACACCCTGAATCCAGGTGACATCCTCCACAGCATAAAATTGCTGCTACCAGCCAATCCTATGCACCTTTGGATACTTGTTAAAAAATAGTACAGATACAGCCTGATACAAAGTTCTTGAATACGAATGGCCTTTCTTAACCCAAGCCAAGCTACAGATCTCATGAGGCACAACAAAGGTCTACTCGGGCGAAGGTTCAAGACTCACAAGAGGTACAACATCAGTTGTAAAACAATGACCCACGGAGATTAACCACCTTACAAGGATTCAGTCCAGCAGAGGTTAAGCTGAATAATCATGAAACAAGAATAATTTAAAAAGGACATGATCTGGATTCAAGAGTCAATCTATTAAATCAATGCTATAATTTCCTACTGAACACTGAGTTACTCCAACATCTGCCAACGAAAAATTACTTCGGGATAATATTAAAACAAGTCTCAGGTTCCTGATGAAATACTGTCAATACAGAGCATGTTGAAACTGTATATAACAAGTACTGATGGATGTCACATGTAAAATGTCAAATTCTGCTTTATAAAAAATTTACTGGTATCAGTTATGAAATCATTCCATACTTTACAGCTCTATTTTAAAAAATGTAGGCACCACTGGGCAAGTTACTTTCAAAGCAAGGATAATCAGCCACAAGCACCTGAGGAACATTAAACAGGCAATTAATTACAAGCTAAGCAGCTCAATCCAGATATTTAAGGCAAATATGACCAAGCAACAAGCACCTGAGCAACATATTGTGAGAAATTAATTCCAACAAACTCGGACTTGGACATTATGCATCTCATTCGGCTGCAACACCTTTCCTAAGTCCACCAGGTGTCCATCTGTTAGTTATGTGGTTACTGGACAGAAAGAAACATTACACACCTGAGTTAACTGATAATTTTCCTCCTGTATGGCTGAAGGTGACCATCAAATGGTTACAGTATCCTCCCATCCACCAGCCACTTCATCAGTTTCGTCTGGTTAGAAAGTTTCTGCGTGGCAAATTCCATTCACCTAATCCTGTGAAATTATGACTATTTGGAGTTAAAGCAATTACTATAAGTAACCTAAATTATCCTTCATCTCAAATGCTTTACTCCACCAGGGAATCCTCCCAGAAATATAGCCATGACAAATGCCACCATATTTCGTCCTCATATACAATACTTCTACTCAGTTTTCACTCCCATTCATTTGTCAGCAGTAACATTTTCACACAGCACTAAAATATCATGCCTTCTAAGCTACCAACAGTTTTCCACTACTGCTCACCATTTAAGTGTAAATTCTTTCAATTTCAATCAAATCCAATGATCTTGGGGTGACAAAAAGTCCACTAACATTCTGGTACTGCTGGTTTACCTGGTCGCTGTGACTGCCACGCTGCTCTCTGCTTACACATATCCTCTCGGTCTGCATCCTCCTCGGTTCACGTCCAGATGACCCTGGAACAAACAACAACAACAACAACAACAACACGTCCACTACAGGCATCCCTCACTTTATGACAGGAAGGCATTGCCCCCACACTTATCATTCAACGACGGGGCTATAACACAGGTTATATTCCCACAGCTGATCCTTTGGATCAAACACTGCTCCTGTCTATCAACCACTACATTCATCACCTGTCAAACAATTGACTCGTCTTCTCACTCTCAACTAATCCTCACCTAGTATAATCACTCGCAACCAATGCATCTCAATTCCATTTCCAGTCCTCTTTCATCCTCTAAATCCATCGTTGTTCTGAATAATCCAACCAGCCTTTGCTCACTTTAAACTATCTCTCAACCATTCTTTGCACATCTCCCAACCATAACTCTGTCACTCTTAACCAGTCCTTTCTTCTTTCTCACAACCAAACCGTCACTTTTTTCATCTTTTCACCCAGTAAATTCTTTCTTCATCCTCTCATCTTCCAAAAACAATGTATCATCCTAGTCTCTCTTGAACAAACCTTCCCTTTCTTCAGCAATCTTACCCAATTCTCTCTCGACCATCCATACCATCACATCTCTCTCCTGCAAATTCTTCTCTTTCATTACTAACCTACCAAGAGGTCTCTACTTAAGGGTAAATCCTAAATAGGTGGAGGAAATGGTGGGACCCAACTCTAGGATAAACCCAAAGAAGGGAATAACAACTGGGAGATCAAGTTCAGGGTGGATGACAAACAGGAAAGAGGAGTGAGCAACCCAGGGGGTTTCCACCTCGCAGGTTCCACGGGGTCAGAGCCAAACCTTTTCCGCTTATCCCTGTCGGTTACACGGTACTCAGAACGACCCTTTACACTCAAGTGGACAATCGAGAACCCACTCCAACCTGCTGATCCCCAACCCGAAAACTTTCACCCCACAGCAGCACCACCCGAACCCAATCCACCCCTTTCTACCTTCGTTTTGCACCCTGATGAGGTGCACTCCTCAGCCATCTTTCGGCTGCCTATTTATATTCTAACCAATCTTCTCTTTCAACCATTCGTTCACGTTCTCCAATTAATCATTCCCCAGTCTGTCTCCTAACCAACCAATCTAGTCTTTTCCTGAAATAGTACTATCTACACTCTACTGTCAAATTCCTTTCCTAACCTCACTTAAGCCAAACCTATCTACCACTCCTTGCATTCAGATCACTTATTACCTCAAATTAATCTCCCCCCTCCCCCTTTTTTTTTTTTTTTTTTTTTTTTTTTTTTTTTTTTTAAATATAAAATGCGAGGAAGAAGGAACCAAAGGCCATAAGCCCGCAATAACAGTTCCCTAAAAGAGAAAAGCAAAATACAATAGAGAGCCAAATTCAAGATCCGATCATTTCGAGATACCTGGACACACTGCGTTTGAAAGACTGGAGATCACAGGCAGCAGGAAATACAGAGGGAGACAGTTCCGGAGTTGACCTGTAGCATAAATGAAAGACTGGGAGTAACGGTTAACTCTTGCATTAGAGAGTTGATCAGAAAAGGGATGAGAGTTTGCTGCTAGACGGGTGCTACGCGCCAGTCGTAGAGCTGGAGGAATGCATGCAGATAGTTCAGAGAAGCAGTGACCATTAAAGTAGCGATAGAAAAGAGATAAAGATGCAACAGTGCGGCGAAGAGACAGAGGTTGAAGGGAGTCAGTAAGAGGAGGAGAGTTAATGAAACTAAAAGCCTTTGACTCCACCCTATTGAGAAGAGCTGTATGAGGGTGAACCTCCCCACACTAGAGTTGAACTCCACACAGGGGCGGATAAAACCCCTGTATAGAGTCAACAATTGTGCAGGGGTAAAGAAAGAACGGAGTCGGCTTAGCACACCTAATCTCTTGGAAACAGATTTTACAAGATGTGTAATATGATCTTTACAAGATAAGTCCCGAGTAAATGAAACCCCAAGCATGTTCAAGGATGATGCAGGATTAAGCTGAATATTATTAAACATTAGTGGGTATACCTGTGGAAGATTTTGTCGGATTGATAGGTATAAGAACTGTGTCTTAGATGCATTACAAACAACCAGATTATTTTTTACCCCAGTCAGAGATACGAACCAGTCTGCCTCCTAACCAATCAATATAGTCTTCCTGAAATATCATACCTACATACACTATATTCAATTACTTTTCTATCCTCATTCAAGACACCTACCTATCATTCAAATTACTTATGCCTCAATTTTTTGGTCAATTAATTCTTACGGAATCCTCTCCTCCATCTAAGCAATCCATCATGCCTCTCACTTTTTCCCAATCATAACCGAGTCATTATCCTCTTTCAGTCTATACTTCTTCTTAATCCTCTTCAATTTATACTTAAAAATTTATTCTTGAGTCATTATCCTCTTCCATCTAACCAATCCATCCTTTCACATTTTCCCAATCATACCCGGTATGTCATAATCCTCTTGACTAACTAATCATTCCATCCTTCCTCTCACTTTCACCCAAGCAATAATTGCTGTCGTCATCCTCTCTCGTAAATAATGTCTTGCCCTAGCTCTCAACCAATCCATGAAAATTCTTCTCACTTCCAACCACTGTCTGCTCAGCCTGATCTATCTTCTAATCCTTCCAATTCAGTTACTCTCAATCCTTTCCCCACTTTTCTCTCTCTACACTTCCAGTCCCAAATCCATCTTGTCTCCATTGTTAATTTTTACGAATGCTGTTTGAAATTGAGGAAATATTATGAATGAGCTCCCCCCCCTTTCTTTTTTGCTAAAGGAAGGAGGAAACCAAAGGCCAAAGCCCGCATGACTGCTCCTTCAAAAAAAAAAAAAAAAAAAAAAAAAAAAAAAGCCAAATTCAAGATCCGTTCATTCCGAGATGCCTAGACACTACATTTAAAAGACTGGTGATCTGGGGCAGTATGAAATTCAGACAGGAAGACTGCTCCAGAGTTAACCTGTTCCATACATGAAAGATTAGGGGCAACATTAACTCTTGCATTGGAAATTCAGACAGGAAGACTGCTCCAGAGTCAACCTGTTCCATACATGAAAGATTAGGGGCATCATTAACTCTTGCATTGGAAATTCAGACAGGAAGACTGCTCCACAGTTAACCTGTTCCATACATGAAAGATTAGGGGCAACATTAACTCTTGCATTGGAGAACTGGACGGAAAAGGGATGAAAGTTTGCTGCAGGGTGGTACGTGCCCACCGCTGTAGTGGAGGGATGCAAAAAGTCCAATGGAGAAACAAGAAGCACTGAAGTAGCGATAGAAAGGCGACGCAACAGAGTGGCGAAGTGAAGTTGAAGGAAGCCAGTAAGACGAGGAGAGTTGAGGCGAAAAGCCTTTGACTCCACTAGTTGAGAAGAACTGTATGTGGCGAGCCTCCCCACACATGAGTGTTGTACTCTGGATTATGGATTCTGGCTGTAGGCAAAAAGATAAAGTCTACAACTGTGCAGGGGTAAAGAAGGCACAGGGTTGGCCTAGAATTTACGAGAAATGTTATGTGATCTTTCCAAGATAAATCCGGAGAGAATGAAACAGCTTGTATATTCAATGATGATACAGGATTGAGGTGGATATCAGAGGAAATATTTATGTGCCTGTTGTTTTAGTGAGGAAATACAGTATTTATATATGACTTATTTTGGTCATTAGAGGAAACAGCTAGGCTATGTATCAATAATTCACAGTGATTTATTTAAACCATCAGTTCCACGAAGTCAACTGCATTTTCCCTTCCGTTCCCAATCAAAGAAAATGGTGTTTTCCAATGTATCTTTTGGTAGAACTCAATTATTGTGGTATTCCATTATATTGTGCAACTGGTACACTCTACAAGTGGATTCCACTATCACAAATTCAACTGCATTGTCCCTACAGTTCCCAATCAAAGAAAGAGTATTTTCAAATCTGCCTCTTATAGTGGCATGCATTCCACATACTGTGCAACTAGCACATTCCGCAAGTGGACTCCACAATTTGCCTGTATGCAGTCACAACTGTGATGATATTAAGAAGCGTAATCTACCACTATAACACACACACACAAAAGATTGCGAAGACACCTTCTTGAGCTTTACATCTTTTCCACCAATTCTGGCATTTCAGAATCGCAAATATGTGACATAATATAACTGTGGCTTCCACATTTTGTTTAACCATATTGACGCGTCGAGTGCGACTCGAGGTCCCCATTTTCCATTTACGCATAAGACCATTATTCACTTTTTAACAAAACACGAACCTCCACAGAGAAGCACTTTACTAAAACTTTTCTCTATGCAATGAAACACTGGCATTTTCACTTTTCACACATTTACTCATTTTCTGGCTAGGGAAGGCCGAGCTTGGACGTCCTTGGATCCCCGAGTGATACCCGCTTTAATGTAACTCACAGTTTAACTTTTTGTCTTGCCTTATTCAACATAATACACTCCAACTTATTTTCTTGTCTCATCCAGCATAACTTTCAATGTAGTATTTGTTTTCTAGCCTCACTTAACGAAATACTTTCACTATAGCGAGTTTCCAGCTTTAACAACGATTTCCATACGGAAGCAACATACCCAAATTTTATTTTTGCACTGGATGATCCTTTCTTGTGCTCTATTTACACTTGCCAATAACTTCTTTATTTATACTTAACACCTACACATTTTCTACATTCCTAGTCGGTCTAGGATCTGCATATTGTAGCACCATATTTACTGGTAATGCATCATGTGGCTCCTTTAATAACTATTTATACTCACAGACACTTGTTTTCCTTATTTTACATCCATTTTAGTTTCTGCGAACAGCAGCACCACACATATACATTTACTGTACCCATAATGGTTCCTTTACTGCACTTACACTAATTCACTTTTTCTACTTACTTTTATCATTTCTTATCAGTCTTGCTTTTCGCATTTCCACGTCAGCTTTTGTCATGTTTGGCCAACTGCAACACCTGGGTACAGTCTTTTGTCTCACAAGCTTTGCATCCAGTCGGCCACTTCCGCCTAATTTTAAAATACTGTACCAACAAGTTCAACAACACACTCTCAGTCTAACTTTGCCCCAGTCCAATTTGTCCTAACCACTCCTTGCAGTCCTCTTTTCACCGCAGCTTCCAATCTCTTCTCTCAGCCACGGTCTTCTGTACTTCACTCACGGCCAATTTTTCTCACCGTCTACCTATTCTTCCAGCATATTCTCCTCAAAAACGACCCTTTCAATCACTCTCCTTCAGGACTTATCTCTTGCCAGTCTTCTCACATGACACTACCTTCCAGTCTTCCACTCCCAGCCAAGGCTCTTTACTTTCCATACCCTCCCTCTTTTTTCATGACTATATCTTTCAGTTCTCTGGCTCAGTTATTCTCTCAACCAACCAACCATTCGTCACTCAATCGATCATCTCTACTTTCCATACCCTCCTCTATTAAGACAAATTAAACTTATTTCTCTCCACTAAACAGTTAACATCGAACCAGATGAGCGAACTCTGCTTTCAACTTGAAGCACAGGGGTCTACTTCAGGATAAACCCGAAGTAGTGGGGAGAACGACTGGGACCCTACTTAGGGATACACCCAAAGAAGGGGGACTGAACAACTGGGAGATCAGTTCAGGGTGGATCACAGCAGGAAAGTGGAGTGAGCAACCCAAGAGGTTTCCAACTCGCAGGTTCCACGGGGTCAGAGCCAAACCTTTCCCATTTATCCCAAATGGTTACATGGTATTCAGAACGACCCTTTCCACTCCAGCGGACAATCGAGAACCCACCCCAACCTGCTGATCCCCAACCCAAGAACTTTCACCCCACAGCAGCAGCACCCGAACCCAATCCACCCCCTTGGTTTTGCACCCTGATGAGGGGTGCTCCTCAGCCTTCAGCTATCCACTTATCTCCGAACCAATCTCTATCAGCCATTCATCTCCAATTATCCATTCTCCAGTCTATCTCCTAACCAATCAATTTAGTACCTTCGTGAAGTAACAAAAGCTGCATCCGTGAAATAACAAAATCTACATTCTTTACTGACCAGTTCCTTTCCTATCCTCACTCAAGACAAAGCCGTCTATCTTTCAATCCATTCCAATCGCTTACTGCCTCAGTTTCTAGGTCGGCCAATTCATACAGAATCCTCTATTCTATCTAAGCAATCTATCGTTCCTCTCACTCTTTCTCAATCATTATTAGGTCATTATCCTCTCTTCTGCTTAATCAATCTAATTTTTTCTTCCTTTCACGTTCTACCAAACAATAATTCACCTCTCTTCCATCAAACCAATACATCCTTTCTCTCATGTACTGCATATCACTCCCGAGTCATTACCCTTTCTTCCAGCTAACAAAAATCCTGTTTAATATTCATTCCTGCGTCATTACCCTCTTTCATCTAACCAATCCATTATTCCTTTCGCATACTCTCAATCATTCTTGAGTCATCCCCTCTTCCATCAAGCAATCCACTCAATTTCTCTCATGGAATCGTTCCTTTGTTGCCACTCTCTTAGCTAATCTGTTTTGTCCTAGCTCTCACCCATTCACTACAAATTTAATCTCGCTCCCAATTCATCTGTGCTCAACCTGATCTCGTATCTCCCATATACTCCCTAGCATTGTCCTTTCCTCCACATATACCTTTCTCTCTCTTTACTAATCCTTTCAGATGACCATCACAAAACTTTCCCAACTCCTCTCTCCAAATCTCTAGTTGCCAATCCATCTCTTACGTTCAAGTATTCCCCCCCGCCCCCTGCTATTCTCCCTCATGCTAATCTCTATCTCTTAACCTTGGTATCTTTTGTTTTAATTAAGAAAATACATTTATTAACGAGTCTTACTTGGTGTACTTACAGCAAATATTCATGTACTGAAGACTTAATTATTTCCGTAATGTATCTACACCATCCTTACCACAAAGGAACTGCATTTTCCTCCCAGCTCATCTTCCTCTCACTCACTCACTGGTATTTTCACGTTTATTTTTCAGCATAACACTGAATTTCCACACGGAAACACCTTCCTTGCGCTTATTTCAATGCAAGTGGAACACTGGCCTTTTCATGCCTTAGAATTTTAACTTACTGTATTTTCTAAGTTTACTTAACAAGACACTTACGCTTTAGCTTATTTTCTAGCCTTATGGAATGTAAAAATTTCACTTTTTTCCCCCCCCCTGGTATTACTTAACATAATTTTCACTTCAATGTTTACTTTAAGCTGGAGTTATTGCAACACTATTTCCATACAGAAGCACCTATACTTCAACTTATTTTTGCACTGGTGGGTCCTTTCACTATAGTTACACTGACAATAACACTCCTTTATTTACACTTAAATGCTTACACATTTCCTGCATTTCTGCTTACATATTTACTGCATTTCTGGTCGATGTCCAGGTTCCGTACATGGAAGCTACACTTTTAAGTTTACTTAACGATGCACTTACACTTCAGCTTATTTTCTTGCTTTATTCAATGTAAAACTTTCACTTTTAACGATTTTTTCCAGCATTAGCACAATTTTCACATTAATGTTTACTTTTAGCCCGTGATAACGTAAAACTAAATTTTCGTACAGAGGCACCTACAAGTTTTTTGCACACGTGGGTCCAATCTTTCACTATACACTGAGTCACTCGCCTTTATTTACACTTAGATTAGGGATTAGGCTATAGATCTATTATTTACACTTAATGCTCAAATATTTTCTCCATTTCTGGTCAATGTTCAGGTTCTGCACATGGAAGCTACACAAACTGCACAATTACGGGCCCTTTTTTTTTTTTTTTTTTTTTTTTTTTTTTTTTAAATACTCAAATGTAACCCTTTAGTTTCAGCACATACAGGCACCAAATATACACTTATTACACCACAACAGGCTCCTTTCTTAGACTATACTGATTTACACTTATTTTCTATAATTATGTAACCTCATCTTGTGCAGTAATTGGGATAAATGGGTACATAAAATTAAAATATGTAGTGGTGTTAGCGAAGACTACGAGATAATGCTGATTTCGTGTGTGTTGGGAAAGTCTAAAGATGTCACGAGTGAAAGGATTGAACTTGCTGGTGAGTCTCTTGAGCGTAAGATTTTGTTATTTGGAAGACACGTTATGTGCTGGAAATATGGCTGGAACTAGCTCTGTGGCTAGCGTTATGAAGTGGTTGGAGAGGAGAAAGTTCAGGGGATGCTGCCTCTCCTGACACTGAGAGGGCTCTCCCTCTGTGCTCAAGAATCTTTGTACGCAGCTGTGTTAAGTTTGTAATGATGTCTGACAATGAGACCTGGTCAGTAAAGAATAATATTTGTAGGCTCAAACGTACAGAAATGACAATGATAAGATGGATCCGTAGTGTCTGAATGCGAGGCTGGGAGGGCTAGGTTTATGATTAATAATCTGAGAGGAAGGATGGGGCTGGTATGTATTGGTGTTGTGATGAATGGAGATAGATTGAGATGGTTTTGGCATGAGGAGAGGATGACAACTGGGTGCGAAAAAGCGAGAAGTGAGAACGCCGGGGATAGTGTTGCAAAAGGCAGACCGAAAAAGACCTAGGACAAGGCCACAGAGTGTGACCGCAGGGATAACGGGAGGTTGCCAGAGATCAAGCAGCGTGAAGAGTCGCCATTAGGTGACCAAGGCCGACACATGCAAGCATGTTGAAGCCTTTGTAAATTATACGATACAATGTACCCTAACATTTACATGTATTTTCTGCATTCCTAGTCACTACTTTTTCACTGTCCACTTCAGCTTTTGACGTGGTTTGGCTCCTGCAACACCTGGGTGTACTTGTATTTCTCACTTTAATATGTATCTCACAAACTATGCATACAATCTGCAATTTATGTCTATTTGTAAAGATCTATATCACACAGATCTCTCGCTTTCTTCCTCTGCCACGCTTTGCCCACTACAGTCTGTGTTCTGCCCAATCATTGCATAATTATCTTCTTATGACCATAACTCCTAATCTCTTGCAACCAAATCCTTCTGCACTGCAAAACTACCAGTTTTTCCTATTTTGTCTCCCTAACAAACATTCCTGCATCCTCTCATTCTCCAAACAATCCTTTGCATCCTTCTCTAGAATCTCTCCTCCTGATCTGTCATTTGTAACTATACCTTTCATTCCCTCCTGCCCAAACGTTCACTCACGATCAATACAGCCTGTCTCAACCAGCCACCTTTATCGTCCATACTTTCCTTCTCTATTCTCATGACTATACCTTCCCTCTTCTGCCCAATTACTCATTTATCAGACCAACCAATCCTCCCTACCTTCCATACCCTTCTTCTCTCCTGAAAGTTCCATTTCTCTCGACCAAGGCTGGGGTCAATTATGAATTGAGTTGGAACTGAATTGGAATTAAAAAATACTGTGAACTGGAATTGAGAAAATAAAAACAAACTGAATTGAACTGGTATTGATATCAATGAACTGATGACTGAAATTATAAAATATTTTATACTGTAATATGAGAATTCATTACTGTACAACAATTAACTTACAGTATACTCAAATAGTGTAAAATATAGTCTGCTATCACAAACGTAAGAAATAATTATGAAATCCCATTTTTATTGTTTTCCGTTATATTAATGGTACTGGGTAGATTAAAACTGATTTTGAATTGAAAACCTTTTAACTGAATGAAACATCGACCATAATGAATTGAATTAGAATTGAAGATTTCATTTCTTACGAATGAAATGAACTATTTTATCCTGAATTGGAATTGAACTGAACTGACAAAAGTGAACTGACTCCAACCCTGCTCTTGAATAACAATCCTTCAACAGATAACCTACCGAGGGAACTCTACCTCAGGGTACACCTAAAGTACAGCAGCCTACTTCAGGGTAAACCCAAAGTAGGAGGGAGGAATCATTGGGGCCCTTCTTGAGGATAAACCCCAAGAAGGGGAGTAGAACAACTGGGAGATCAGTTCAGGGTGGATCACAGCAGGAAAGTGGAGTGAACAACCCAAGGGGTTTCCAACTCGCAGGTTCCACGGGGTCAGAGCCAAACTTTTCTCATTTATCCCAAATGGTTACACGGTACTCAGAACGACCCCTTCCACTCAAGCGGACAATCGAGAACCCACTCCAACCGGCTGATCCCCAACCCGAGAACTTTCACGCCACAGCAGCACCACCTAATCCCAACCCGCCCCCTTTCAGCTGGTTTTGCACCCTGATGAGGGGTGCTCCTCAGGCATCTTTCAGCTCTAGTTATACTCTTTACAATCTATAACTGCTTCTCCCTTCCAACCTTTCGTTCATCTTTCCCTAATTTATCCTTCCCTATTATCTCCTGATCGATCATTCCAGGCTTTCTTCTGACATCAGTTTCAATCATTCTAGTCTTCCTCTCTCCCCTGACTAGGGCTGAGGTCAATTATGAATTGAATTGGAACTGATTAACAAAAAAGAATGAATTGGAATTGAGAAAAATATAAAAATAAAATTAACTGAACTGAATTTGAACTGATATCAATTAACTGATATGAAATGATAAAATAACATTTTATACTGGAATATGCGAATTCATTATTGTACAATAATTAACTTACAGTATACTCAAATAAACAGTAAAATAAACACTTTGCTATAACAAAAAAAAGTTAAAAATAATTTGAAACCTCATTTTTATTCTTTCCATTAGATTAACGGTACTGGGTAGATTAAAACTGATTTTAAATTAAAAACATTTTAACTGAATGAAATAACCATAATGAACAACTGAACTGGATTTGAAGATTTCATTTTATACGAATGTTTTGAAATGAACTGGAATTAATTCAAATTCTAAATTGGGACTGACAAAAATGAATTAACCCCTGCCCTGCTCCTGACACATCAGTTTCAATCACTACAGTCTCTCTCTCTCTCGACATATCAGTATCAATCATTCGTCTCTTGACTAATTGTAATAATTGCAGCATCTCTCTTACCATTTCAATCATTCCATTCTCTCCTTCACCTGACATCATTTTATTTCAGTCATTCTAGTCTCTCCTGACATAATAAATGTCAATTATTCTAGTCCCACTCTCCTGACATAAGTTCCAATTATTCTAGCCCTTCTTTCTCCTGGCTAAAAACTTCTTTAGTGCCCTATACTTAACAAGACTTCACCAGTCCTCACTCAATACAAACTTGTCAACAGTCCATTCCACCCCAACCACTCTGTGCCAAAACTTCTGGTCATTCAGTCATTATTCTCAATCCTAACCACGTCCTTTGTCCCATATCCCAAACAATCCATAAAAATTTATTCCACTCAACAAATTCTTGCTGTCATAACACTATCTCCCTATGCAATCCTTGTTGTCCTTTCCTCCACACACAGCTTTCTCTCTTGCACCACTAATCCTTTCCAAGATCACTAACAATCCTTTTCCCATTCTTCTTTATCCTCACTTCAAGTCCTCAATTTAACTCATACTTTCATTTATTTTGTTGTGTTCTTTTATGTCAGTTTCTTGTTTCACTCTAACAAATTTTTAAGCGTTGTTTTGTGAATTTAGGAGGAATCTTTATGTACAAGTGTCCAGAGGAGAAATAGTAGCAGATTGGATATGGAGGATGTGCAGATTGGCCTGGAGGAAGGTCAAGTTCCAAGGGACAGGAAGTAGGTACAATCATTCCCCTGTACGAAGGAAATAGGGAAAAAAGAAGTATGTGGTAATCATAGGGGAATTTGTCTTAGTGTAACTAAAAAAGTATCTGGCAGGATAGTTATTGATAAAGTTTGGGAAATAACAGAAGAATTAGTTGGAGAAGAACCGGAAGGTTTTAAGATGGGAAGTAGTTGTGAAGGTCAGATGTTCATCCTATGATCTTTAGTGGAAGTTTCCAGAGACGGGGAAGAAATTTTGTGCCCTTCATGGATTTAGAGAAAACATATGAAGGAACCTGGAAAACATTAAAAATATATGGCGTAAATGGGAAGCTGCTGAATGCTATGAAGAGTATGTATGAGGGTGCTAAGGCTGTAGTGCCTGTGGATAGTGAAATGAGTGAATTTCTCTCTCTGTAAGCTGGATTGAAATGGGTGTCATGTCTATATAAGGATGGGGTTGTAAAACAGATACAAGGTAGGACAGTAAATGTTGGAGCGGCCCTACTGAGAGAGGGCAGCGTTTGGAAACTTCATGTTCTGTTGTTTGCAGATGGCACTGTATTAAGTAAAGACGAAGAGGAACTGCAAGGCTTGGTGAATGAATGGGAATGCGTAAGAAACGGAATCTAAAGGTGAATATTGGGAACAGTAAAGTTGTGGTCTTCGAGAGGAATGAAGTCACTGAAAGCACAGTAAGGCTGAGTGGTGAGGAAATGGAAAATGTAAGAACATTTAAATGCCTGGGTAGTGTCATGAGTAAGAATGGAAGTTTAGTGGATGGAATGTTTAAAACAGAACGACAGGGAAGAAAGGTTGCTCGTCCTTTGAAAACAGTGATAAGAAATAGGGAAGGGAGCATGGAAGTAAAAAGGTCGCTGCATGAACTCTAACGTATGGAAGCGCATACAGTAGTGTAATTTGAAAAAAATATTATGTACGAGTATTTAGCGTAATTACAGGAATTGTTTGTGTACAAGTATGAATGTTGTTTTGCACAGAAGAAATATTTATGCATGACTGATGTTTAGTGTAATTAGAAGAAATGTTATGCATGAGTGTTACTTGGCACAGAGGATACATTTAAGTATGAGTTGTTGGTGTAGTTAGGGGAATGTATATATTTATGAGTGTTTGGTGTAGTTATAAGAAATGTGAGTGCTGTTTGGCATAGTTAGAAAATCTTTGTGCATGAATGATGTTAAGTGTAATTAGAAATGTTATATGAGCGCTGCCTGGCATGGTTGGGGGATACATTTATTTATGAGTGTTGTTAGTGTAGTTATAAATAATTATGAGTGTTTGGTGTAGTTAGAGGAATTATGTATCAGCGTTCCTTTTTGTAGTTTGAGGAAATATTATGTACTGTGTATGAGTGAATGAAATCCAAATGCCAAATAGCAAAGATCACATGGCACTATATTATTTGAAGGTATAATATGGAGTAGGGAGGACACGGAAGAAAATAATCAGAAACTAATGGGGGGATTTTAGACTAGGTGAAGAATATGGAATGCCAATGATAAGACCTAACACTATTCATGCCATGAAACCAAATGTCTAACCTGATAGGGGAGGGAAAATAAAGGCCGGAAGAAACACGTAAATATCAAGGAGAGATAGGAGAGAAAAGAAGACAGTAAGGAGAGAAAGATGGGAGTCAAAAAGGCCCCTTTTAGTCGCCTCTGACGACAAGCGGGGAAACTGGTGAAGTATTCTTTAACCCCCTCCCCTGGGGTGTATTGTGTATGAGTGTTGCATTGCTCCAGTAGCGAATGTATTTATGTACAAGTATTATATATGAGCTTTGTTGGAAATATGTATTATGAGCTGTCTAGTTGGTGGAAATATAAATTATCAACGAATGTTGCGTGGTGTAGTTTGAGGAAATACTGTATACATATTCTAATAACTATTTACCGTAATGTATTTTCATCATTACTTTGAACTCAACTGCATTTTTCTTGCAGTTTCCATACACATACATGCATTGGCGTTTTCAAGTCTGCTCTAAAATACTGTATATATATTTTAATAACTATATTTACCGTAAAGTATTTTCATCATTACTCTGAACTTCACTGCATTTTCCTTGCAGTTCCCATAATCATATATACACTGGCATTTTCACGTCTGCTCTTATATCGACTCTTTTCTAGCATTAAACTGATTTTCCAGAGAACCGCTTTTTAACAGATTTAGTTTTACTGTATTTTTCATTGCTATGATATTAACTGCATTTTCCTTGCAGTTCCTATACCCATATACGCACCGGCATTTTCAAGTCTGCTGTAACATTTTACTCGTATTTTCTAGTACAAAATTGATTTTCAAGAGAACCATCATATTTAAACTTACTTCTACACAAGTGGAACACTAACATTTCACGACACCAATTTAATACTCAGTTTTTTGCCTTATTTAACGTACCGGTAACAAATTTTAGCATTTCTCTGCATTATTTATTGCAGAACTCACAATTTCATGGTCATTTTCAAGCTTTACTGAACATAACTGAATTTCCAAACGTACCGGTAACAGATTTTAGCATTTTTTCTACTTTAATGTAAAACTCACAATTTCATGCTCATTTTCATGCCTTATTGAACATAACTGAAGTTCCAAACAAAAGTACCATGCTTAAAACGTATTGCTCTCTACAGCGATTTCAGAACTGGACTCCCATGAGAGGTGTTGTATCCTGATGACTTAAGTGTTGGTTGTGGGCAATGTGGGGGCAGAATAGGAAAAATTTAATCAGTGGAGAGATGGAATGGGGTACAAAAGGTTAAGCATGGCTAAAACAAAAGTAATATCTTGGGCAGGTGACAGTACTGCAAGGGGCGTGTGGCCATGTGCAGTTCATCAAAACGGTGTAGGGTGTGGGGAAAAACTCCATTTTGTGCAGTGTTCGTGATGTGGATGCATAAGGGATGTGATATTAGAGGCAGGCTGCAGGATAGTGCTAATTTTGAGTGTGCGGTATGTAAAGGAAAGCATACAGGATGAAAGGGGTGCGAAATTATTCATTTTGCTCGTCTCTTGGGTGCGTGGAAGATTTCCCTCTCTAGTTGAGGCCAGAGGTGAGAAAAATTATCTCGGAAAGATAATCCCTATTGGTGTAGGTGCAGTCTCATGAGGGAGAACAAAGAATGAGACACATGCAGCTGAAGGGGATCCCAACTTGGAAAGATGAACATGAAGCACAATCTCCACTGATAAAACTGGATTGGTGGAGACCCCTGGACGCTTACAAGTACAAAAGCCAGCAGACTAGATCTCGGCAGCGCCACTGGGCGACGAGCCTTGGGATACAGCATAGTCTATTGCAGACCTCTCTCCAATCCTTTCAGAGATCAAGTTCGCTATGAGTGGCACAAACCTCCTAATACGAGACAAGCCACTCAGCAAGCCAGAAGCGATGGTAACTACTTCACACAAAGAAGCAGATCCTGTTGTGACGGGAAAGTAGTGACAGGAAAGTAATGTGCAAACAAGGAGTGAGTACATCCATGAGGAATGATATTTGGACAAATAATAACCAACTGTGGTGTTCCAGGTTCAGGGATGCAAACAAGCAGCCTCAATGTTGCCAACATCAATGACCTGTTGACCAAGGGACATGTCCGTTACAGTTACCAGGTCGCTGAAGCTGACGTTCAAGATTAATTGTATCTTGACATACTGATGGGATGCAACAGCACTCCTCAGCCATGTTTGATCATGACGTACTACATACGTTCATCCGGCAGTTAAGTTCCTCTTACACCACATGCGTAAAAATAAGATCTCTTGCCACCAATATTTTCCATACACAAAAGGTCAGAGATGAACAATATTATGATAACTGTGTACCCTGATGACAACATTATCCCTAAGCTACCACAATATGCCTTGCCCCATTTGAAGAGGCAAGGAACTTGACTTTTATATATTCATCTTTCGATTTCATAGGTACATTCATTTCTATTACTTCAATTTCATAAAATCGTAAAATATTTTAGCAGGAAATATTTAAGGTAATCCAAACTCATCTTGAAAGTGTTCTAAAACCAACAGATAAAAATTCATGGACATAGGTGGAACAGCAGTACAATTCATTTATGAATGACAGACAGACGATGGTAAGACACGTATGCTTAGCAATTCATACGAAAAATGCAATGCGGATATAACCTATGGTGAAAGGATAATTTTAAGAATTTAAGCACTTGCTCGTATCAAACCAATATTACACTTCTCAGTAAATACTGACTCCCCCCCCCCCCCGTACAAATAGTGGCACAGATTTTATTTTCTACATCATTCTCCGACCCTCAGGAATTGCTAGCATTTTGCAATTTATATTCTTTCCACCACAAGTAACTCAAAGCAGAGAAGAAAAAAAAATCAGATTTGTAAAAACTTCATCTGTTCCCAGCCACCTTCTTCCATTCGTTATGACGCAGTTATTCTAAAAGTCAATGATAAATTTTATGGCATTAAGCGACATTCGTGAATTGAAAATACTCAAAATTTGCTCACAGTTCTTACACCACCAACATGAAGCCAAAGTCAATGTTTCAACACAAGTAACCTTTGAGGAACATTCACAACATATTTCCTTTGATTGTCAGTTAACTATATAATCTTATCTATTCCTAAACCTCTTTCTAATAATGTGTCCAGTAACTCTCACTTACAGTACTTTCTCGGTCGCCTCTCTCATGCACCCTTCCCTAATCCTACATCTCTCCCTACCATTCTTTCTAGTTCACTCTCATCCCAACCATTCCCCAGTCGTCTATTCCATCGTATCCTTCCCTCATCTCTTCCTCCTACATACATCCTGTCTCTTTGGAACTTACTTCCCTAGAATAGTTTTCCCCCAAAGTTCAAGTCCAACTGTAAGACTTTTTTAATGAATGGAGGACACCTGCAATCTGGTGTACGGATTTTTTTATTTCTTTTTTTTTTTCCTTTCTAAAAAAAATAAATAAATAAATAAATCTATGCAGTCCTGTCATATCCAATCAATCTCTGCCCAAACCTTTCTCCCCCTACTAGTAGTCCTCTGGGTTGGTTTCAAACTAAAACTCTTAATACAAACCTTCCACAGTACTTTACGAGGTCCTTCCTGCTGACAAATCTCTTTCGACTAGCCCCCCTAATCATCTCTCTCCCTACCATTCTCTCCAGTTCACTCTCACTCCCGATCGTTCCCTCGTCGTCTATCCCATCCTATCTTCCCCTCTTCCTGGCACTCCAATTCATTCCCTGCAATGTCCTGTCACACCCAATCAATCTCTGCCCACTTCACTCGTATCTCTTCCTACCAATAGTTCACCGGGTTGGTTTCATAGTAACTCCTGTTACTACTTTCCACAATTCTTTACGAGATCTTTTCTTGCCGACAAACCTCTCTCGAATAAGCCTCCCTAATTCTTTATCTCTTCCTATCATTCTTTGTAGACTTTCACTCCAAATCATTTCTTAATCGTCTATCTCATCCTATACTTCCTTGATCCTCTCTTCCTACTCCCATCTTATCCAGGCCGAGCGGTCACATCCAGTCAGTCTCTGTCCAATCTTAATCTTTCTCCCTACCAGTAGTCCACCGAGTTGAGGTTTCACACCAATTCCTGCTACTACCTTCCACAATTCTTTACGAGGTCTTTCTTCCTGCCGACAAATCTCTCTCCCTACCATTCTCTCCAGTTCACTCTCACTCCCTAGTCGTCTATCCCATCCTATTATCCCCTCATTCTCCTACTCCCATCCAATCCATGCTGAGCCGTCACATCCAATCAGTTTCTGCCCACTCTTAATCTTTCTCCCTACCAGTGGTCCACTGGGTTGGTTTCAGACTATACTCCTACTACAATCATCCACATTGCGGAGTCTTTATTCTTGCTAACAAATCTCTCTCGACTAGGATTAGACTAATCCTCTGTCTCCCTACCACTCTTTCTCGTTCATTCCTTATCATTCCCTAGTCCTGTATCCCGTCCTATCCTTCCTTCGTTCTCTCATCTCGGCGCCTCAGTTCATTTCATGCAAAGCCCTGTGCCATCCAATCAATCTCCGCCCACACTTTCTCTCCACCAGCTTAGTTTCAGACTAACTCCTACTAATTCCTTCCATAATTCTTTCTGGTCTTTCTTCCTCCTAACAAATTTCTCTCTCTCCTGACTAAAGCTTATTTCACTATCATGACCATTCCCCTCTCCTATCTCCTGACATTCATTCCAGTATATACATATACGAGTTCTTCCTCCTGGCAATTTTCTCTCTCTCCCATGACTAAATCCTCCGATTTCCTATCTCCAGACACTCATTCTAGTACACATGACACTTACAGGACAGGAAAATGAAGGACAAAAATACAGCAGTCCTAAAATATGCCAAAATTGTCCCTAGGGTGAAAAACAGTAGATACCCGATAAGAACAGGTTAGGTTAAGCTACGGTTAGTTAGGTTAGATTATGCCTGGTTAGTTTAGACTACAAGTTAGGTGTTATTCAGTTACATACTAGTATCCTAATCATATAAAGTGTCTACTGTTTTCCACCCCTAGACAGTCCTTTCATATTAAAGTACGGGCATATTAGTCTCATTTCCTTGTCCTGGGTGTCATGGTGTGCTTTTTATCCCTCTTAACCAATCACTCCAGACCAATCTTTCTGGTCTCCCAACTATTTTTTCTTACTCTCCCTATCAATCATTCTCTCCAGACCAATCTGTGGTCTCCCAACTAATCTCTAAACTCCTATCAATCAGTTTCAATCAATCATATCTTCCAGACCAATCTCTGGTCTCCCAACTAAACTCTCACCTCCTCCTACCAATCAATTTCTATCAGTCATTCCCTTCAGACCAATCTTTCTGGTCTCCCAAATATTTCTTAACTTACTACCAATCATTCCCTCCAGACCAATCTGTGGTCTCCCAACTAATCTCTCAACTACTACCAATCAGTCACTTCCTCCTGACCAATCAATCTGGTCTCCCAACTAACATTTAACTTTTACTACCAGTCATTTCTTACAGACCAATCCGTGGTCTCCAGCCTAATCTCTCATCTCCTACCAATCAATTTCAATCAATCATTCCCTGCAGACCTCTTTCTGGTCTCCCAACTAATATTTCTCAACTTACCACCGATCACTCCAGACCAATCACTCTGGTCTCCCAAATAATACCTATAATTCCTCCAGACTAATCCTTTTGGTCTGCCACTAATCTCGCCTTCTTACCAATTACTCCAGACCGATTTTCTGGCCTCCCAATTTTTTCTTTACTTACCACCAATCAATCTTGCCTTCCAAGTAATCTTTCTTGACTCATACCAATCACCCTAGACCAATGTGTCTGGTCTCCCAACTAATTTTTCTAGACTCTTCCTATCAATACATCTCTTTCCCTTTAGACCAGTCTTTCTGGCCTCCCATCCGATTTTTTTTTTTTTACTCTTCCTGTCAATCATTCCCTCTACATATTTTTGGTTTCCTAACTAATCTCTCAACTCCTACCAATCAATTTCGATCAATCATATCCTCCAGACCAATTTTTCTGGTCTCCCAACTAATGTCAACCCGCTACCAATCACTCCAGACCAATCTTTCTGGTCTCCCACCTAATTATTTTTTGCCTTACTCTTGCTATCTATCATTCCCTCCAGACCTATCTGGTCTCCCAACAAATCTCCCTACTCCTCCTACCTATCAATTTCGATCAATCATATCCTCCAACCATTCTGTGGTCTCCCTATTCCTCCTACCCATCAATTTCCATCAACCACATCCTCCAGACCATTTTGTGGTCTCCTAAAATCCTACCCATCAATTTCAATCAATCATATCTTCCAGACCAATCTGTGGTCTCCCAACTCCTCTTACCCATTAATTTCGATCAATCATTTCCTCCAGACCAATCTGTGGTCTCCCAACTACTTTCGTCTCCTCCTACCAATTTCGATCAGTCATTCCCTCCAGACCAATCTTTCTGGTCTCCCAACTAATATTTCTTAATTCTTATAACTAATCATTCTCCAGACCAATCTGTGGTCTCCCAACTAATCTCAACTCCTCCTGCCAATCAATCATATCCTCCAGACCAATTTTTCTGGTCTCCCAACTAATATTTCTTAACTCTTTCAACCAATCACTCCCTCCAGACCAGTGTGTGTTCTCGCAACTAGCCTCTCGATTCCTATTCATCAATCTCGACCTACCATTTCCTCTAGACCAATCTTTGGTCTTATCTAATCTATCCTGGCTTTTCCTGTCATTCATTCTCCAAATTAATCCTTCTGGTCTGCCAGCCTATCTCTCTGACTCTACCCTATCAATCACTCTAGACCAACGATCTGGTCTCCCAACTCATTTTTTTCTTGGCTTCCTGCGAATCACTCTAGACCAATCATTTTGGCCTCCCAACTAATATTTCCTGACTTCATACCAATCACTCCGGACCAATCCTTTCAGGTCTCCCACCTAATCCTTTCTTGACCTCCTACCAATCATTACTCCAGACTATTCCTTCTGGCCTGCCAACCCATCACTCCAATAATCTTTTTCTTGACTTCCTACGAATCTCAAGATCAATCATTCTAGTTTTCCAACTAATCTTTCGTGACTCCCTTTCAACGCTTTCACTTAATCTCAAATTTGGGGAGTCCTGAATTCCTGCTCCTTTAAAACTGGAAGTCACAGCTTAAAAATCTGGAAGTCATTTTAATGCCGAGGAGATTCACGTGCCAAAAGCATATTCGTAAACCGATTCAAACGGCCCGGACGCTAGTCAACAAATGTGCTGAACGAAAATTTATGGTATAATGAATTTATGGTACACGTGAGTTAAATATTACGCAATGAATTTATGGTGCACGTGAGCTCAATATTACGTATATAGTGAATTTATTGCACACGTGAGCTTAATATTACGCAATGAATATATGGAACACGTTAGGCTCAATATTACGTAATGAATTTATAGTGCAAGGGGGCTCAGTATTACGTAATAAATTTATGGTGCACGTGAGCTCAATATTACGTAATTTATGGTACACGTGGGCTAAATATTACGTAATGAACTGATCACTTTATACGCAGCGTGGTGTGGCCAGCGATCTTACTTTAGGCGCACGCTCACGAACCTGGGAATTACTGGGACTTCATGAAATCGGTCGTATATATATATATATTTTTTTTTTTTAGAGCGTAATATTCGGTCGTACGTCAACTAACGGACGCCCTGTTGATTCATACCAATCACTCCAGACCAATCTTTCTGGTCTCCCAAATCTCGACATCCTACCAATCACTCCAGACCAATCTTTCTGGTCTCCCAACAAATCACTATTAACTTCCAACCATTCACTCCACGCCTTTCTGGTCGTTCTATAGCCGCTGTTGTAGTCGGCCATCGTTCTTCTAGATCTATCAACAGTGGTGTTCCTCAGGGCTCTGTCCTATCACCAACTCTCTTCCTTTAATTCATCAATGATCTTCTAAGCTGTACATCTAACCCTATCCACTCATACGCTGATGACTCCACCCTTCACCTTTTCATTCGGTTCCCGCAACGCCCATCTCAGCAGTTACTTCAACAAACAAGGGATGAGGCTTTGGCACACCTAATGTCTGACTTGGCTCGTATCTCTGACTGTGGTAAAAATAATCTGGTTTTTAATACATCTAAGACTCAGTTCTTACACCTATCAACCCGACAAAATCTTCCACAGGTATACCCACTAATGTTTAATAATATTCAGCTTAATCCTCCATCATCCTTGAACATGCTTGGGGTTTCATTTACTCGGGACTTATCTTGGAAAGATCACATTACATCTCTTGTAAATTCTGCTTCCAAGAGATTAAGTGTGCTAAGCCGATTCCATTCTTTCTTTACCCCTGCACAATTGTTGAATCTATACAGGGGTTTTATCTGCCCCTGTGTGGAGTACAACTCTCATGTGTGGGGAGGCTCCCCACATACAGCTCTTCTCAATAGGGTGGAGTCAAAGGCTTTTAGTTTCATTAACTCTCCTCCTCTTACTGACTCCCTTCAACCTCTGTCTCTTCGCCGCACTGTTGCATCTTTATCTCTTTTCTATCGCTACTTTAATGGTCACTGCTCCTCTGAACTGTCTGCATGCATTCCTCCACCTCTACGACGGGCGTTTAGCACCCGTCTAGCAGCAAACTCTCATCCCTTTTCTGTCCAGCTCTCTAATGCAAGAGTTGACCGTTACTCCCAGTCCTTCATTTATGCAACAGGTCAACTCTGGAAGTGTCTCCCACTGTCTGTATTTCCTGCTGCCTATGATCTCGTCTTTCAAACGCAGTGTATCCATGCATCTCGAAATGATCGGATCTTGAATTTGGCTCTCTATTGTATTTTGTTTTTCTCTTTTAGGGAACTGTTATTGTGGGCTCATGGCCTTTGGTTCCTTCTTCCTCGCATAAAAAAAAAAAAAATCTTTCTGGTCTCCCAACAAATCACTATTAATTTCCTATTAATCACCATTTCCGGTGATTTCCTACCAATCACTCCGGACCAATCTTTCTGGTCTCAACTAATCTTTCTCATTAACAGCTTTCTTGACCTACCATTCATTCCATACCAATCTTTCAAGACCAATCATACCCTCCAGACCAATCTTTCTGGTCTCCCAACAAATCCTATTAACATCCTATTAATCACTCGACCAATCTTTCTCGTCTCCCAAGAAATCACTATTAACTGTCTATCAGTCACTCCAGACCAATTTTTTGGTCTCCCAACAAATCACTATAACTTCCAATCAATCACTCCAGACCAATCTTTCTGCCTCCCAACAAATCACTATTAACTTCCTATCAATCACTCCGGACCAGTCTTTCTGGTCTTCCAACAAATCACTATTAACTTCCTATCAATCGCTCCACACCAATCTTTCTGGTCTTCCAACGAATCACTATTAACTTCCTATCAATCGCTCCACACCAATCTTTCTGGTCTTCCAACAAATCACTATTAACTTCCTATCAATCACTCCAGACCAGTCTTTCTGGTCTCTCAACTAATTCACATTTCTAGCCAATCTTTCCAACCCTCCCGAGTCCTTTGCCATCACGCTGCCCTTTCTCCAACTTACACTACACTCATTTACCCTCTCATCCTTGGTCTAATTTCAGTTGCTTCATCTCATCTATAATTTCAGCTCTTAAGGGTCCTATTATTCTTCACTAAACTGATTTTAATTTCTCGTAAGGTTACTATCATTTATACGCCTCACTTAATCTGTAGTTTTAATTTCTTACGAGTGCCAACTGTCAAATTTTGCGCTAACTCAAATTTTACAACTCAGATATTACGATAACTCACACTTTACGCTAGCTCAAACTTCTCGTTGGGGTGCCAATCGCTACACTTAACAATCGTCTAAATGCTTCGCCCTGTTAGTACATTTTTGTCTTGACAGTTGCCGTATTTTAAATCCCTCAACTGCACCACCTCTCCTGTAATTATTTCTCACATGGATGCACACTTGCCAAATTTTACACTGCTTCAAATTATCAGTATGAAAACACTGGAGATAGCATATCAACATATCAAATAATGTCCCGTTCAATGGGCTGAAATGCAAACTAATTTTACCTTAGTTTAGTTATAAGCATTAGGCAATTGTATAGGAACAATCATATACAAATATGGGGAATTTATAAGTACAAGACCCCAATGGTAACCCCAAGTTGTAAAGTGGCCCAAAATTGGCTGAGACAGTTTTTAAACTAAACACAAGCGAAATAATAACATTATAGATATGGCATACCCTACCAATAATCCAGTCCCCCAAAATTTGATAATTAATATGTAAGGTTTTCAAATTACCAATATAATAATAATGATCACAAATGCACACACAAATATAGTCACCATACAAGTGCAGCACCCCTTCGGTTCTGTGAAAGGTAAAACAAGCTTCAAAGGTGGATAATTAACCGTGCATCTCAAACATAACAGCCTGTATTGAAATTTAATAACTAAAAAAATTATCAAGTAAAAGATTTGCTTCATCACAGGGTGCTACACTTGTCTTACCCATGCGTCAAGTACGTTGGGTGGTACCACAAAGGAATGTGCTAGTAACACTAACTGCTGCTTTGATTTAAAAACCCCTCTAAACTTCCTCCCTATACACCAAAAGGAGGATGGTGGACTGCAGGAAAAGGAAAGCTTTAGCCTGCAGTACACCAAGTTCACACCATGAGACTGCGGCCACAAATACAGCAGAAGGTATCAATATTGCTGACTGTAACATGTCTATCTTTAAGTATAATTAACCTGGCAAAAAGTTAACCCTAAAACTGCAGCATTATTGTTCCAATTCATGCCAAGGTATATCAAAATAGTCATGAAGTGAAAGATTGGCTAAACTTCTGTCATAATTTAGAACATTATTATTATTTTTTGGTCAACATAAATGCAAACTGATGATGTAGCATTAATGTTTTATTTTATTTACTGTTAATGGTATTGTATTCTACAAATACTAATTACATGACTTTCTAATAATTATCACTATCTTACATTCCAAAATTTTCCATATCCAATCTGACCTAAACATTTTGAATCGTAGTACTCAATTAACGCAAAGTAATAAGAGCCTATTACTAAGCCATGTATGGGACATGTAGTTCTGAGGGAACATCTGAAACGGCAACTAAGTTTTTAGAAGGGGGAAGGGGAGGAAATTTAACATAATCTCTTAACATACCTAACATCATCATCCAGACCTAAGGATGAGACGAGTTGGGGTCTCATCATCCGCACATTTTTCCACTTAAGAATGTGGTGTGGTAGGGTCCTGAGAGCAAATTCCTAACCCCTAGTAAACAGATTATGTGGAATGTACAATGTGGCTTGCAGTTTGGGAGTTAACAATTCAAAATCAAACACTCACCAGGGGCAACACCAGTAAGTAAGCTCCAACGGGATGAAGAGAGTAGCATACTTCACCTAGAAGACAAAACGAAACATATATCGATTTCTCTTTACTTAAAAAACATACTATATAGAGACATTTTAAATTACCTAAACAAAATACTGTTCAGTAACAGTGAGAATTAATGAGCCATACTAATTAATAATCACACTGTAGCAGAGAACACAGTATTGCAGTTCAAAAAATTTATACATTTTATATCACCCCTTGTGGGATTTAGGTGCTTGGCTATAGATAGGTAAACATAAATTTAAGAACAATTTTAACCCACGGCGTCCCGTCAACGTGAATTAACGTCCACACGTTTTGTCACTAACAATCCCGTCGACGTACATAAACGCGAATCAATTGCAAGGTCCCTAATTTGCACAATTTTCAATTATCGTGAGTGATTTTTGGTACGTATACACGGGACACCTTCCTCTACAAGATGCCAGGCAGGGACAATGCCTTACCCAGCATGACCTCCCCCACCCCCCTCTGCATGCCATTGTCTCAGCAATTCACCTGTTACCAGTGACCTGGCCAGTAAAGCCATGTCATGCCACAGTACAAAATTCAGGGCCAGAGTGATTCCCCAATCGATGACAATGTGGAGGACAAACTTTACATGGCATTAGAGGAAGAAAGTCATAAATGATGATCAGGTAATGTCGCCAAAAAAGGTCAGGTATGTTGATGTGTTTCATGAGTGAAACAATGCTTATATTGCCTATATTACTGTGTGAAAACCAATATTCTTTCGTACTACATATAAATTCGTACCAAATAAATAAATAAATACCGTTTATGAGTGGTATGGAATGGTTACCCTCCCACAGAGCTCTTTTCTTTGGAGCCAGCCTGATAGTAAACACCGTAAGGTGAGGAGGTACTGCTACCTGTATCGAGTACTTTAAACCTCAGGTGAGCGATTTCTCTATGATTTTTCGATGTTTCTCACCAAAAGCGGAGGTTTGAGGGGGAGGGGGGGAGGTCAGGATTGGAAGTCAGTGGTGGAAAAGTGGTCGGGAAGGGGCGGGTTAAATATATAGTTGGTGTCAATACATGTAAACATTGAAATATATATTGTTCATAATGCTGATTTTGTGTGCGGTGTGTCAGGGAGAACATGTGGATATTGCCATATGTGAAAGGATTCAACTTGCTGCCGAGTCTCTTGAGTGTGTGAAGAGTTTTGTTATTTGGGAGACATGTTATGTGCTGGGGGTGGGGCAGGAGCTAGCTCTGTGGCTAGAGTGAGGAGTGGTTGGAATAAGTTCAGAGGGCTGTTGCCTCTTCTGAGAGAAGATTCTCCCTCCATGCAATGGGATCTTTGTATGCAGCATGTGGAGTGTAATTCAGTATGGTTGTGAGACCTGAACTGTAAAGGAAGAGGTATTCGCTGGCTCAAACGTACAGAAATGGCAAATAATTAAGTGGACATGCTGTGCGTCTTTGAGTGCAAGGCCGGGGGGGGAGGGGCCGCTAGGTTTACGATAGAAGAGTTGAGAGGTAGGATGGGACTGGAGTGTATTGGTGTTGAGATGAGAGGTAGACTGAGATGGTTTAGGCATGTGAAGAGGATGAGAGATGATGATTGGATGCGGAAAGTGAGAAGTGTTCATGCTGGGGGTTGGGCAATGAGAGGTAGACCAAAAAAGACCTGATACGAGGTCACTGTGACCTCAGAGTTAAGGGACTAAATAGGGAAGCTGCCAGATATTGTTCTGAATGGAGAGCCAATAGGTGACCAAGGCCGACGCATGCAAGCATGCTGGAGCCTTCAAAAACGAAAACGTACACATAACACCTGCAAATACAATAAAGCCTATAGTGATAAAAGATTTTGCAATGTCCCATCCTTACCAAGTAATTCTGCATTTTTACTCACTATTCCCTACAAGTATATCATCCTAATGCAAACTGTCTATAATATATATGGGAATGTTACTCACAATGTAAAATAAATTGCCAAAAACTATCTTCTTTTATATTAATGCAAGCCAGTCCAGTAACAAAAAATATAACAAGGGAAGATTGCAGCAAAAAAAATGTAAAATGATGAAAATCACTAAGAAAATGGTGATCCTAGTGTAGTGCTGGAAGTATGAGTACCACACCTGTGCTATCCTCTCCATAGGCAAGGGACATCTGGGTCATCTCCCGGATCCTCCAACTTCGACCATTTTCGATTTCAGTCACAGAACAGGAGGGATTATCACTAGCTGAGGGAATTCCAAGCTTGTCACTTGCTCATCACGTCTGCAATAATCATTCATCATTATCAATCATCGTCCTCAAATCAGTATCATCATATCAATACTACCATCAATTCCAATATCACGAACACCATAATTATCAGTCACCAAAGTTGATCATTGTCATCCCGACCTCTGCCAATCAGAGATAATGCAGAATCATCAAAGCAATAAAACACGACGTACCAATCAAGTGGACAATACACACATTTCAAGCTTCAGGAATTCTCATTCCCACAGACGTAATCCTAGACACAAATACTGTACTTATCTGATAATTATTAAAAGGTTCGCAAGCAATATAATATATATATATATATATATATATACAGTATATATATATATATATATATATATATATATATATATATATATATATATATATATATATATATATATATATTATTGAAAGCATATCAAAATTACATGGGTGAAAAAACACACGTACTGGTACTATAATTGCTCTTGATAAAGTCTATGTTCATTCATTTATTAAGCACACTTATTGTAGGCTGGGTAGCAGCTTCAAATTTAACTCTGAAACTAGTGACTTTCAAATATAGTAATAAAATTAAAAGTTCGGGAACAACTCTGAAAGCATTGCTAGATCACGTGTAATAACCAATATCATCTAGAAAATATCACTAGGTACTTTACTCAAGTTAAACTCTAGCAAACCTAGCCACGCACATAGGCAATGTTGCTTTAAATACTGTAAATTATTAGTTCCCTTTTACTTCAGTCACCCAAGTTCAGAAGTGATTCTGACAGAACTGAGGCAATTTCACTATACTCTTTCACTTTAACAAACTAAAACAGCCATCTCTCCAAACTTTAATGTTAAATTACAACAGATTAATATATTACTGTACAACGATAGCCATTAAACTGCTGCTGAATGCAGAACCATTAAAAATAATCCTACTAAACAACACATCACCTACAAGCGAATACAAATCTTGGCAAAGTTTAAGGTTAAACGTTTCTTGCGCAGCAGGAACGCGTCACTTTAGTCTGGCCATGCTGTAAAGGGTGGCCGAAATTTCTGTTACTCATTACAGTCGGAATACCCAAATACTGAACTTGAATGTCTATAGGCTCTCTCATAGGCCACACGGCCCACAGCTGCACCGTCCTTCATCCCTTCTTGATATCCAGCTGGTCCAGGATAGGTTGATAGTGCCTTGACGAACTTACGAGCTAGTACTGCGAGTCATCTGGGATAGTACTGAAGATGTCGCCTAGTTTTCCTTTACGCAGTTAAGTTTGCTGTGTAAACTGAAGCCATCAGCCAGAAGTCTTGCTCATGCTCTCCTTCCACAGTGTGCTTCAGATTAGGTTCCTATTCAGTCTCTGATGGGGGATGGATCAACCTGAAAGCAGGTGCAGAGTTCAACTGCTTACCAGTCTTCCACCCCATACTACATGCCTTGCCTCTACTCTTAAAAACTTTTCCTCTCCTGAAAACCTAGTAGAGCTCCTACTCTACAGTATGGTACTGAAAGTTCTGAGAAAGGCCCATTCCCCTGACCTTAACGAGGTTAGGACCAAAACTACTGTTTTCAGTTAACCTAGGATTTCATTAGGACTGGTTTGAATGTGAAGCTCATGAGGTTATTGTCCAAAAATATGCATTTCCACCTTTTAAATATATATATATAGCTGTTTCAAAAAGCAACAACACAATATTGTACTGAACTGAGTGGAAGATTCCCTAGATTACCCCCCCCCCATATTTTCCCTCCAGAACATACTGACCCTATAGTGAAAAATAATTTGTTCTAAGTAGCAGTGCTTCCTCATATTAAAAAATAACTTGAATGTTGTCAGTAAAGATTAATCCTAGTTATGTCACAATGAACAGCTAAGAAAAGTTGTAATGCCATAACATTACCATAATCTGCCGCTCAGCTATATTAAATAGGCCACAAAAGGATAGATCGAGGCCAAGACACTGGTTGTTACTGAATGACGTTAATTTACGTTGCCTAAAATTATTTTCTTAGATTTTTTATCATTAACTTTGATAATCTGGACAGCCTTTTCTTCAATGAGTTACAATATTCTCCCCATGCCATATCAATGCTTAGGCTTCATAGGCACAAATTCCACAACAAACCAAACACAGCTATGAAACCAAAAGCGGGAATATTTTGGAAAAGACGGATTAGACAAAGGGGGGGTGGGATTATACCCCTTAAAAATCAATCTTATCCATTGTTACTCTTCCAGGTAACAATTATTTGACCTAATATGGGGTGATAATAGTTAATATAATATACAATTCTTGAACTTCCCTTGGCTGTGGTGAAAATGGTGCCGCTCTTGGGGCGGTGAGATGCGAAGGGGAGTGCTTCAAAGTCGAATCCCATTATCTTTTATATAAGGACGTCATAGCTTTGCAGTCGAATCACATAACATCCCAGTACCTAACTCCACACTATACTCTTGTACGGACGTCACACCTTTGCAGGGTTAATCACATAATCTGGAATTAGGAAACAAAATGCGAATTACTCGTAGGGAATTAATTGGGCTGCGTAATACAAGCTGGTGGAAATTTTCTCACATTTAAATAATTAGACTTGTAAACCATCGTGACAGGAAGCGCTTACAATCACTACCGCCCACAATGCAGTAAGTAGAAATGTGTAGATCCAACTGGAAGTCATAAATTACGTGACGGCCTCATATCTAAACATTCAGTGGCAAGGTGGGTTTGAGCCCCATAGAAGAGGGTACTTTAAGGTACGATGTTATTTCGTGTTTTTTCCCCTCCGAGTTCGGAAGTTTTTCAGATTTTAAGATCCGTCAGTAACTGTTTAGTCAAACTAGCATGTAGTTTGAAGTGTCATCGAATCAGACAACTTAAGCTCTACAGATGCCACAGCAAATTCTTATTCAGATGTTTTCAGGTGGCAAATGGGACTGGAAATTATAAACTCTTCGATGTAAGGGAAGCCTGTTGCAAAATGCAAAACTTGATACTGTGTTATGGCTGGAATTGCATAAGGTAAACCCAAAGGGGGAGATGTTCGCCCAAGTTAATTTCCGTATTTTCAAGTGGTTGCAAATATCGCAACACATTTGGTATGGAAATACATTTAGCAGGTAGGCTAGTTCATTTTCGAGAGGAAGTGGGGATTACTGCGGTAATGGCGGGCGGCTTGAATTTGAAGTGTCAAAGTGGGAGATAAGAAATGATTAGCCTGTACCAGTAATATGATCGGAATCGTATTATACATTAAAATAATAATAAGTTCCTATTTCTACGGGGAAATGTTTAGTTTTGGCGGGAGGAGAGGTGGCGCGCTAGACATGGAGAGAAGCGACTTGTGGTACATGGAGGCGCGCGGGAAAGCAGACGGTTAAACCAACTTTCCCGCCAGCCACCTCCTCCCTCCCGTTTAACAGTTTCTACCCCAAGCGCCGCTCCCTCCCTCTTCCCGCCAAAACTGATCATTTCCCCGCTGATGTAGCTTGGATTTCTACTGACACCTGATTTATGCTATCTGAAGTTTTCTAACTTAAAAATAAAATCACATTTCAAATCTTCCATTCCTATGGTATTATCCACTTTAATTTTGCTACGGCTACACTACCTTCTCCATTTCCAGACCTCCGGCACTGATGGTAGTCATTACTAATATTTGATCCTAATCACTACCAGTATAACTTACTGGGCTATTCTGGAGATAAAGCAGATCCCCACTGCTCCAACCTCCACCACGGTCAAATTGAAAGTTCAAATTTCCTGGGCAAGGGGCCTACGCTCCCGCCCAGTCACGACGCGCTGACTGGCTGATCTGAATAATTGGCGCCAAAAAGCATACCCACTAAGTACAAAGGACCAACTCTGACAAACCGATAAAACTTGGCTTTAAACCCTCAATCCACCTGAAACGTGTTAGGGATATTTATCACAGAGTGAACGCTCCATTTCAAAGTTTTCCTTACAAAGTCCGTCTTCAATCAATGGCCGAATATTCTACAGTGTAGTAATATTCAACCAACTCGATTTCAGTGTTAAGCGGACATACATGCCTGTTTTTAGTCGTTTCTAACGGTACTTGATGACACCTCATGCTTTATAAAATCTGTGGTTCTATTATCGTTTCAACCCCTAACGGAGTTCATTATTTATATATTCCAATGGAGAGTTCTCCCAATGACAAGAATCTTGAGTACCAGTTACTTCAGTTAATACAGCACAGGACTGGTTTGGTTGGGGGTAAGTAAAGAAAAAATAATAATAATAATAAATCGTGAAGTTAGGGACTTAAATGATAATTTTACCAAATCTGCTTTTACGTCCACTGACTACTTGGCTGACTGGTACTTTTACGAAACTGCCAGAACGCCTGCTCTGCGTTTGGGCTGAGCCGTCCCCGCAACACAAAAACATCAGATTAATATTCGCACCACCCTGTATATTCAGTTTTCTCAACTTTCACATTCGGTTGCCGATTTTCACTGTTCGACCCAGAATGTATTCTTGGTTACCAATGTCACTTTACAATTTGTGAAAACCTCAAATGGAGGAGGTCTTAACAAAGGGTTTATGTAACCGAGTTTCAAAATAACTGTCCTAAAGGTAAATCAGATCTGCAAAGAGTAATAAACGTAAAGTCACCGGGTTGAAGGGGTTAGGTTGACGCAAGATGTTATTAGCTACTTCTCAATTTTCAAAGTTTACTCATCACTCATCAAACACTTTTTTCCTTCACTCGAATACTTAATTGCCATAGTAATTTACATTCGAAGGCGATACTTTTCAATGAATATAGGTGTAGTCAAAACCACATTACAGCGCCGGCAGCTGTCACGTTCCTCTAGCATAAGTATGCTCCAACCGAGTTTTCGTCTATTTTATCACACAATTTAACACTCACCTTTCCTTAATTAATACTTATAATCCTTAACATTAAATTCACTCGAACTTACCCGGTTTTTCTGGACATCAAGCAGGAGCACATCCTCGCACCCCTTGCCTCCGCCACGGTTAACCCGAGACTTTCCCGCGCAAAGCCCGCACTCTCCCGCCCCGAGTCACGGCGCGCTGTGATTGGCCGATTCCAATTATTGGCGCCAAACAAATGCCCACAATACATATTAACGACGAACGGCGAGCTGTGATTGGCCGAGTCGAATGCTTGGCGCCAAAACGAATGCCCACTACATAAACGACGAACGGCGAGCTGTGTTTGGCCGATTCGAATGATTGGCGCCAAAACGAACAATAAATAAACAACGACTGACGAAGACACGCTAAAAAAACTAAAGGCCGTATACTTAAAATTGCAAGAGACACCTGAATCGATCTGAAACGTGTTACTGCTTTTCTTATTAGAGGGGACGCTCTATAATTGTTTTAACTATAACGTCCAATGTAAATCAATGGCCATACTATTCTACTGGGTGTCAAATATTAATCAACTCAGCTCTCGTGTTATGGGGATATACAAGTTACAAATACTGTATGTTCTATATTTCTAATGGTACTTAAAACTTTAATGGTCTGCTTTTTAACGTCCATTGACTACTTGGCTGACTGGTACTTAAACGAAGCTGCCAGAACGTCTGCTCTGCGTTTGGGCTGAGCCGTCCCCGCTACAAAAAAAACATCAGGTTAATATTTGCACCACCCTGTATATTCAGTTTTCTCAACTTTCATTTTGGGTTGCAGATTTTCACTATTCGACCCAGAATGCATTCTTGGTTACCAATGTCACTACAATTGGTGAAGACCTCAAGTGGAGGTATTAACAAAGGCTTTACGTAACGAGTTTCAAAATACCTGTCCGAAAAGTAAATCAGATCTGCAAAGAGTAATAAACGTAAAGTCACCGGGTTGAAGGGGTTAGGTTGACGCAAGATGTTATTAGCTACTTCTCAGTTTTCAAAGTTTACTCATCACCCATCAAACTTTTTTCCTTCACTCGAATACGTAATTGCAATTGTAATTTACATTCGAAGGCGATGCTTTTCAATGAATATAGGTGGTCAAAACCACATTACAGCGCCAGCAGCTGTCACGTTCCTCTAGCATAAGTATGCTCCAACCGAGTTTTCGTCTATTTTATCACACACTTTAACACTCACCTTTCCTTACTTAATACTTATAATCCTTAACATTAAATTCACTCGAACTTACCCGGTTTTTCTGGATATCAAGCAGGAGCACATCCTCGTACCCCTTGCCTCCGCCGTGGTTAACCTAAGACTTTCCCGCGCGAAGCCCGCACTCTCCCGCCCCGGGTCACGGCGCGCTGTGATTGGCCGATTCCAATTATTGGCGCCAAAACGAATGCCCGCAATACATAAACGACTAACGGCGAGCTATGATTGGCCGAATCGAATGCTTGGCGCCAAAACGAATGCCCACTAATAAACGACCAACGGCGAACTGTGATTGGCCGATTCGAATGATTGGCGCCAAAGCGAACTCAATAAACAACGACTGACAGACAAGCTAAAAAACTAAAGGCCGTATACTTAAAATTGCAATTGACACCTGAATCGATCTGAAACGTGTTACTACTTTTCTGATTAGAGTGGACGCTCTATAATTCAGTTTTCATTATAACGTCCAACGTAAATCAATGGCCAAACTATTGTCAAATATTATTCAACTCAGTTCTCGTGTTACGGGGATATACAAGTTACAAATACTGTATGTGGTATATTTCTAATGGTACTTAAAACTTTTAAGATGTCTGCTTTTTAACGTTCACTGACTACATGGCTGACTGGCACTTTCATGAAGCTGCCAAAATGTCCAGCAAATTCAGCCGTCCCTGCAACACAAGACTGGACCTCAGTATTCGCACTACCCTGTACATTCAACAAGTTTTCTCAACGTACACTTTGGATTACAAAATAATATTCACTTCGTCGCTGGATGTAGTTTATTTGTTACCGCTGTTAGTGTCTCTTGGTGCAAAACTCCGTTAGTGATTGTATAAGTGCTATATAAACCCGTCTATTTCAAAACATCCATCCTAAACAGGTACTAGCGTCATTTTCTAGATGCCCGTTATTTTTCCATGAAACCTAGTGTTTCGATGGTTATTCGACTCTGACCCTCGTAACCGCTAGAAATGCGTAGTTTACGAGTCATAGTGAACAGGCAGCATGGCTAGTGGAATGACCATTCCAATGGTTATAACGGTTAGGATCGCACGAATCACACCAAAAACTATCAAAACTCTAGGTTTCACGGGGAAAAATTATAGCAAACCAAACCTAGCCTTGCCTGTGCTACGATTATTTATTAGATAATTCAGAGTACCTTACTCAACGCCGATAAGGAAGGAGCTTTGCAGCCTCTGAAATTTGAGTGGATTTCTTGTTTTTCTGCCTGCCTTAAAAAAATGTGCTAGGCCAAGTACTGGTGAAAAAAGGAGGCCCTGTATCACTGCAACGCCCCTGATGCTTATCTTTCCTAAATATACAATTTTTGTTCCCACACTCAGGGTACTGCAGTTTAAGGTGGAATGTTGTGAGACTGAAGACACTGAAGGCTGGCCTCATTATCCTCAAAGCATTCCTTGAAAAATGCAACCGGTACCCGAGCCGCACCCTCACAGAGCGCTGCCATCTACCACTGAATTTGAATAAGGGATTGGGAAAGTCATAATCTAGTCCTCTGATTGGCCGTGATCAAGTGCAAGATTCGGTCAATTTTTACACGTTACCCTCATCCGATTTTCGACTTTTCGTTAACATTTTCTAGTAGAACTGATCATTCTAAGAATCTTTTCTTCTATGACATTTCTCTCGCAAATTGATAATAAACGAGTTACACGCGATTTACTTCCACCAATCACAATCACAGACGAGCGCGCGCTCTGTCCGCTCACCCGCTCACATTTCAAAGTTTGTCCCGGAAGACCAAACTTTACACGTACTCCTCATTTTTACACGTTTCCCTCATCCGATTTTTTCATCCAACCTTAGTGTTTCCTGTTGTTTTTGGTGTGATTCGATCGATTTTAACCTTCGTTTCTATCGCAAGTCGCTAGTTTTTGTTGAACGCCACTAGCGACTTCCGGTGGAAAGAACCGGTCCAAATCAACAAAAATCACACCAAAAACAACCGAAAACACTCAGGTTGGATGTATGTTATCACTTGAAATGTAATTTTTTGCGGTTCTTCCCCCTCCCCCAGGAATACTGGGGGACCTGTGGGAAACCGGGGTGTTGGGTGGGGGAAAAACGCAAAAGCGAGTGATTTCTTACTGGAACTGTTATCAAAATCAAATGAAAAACACTAAAATCCTTCGGAGGAAAATAATTTTAAGCTTCTTAGGGAATTCGTGTTTCCTAACTGGGGGGCTTCGCCCCCCAGACCCCCCAACCCTGGCCGTGCTTCCTAACTGGGGGGCTTCGCCCCCCAGACCCCCCATGACATTAACCAAACCTCATCTAACCTAACCTAACCGAGTGTAAATAAGAAATAATGCGGACAGCGCGCGCTCGTCTGTGATTGTGATTGGTGGAAGTAACTCTTTTATTATCAATTTGCGAGAGATGTCATAAAGAAAAGACTCTTAGAATGACCAGTTCTACTAGAAAATATTAACGAAAACTCGAAAATCGGATGAGGGTAACGTGTAAAGTTTGACCCAAGATTCTAACGTAAGATTGCATCTGCTCTGATTGGCTGTTTTGTGTCGCGCTCGGAGCCTGCTTTCCTCTCTCCAACCGCCAGAAATCCTGCTTCGTAATGGCGGGTCCTCAGTACATTTGATATTTCAAGTAACTAATTAAAAATTAATTTAAGACGGTTTTGCACTTAATACCGGTAATAGTTGTTAGTGTTGGTGAGACCTGTTTCCAGAAGTTATCAGAATTGAGCTTGATGTGGGGCATCAGCTACCTAATACCGGAACTAGAATAGAACGAGAAGACAAGAACGAATGTCGCCACTCGCCGGATTCGAGGGGTTAGGCTAATGCAAATTAATCTCCACCACTTTCATTTTTCGTGCCTACCCAATTAAATACTTTTTCCTTCATTCGAATGCTAAACCGTGATAATAAACACTCGAGGGCGATAATTCAAGGAAAATGGGTGGTCACGTGGCCACATTTGCAGTGCCATCAGACGTCACGTTCCTCCCGCCGTTTTCTTATCGCCTTCTCTTTTCGTTTCACAAACTCAACACTGCCACCTTTACTAATAATTAGAGTCCTTAAAAATAAAAAAAATAAAAACTAGAACTTACTCAGTTATTCTGAAGATAAAGCAGGAACATATCCGCGCACTCCCGACCACCACCGCAGTCAACTTGAATCTGAGTTCAAATTTACGAAGGCAGGGGGGCGCGCTCTCCCGCCCAGTCACGGCGCGCTGTGATTGGCTGATTCGAATTGGCGGCAAAACGAATACCCACAATGCACAGTGGATCAAGACAATGACAAAGACCGCTAAGATTAGGCTTAAAACATGATATTGCAAATGACACCTGGCCATCATCGATCTGAAACGTGTGCAGGATATTTTTCACATTTGAGTGGACGCTATATAATTATTTTCCTTATAACGTCCGTGGTCAACCGATGGCCGACTATTCTACAGGGTGGTCAAATATTAAACCAACTCAATTTCCGTGTTACGCGGACACACATTGTCTTTTTTCAATAACTCTAACGGTACTTATAACAATTCATGCTTTATAAAATCTGCTTTTTTACGTTCACTAGCCACATGGCTGACTGGTACTTTCTTAAGCTGCCAAAAAGCCAGCTCTGCATACTGACTGAGCCGTCCCAACGCAAACATTTTAGGTCAATATTCGCACCACCCTGTACATTCAATTTTCACAACTTTAATTCTGGGTTATACTGATTTTCACTATTCGTCCCAGAATGTTTTATTCACTGTATTTGCTGCCGCTAAGTTATTTCTTCCACTTGCTGCAGACCTCTAGTGAAGGTATTGATGAAGGCATACGCGTTTCAGAATAACTATCCTAAAGGTGAATCAGATCTTCAGATAACAAGAATAAACGTAAAAAATGCCACCGGATTGAAGAAGTTTGGCTGACAATAAATTATTTGCCACTTCCCAATTCTCAAAGTTCACTCATCACCAATTAAATACTTCTTTTCCTTCATTCGAATATTTAATCGCGACAGTAATTTGCATTCGAGGGTGCACATGAACAAGCCATTACAGCACTTTCACATGCGTCACTATACCTACTGATACCTCTTCCCCATTCATACAGTACTAGGGTTTCTCCTTAAGGGGGATGACCTGGGAATCTCTAGTCTTTAGGAAGAGCACTGCCTTCAGCTGCAATGAAGGCAGCAACGTAGCTCATACGACAAAGGAGAGGAAGAGTGATGACACCGTGGTTTATTTCTCTGAATCATATCCCGATAAAGATCAAGGAACTTTGCCCTGGAACTCACCTCAAATGAACAAAGAAAGATGAGTTATGATAAGCGTAAGAATTTGCATATTATAGATTTTTGTTTTCCTTCGTAAGTAAACTGCACACTTGACTGTTTATGTATCATTTATCAACATCTCGTGTAGAGTATCCAAAGCTTTGTTTCCCTAAAAGAAAATATGTTGTTTGTAAAGGAAAACTATGAGGACATGGATTGCCTTCAGAAACATGTTAGGCCCTTTTCCTCTGCTTACAATCATATGTGACAGTGGTAAATAACGTGGGAGTCAAGAACTGCTTCAGAAGAATTTAGTTCTTTTTTAATTCTGGACCAAGCAACACTTTTGCTTGTTATAAACATTTTGTATATACTATGCTGATCTTTAGCCTGTCCAAGAACAAAGGACTTAGAGTAAATATTGAATACTATCCACTAAAAACGACCATGGATCAAGATGTAAATAGTATGAAGAAAAATGATAAAATGTTAATGCTAAGAACAAGGAAGTCAACATACACCTCTCCTACATAGCTGGTGTCGGACGCCATTGGTAAGAGCCCATCAAATGGTTTCTCATGAACATTGGATCGTCAGATTATGATTAAACAGGCGTATGAACCTGTGAACTGTAATGGTAGCAGGTGTTCAGGTGAAGCGTGAATAACGGGAATATATTCATACTAATGAGGTCTGACGAACAATCTAGACATTCAAATTAGGCAAAAACGAGTATCTAGATTTAAAAGATAAATATAAAGGAAAAGAAAAAGAAATAAACAAAGCCCCCTCCAGTACTGACCCGGTCAAATCAGCACGGTCGTGTTCAATAAACGGGTTAGTAGCGTCAGAGTAACGCGGTATCTCTTCTAGTTGATGTATTGATCAGAATAAAACGGATCTTGGCAACGGATTATCTTTGACATTCATCCTACGATCAATTCATATAGGTGGGAGTTTGTATATGCCTCCTTACGAAATAGTTTGAGTGCATATGTATAAAAAGCAGCGAAATATGATCTACACCGTTAGAGAAGTATGCATGACTGTCCAATGTTTGTGTGTCGCTAAGGTGCGTGCGTGTGTGCGTGTGCGTATGAGGTGCGGTGTTAGTAACGGAGGCTTGGCTGTGTTACCTCCACTCCCACCAGTTCACCCAACACATTTACTCCCTCCAAAAAATCAGCAAGGAATCAGAAGGTACCGTATTAACCGTACTGAATCTGGTGATATAATTCTTACTTCTTTCATGCTATAATCAGACAATTTTTTCCAAGCTGAGACGAGAGGGGTTTGATATAGCCTTATTAAACCCCCGCCAGTACCACGGATTCTCCCCACGTTGAATGAAATCGTTCAGTAGAAGCCTGATTGAAATGAGAAAAAGATGTCATCATAGAAAAGAGGTTAAAGCTCATGGTCGCCTATTTTTTCGTACTGTATTGACTCTAAATCTGCCAAAAAATTAGTCTCTCCATTGTCAGTGCTGAATCGTACAAAAAGATTAACACCGTACAATAGTTACTAGTGCTATGCTGTTCACGAAGAGATGCTGTGGAAAGGAAGTACTGCCATAGCATAATTGCCCCCCCCCCCCTCCCGTCATGGAGCTACATAACAAAAATATCTAAAAGACGAAACCCTGGGCCAAACGGGTGTGAAAGAATATAGTCAGGGATGTCCTCCAATGTTAAACATTTTTTCCCATTTAGTTATTGTGAAGAAACTGGCAAATCAGGTTTATAGACAGCAGAAGATCTTGAATTTTTACAAAACTGTTATTTACTCGTACTATTTATATAACAGATAAGTAGAATAAAAAATGGCGGGTTTTAAAGAAGACTTAGTGCACCCTATGCCAGCAAATTCCTGACGATTCAGTTTACCTGAGCGTGATATACTCGTACGAGCCTGGGTGTCAATATCAGTACTATTAGCCCTCTCATGGCCGGGTCTTCTCTCCTGTTTTATTCCAGCTAACGCCAGACAATTTCATTCAAATGAGAGTCACAGAAGCTTGAAACTGTTCCCACTGTCAGTGTCACCATTAACACTCCTTTGATCAAGACAACTTTAGTATTTCCATTGCTTCTAACGGCAGACGATTTTATTGAGAGTAGTCAAAGGATTCTCAAGCTAAGTATGAGACTTTGTTCTTTCATTTACACTCATGCAACGACCATTCGGACAGTATAACGAAACTACCGTGTGTAACAAAATCAATCTATTTTTGGTGATAATTTACTGGTATGGCTCACGGATATACGATAAACTAATAAATAAATAAATAAAGCATCGCGCAAAGGGGGTCCGATGATATTCTAAATAATCAATACAGCTGGTGATGTGTGAGGTCCCGTTCCCACCAAATGTTTGCTTGCACAGACGGGTGTGAGTGGGAGTTTTGCATCACTATGACACATACAAGTGCCACCACTGAACGCGGACGGGTGCGGGTGAGACCCTCTGTGGGTTACGGTAATGCAGAACTTCCGCCCATTGGTGTGAGCGTGGACTAAGGAAGATGAATTTAATTTCATGTTAGTGTGCACATAACAACAATACTTATTGTGGATAAGACAGATGATGTCACTATACCCATTTCAGTGTACCTTTGCCTAACATGCAATATCTCCATCTTGAATGCTGAGTTTTAACAACAAATTAACGCTAGATTAAGTGTTATGGAAAGGAATATGCAGTGACTCATAACCTCGTCGTTTTCTGCAACTAAGTGAAATAAGCGGCAGAAGGACGAAAATCTTGGTCAAGTTGGTGTGAAAAAACTATAGCAATCAATGCGGTGTATGATTAAGAAAGTATAGTAAGAAATACAGGGCATTTTGCCACATCCATCGTTTGCAGTGTCAGATATTAGGGGCTGAGTTTAGACCAATAAGTGATTGATAGGAGTCGCACAAAACAGGGTGGGCAAAATGGCAATACAGGGTGGTCCGTAAATAGCAGTCGACCAGAAGGTATCCTATGTGTTGTAAGGACGGCTCAGTCTGTTGGCGTGCCTTTGGCAATGGGGGTAAGAAATGAACAACTTTTGCAGGGTAGATATAGAGTGAGATAGATAGATAAAACAACACTTACCTATCTGCATACAAGCGGACATAACCACCACAAGCACTGACACATCTGCGCTGTCTGAACCGCCCCTGCAACACACTAAAAATCCCCGGTGGAGTGGAAGGGGAGTGTTAACCATGGACCACCCTGTATATCCAGTCGGGAGAAGATGCGCAGATAATGAAGAAGGAAGTGAGGCATAAGAAATATTTCAGTGACATTATATGATCAAGGTTAACTCTGATGTTCGGGACAACTCTAGTATGCTATTCCGGCTCATGCAAGAAGGTTTTATTAAGCTGTGTAGACCATACGAGACTGAGTTATTACGGTCACTGTTAACTCTCTCTTGGTCGGAACAACCCTGATATTCTCTTCCAGCTAATGACAGACGCTTTTATACGGCTGAAAGTGGGTCATAGGAGCCTTGAGTGTAAATTGTCTGAAAAATAATGGAACCGACGATGAAAGGAAAAAATAGTAAAAATATTGAATTGCTAAAATATTCATTGACTGGAAAGGATATCACAGTCATCCCTTTCGTGCGAAGACATTGTTTTCTTAGTATCTCCAGACGATTTTTTTTTTTCTTTTAAAGATTGTGAGAAAAGTTTTGAACTGGAGAGGTTTTATGCAGCCTTTATTAACTTTTTTACTACCTGGGTGCTCTCCAAAGCTGAATAAAATCGTCTGGAAGCAGTAGGAATAAACTAATACGTCATCGTGATGCAGGAGTTAAGGACAAGGATCATAATTCAGAAAATGTAAAAATCAAAAATTCCTGGCGTACAATTGAATTATGGGTGTATAACTAAACATGAGTGCATTCTCTCTCTCTCTCTCTCTCTCTCTCTCTCTCTCTCTCTCTCTCTCTATATATATATATATATATATATATATATATATATATATATATATATATATATATAAGATAACTGGGTAGGTAGATATGGGTTTATAGATTTAATTATGGTTGGATACCGATTACATTGCTGTATAGACAGACAGATCGATAGGCAGATATAGATAATTTAAGAAGAAACTAATACCTATACATTATCTAATGTATGACACATGAGTCACAATACACACATATACCAAAAAAAAATCCACAACCAAAAACGATTCAGAACCCCTTCATAGTCAAATTGTCTCAGTGCACCAGGAGCACAGTAATATGCCTGATTGGTGGAATAGTTATTTTTCATCTTTACTGCACAGGATACCTACAACGCCAGCTGCAAACATGAGGGCAGATGTGGCAGTGCTTGTGGTGGTTATGGCCGCTTGTACGCAGATCGGTAAGTGTTGTTTTATCTATCACTCTACATGTGTACCCGTTTGTTTGTGCATCTATCTGTCTATCTATCTATCTGTCCATCTGTCTTAATCTGTCTAACTCTCCATCTATCTGTCAATCTGTCTACCCACCTACCTATTTATCTATGTTTATCTGTCCTCAAATGCCCAACTATGCATCATCACATGAAAAAGTTCACTTGCACTGATATTATATATGGTTTGGGACATATCACTGAAAACATAAGTGTCTGTCTCTTTAAAACTGGCCATATGTGGACAGTTTTTTTTGCATAATACCAAACTTATTTTTGCCCTGATGTTACTTCTTAGCTGGTTGGATGTCGGCCGCTAAGAAGTGGCGTCATCGCATCATGTCTTATAAACCCCTCTTTTTATTTTTTCGATGTCTATGATCAAATGCTTATATTGTATTTATAATGAACTGGACTTAGAGGAAAATGGGTTCTCGATTTCATGTCATTGTTTGGAGTTTTTAAAAAATTGCACGAACAACCAAGGGCAAGAGTTCGCCGACACTTCGCTACCGGCTGTGACAATGGAAGGCGTTACACGAGTTGTTTTTAGGTGCGTCCGATTTCGTATCATATTGTACATGAATCACATGCGTAACATATTATACTCAAAATCTGACGCACTTTTGAATGGTAGGTTGCCAGGGCACGATAATAACAACCTCAGAGTCAATCGCCGCGACTATAACAGAATGAAGCACACGGCAAAGGGGTATGAGATGGAAGGACACTATCGTTTGGGGGAAAATCAGGAACATGCAAGGCGGAACTCAGTGTTGGCAGAGGATTGTCGACGAACTTTTGCTCATGGCTGTATCATATTTTAATTATGCTGCTCTCTCGTGGGTTGGAAGACTTCTCAACACCTCTTCCAAGGCGATTTCTTTTGGTTTTGAATACTGTGCATTATCTGTATGACTGGGATCATTCTGCTGTTACATTCCTGCTATTGTCAGACGATTGAAAGTTATAGGAGCCTAAGAGGGTTAATACCGAAGTAGTCTGCATACACTGCACACTGTATATTAGCCATCCGTATTCTGAGATAAACTGATAAGGAAGAAGTAGCGAGGTAGTCTACTATACCCAGGAGAATACCATCTGCTTTATATACAATTCTCAGTGAAGTTGTCTTGATGTGAAATGACTCAAAATCATTCACCTCCCCACCAGTAGCCACCCCACCACTAACCTTCCATCACTAACCTCTCATAATTAACTCCTCACCCTTACCCTCCCAGCTACTAACCTCTCCACCACTAACCTCTAACCACTACCTGCAGGCGGGGCTGTGAAGTGCTGGGTGTGTGACTCTCAGGGTAACGCCTGCAAGGGGAACTTCACCATGGTCGAGAACGACTGCGGAGGGTCGTGCCTTAAGAGACTGGATACCACGAGTGAGTGATTCAGCTTTCTCTCACTCTCTCTCTCTCTCTCTCTTTCTGCCTACTTACCTAACTACCTATTTATCTATGTATCTATCTACTGTAGCTTGCTAGCTCGCTATCCAGACTACGTATTGCCTGAAGCCTTATTCTGTGAAGAGTAGCCTCAGTAAGGGGATCTACTGTACAGTTGCTTCCGTTCCTACACAGTAACAATCCCTCTTTCCAGGACACAGTTACGCATCCTTGCATTCTCTCACACCTTATTTCTGCTCCTGTAATTGCTTCCTATTATGACCAAAGGAAGTAAGGTTGTCAAGTGGTGGTCTACTCTCCAATCCCCTTCACAGTGATGACGTACACAGCTTAGTTCACATCCCTCTGTTCCGTCTTCAACAGGGGAGTTCTACTACAAGAAGTGCCACACTTTCTTCGAGACAAACGACTGCAGGAAGAACGACGACGAGGAAGACGAGTGTTACTGCAACCACCACTTGTGCAACGATAACGACTGCGAGCTATTTTGCCCTTCATCCTCCCTCAGCCCAGCACCTATTTACGCCTTCTCCCCCGTGCTTCTGGCTTCAGCCCAAGGACTGCTCTCCCTCTTCGTGTGAAAGTTGGTCCCTGGTTGATCTTGACGAGCCACCTTCTTGTTTCCGTAGGAGATTATGTAACATCTCTTCCTAAGGGATTTGTTTTCCTTACTACCTCACTGTATTCTCTTGTATGTTCTCCTTTTTTATGTGAATTAGTCCTTGGCAAATAAAAAAGAACAGTATGGTTTTTATAGGAGACTTCGTTGACCTTTTTCCTTAGCTAGCCCGTTTGCTCACAACACCTTAACCCTTGCAGCCTAGAGTAGGAATATGAGCCACTTGGGAGCATTTTCAAACATTGATGAGGGATGGAAGCTTCAAATATAAACTTGTAAGTTCTGTGTCTATGTGATGGTAGAGAACACGTTATTCTATGTACGTACTGGACCTTCCCTCCAGAATCCCGGATTTTAGTAAGTACTGTGTTAGTGATCTCTTGTATGTTGTCTGTATCTGTTCAGCATCGACACCGTTTGCATTAGTAGCATGCACGATGATGATGAGGTGATTATGCAAAATGAGCCCTTGAGGAAGTGATGCGAAGTGCAACAAACCAACGGGTACCCGAAAAGCGAGGCTGCAGCGGATAAACTTACAGATAGAAAGGTTAGACAGTTATATAGAAAAGGAACCATTATAATAGAGATGAACGGGACACCATTGTCGTTGGCCAGTTAGCGTTAGGGTGCGACTGCTGGTACGGGAAGCTGTCGCCGCCTGACTCAGGTCCATCCACACTACGGGTCGGTAGTTAAAATGATTACATGGGGTAACACCTCGGGGATGTTAACGAAGTATCCTGGATGATTCAGTGACATTGTAACCCGCGACAATGAGAAAATAACTACCAACGCAAGCAAGAATATAACCCCTAGATTATGTTGGTACCTTTTATTATATATTAATCAGGCTTCAACAATACTACCGAACTGAAGGGATAAAAGAGAAAAATCCAGAACATTCCATTTCAGCTCTAGTTCCCAATCGATACGAAATTGCGAACAGTTGGGGACATTAGTATCGTTACACTTTTTAATCGAATTATTATGAAACTTTTACTTAATATTCTTAAAGGATTACTGGGTTATGAAACTTATTACTCATCTCGAAAGTCACTGCTCACTGCCCCGTTAATTATCGTAATGAAGTGTATCGATGTTTGTCAGCAAGGATAATATTGGTGTTCTGCTGTGGGTGTTGGAATGAGGCTGAGTACAAATGTATCCGTCTATGTTTATAAAGTTCATGAAATTTCTTAACAACGCCATATTTAAACTTTTACATTACATAAACGGAATAACTTTGCTAATCAGTACATGCTAAATTGTGTCTAGCCCGTTTTGTCTTTGTAGTATTTAAAAAGTGCATTTTTCCCGAAAATTTTGGAGGAATTATAATAATGCGTAGTTGCTAATTAGTCCGTCAATCACTTTTCTCGTAGGTCCATCCCCCTTTAACAACATTTTTGCAAGATAAATTTTTTTGTTTGGATTCCTCATACACTTCTTTTTATGACTGGGATGCTTAAAGGGTATTTTTGGGAGATAATATGATGTGAAGCTGTTAACTTATGTAGCGTTCCCTTACTTAATCTGCAAGATAGTACTTCTTAGTCAAAATAAAAACTGGAATGGATGGTTAGATTTATGTCCTGTGTGTATGGTGATTAAACACTTTGAAGCATTGTTTGTGACATATGTATGTTTGAATAGCAGGTTACTTAAGCCCGTAACTGTACATAATATGCTGTTCGTGTAGTAATCATAAAAAATTAGCTGAAACTGCTACGAAATTGTTAGGTCAGTGTCCAGTGTTAGCCTGGACTGACGACCCCAAGATAACGGTAAACTGGGGGATGGTAGATGCCTAGTGAGTAATAAGAGAAAGCTCACGTAGTAAATTTGAGTCTTCTTTTTCACTGTCTGAATCAGCTGGTGATGTTTAAATACTAGGTTGCCGTTTAACTGGGATTTCATATAATTAAAAACAACTTGTCTGAAGCCACTGCACCTTCAAAACATCTACATTTTTCGTTTAAAAATTCTTATAGTAAAAGAAATCAAGATTGTGATGATGATTGCATGACAGTATAATCGTTAAAATCGAATACATATGAATTTTATGTAATCATGACCGTAATCACAGCTAAGAAATTATCCATACAATTACCACATGCTTGTTCCTGTTTTACATAATATTGTGTTATACCAACCACAAGTGTACAAAATAAAATGAATTAGACAAGGATAACACGGTCTGGTCCTACAATCTTCTTCCTCTTCTCATTTTTTTCAGTACTCGGATGACTTTTATATTTTATTTTTGCAATTTTCGGTTTTACTAATTAGGAGTGACTTTTTGAATATCTGAGGTAACACAGAACAATCATTAATCTCTTTACTGCTAGGGGGTTCTGTGTAAAGAAAAATTAATCTAAGAGCACACACACACACACACAAAATCAGAGTGACAGAATTAATCCTGGTTTATAGCATGATGCAGCTTGAGGTGTTGGAGAGGGATGCCTTCATGTGGTGGCAATATAATTAACACGGCGGCTCAACTGCCTGGCTATAAAAACTTCCCCCACCTACTTTCCAAATCTCTCTGTCTACGAGTATGTCCTTCATTCAACAGTCTACTTTCAGTTCTGCCATATCAGAGAATCAATCAATCAATCAATCAATCAACCTATTTATCTATATCTGTCTGTCTACTCTATGTATTTATTTATCAATCTGTCTATCTGACTAAATGGTTGCAGGCTGTATCATTAGGAGAGAGAGAGAGAGAGAGAGAGAGAGAGAGAGAGAGAGAGAGAGAGAGAGAGCTTTGTTGTCGTTGCTTGGAGACTTGTGAGGAAAAGAGGGGGGAGAAAAGGTGGGAGAGAGGGAAGAGGGAGGAGGGGTGTGCGAGGAGAGGGAGAGAGGAGGATAGTGGAGAGAGGGAAAGGAACGAAAGAAGGAAGGCGATATGGGAAAGAAAGAAAGAGAGAGAGAAAGTGAAGAGAGAGGAGGATGGGCGAGAGAGAGAGAGAGAAGGAGGATAAAGGAGGATTGGATATGGAAGAAAGAGAATGGAGGAGAGAAAAGAGGGAGAATGAAGGGGAGAGAGAGAGAGAGGAAAGAAAGCAATACATACTAGCAGAACTGGGTTCATTAACCCTTTCAGTCTGATGCTGTGGTCCTCTGTTTTATTACTGCTGCTGACAGACAATTACCTTCAGTTCAGGAGTGTCACGTTACCGAAGTTGTAATACCTCATCGGAGCGAATGTTTAAACTCACTTCCGTCAACACCCAATGTAATGTCAGACTATCTATTTATTTATCTATCTGTCTGTCTACTGTATCATTCTATCGTTCTATTACCCCCCCTTTTCCTACCAGCAGCGTAGGGGCCCGGGTCTAGTCTATTTAGCGTGATAGTATTTGGTAAGTGATCGGTTGTCCTTTTCCCCCAGAATGGTTTAATGTGAAGTATAAACGCCAGCCATGTTTCAGATTTAAAGTTCTCATGGACCACATTTGAATGGAGATCCTTAACCCACTTGATCACCAGGCATCCATTAGGTTATGTGATTACTATACATATATCTTTTATTTATTCTTGACACCCCTAGATGATTTTAATGAATTTAGGGGAGACATCGAAATGGAGGGGTTAAAAATAGCCTTCATTAACCGGCTCTGTACTGGAGATCTTTCCTAAATAGCACATCTGGAATTAGGAGTAATAATAATAATAATAATAATAATAATAATAATATACGACTACACTGGCAATTTTATTCCAACTATAACCAGGCAGAGTATATTACATCCTTGAGAAAGTTTGTCGGTAAATAAAGAATGAAACCTGAAGCAAGTGATGATGCAACCACTGAGCACATGACACTCCTTCACATGGCTATAGTTCTTTCACCATAACTCGGTAAAGATTTTCGGCTTTATGTAGCTCCTTTCACGTAGCTCAGTGGCAGAAGATGGCAATGCTACGGCACCACGTCCTTTCCATAGCACTTCTTCGTCACTATCATCATATTCTAGTGTTAATCCATTGTTACAGCTCAGCCTTCAAGTTGGAGAGATGGCAATATTTTATGTCACTTTAACGTGATATGATTTAAAAATACCATAAGAACTTTTGTCCGTAAATTATGATAATATTAGACAATATCCATAAGAGAGTTTGTCCGTAAATAATGAATGAAACCTAAAGCCAGTGATGACGTAAACGCTAAGCACATATCACGCCCACACACACCTAAGCACACAAAGTTTCCTGAGAGCCTAAAAGTTTTGAAGGAAGGAATAATGAAGAACTAGTACAAGCCATAATATGGCTATATGGCACTATGGTTGACGTTGAAGTGGTCTTGGTGTGAAAGTGGTGTAAGGGAGAAAAGGTCACCGCCGATGGGAAGTCCCTGAACTGTTCATGTCATTAAACCAAATGTATAACGTGATAGGAGTAGAGAGAAAATGAAAGCTGGAAAAAACACGGAAGATAAGTAGGACAGAAGAGAAATGTCATGAAGAGGAGTACGACAGAAGAAAAGAAGAGGACAGTAAGGAGAGAAAGGAGACAAAAAGCCCCTTTTTAGTCACCTCTTATGACATGCAGGGATACCGGGGAAGTACGCTTCCCCCCGCCCCTCCCCAGGGGAGCTAAAAGCTTTGAGAGCACCACCATAGCAGCATTGTTTTTTATTAGGCTGCAGTGTTGTTCATAATTATATACACCAGAAGAAAGAATATAAGGGATAAAAATATAGATAGGTTGATGCGTAGATAAGGAGATATGTACAGTAGAAATACAGAAAGATATATCGAAAGTTACATAACCAGACAGAAAGACAGACAGACGACAGACACAGAGATTAGGATATATATATATATATATATATATATATATATATATATATATATATATATATATATAAATTGAAAATGGCTGATAATATCGCAGACTCGTACAAGTAAAAAAAGGAGTAATAATATTTGGTACTTTACTGTAAGAAAAGTAGTTATTCAAGATATGATACAACAAACAACAGTATGATAATAACGGATGTTTGATATACTGTATGTGTGTGTGTGTGTGTGTGTGTGTGTGTGTGTGTGTGTGTGTGTGTGTGTGTGTGTGTGTGTGTGTGTGTGTGTATATGTTTATGTATGTATGTACAGTATGTATGTGTATATGTATGTGTGTGTGTATGTGTGTGCTGAGGTGTGTACGTATGTTTGTGAACAGTGAAGGGATACCAGGTATACGTATGTGTACTAGCGTGCGTGTATGTGTGTGTGGGTGAGTGGGGAGAACGTGAGGGGGGAAGCTAGTTACCAAGAGACAGACCCACAACAACTCAAACCTTAATCCACGTACCACAACGACTACAACTACCACTACATCTACCAGAACTACAGTACCACCTTATGTACTATAACTACCACATTTGCCACTGCTACCACCACATTGCCACAACCACCTTTATTGTTACATTTATACAAGCCACCACTCCTATCACCATCACTACTGTTTTAGCCCTAGTACCATCATCACCACATTCACATTATTACTACCGCATCAACCACGACCGCTACCACTGTCACCTTAACCACTGACTACAATTACCACAACTACAGCCTATCTACCTACCTATCTATCTATCTATCTATTGTCAATGCCTTTATCCAGTAATGAGTGGCCACAATCAATTCGCCAACCACCGTAACATTCATGACACAATCACCACGTCAATCACCATCACTAATTGATTTTCTGGGGTACCATCACAACCACCACATGAATCTCTGGTCCCACCACAATCAGCGCTGCTATCACAGCCACCACTACAACCACCACTACCACAACCACAAGCAATCCACCACTAGTATCACTGCCACCATGTGTGTGTGTGTGTGTGTGTGTGTGTGTGTGTGTGTGTGTGTGTGCTGTAATTTTTTTCATGGGACTTTTCTACATTATACAGGAAGCCTTCTGTTTTTCCTACCAAGGTTAGCTCGAGAGTCTGGTGGGTGGAATGAACTTACTGCTTTACTATAATATTCTCACTTAAAGCAGTACTTGTATCATAATCATCGTCAGCATTTCCGATCTTATAGCAAAAAGTTTCGCAAAGATCAAGAGATACGTTGTGTTTGCTTTCCCTTACATTCCCTTAATTGTTTACCTCCTTCACGTCTCGCTTTCCCTTCCTGGTAAATATTCCTGACCTGAGAGAAGCTTGGTATGTGTCTCTGCCAATAGCTGATTCTTTTGATGTGATGCGTGAGGAATGAAAGCGACGAACATGTCTTAATTGTGAAATAGACGCAGGGGAATAGTGGGCCATCTTTGGTCCTTGACTGTACTTGTATATGAGTGACAAGGCCGTTGGCGAGGCGTAGGTGTGGTACCGGTATTGATTCATCCATATACCCACACTTAGGCTCCGTCATTACCCTAATAAACTGCTGTGTCTACTTCACACTTAGGTCATGTCCCTCACTTTCCTCCCTGACAAAAAAATGATAAAATAAAATAAAACTAAACCTCTCTCAACCTTTGAACTGTAGCCACTAGAGGACACATGAAAATAAATATAAAAAAAGTAAGATATTAGGCGAGTTTTTGTCTTCACCTGTACCTCACCCCCCACATACTCCACATTCTTGGATAATTCCCCCTTCGAGTGATATATGTACAGAAATACATAAACATACCAGGCAAAGGTTATGCACACAGGTTAGTACGATTAATACAGTTCAAATATGTACACGTTAGCTTTAACACACACGCGTAAGAAGTGGTAACCTACTTAAAGTCAGGTTCAAAAGTTTGCTTATTATTCCAGTCGTTTACTTCACACTTAGGACATGTGCACTACTTCCTATCTGACGCATGGTATCACAGAACATCACCTATGGGCAGAGAAACATACCATGTCTCTCTTAACTTAATATTATTAACCAGAAGAGGAAATTGAAAAACAAGAGGTGAAATGAAGGGCAGGGAAACATTCCACACCTCACTCGGTTTTAAATCGTTAGTCTGTAGAAGGCTGTGATAGTAGTAGTACCGATAGTGGAAGATGTAACCCCAAGCTCTTCTGAAGCGTTAACCCGGTAGACTGCGAACTAAAACCGGCCTCTTGTTCATTATCCTCTATTTGGGGGGATAGGGAGAGAAATTGTTGACGTTTGAGAATAATCAGGGGAGCCGCCAGGGTACATCGGTGCCACCAAGTGAAGGCGTCTCTCTCTAGCATCACCAGACGACAGCGAGAAGCAGAAGTTGTGAAATATTTGGCGACCTTATTTCCCTAAGTGTACATACGTACATGTCCGGTACTAGACACGAACTTCATATCCCTAACAGCCACTCCCCCAAATTAAACAGATGGATGGCAGGAGAAAGCGGGAGGAGGATTTTAACGCTGTCAGGTTGCTATGACTCATTTGAGCTGAATAAAATCGTCTAAAGGTACAGTAAATAAAATATTAGAGTTGCCCCGATCATGAGAAAGTAATTTTTTTATGCAAGAAGAAAAAGAACCGAAAGTTAAAAGGCCGCCAAAAAAAAAAAAAAAAAAAAAGTCTGCCCAAGGAAAACTGAACGAAAGTTTGCCAGTTTCAAAATCTGTTTCCTTAGGGATGCCTGAATGATTTTAAATGGAAAATCCTTCAGTGCAGTGACGCTTATTTATTTTTTTATTCTTACTATCTCCAGACGATTTTGCTCAGCTTAGGGAAGAGTTTTCGAGCTGTGAAAGTTATCTAGCTTCATTATCAGCTGAATAAAATCCCCTGGAGATAGCAGAGATAAACTAATACAGTGTCACTGAAATAAACCTGCTGCTCTACTGTACGAGTATGCCACACCTCTCCTTAACCCCCCCCCCCGGTCGTGTTGAAGTGGGACGCCTTCACTAGGTGGCACAGTATAGCTAAGGTGGTCCACAACCAGGCTATACAAATATCCCTCAGTTCCCTCCTCACTACCCGGAAAAAGGAGATGGGCGGCTGGAGACGGACAACTTTAGCCAGCAGTCCACCGGGTTCACGTGCAGTGCTAGATAAGCCCTTGATTTCTATTGCCGTAGCCTCATTTGAAACTTGGGAAATGGCGATGACCCCTACGATACGGTGACATGATGCTGGTGAGGGACCCCTTCATGTGGCGGCACCAATATGACCGAGCGATGCAGCTGCCTGGTTTTTCACTCCACCCCTTTCCTGTCCACTGAATGGAGGATAATGGACTGCAAGAAACAGGCAACCTTGGCTTGCCGTTCACCGGGTTCACATTCAGATGAGCCTGGGTTTATAACAACAACAGCAGCAGCAGCAACAACACTACTACTACTACTACTACTGCTACTACTACTACTACTACTACTACTACCACCACCACCACCACCACCTCCACATAAGGTGACATACTTCTGATTGAATTCCTGCCATTACCAGAAGACTTTATTCATCTGAGAAGCGAATTATCGATCTGGAGAGGTTAGATCTAGCCTTCATAAATCCAGTCACAGGCTCTTCTATTTAAATAAAATCGTCCGGTAGTAAATCGATAATCAACTAACAATAATTTTAACTTTATTTGTTTATATATTTATTTTATCTCCAGACGATATTATTCAGCTGAGGAGAAACTTTTCGAACGGGAGAAGGAAGATAAGGCCTTCATTTTCGTGCAATATTGTTTTTCCATTATTATTCACTCTTGCTTGGTTCGAGAGAGAGAGAGAGAGAGAGAGAGAGAGAGAGAGAGAGAGAGGGACAAAGAGAGGATGCGTGGGTCTGTATGCGTGTATGTTTCTTGCGTGTCCAATATCAACTCTTTATCCACGAACGTTTACGAGCTTCTGAACTGCTCCTTCCCTTATATCAGTGGAGTACCGCTATAGCAAGAACAACGATCATCTACAGTACAGTGCCTGCCTATCTATCCTCTTATATCTGCTTCTATCTACTTCTTATCTGAGTGGCCACAACGGGATGTCCACCAGGCCTTTACGTCCCTACTCAACACCAACCTCATCCATCATGTGTTTATGTCCCTCCTCAGTAACGTTGTGATCCACCACTCAGTCATCATCCATTATATAGCCCAGGAAAAGTGTGCCATAGGACTGGAGGTTTTCCTTGGGCCAGTATTGAGTGATAAACATGGATCCCTTACACAGACAGATACTTAGACAGACAGAGAGACAGACACCCATAGGCAGACAGACACATATACCTCTTGATCCCTTACACAGACAAATACTTAGACAAACAGACTGGCAAACCTTTATACCTCCTGATCCCTTACACAGACAAATACTTCAACAGACATACAGACAGATAGCCCCTTAGACAGACAGATAATTATACCTCTCGACCCTTTACGCAGGCATATACTTAGCCAGGCAGACAGATACTTATACCTCTTCATCTTTTAAAACTCTAGCATTTCCACACACGCACCCCAGTGTTATGGAAGGCGGCCGGGGATAAACACTGAACGAATGACTTAAGGGTAGAATGGTAAGTGGGTACGGATAAATGGTCTTACTCCTACAAGAGTAACTACTCGTAAACCACTAGAAAAAAGGTAATAAAATTCTCGTTGCACAGGTCACGTTCTTCACAATCTTGTTTGGTAAGACGGGGAATGAGTGCGTTAACCCCCTCAGACAGATGACATATTTCTATATTCTTGCTTTCTACAGACGATTTTATTCAACTTAGTACGTACATCTAGAAGTGAAGGAGTTAGCCAAGGCCACACCTAACCCCTCCAGCTCGAAAAGTCCATCCAAGGCTGAATATAATTGCTTGGAAGTAACAACAATCTTATCGGAGTGAGGTCACGTTAATTTCCTCACTCCTGTGACCTAGATTTTTAGTTTAATCTTGCCCTATTCAGACGAGTTTGCTTGAGTGAATAGAGGGTTTTGGAACTGATGGGGTTAAATAAGAGTATAGCTTATAGTAGTCCCTTCAGTATCACGTGGCTCTCCTTTTGCTGAATAAAATCGTCTAGAGGTAGTAGTGGTAACAGTAGTGGTTGTATTGGTGGTGGTGGTAGTTATTGCTGGTGTTGGTTGTGCTGTTGTAATCATTATTATTATTATTATTATTATTATTATTATCATTATTATTATTATTATTATTATTATTATTATTATTATTATCATTATTATTATAGTTGTTGTTGTTGTTGTTGTGGTGGTGGTGGTGGTGGTGGTAGTCCCAGGTTCATGTGGACGCAAACCCGATGGACTGCAGGCTGAAGATCCTCTTTTTCCTCAGCGAACAAGCAAGAATTAGAGTAAGACAAAAACATATAACTCTATCAAAGGAAGCGTATGAAGGGTTATGCAATATGGTCAGCACACACACACACACACACACACACACACACACACACACACACACACACACACACACACACACATACAAGCACATGCACAAACACACTCCCACAACGAACACATACACACCCTGAATCACACACACACACACACACACACACACACACACACACACACACACACACACACACACACACACACACACACAAAACCAGCGAGTCAGCTATAAACCATGTATCACTCACTTGAAATTTGGTCTTTGTGATTCATGGTCGCTATCGTGTATATCAATAACATTTAACAAAACCCTGGGTACAGCAACGTTTCTAAGGATTTTAAGTTTTACGATGGGATATTAAATTTATTCTTTTGTATCCCCAGACGATTTTATTAAGCTTTGGAGAGACTTTCTGAGGTGGAGACAGCTTTTACTAACCCCTTCAGTATAAGACGTTTTCCCCAAGCTGGATTAATTTGTCTGCAGGTAACAAGAAAAATAGCAAACAATAACCTCATGACATTTTAAAGGAATGATCTCAATGACAGGGATTAAAAGCAAGCAACGACGAAATTAGTGAACACTGAGTATTAATATTGGTGTACTATGAACAGATGCATAAAGGATATGAACACAAACGTAAAGGTGGAATGAGACCAGACAGGCATTGGAATAATTCTAGATGTACTAGCTGAACACTGTGTAGGCATATTATTGAACCAGTGGAATGTGTAATATAAATGGTATAATATGGCAATGTGACTTGGAACAGGAGAAGTATGGTGGAAGGGGAACAGACAAACATGCATATAATTCTGTAGATAACACATGAACACTGTCGGGATAATCATTGGTAAGGTGGAATGCATAAATAACTTCAGAGGACATGAAAAAGCAATATGACCTGAAAGAGAAAGGAGAGCCATCAGGTAGGTATTTATGTAATTCCCTGTGTGTATCCATGACGATGACTGTTGTTGGTGGCAGGTAGAGGAGAATGTATTGCCCCGCTGTCACAACCACCACACCCCTCAGTACCTCACACTCCCACGCCCTCCCCGAAGCCATCAACACACCCCGCTCTACCTTGGCTACCAGACTCTCACAGGTAAGCTTAATTACGATCATGTATTTGGTACTACAGGACGATTTTTTCCAGCTTAGGGGAGATTTTCGAATTCCCTTCCACCCCCAACCCCCTGCTTTGGCCACCAGGATTCTCTCAGGTAAATTAAACCTCTTCAATCCGGTGACGTCCTTTATATTTTATTCTTGCTGTTTAGAGGCGTACTGAAAGGGTTAATGATGGCCATATCCAAGTCCTACAGTTCAAAAAATCTCTCTTAAATAAAATAAAGTAATCTGAAAATCTCAAGAAGAATAAAAAAAAGAGGCATCGGACTGAAAAGGTTAAACTATTAATTAATATGTGGCATACAGGTCCCAAATTTCTGGCAGTCAATTATGGAACGCCTGGTATTATTCCGTATGATCAGCCTGCATCCCACGTTCCAGAGTGCTGTTAGCAAAGACGTGGAGGCCAAAGACGCTCTATATTGCTGACGTGCTTCAGAAATTATATCCCCAAGTTGGCTTAAACGCATAACCATTGGATTCGTATTTCTAGGTCCCGTATTCCAGGCGACATAGGAGGCTTCGTAGCACTTCTTCCATAGCGATTAGCACTCCTATAGCACTTCTTATTAGCACTTCTTCCATAGCGATTTATTTAACATCTTCCACCTTGCCATCCCATTTTTATGATATAAGAGGATTTAATATCGACATAAATTGTATCTTTGACCTGTATGAGGGTAATGAGTTGTAATGTACAGAAAAATTGCTCAGAAACAGATGTTTACGAAATTTCCAAAGCCACTGAAATTACGATCTATAATGGCTTTGACCATTTCCTAACGCCTCTTTCTCAGCGATTTATTTTTCACATCATGCCGTAATAATCCTCTTGTATGTTACTGAAGCAAACTAGGCAGATATTAAGCAGCCAATACACATCATATCAGGGAAAGAAAAATGTAAGATGGAAAATAAATCGCTGAGGAAGAGGTACAACAATCTCCTGTGTCAACGAGAATGCTGCCACAACTACGTATTTTTTGGTCAATTTTTTGCTAATACTTGACTATCTCAAATATTTTATGGGAGGCTTTTCTAAGGCGCTTCCCATACTGAACTCGTAAATAAATGAATGAGTAAATAAATAAATAACGTTTGGACATGGTAATAATAAAGCAATGAAGTACGTCATGTGATTCTACCATTTACTTTATTATCCAGATTTTTATTACCCCATGAGGAGAGTAGGGGTCCTGCGCTAGGCTACCCGGTTCACACATTTGAGGCGACAGAGACCAGCTGCTTTCCCATCTCCTTTTGAGTCCAATAAAACTTTCTGCTCTCTTGCTGATACTCTGATTTCAGTTTTAACCCTAACTTGGTCCAGATTTTTTGCCCTTCTGTAGCTTATTTCACATAGTTCAAAGGTAGAGTAAGTCAATGCTACAGCTCTGCATCTTTCCCACAGCAGTTCTCTGTGACTAGCACCATATCCCAGCATTAATCTGTTGTTACAGGTCGGTATTCAAGGTATAGAGGTGGTAATAATAGGCCAAGTTAGAGACAGCATAGACGATTTGATTTAGCTTAAGAGAAATATCTTGTAAGGAAGAGGGCTAAAGTAAGGAATATGCTGCCTCGCCAGTTCGCAGTCTCCATTAAGATCAATAAAAAAAAGGATGGTCATAAGGGGGACGGGGGTACTCAGGAATTATGTTAACAATAAACACTAATCACTCCTGGGATGAATTTTTTATGGGTCACATCTGATTAGGGCTCCTTGACCCACTAAAACGTAAGTTGTTAATGTTCTCAGTGCAGTTGTTAATTACCGAATTCATGGGGCCTGAACTAAAGGTGTTAATGCACCATAGTGAGGTTTATTAGTATGGGGAACGCCTATAATAATGATACAAAGAAACAGTTTTATAGTTTTAGAAATCAACACTACATCCCAAGTCGCGATAAAATTGATAGACGTAACAGTTACAGTAATATTCACCTCCTTGTGCAAACACACACACACACACACACACACACACACACACACACACACACACACACACACACACACACACACACACACACACACACACACACACACACACACACACACACACACACACACCACCAACACCAAATCTCTGTCTATTCATTTATTCATTTGCTAGTCAACCGACCCGTGTCTATTGATCTTACAGGTGCATGAATACAACAATACACATAAATTCATACACACGAATACATACAACTACGCTTTCTACACACACACACGCACACATTTACCTACAACACTTGCCTGGAAGGTACACGTGCGAGAAAAAGTGTGTGGCAATGAAAAAAAAAAAAAAAAAAAAACGGAGAAAAAAGGCCAAGTGTGAAAAATAAAATATGAGGGAGTGAAATAGTGTTAAGGGTACGGACATGAGTGTGAGAGAAGCCGGGAAAGTGAGTAGGAAGGTGCGAGTAAGAGTGAGTGTGTGTGTGAGTAAGACAGAGTGTGTGTGGGTGAATGAGGGAGTGTGGGTGAATGAGGGAGTGTGAGTGAATGAGTGCAAGAGGATGAGTGAGGATGAGATGTGAGATTGAGTGATTAAGAGTGAAACTAAGTGTGGGCTACTGAAATCGAATGAGTGTGTGGGTGAGTGAAAGTAAGAACGAAAGTGTGAACGCCTTAGTGAGTGAGAGTGAGTGCGACAGTAAGTGTGAATTAATAAAAGTGTAAATGAAACTGTGTGTGTGTGTGTGTGTGTGTGTGTGTGTGTGTGTGTGTGTGTGAGAGAGAGAGAGAGAGAGAGACCACGCAGATCTTAGGGTCCTTCCAAGGTGGTCCAGCCTTAACACTAATACGGAACACCTGTAATTATTAGACGTGATCAGCCCGCGTCTAGCATTATAGACAGAAAAAGCTCAGACGTGTTCTATCATCATCACATGCCATTATTATCGTCAAATAGTCATCCTCATCATCGCTCTCTCAGTTTTAATTCCTCGAGTATATTAATGCTATCTGCAAATTTTCTTTCTTTTCTTTCTTTCTTTCTTTCTTTCTCTCTCTCTCTCTCTCTCTCTTTTTTTTTTATAACGTTAGGAAGGACCTCTATCAGTAATGGTATTGGAATTCCTTGGCTCATTTGCAGGTGAATCTAGCAGTGACCTACAGGCTCAAGTGGTCCCCCTCCTCCTGCAGCTCACCATCGTCCTTTTGGGGGACAGGGAGGGGGCTGAGGGATGTTTGAATAACCGGGCAGTGTAGCAGCTTGGCTATATCCTCGTCACCACATGAAGGCGTTCCTCTCCAGCACTACCTCTATTAGCAAAAGGGGTTAATGTAGCCTATATTTACTCATGCAGTTCGAGAAGCCCTTCCCAAGATACATATACTCGTCTGAATGTAGAAAGAATAACATATAATAGACGACATATGATTAAAACGCTTAATTTGTTACCGATGCAGTTTCTTTTCTTCCCCTGCACATACAGTATAAATCCTTGTATCCATTATATTTATTGAAACCTATGGACAACGAATCTGATAACTGTCCCCTCCCCCCGAAAAAAATTGTTGCCCATCAGTAACTGTGCATACGTCTGTTCTCAGCTCAGCGGTGGTGATGAAGGCCGTTTTGTTAATGGTGATGGTGGTGGTGGCCTGTCTGGATGCTGGTAAGTTGCGTGTTAATGTATGTTCCTCCTACTATGAGAAATGGTTAAGTTTGTTCTCCTCACTGATCCTCTGGGAGTCGGTAAGTGTTAATAACGATAAGCCTTCTTCTTTCCCTGTTACATTACATGATTAAAAAGAGATGAAAGTCACAGAACGTTGTCTTCTTTGATCTTATGGCAGAATAGTTCAACGTTAAACCGCAAGGTGAAAATTAATGCAAAGTTCCTATTTTTGGTAATACTTTCTGAAGCAAGTAAGATAAAGCGAGTTAGGCCTTTTGTATTGTTGCTGACAGCACTCTGATGTGGGATGCAGGCTGACCGTACCTAATAACCACAGGCATTCCAAAAAAAAGACATTAATATACTAAAGGTTTACATTCCACTTTGCGATTTGAAGTTTAAGTATATGACCCTTGAACTTACCGTGGTTTTCTGTCTTAATGATGTATGTTCAGTCAATGAGCATGAATCTTAGAGTAATTCCATGGCTATTGCGTGATCACTGTCAAATTATCTTATTATATTTTAAACGGAAGCGATTAAATGGGGGAGGAAATCACTGAACCTCCCCTCCTTAGACCTTATACCCATAGTGAGTATTTGCCTTAATGACTCGTGCAGCTGATACGCATTAATCTATTTTAACTAAACTAAAGTAACTCAGTTTCGGCTATGAGGTAAAAACAGAAAGTATAATAACTACGAATTATAGTAGTTTTTCCAGTAACTTCATAGACCAGAATAAAACAGCAAAAATAAATGATATCACATTAAGTTCTTGTTTTGTCGCTGTTGAGTTCTAAATATCAAAAACTTTTCCTTTAAACTTATACTTTAGATTAAGGGAAATTGATATACTAGCTTTAAAGACACCAATGGAGCTTTAATATATAATTTTTCTGCAAGTAACTCCGGGCTTGATATTAAATGAACGTAAAATTAAAATGAGATAAAACGAGAAATTTGTTAGCATTACTCTTTCTGCATATACAGGGGAGGCCTTAGTATGCTTAGAGTGCAGCGATGTTCTGAAGCCGTGCGAAGCAGATGATGCCAAGGAGATGGAATGTACAGGCTCTTGTTCGAGTTCATCCATTGAAGGTAACTGTGTATATCTTAAGTTTCCTCCCTTCTTTCTGCGAATACTTGATTTTAAAAATATCTTTCATCAGGGAATCGATGGTTTCACGTTGGACGTTGTTGTTCGATTTTTTTTTTTTTTTTTTTTTTTTTTTGAAGAACAAATCTGAACGGATAGGTTATTTCACATGTACAGAGTTTCTTTTGCTGTGCTAAGTTGATAAAAAAACAAAAAAGAAGGCATACATATTTATGGAAAGTTACTGGCGCTTAAAACTCTTCTTCAACTGGCTAAAAATAAAAATGAGGGAAAGCTTCAGATACCCTTAATCCGATGGCGTCTGATACTGATTTCTTCATCTTACCTTCAGATGAAATTAGGTAATCTGGGAAGGATGGCTTGTCGGTAAGAGGTTAATGGAGGCCACATCTATCGCTTTCAGTTCGAAAAAATACACACACGACAGTAAATTTCTGACCAGGGATGAGCCACCCACAACATTACTTTCATTTGCCACATTCAATGACTGGTTGAAATAGATCTCTTCATATCTCCAACATCGACCTCCTTTCAGCTAAAACAGTATTAAATGTTTTCTTCACTCTTCCTTTGTTCTTTTGTTTAGAATTATTTGGCAGTACTGCTTTTCTCTAACTTGACCCAGAACTTCGCCCTTTGGCGGTTTATTCCTCTTAGCTCTGTGACAAAGAGATAAAGGTACCGCTCTACATGCTTTCAATAGCTCTTCTTAGTGACTGCTAATGTAATCTAGTGTCAGTCTTCTAACAACTCAAGTAATTAAAATGGAGAGATGGGAGTTTTAGGCCAAATTAAAGTAAAACGAATATAGTTCAGGCTCCAGGAGAAAAACCAATTTGGTGTTTTCAAGGCATTGCTGTTTATAAATGGCAAAAGTAAATATATTAATAGTGAGGCTATGGAGGAATGTACTGGAGTTGCCCTTAAATTCTCTTGACACTAGTGGTAATCTTGGCTGTGCATTGTTCCTTGATTTCACTGTGCTGATCGCCTCTCTTTATATTACACCTTGTCTTGTTTCCTGGTGTGGGATTCTCGGACATATTTATGATTTATACCCTGCCGTAACTTAAGATGTAATTTTGCAGGAAGAACTAGACAGGGAAAGATATATATATATATATATATATATATATATATATATATATATATATATATATATATATATATTTTGGTTTATCCTTCTCTGATCCTTCCTGAGAAAACAAGATATACTCGTAGTTAGGAAAGGGAATTGATCGTAAATTTTTTTTTTGAATTTCACTCCTGAACATACCCAACCAACCCTACTGTAATAATGAAAGTCGGAACAGATGATGATGATGATTATTATTGGTATTACAATGATGAAAAATTGGAACAGATGATGATGATGATGATGATGATGATGATGATAATGATAATGATGAACTTGACCAATAATGATTTTTGATTTGCCAAAACTTTGCACTCTTGCAGCACTGAAGGACGGCTTCTTGTTCAGGATGTGCAGCCCGGTAGCAATGCCAAACGGTTGCACGACGGGAGAGCAGCAGGGAGTGAAGATTGAGACTTGCTTCTGCAGGAGTGACAGCTGCAATGGAGGACTCACCATCTCGCCTCCCTCTGTCCTCCTGATCCTTCTTCTCTCGGCAGTGTTTGGTCTCTTTGCATAAGCTACTCCAGTGTCAAAGATGGAGCCAAAAACAAGATGGAAGGATCAAAACAACATGGAAGGATCACCCACTCGTCTCACTCTGTCCTCCTTCTAGCTCTACTTGTCTTGTCAGTGTATGGTTTCCTCGCATAAGCCAATAAGTGTTATAGAAGCCCAAAATAACATGGAAGGATCACCCTCTCACCTCCCTCTGCTCCTCTCTTGACCCTATTTCTCTCGGCAGTGTTCGGCTTTCTCGCATAAGCCACTGCGGGGTTATAGAGGAAGCCAGGCAGGAGGTGGAAAAATGATCTGGAGGAGTTTGGGATCGTAGTATAAGTGGCGTTGTAGAGTCCGTAGCACCGTTTTCATAGCGATTTAGTTTGCATACTACACCTTAACATTCCCTTGTATGTCACTCTTATCTTTCTAATATCGATATAGTTTACATCAATAAAAGGAGACTAAGGTGTGATTAATTCTAAATGACATTGTAGGTTTGGTAGCATCTTTTTCATGGCGATTTATTTTGCATACTGTACCACAATAATCTCTTGTACGTTGCTCATATACTTGTAATATCGATATAATTTGCATCAATAACATACACGAGGTTACTGAGGGGTAATGTGCAGAATAAATAGCCAAGGAACAGGTATTACGAAGTCCCCAGCGCCACTTTGAAGACCACCATAATGTTATGCTACCTAACATCAAATCTGATATCCTGCTTCAGCAAATCTGTGTCCAGTGTCAGTACTGTACGTTGTCCTATACTGTAACTCAGGAATAAATGCAAATATTTCGCTAATTTCCCATAATATTCAGGAATAATATTACGGGTAATAAATGATCGCAAAATGTCGACAGGGAATATTAGCTTTGAGTAAACTTAGAATTCTGCCACTTACTGCACAGTATACACGGAATTCTAGCTTGGAATAAACTTGGATTTCTATTGCTTAAGAATATACGCATATAGTCAAGCCTTAAATGAATCGCACATCCATCACACAGCACGGTGTAAACATCACTGGTGTCAGATGACCAATTTATTTCCCTTACGATCAAATAAGTTAATGTGTTTCTTGCACCCTAAAACTTTATTGACATCTACTGCTATCAAAACAGTGGATTTAATCACTTCCAACACAATCCATTTCCGAGTAGTGCTTGTTTGATTATTTTTATTTTTTAAGAGCTGTAGGCTTCTTGATGAAAAACTGCATTTGATAAAAACATTGCTCTCTTCAACAACCTGAATCGTTCACATTACCTAAACTTGAACCTTAGATATTTGAACTTGATTTTGAAGAGTTCATGGAGCTAGAAATAGTGGAGAATACCTGCAATAAAAGCCTTTGGAACTTACCTCATCTGCTTCTTTCATCCTAGTAAATATTCTCCATAATACAGTAACTATTAATACTTCGGTAGGTAGGGTAACTAGATTAAGAAAATGAATGACAGAAATATCAAAGAAGAATTGGCTTTCTCAAGGAAAGGAAATGAAAACAATAAATTAGTACACCAAAAATAAAAACACTGGTGGAGAATGTGTTAGTAAGTGGAGTGAGATACTGAGGACCAAGCGTGACGTCACTGCACGGACTGGGTTTATTTTGATTCTCTGACCAAGGCTATCAAAATACACCTCGGCCTTGCTGGCTGACTAGGTGTATATGGACCTAGGTACTGGCAGGGTCTCGAAGCTGTTGTACTGTCATATGTATTGTTAGTTCAACATTTTGCCATGTTTCTGTACATATCATCCTAATATTTCCTGGACGGTGTATAAATGACACACTTACTGTATTTCTTTTCATGATGTAAGCGCAAGACACTTATGCAACATCCATTTTCTTTTCTAAGCTCTCTGATTATCTTCTCCCAAGCAAAAAGCAATGGCAGTAAGTGGTGCTATTATCTGGACAGATTCGTGAGTGTGTGTGTGTGTGTGTGTGTCCGGTCACAAAATGTTTGTGGTCAACGGGCAGCGGTGTTGTGTGTTGACTGTGCGTAGACAGGAAAATTTATGTTATGCTCTGACAGTCAGATATTTTCCATTGCGTCATGCATATATTAATTACTTTAATGCATTGTAATGATAGTTATGAGAAAAGACTATTCACTGTTCTTGACGTCCATTTTCAAACAGCTGCCACGACACTGTGAGTGGTGAGTTTCATTTCGTCTGCATAGGGGCTGAGTTATTGGATCCGGAAACCACTTTTTGCAAAACCCTAATCAGTGATGAGAAAACCTAACCCATTATGATGAATGATTTGGAAATTACGTTGCCCTTGTAGGAGAGATGCGCTCCATTTAGTGCCCCTCTAGTTGTTTGTTTGTTTGTTTTTCTGTTTGCAATATTACTCAAAAACTAAAAGAGATTTGGACCAAATTTGGTGGGTATGTAGCCCATGTCCCAGGGAACAATCGATTAACTTTGGGGGTCGATCCGGATCTTTTTACAGATTCTGGATCAAGAAAACATTTTTTTGTGAACCCTTAATCAGTGGTGAGAAACCTAACCCATTATGAAGAGTGGTTTGGAAATTACGTTGCCCTTGTCGGACAGATGCGCTCCACTGAGTACCTCTAGTTTATTTCCGGGCTTTTGGGGCAACTTTACTTTGCTAACGATCAGCCTTTTACTTGTAATGTAGTGAAAGATCTCTCGAGATGTTCCAAGACAAGAGGCAAAGAAATTAAGGGAAGACCGTATATCTTTCAGAGTTTTTATTAGTTGTCTCTGAATATCAACTATTTCCTCCTGACAATTCCTACTTGTTCAGTATTACTTATGCTAAATCTACAACTCAGAGTTAATTAAGTGAGAAACCCTTGTGTAGCCTGAAGAAGTTTGTACAAGCTTTATATATATCTCTAGCACTAGTCATTAAAACTTCTATAACCTGTTACATTTTTACTCAGAGAATACTTGTAATACGAGAGTCACATAAACTCGACAAGGAATCAAAAGCTCCTCACTAGGCTCCGAAACACATAGAATAAATTATATTTTTGTTTCTGCATTAGTCTCTTTAGATACATTTTTAATCCTGTGCTCAAGCTCGCTAATTTATACTTTACCACACAGGCTCAGGTCTTCCAAAATTCCTTTTCAAGCGGGCGTTTCACAGGTTAATCAGGATAGGTTAATTTAAAAGTCGGCCTGATAGGAAGTGGGGTTTTTCAACATTTGAATTAGTGGCAATCCTAGGTAGTTAAAATCAATGGGAGTCTGGGGGGCAAAGCACCCTAGTTAGGCTGTTAGGTTAAGTTGACGATAGTAAACGAGATGCCATGAGCGTCCAGGCAGGTTCCTTAAATACCCTAGAATAGGTAAAATTTCTTTGTTTTATTTACTTATTGTAGTCGAAAATCAACGAACAGTTACCTGTGTTGCATACTGTACTAAAATTACTTTTCTCTTGAGAATGTGAAAATATAAGAAGACAGGTGGAATTGCCGGGTCCGTGTGGTAAAGTCTTACTTTCTCTGTTATCTCCTTCAGAGACTTTGGGAACTGAAAGGAGATAGCAACTCACTCTCTCGACTTCCGTACAGAACATAATGATCCACATCAAAACAAATTTAAGACATCCACATAAGGTCTCACTGATCATTTTATATTTTACCATGACTGTTCCTGTCCTATGCATGCCTCTCACCCTCTCAGATGCTAAGACCTCTGTGATTCAAACTCTTTCACACTATCCTTTCACCCATATCGCTGCCTCAGCTTCCCATCCTCATCACTCATTCTTTCCATATAGTCATATCAATTACCACACCCTGGTCAACCCTTTCCATCATACATATTTACTTCCACACCTTTGTTACCACACTAACAAGAATAGGTCTACTGGTGCTGAGTGTGTTGGTGTGGTGGGGAGGCAGGTGGCGCCAGTGCTTAGTTGAGGAGGCCGCGAGCTACAGCCAGCAGGATGGTCAGGACGAACACGGAGGGTGGCAAGATGCTGGGGCCGCTGTTGCACAGGTCGGTGTTACAGACACAGTAATAGCCTTTTTTCCCCGCAATTGTGCCTGACTTGCATGTGTCTTTCGACTTCAGTGGGATGCAGAATCTGAGGGACTTTTCATCTGCAAATGGCATGGAAAGATAAATGACACGAATTAAAGTAGTGGAAACTAACAACTACAAAGAAAAAAGATACTGACGTGAAATTATCATCATACTTGTATTTAGTAATGATCTCAGAAAGACAGATTTATGGACTATCAAGGTATGAAACAGTAGGGCTGTGTACTGTATCATAATGTATAATTACTGGAATACTTTATTATATTGATGTACATAATATGAACTGATATTATTTTTAAAATGTGCAAATGATACATGTACTCTAATGGCTATTTTCATGGTGCAGGTAATTTTTATGCATTGCCTTTTATTTTTCTCTTCCTCAATTGTCAGATTATCTCATTCCCAAGAAAAACGAAGCGCCAACAGGTGTTGTTAATACTTGGACAGATTTGTGTGTGTGTGTGTGTGTGTGTGTGTGTGTGTGTGTGTGTGTGTGTGTGTGTGTGTGTTCAGAAGGTACTGTACTTATCATCACACAACTGCTATTGGACTTCTAATTAATGTTTCAAATTCAATGGAACCTTTGGTTATTTTGTGCTTATAATGGGTGAACAGATTATAGGTAACTACAAAGAGGTGGACACAAAAGTACATATAAGAAGGACAGCTTTTCCGGATATTTACAATGCATGAACAGTAAGAAAAGGGCGACCGTGTTATTGTGGTTGTTTAACACTGTCCCGCCTGACCAAGCAGACCCGTCGACTGCAGATAAGCAACTGCTCCGAGGTAGTTGTTCCATAGGCTCCCTGTACCACTGATGTTGTGCCTGTGTCGTGGTATGGCATGTGTGTGCAGTGCTTGATTATATGTATCATGTTGTGTGGGCTTATTACACAAGGGGGCTGGTGTCTGTGATGCCCCAGTCCATATCTAAACTGATAACTTGAGAGTGCTGGGTGATGCCCTGATCTAAGCCTAGCTAGATGAACTCGGTCAGCTTTGCATACGGACAACTCTGATGGGCGGACATTAGGTGGGAGGCATTAAGTACATCATAGTGTTCTGAGCGAGGTGTTGCATTGTCCTATGCGTGGAGTGAGTATGCAGGTGCTTCTTCATTTTGACCTGAAGAATGTCTGAAGATGGTATGTTGTTGAGGATTGTATGGTATATTTGTGATGTGATGGTTTTATGTGCCTTGTTTTACTGTGTGGCTCTGTCACAGAATGACAGGGGTATTGTGTGTTGGCACAGGCTGTTCGGTAGAATTTATGTGCTTCTCATAAAACATTCTCTAAAAGGGCGGATCTTAGTTTCCGTGTGAGCCGTGGTAGTAGTACTGAAGCAGCCAGTGAGGATACATAGAGTGTTGTTCTGTACGTTCAGCAAGGTGTAGTAGTGGGTGTTAAATAGGATGGAAACCCATGCTGGGAAAGCATAGGATATCACTTACGGTATCTGATATATCCTCTATAACGTGTCAAGTGGGGTTGGTGGAGGATTAGTGCCCCTCCCCGTAAAACAATTAACTCTAAGCCCTTGGCCACCCCGTGTGGGATACATGGCGTCTGGCAATGGATGGATGGATGGAAAATAGAGGAAGCGTTTCTTTCTGTTGTCCAAGTCTGTCCTCGTAAGTGCCCTAGTGCGTTTAGCCTGGGGGACGCAGTGACATTTTATGTCCAGTATGTGTCCAGTGTCATATATTCTATAAGGAAGAAGCTGAAAGTGAACAGAAGAGTTGTCCAAAATTAGTACAAAAGATAAAGTTGGGGAGTTGATGAGGAGGGTCGACTTGAACTGGAAGAGAGAAGTGGTGATGAGTTGGGACAGATTGTCTTAAGAGTCGTATTTGTGTGCTCCTCCCTGGATGACCACTGGCAACTGAAATCTGACAATAGACATATATACTGAGATACATACTTGCGCCTAGTACTGTAATAAATGTAAACAAAGATGTGATGTATATTGCACTCATTTCACTGTTCAGTCAAAGGAAGTATTATTGTCAATGAGCTGGGATGCACTATGGTTACTATGTGCAGACACGGACATTTGGATCACACTCTGACACAACAAGATACACGGACATTTGGATCACACTCTGACACAACAAGATATTGACCATCACACACTTCATTTATTTATTACGATAATAAGCCAGGATTCTGGGACCTGGAATGGTGAGTGAACGGAAGTATGGCTCATTCAACTGGACAGTCTCTGGTATTTCATTCTATAAATTTGTCTCTGGCTTTCTGGACCCTACCTCACCCCACCTTGAGGTAGAAAAGGAGATCTGGATGATGATCATGATGACGATTATTGTTATTAATCATAATCTTCAGAGAATACTCACGGTCGTTGGTGTCCACTTTCACACAGCTACCAGAACAGTTCGAGTCTTGGGTGTCCTCCAGTTCGCATATTGGCTCCAGTGCTGGGCAAGTCTTGCACTTCAGGGCCTCTCCTGGTACACAAAAAAAGATTGGGCAACGACTGGAATTATATCAAGGGCTGTTTGAACTTTCTTTTTATGCTAATTTATTTATTTAGAGTGGTATCTCACTTATAGAAATGCTGAAGAATGCCAGGTAAACTCTGCAACTCTTTTATCGTGTGTTAAATATTCTGCGTGTCCCTGTTTATTTTTGAGAATAAAGCTAGTAACTGACTCTGGCAATATTTAAACTATGCAGTAATTACACCAAGCATGAAAATCGGCACAAGAGAAAACTTATGCTGAAAGGAAAAACTACACAAGTAAATATAAATGCAGATAATGGAGAAATCTATTAAGTATTCAGCATTCCGTATTATCAAGCCTACAATAAGCTGGTAACTGGCTCAGGTGGAATATGAATAATTCAGTTTACTTTATTTGTGCTTTCTTTCTCATCTATTACACTAAAAGATCGTAATTGTAAAGGTAGTGACTGTATCCTCAGCTGCTGCTCCCTCACTTCCACCTCCCTCCCTATCGTAAACCAATGACTTTCTCTTCCCTTTCTCCCTAATGATCTACATATCTCACTGTATCTTGCATTCTCATGTATTCTACACCCCTTTCTTCCCTTCCCTCTCCTCACTCTTTCTCATTCCAGCTGCTCGTATTTATACATCTTATTCTTGCATTAATAATACATATACCTCAAATTTTGCTTCTCGTCCTCCCTCAAGCTGTCTCACTCCTCCCTCTGTACTCTGTTCGTTTCACTCCTTTATAATTCCTTTCTCACACTCCCTACTTCGTCTCTCACTGCTTCACGCCTCTTATTCGCTCTTCACTCCCTTCTTCCCTCCCATCACTTCCCTCCTCCATACCCCATTTGTAGTACTGTTATGGCATTAAAAGATTCTCCATCATATCTTTCTTATCTGTTTATATATGTTTACAGTACCATAATGGTCTCTTGCATAAATATACTTATTAGTCAAGTGTATCTGTATGTACACACACACACACACACACACACACACACACACACACACACACACACACACACACATCACATGAAAACTTAAGGTGCAACATAAAAAATCTCTAAGGATGTGTTAATGCCTCTTTTAGTCGTACGAAAAGCGGCTCCATGTCACACCTCCTCCTGCTTCATTTCTTCATACTTCCTTGTCCCTTCCTGCTCACTGATCCTAGTTCTCTCTAAGGGATCTAACTAAGTGATGTTATGAGATCAAATTTTTGGTGCTAAGGGACCTACTAACTGAGGCTAAACGAACTATCAGTCGATACTAAGTGACCTACAACGCAATGAGACTTTCTAATCAGTGTGAACACATCAGAAGGACCCGTGAGCATAAGTATAGAAGGACTTTCTTACATGGCTGGTAAGTACGGAGACATTACCCTACGTGGTGTGTAAATGCTGAGAGTCTTCCTGATATGGTGAATATGTACTCAGACTTACCTATATGGCGGATAAGTACTGAGAGAATCACCTACATATCTGATTAACACTGAGAGACTTGCCTACATGGAGTGAAACTACGAACAGACTGGCCTATTTGGTGGATGGGTACTGAAAGACTTTCCTACATGGTGGGTAACTTACCAGCATGCAGAGACACCATGAGAATCAACACTGCCACAGCAACTTTCATCTTGACCTGTTGATGAGAGTTGATGTTACGGTGAGTGGTACCCATTTTGTAATATACCCCTATCCCCTCTATCATCATCCCACCCTTCTCAATATTGCACTCCCTCTCAACACCCCATTCCCTCTCAACACCCCACTCCCTCTCAACACCCCACTGCCTTTCAACACCCCACTCTTCCCAGCTGGCTTTTCTTACTTACCCAGCGAGTTTTATTTTGTTACCAGTACTAAGGCACGTCCCAGCGAAACTGCCCAGTAACCAAGCACACACAACGTTATTTATTTATTCTTTATATATATATTTTACTGGAATTTATATATTTTTACTGAGACTATGTATTTACGGGAACAATACCCAGTTCTGTATTTCCCTAGTGACAAGTATGGAAGTTGGTAGGGCTTCAGTGGTTTAGTGTGTTGTATTGCAGTGGGGCCAAGTATGAAGTGCTGGTTAAGTGCTTAAGTGATTTTGTGTTGTTAATGTGTGTGTGTTTCTGTGTTTGCCTTTGTGTCGGCATATTCTGTAGCTTGTTTTGGGGAGAAAATGACCATGCTATGGCTCTACACTCTTGCCATCGCACTACTTTGTGACTTGCATCATAAACTTGTGTTAATCTCTTGTTACAGCTCAGTATTCAAGATGGAAAGTTAGTAATTTTAGGCTAAGTTAGAGTAAAAGTAGCATAGTACCCCTTGTCCAAAGCCGAACTCTATCATTTTCATTCATAATAATTAGTGTTTGAATAGTCCCAACCTTCTTTGCTCCTCACCCATCCCCTGTCACCACCACCATAGTCGGTTTGTTTTCATCTGACAGAGATCCTTAACGCCTTTTAGCTTAGTTATTGGCCAGATGTGGGGGGGGGGGGTAGATTTGACTAGTATCAAAGGAGACTTATTTCTACCTCATAACTAAGGTTAATCGAATTTCATGCAACAGTAAATAAGTATTCAAACTGTAGGAGCGGACCAGTTCCAACAGATGAAACCAAACTGACTGTACTACCTCCACACGCTCATGTTCATAGATGCTGTATCCTAGAGGCCAAGCTTCCTCTGCTCATGCTTACTTGGCACACAAAACAGGCTTGTGGTATGGGCCAAGTCTATTGATAAGCAGTGCTCTGGATCCCCCATCCTCCCCTCACTACTCCCAGAAAATCATAGCTTGAGGACTCTGTATTTCAGTAATCAGGCCATTTTCGAGTCGGTAGCTTTACGCATTCAGTAGCTGTGTGGTAATGGTAACCATTTTCAAGGACATCGATCTTCAACCCCTCCCACACACACACGCACACACTCCATTGCCCATCACATATTATTATTATTCCATATCTCAGTAACTGTCACAATTGTGTGTGTTATTTAGCATATATTTTAGGACCATAATAAAAGCTAAGTCAGATGATTTACATTCTAGGTCTCACATTTCCCCCGGCATCCCCTCCTCCCATTTCGTGACAGTGTGAAGAACTGTATCTCAGTAACAGGTCCATTTCAGGTTGCATAACTTTACACATAGAGAAAATCAGGGCAATGGCAAAGCCCTAGTCTGCTGATTTGAGGACTCTACTTTAGATCCTCATTCCCAATCCCCCCAGCACCCCATTAAAATTCTTTCCCTATAGTCCGACATGACATATTTTCTGGCACTTTATGATAAGGCACCTTTGCATATAATCACCTCTCAACCATTTATGATTCTTCACCAACTGACAGTTAGGCATTACATCAAACTGCTCATCGAAGAAGATAAAATGGCTGAAAGTTATCCCTCTTTTCCAGTACCTCATTATCCGGTGCCAATATGAATCAGTTCTCTACGTCAAACCAAATGCGTTAGAACAATACCAGCTCTCTCCCCCCTTTCCACCCCTAGGGCACCACAGTTTGCACAGCCATGAACAAAAATTCACGTACACTTCACTTCCGACAGTGGCAATGGAAATATTTGTAATAACATTAAACAAACAACAAAACAATATAAGGACGTACAGTATATTCTCTGTCATTTGCGGAGAAATGAAAAATGTGGCAGCAAGACACAGTGCCCCCAGAGAAGTGTCGGAAAACTTTCGCCTATTGCTGAACATACCGTATCTCAGTACCCAGGCCAGTTGTGGTTGTGCTACATGCATACTGTACATACTTGGCCTTTAGTGAGGGTTTAGCCTAGTGATATTCATGATTCTACGTCCCTCAGTCCCCCTCTCCAGTTCTATTACCTCTGGTTTATCACATTTTTTGTGGACACTGTAGCAGTGATATGCAGTTGGCATATGGCAAAGGGAAGCTGTTGATTTTCAAGGATCAACCCCTCCCCCTTCGTCCCTCCCTGCACTTCACCACAGCTTGTCGATGCCAGTTCAGTAGAACGTCATGGTTCCCAGGTTTTGCTATCATCCTGCATTCATCTTCCTCTACCCACATGCACGCACACACGTACGCACACGTGCGCACTCACGAATGTACGCACGCATGTACACTCCCGCACACACAGTCTCTGGCCACTTTTGCTGCCTGAGAAACTGGAGCACCTTAGCTCATAAAATTTTACGTATACAACATGCCTACGATAACAGTACAGCCTATTTATATATAAGACTCAGTGTGGTGAGCTTTCATAATGGAAAGCCGCTGGGTAATACAACGGAGTTCAGCAAATGGGGAACGAATTAAGACTACTTGGATCACTGCTTAAACCTGCTTGTGCAAAACGTACAGAGAGAAAAGTAAGCAAAAAAAGTAAAATTGGAAGCCTTAAATGCTGCCTCACATAAATTTTAGTAATGATTTAATTAAGTAGCAGCTACATCTTCATGAAAACTCCGGAAATTTTAAAAGAGGCATGATACCAGTAGTCTACCAACATCAGAAAGTCTGAGGTCAGCAAAGTATTCTGAAAGTATTATAATAGGAGAATGGATTAGGCGGTGAGAAAAATGGTTGACTCTCTAGGAAGACAGATGCAACAAGGGTGCCAAAGAAAGCTGGTAAGTCATATTCATACGTTCAGAGAAGACACTTGGCACCGGTCACTGGTGGTGTGGGATGGCTGGGAGATGATGCTAGTGCCAGATATAAAGTCTTGTGTTGAGTATAGTGGCTTGTAAAGGCGGGCATTGTAGAGAGAGGAACAAAGCATCACTGATAACTGCAGTGCTTCGTGTGACACACCAGAACATGACAACAGATTCTATTACGAGAGAACAAGGACATCGAGGCAGAGGACTACAAAAAAAGTGAAGTTAAAATTTAGTACAGATATCCTTGAACAGACGCTTTGAATGAAAGTGAAAAGAAAAAAAATTAATATCGCATATAACTATAAAAATGTAACTGAAGAATGGTGTTTCAGTATAGCAATGGTCACCAAACCAACCAACTGAATGTCAAGTTCACAAGGACATGTCAAATGTCGAGGTCACACGTAAGGTAAACTTAAACGGTTTCAATCCGATTTAGATCAAACTTTGTGGGACGGTTCAGGATAGAGTAAGGATGAAGAGATTCGATTTTGAGAACAACTTGTCAAAGGTAAAGGTCACAGGGTAAGGCGAAATGTTTGATTGTATAACTCAAGCAGTCTTTATTCGATCTGAACCAAACTTGATTTTGCATCAGCCAGCACAAAGAGCTTTTATTTTGAGGACAATAGATACAAGATCAGAGTCGCAGAATAAGGTCAACTCACTTAGTTTTGATGCGATTTGGACCGAAATTGGTGGAACTGTTAGGGGTCAGGGAAGAGTAAAGTAATTCGATTTTGAGAGCAATCTGTCGAAGGTCAAGGTTACAGGCCAAAGTCAAATGCTCGGCCCCTAGACCAACAGGTGGGCGAGGATATTGCACTCTCTGAACGCTCCTTTTCCCTCCCTTTCTAGTTTCCACATTTAACTATTTGTGATACGTGGCACTTTGTCATATTTTTTTTTTATATATCAAAATAAGCAATTCTCCCACCATGTCTGCTGTTAATTCTATTCATGGCGACTCGACGAATCTGAGGCACAAGATCGTCCTGGCCTCACACCGTACTGGTCATCAGAAATAGTTTTGCTTATTTTATAGATAGGATAACAATTTACGTTTAATATTGCCCAAGCATCTTCACAACAATGCTGTTTAATATGAATGGTTTATAATATGAAGTTCTACTTTTTTTTTTTTTTATGGTTAATAGGCATAGTAGTTTCCATTTTTCCTTGTTATGGTAACTTTCCATGTTTTACTGAACTATAGCGAAACGTAATTGCTCGGTAAGGCCTTTACCATCCAGCCATACAGAGCATCTTGTCCAATTGATTTTCTATTCTCAAGAATTAACATCATATGTGGTTGTTTGACTGTTTCTTGGATTTTTATGACTCGGTCCATTGCAATGCCGAGATCCACTGCTCTGTTGACAAATTATAGTTGCTTTGTTTCCGCCTGAGGGAACTGAGCAAGTCCTTCATCTGACATCATACAAAGTCATGGTTGCATGAAATTCGATGAGACTTAGGAGGCTGGAATAATTCTCCTTTTTACTAGACGGATCAACCTTCAAGCTGGACAACATGGCCATCAGCTTAGTTTGAAGGGGTTAGGAATCTTTGACAGATTAGAGTAAACAGGTTGTAGTTATTCTCGTTTATCTATATACATGCATTAAGGCTGACCCTGCCTTACTTTTCATAACGATACCACCTTCAAACTTGTCTTCTTTTCTTGTATTTTTTGGTATATTGATTTGTTGTCATTTTATATCTCTGGTAAGCTTCGTCACTCACATGTCTTCTTTATCTATTGCAAAATTTCCCTCTCGCGTCCTTAGCTACCCTGCTTCTCCCATTGAGTCACTCCTTCCTTTTTCTGCATAAATTTCACTATAACTTGTTTATTTTCGTCTGAGGCAACTGGTCCGCTGTCAAAGATTAAATACTAAGTCGCGGTTACGTGAAATTCCGTGAGGCCTATTTATGAAGTAGGGGTGAGAATCATTGGTTAGTAATCAAATTCATCCTCCATTTTTCTCAAAACCTGACCATGTACTGAGCAGAAGCGGGATAATGGTCTCTGTCAGATGAAAAATAAAAAATTATTATGATGGTATGGGTGCTGGAGGGAGATGTCTTCTTGTGGTGGCTTCATTTCCACTTTAACATACTTCAACTCTCTTTTCCCCGAGAGAAGGATGGAGGACTGTAGGGCGTGGGCAGACAAAACCTGTTGTCCACTGGATTTACGTTTCAAATGAGCATACGGCCACAGCAACAGCGACAACAACAAAAACAATAACAACAACAACAGCAACAACTATCAGTATGAAAATACTGATTCCTTGTTTATAAATACTTCAAATGACATCACGCTTCTTTTGTTGCTATGCCCTGTGGCCTGAAACTTTCCTTTTACTGTAGACTACGTCGTAAGCGCGTGCGCGTGCGTGCTTGCTTGCTTGCGTGCGTACGTGCGTGCGTGCGTGTGTGTGTGTGTGTGTGTGTGTGTGTGTGTGTGTAAAGACTTGTTACTGGCATGCAGATATAGAGCTCATTGTCTGAGATAAACAGCAGAACTTGATCCTCACACAAAATGCCACACTGTGCATGCGTGCATGTTTATGTCTAGAGAAGGTTTTAAAAGTTTCCTAGAGTACAGACACACTATATGATTAGATTTTGGCTTCGATCTGGCGATTCTATTTAGACGGTAAAGGATGATTAAATAACGCTTCATAGAGAAGGCCTCAAGCCATGAATATGTACGGTAACTAAAGTAAAAAAAAAAGTACAACATGCACATACGTAGATAAACACGCTAGAAATGATATGATACACGAGTAACAAGAATGATATAAGAAATTTCAGCAGCCATGGAAATTCACAAGTATATGAATATAAAAAGAACACTTTGAATTTTTGTTATTTAATATTTTACTGTCAATCCACTTATCACTTCACTGTCATATTGACCAGTAAATTTTTGCTTCAGTACCTTAATGACAAACCACTTTGCACTGTAATTTTGTGATGGTAATTCACGTACTTGATGAGAGGGCTTCAAGGGTGGCTAACTGTGAGGAGAGGCACCTGGCAACTGATGCGCTGCTTGGCAAGTACGCACCACTCCGAACCTCCTCTTACTCACCATCCCCTCCCCTGGTACCCTCCTGGGCCTCCTCCCACTACACGCACTTCCCTCCCCACCTCTCATACCTACCATTCCCACCCCTGACAACCACCTTCCTAGCCCTACTAGGCAACATCCCAACCCCGAGCACCCTTCTGCCTTCACACGCAGTCCCCTCCCCGCTCATACGCACCATCCCCACGTATATACTCATTACAAACACCAGCTTCACCCGTGACTTCCCCCTCCCCATCCCTCACATCCCACATCGCTCCTGAGCACTCTTGTCTCACCATCTGGGTTTTGTCAGCCATTTTCTCTTGAGTCGGATCCCATTTTCTACCGTTACATAATACATATCCCTCACCTCCTCCTTTTCTTCGCCTTTCTCTTTCACCTCTTCATGTTCGTTGGCCATAGACTGATTCTTTACGCTCTCTACTCACTCTTGTTTATTTGTCTCTTAGGATCTCCGTCTGTACCTCACCCACACCCATCCGAACTGCCTCAGTCAAGGTTAACTTTTGTCTCTCTTTTCCCTCCTCCCTCTGACCTTTCCTCCCTTCCTGTCATCATGATGTTATAGACGACCAGCACCATAGGAATGAACTGATTATATATTTTTTCTTTCTTTGGACCTTGAGTGAAAGCACAGTGCGTGTGGGTTAGGGTGGTGTTCCATGGCCGGAAATTAGTATACTTGCTTACGTGATTGTAGGCAGGTGTGTGTGTGTGTGTGTGTGTGTGTGTGTGTGTGTGTTTCTGACTGATATCACAAATAAAGAGTGCATAAACGTTCTGGTCCGCACCTGACCGCAAGCAATGTACTTGATGTAACTTAAACAGGCAGTCAGTTATCAAAAATTACAATTTTGTTTTTAATGCGGGAGCACATTTAAGAGCGGCCCCGTTCGTCTGTCTCTCACAAACGATTTTTGGAAACGAGGTGCTGGACTCACGCCATTTCTAGCGACTTTTGCGAAGCCACATCACACTACACAACGCCACACGTCTTACTACCCTCTCACACCACACCACACAAAATTACTCTCCCACGCTACACCGCACGTCTTTCCATTCTCTCACACCACGCCATACACAATTATTCTCCCTCACTACACCACACTACACCACACCACACCACACTACACCATGCCACATCACTTTTCTTACCACCCTCTCACACAACGCCACACAAAATAACTCTCCCACATCGCACCGCAACACATCCCGCCACACTATACGTCTTTCCACCCTCTCATAACAAGCCATACAACCTCTCCCACACCCACACCACACCACACCATACCACACCACACCCACCACACCACACCACATGTCTCTCTATCCTCTCATACCACGCCACACAAAATTACTCTCCCACACCACACCACCACACCACACGCCTTATCACTCTCACATTATGCCACACATAATTACTCTCCCACACCACACCACACCACACCGAAAGCATTAACCGAAGATTTTGGGTCAGCCAAGAATGAAGAATTCGATTTTTAGAGAAATCGGTCAAAGGTCAAGGTCACTTGGACCAACTGGTGTTGCACTCCCTGGGTGCACTTTCTTGTACTTATAATGAAAGCCCCATGATATTTCGAGGTACATAAATAAAAGGAAGAGCGTGTATTTATTACAGAATTATTATTAGTTGTCTACTAATATTAACTACTTCCTCCAAACAGTTCCTGTTTGTACAGTATATATGCCTCCTGCTACATCTTGCACCCTAATTTAATTAAGTAGAAAAAAGATGTTGCTTGAAGGCATTTGTATAGTTTACATACTTTTAGTGTTAGTCGGTAAAACTTCTACAACCTATTATATTTTTAATTAGAGAATGTCTGTAATAACTTTGTCTCATAAATACACTCGGGAAGGGGTTAAAGGCAGTCCTACTGAACTCCGGAACACAGAACAAACGATATATTCTTTTAAAAGTAGTTTTGTTATAAATAGATTCATTTTAATCTTTTACAATTATTCAGTGTGAACCCTTTCGGAAAACAGACATCTAGAAACAGGAGCAAGCAACCTCTGTTACTGTCATTGCGTAGGTTGCCGTATATATTGATTTCCCTAAACTACTTCTGTTCAATACACACCTCTCGGTCTTAGATGCTCCTGCACATCATATTTCCAACTCCTCTCCTCTGCTTTTAGCTCTCACTCTCTATGCTTCCCGTCCTCATCACCCATTCTCTCCATAAGGCTGAATCATTTTTACACATGCTGGTCAGTCCTTTGCATCTTACTACATCTGTCTGTATAAGGTAGCCCTAGCAAAGTATTCAATAAGGATGGTGGGAGTTAGCGTCGAGGTGGTGATATGTGGAAGTGAATGGTATGTAGGAAGACTGCCGGGCCTCCGGAAACGGGTATGCCCAGAGTCGGACACATAAAGAAGAAAGAAAAAAAATCACATTCATCGTATTGTCTTCCTGTTAAACCATCTCACCCCGCAACCACAGGCACTTCATATCCAAACACTCCCACTCTTAAGGATCATCACCAGACCCACTGTACCTTCATTCAATAAGGGTGGTGGGTGTTAGCGCCTATATGGTGACAAGTGGAGGGGAATGGAACGTAGGAGAACTGCTGGGCCTCCAGGAAAAGGTATGCCCAGAGTCGGGAAAAAAAAAAAAAAAAAAAAAAACACTGATCTCTCCTCCCACATGGATCTCAGTACCTATGAAATAGTTGTTTGTTCCTCCAACTGCCTCTCTCTCTCTCTCTCTCTCTCTCTCTCTCTCTCTCTCTCTCTCTCTCGTGACGTTTTAACAGTTTATATATTATTAATAAACACACTACTAATAATCAAGATAAACTGTGGTAGTAACATTAATATGAAAAAAAAAAAGTATATGATATATTTTAGTCAATATGTCACAGCTGTCGTGGTGTTGACCTTGGTAAATGTAGCCTAAACGTTTCTTATACATTTTCATATTTACCTGTCAAGAAAGAAATATTTTGACTGGCAGAATTTCTTTACTTGAATAATATACTCTGGTGCAAGGATCATTGAAGTACGTAGGAGCGCCCTTACTAATGGAAGGATTAATTAGCCTTCACCATCCTGGCCCTTTCAAAGATTCTGGCCGCAAAGCTTCTGTGTTCTGTTTTGTCTTTGCAGGTAATATGACATTTTTTTTTTATACAGCGGCTTGTTGCGGTGGGGATGGGTAATGCTAGGCTCTGATTGGCACTGATGATGACACTCTTACACAACTCTAAGATGAATAGTCCAGGAAGAAAAGCTGGCAGGGTTTGTTCATATTGAAGCCGGAACCGAACAAATTCAGACGCAGACTGTCCGATTGTGTAGGTCAGGATAAAACTTGTATCACACCTAGTTTCACGGACCATGGTCTGCACAAACTGTTTCTTATTGCCACTGAGAAACGGAATGGCCAGAAAGTGAACCAGTCAAATAAACTTTTCTTTGTCCATTTTTCAATCCCGTCCTACATGCGTTCTGGCCTCTGTGGTTGCACCCCCAGCAGAGTTTATGTATAGGATCGTATTCTTTGAAGCTTAAGTGTCTTTCTGGCCCTTTTTTTTTTTTGCATTTTATATTGGCTCGTATTATTACCTTAACCTTCTGAATCCTGGTGAAGTCCAATTTGGTGGCATTCTTGTTGTTACCACACGATTTTGTTCAAGTTTGGAAAAGCTTCTCGCACTCAAAAGGTTTGCTAAGGATAAATCTAATCCATTGTGCTTGAAAAGCCCATCCCATGTTGATTAAAATTTCAGGATATGGCAAGAATTAAATGAAAAAAGACATCCCCGGGCTCGTTGGGTAAATATTCTCTTGCTTTCTGCATTAAAATAGATGGCATTAATAACACGACAAAGGGTGTTCAGTGTCATATGCGGAAATAACATGGCATGGGATACAGTACGAAGCCTCCTAAGCTATCGAGAATACGGGAGTTCAATTGATGGTGTGGTAGAGAGAGGGTGTGGTTCAGTCTGCCTTATAACCATTCCGCCTCACCCACTCCATTCACATTCGGCACTAAATCTATGAAAAAAAGTGAAAACAGAGAACAATCTCCTCACAGTATACCCAGGAAAATGACCAGAAAATACCAGTAGAGAAGAAGCGTTAGACAAGGAGACACAAATTTCACAACAGCCATTCACGGCACGGTAATAGGAGTGTTACTGAATTTTCGACTGGGATGGCAAAACAGAATAGGGGTGCTGGTGTGTTATACAGGTGGTGCCGGAGTGTTTAGTTGAGGAGGCCGCGAGCTGCCGCCAGAAGGATGGTCAGGCCGAACACTGAAGGTGGGGAGATGCTGGGCCCACTGTTGCAGAGGTCAGTGTTGCAGGCACAGGAATATGCTGACTTCCCCAACGTTGTGGCTGACTCACACCTTTCTTTCATCTTGATTGGGCTGCAGGATCTGACGGCCAAGTCTTCTGCAAATGGGAATGAAAGTAAATTACAACAATACACAGTATTCCATCGCGCCTTTTGTAAACTCATTAGGTTAACCCTCTCATGGTGGGGAAAACTCTGGTCTTCTCTTCCAGTAAATGCCAGATAACTGTATTCAGATGAGAGTGAGTCTAAGAGTCTAATAATGTTAATACGGTCACCAATAACACTCTCATGGTCAGAAGAACATTATAATGTTTTTACTCTAACTTGGCCGAAAACTGCCATCTCTCCATCTTCAGTGCTGAACTTAGCAATACCTTTACACTAGAATGTCATGCTAATGTCATAGAAGTGCTCTGAAATGAATGTAGAGCCGTGGCATTGTCATTTACCGCCACCAAGCTACATGAAATTACTCAGAAAAGGAAGAAAATCTGGGCCAGGTTAAGACAAAAGGACTAGAGTATGCTATTGCAGATAACATCAGACGATTTTATTCAGCTGAGAGAGTTAATGAGCCTTGATGATAGTTATGAGAGAGGAATACTCACGCCCATCGACCGTCACTTTCATACAGCTGCCAGTACACTCCGCGTCTTCTGTGTCCTGAATTCGGCAGGGCAGGATACTCGGGCAAGCCTTACACATCAGGGCCTCTCCTGTTACACAAAGGAAGTTGGAGCAATGACTGGAATTATATACCGATGCAGACGAAGGAAGTAACAGGTACAGGCCATGAGCAGAAATTCTCTGACAGTTCTCTGCCAGCATTGTGTTCTACCCTCCATATTTCTCATTCTTTCCTAAGCGACTGAGAGTATCCCTTCTCCTCACCCTCTTACGTTTTGTGCTTCATATTGCTATCACATAAATATGGCTCATGTGACACCTTTTACTGCCACAACCTGCAGAGAAAGGTCGGCAAACTTTTGTTCATGACTGTACATATAAATGAGAATGGTTCCGTCCGATAATAAATACTGAGTATTGCGGGATGCCAAGACTTCAATGTACCGTATGTATGGTTCAGGTGGAATAGGAATAATGTTATTTAATTCAGTTCTTCATTCTAATCTACAGTAACAAAGAGATTCTAAAACTAGTGACTATACCTGCTTCCCTGCTGTTATCATCCTCTAACCCGTCTTCTTACCATATATAAATAACTTCCTCTTTCCTCCCACGTGCTCTCTCCTTTCTCTCTCTCTCTCTCTCTCTCTCTCTCGCTCGCTCGCTCTTCTGCCTGTCTCAACCCATCTTGCATTTTTACCTGTTTCCTGTATATTTCTTTCTATTCCATTCCTACTTCTTTATGTCTGTCTGTAATTTTTCTTTCCTCCACCCCCAACATTCCCCCCATCCTCCCTTTACACTGTATACTGTAGTTGTGATTTCTTCCTCACTACTTCATCTCTCTCTATATTCCACCTCACACTCACTCTTCTCTCCCTCCCTCACATTCCTTCCTTCCTGCTCTCTACTCTACTCCTTAAACCATATTGTTGTGGCATTAGGAAACTCTTTTGCATTTCTTTCTTATTCATTTCTTTTTCTGTTTGTGGTGCACTTACACCCTCATATTTATCATTTATGCTTACTATGCTCATGACTGGGGTCAGAATATTAAGGCACCGAAAAACTACAAAACTGACTACAAAAAAGCATAATAAAACGAAAAAACGCATTAACTGACCAAAAAGCACAAAAAAAGCAGGAATTTTCAGGAATTTACGATTAAAAGTATAATATCAAGGTTCACATTAAAGGAATGCCAGATGACCAAAGTTTATCTCTCTCTTTCTCAACGTACATTTTCTACACTTCCCTGATCGAATATATCTATATATCTATTAGCATCAACTAGGTAAAATGACCAAAAGGGGCATAAAATATATCTAAAACATTGATAACAAACTCGGACTCTACTCATGAAAAAAGGGTAAAATAACGTAAGCGAGTATTAGGGAGCAACTTCCAAATTAACTCGCCAAGGAAGAGTGTTTAGGAATGTTGTAATCTTACGAGAAAAAGGGTTCGTCTCTCATCTTTTCTTGCCTACACTTCCTCGTTCTTTCCTGCTTGTTGAACCATTCTATTTACAGACTCCTTGGGACTTAGTGATTTTAAGGGGACTTCTAACTGATGCTGAGAGACCCACTAGCTGGTGTCAAGAGAGTCTACCTTCAAGACCTGTAAGTACTGACAGGTCTACTAACATGGCAAGGAAGTACTGAGAGATTTACCTACATGACACGTAAGTACCGAAACACTTTCCTACTTGGCTGGTAAGTACTGAGAGACTTACCTACAGTACATGGGCGATAACTTACCGGCATGCAGACACACCATGAGAATGAACACCGCAACAGCAACTTTCATTTTGACCTGTAGGTGAGAGTAACTGATATAATGAGCGATACTTTTTTTTTTTTTAAATTAAAACTGTACCTTCTCTTAACACCCCACCCCACTCCATCCTAACACTCTACCCCACTATCTCCCCACCCCCTCTCAACACAATATTCCCTCTCAAATCCCACTTCCTCTCAACACCCACACCATCTCAATACCCCACCCTTTTTCAAGACCCGCCCCCTCTCAACATCCTATCCCCTCTCAACACACACACCCTCTCAACACCCACCCCCTCTCAACACACCCTCTCAACACCCACACACTTTCAACACCCACCCCCTCTCAACACACCCTCACAACACCCACACCCATTCAACACCCACACCCTCTCATCACCCACCCTCTCTCAACACTCACCCCCTCTCAACACTCCACCAACATCTCAACATGACAAGGTCAGCATAAACAGTTTTCATCAGATGTAGACTAAACTATGAGGCAGGGTTCGTAGGAAAACAAGGCTGAAGAGATTCAATTTGAGAACAGTCGATCAAAGGACAAGGTCACAAGGAAGGGTCAAAGGTCAAGGTCACTGGGGAAAGGAAACTCAAAAAGCTTCGATCTGATTTCAGCAAGAATTGTTGGAAAGGAGTATGGGTTAGGCAGGAAGGGAGTAATGCCATTTTGGGAGTAATCTGTCGGAGGTCAAGCTCACAGGGCAAAGTCAAATATTCGGCACTAAGGCCAGTTGGTGGGCGCGGGTGTTGCACTCTCTAAATGTTGTTGTTGTTGATGATGATGATGATGTTGCTGAGGGAGTGGTATGCAAAGAGACATAATGGAACCAAGAGTAAGTTTGAGAAATGGAAAGACAGTAGGGTGCCAAGTGTAAGGATGTGTGTGTGTGTGTGTGCGAGAGAGAGAGAGAGAGAGAGAGAGAGAGAGAGAGAGAGAGAGAGAGAGAGAGAGAGAGAGACTTAACTAAAGTGGGGAAAAGACGTGGAGCGAGGTGTTAAGAGAGAAAGAAGTGGAACGGCGAGGGAGAAGAGTGCGATGGGCAGGGGGCATGGAGAGTAGTATGGAGAGGTTTCAAGTGGGAATGATTGTGGTGAGGGTGGGGATGAATTCAGAGCAGTTGAGAGCCAGACAGCGTGAGTGAGAGTGAGTATTTCGTTAGAGTGAATGTGGCAATAGTAACGGTGAATATAGTGGTGTTAAGAGTGGATATGATCAGTGTGAGTGAGTGTGTTGTTGATAACTGCTACGAGTATTTTCGTGGTGCTGAGAGTGAGTACGGGCTAGTTTGAGTGAATGTTGTGTTAAGCGCAGCTTAAGTACTGGTGAATGTGATGGTGAGAGTGAATATGGTCAGTGAGAGTGAATGCAATGTTAGAACGGTGAAATATAACTTTAGGTCGAGTGAACATAGTGGTGAGAGTGAATTACAGATTGTCTGGGCGAATGTATTAAGAGTGTAATATAGCTTTAGGATGAGTGAATATAGTTTTGAGAGCAAATACGGTTAGTGTGAGTGAATGTAGTGTTAGTAGGAGTGAAACTATACTTCGAGCGAATGTGATGGTGATGGTGGGAGTGAATGTCATCCGTGTCAGTGAAGGGGTTGTGGCGTTGGTGTGATAAAACAACATACATTTTTCCGTCTGAGAGGACTAGGTCAGTGAGTGCATGGGGGAGGCACACCCAACACTGGCCTGGAATATCATGCCTGTGGTGCGTGTTAGGTGCACATGAACGAGCAACTGGATTACCGTAATGGGAATAAGGGATGTGTGTGCGTGTATATAATGCGTGTAGGTTAGAGCATGTGTATATGTTTGTTGAAGGAGATCTACAGTAGTGTACATATGCATCGTGTGTGTGTGTGTACCCTCGTTTATCTATGTCTGTGCTTGCTGCTGCATGATACCCGTATGCTGAGTATGTATGCGAGCTTGTGTGTGTATGTGTGTGTGTGTGTGATAACATTTATTATCACCATGCAAATAACTACAAATTTTCACTACTTAACACCACATCTGCATGCCTCCAGATCCCTGCCTTTCTCGTAAAACTTTTAATATCTGCTCAGGAGTCGTGGTTAAGGGAGGTGGTTGTCGTGTGCTTAGAAAAGTTATTCGTTGTCCAACATGACGTAAGTTCGATCCCAGGCTTATGCAGGAAATATTTTGGTTATCTGAATTTTGTTAAAACAGATTTTACTTATCTTCTACAAGACACACCGACCTGTCATAAAACACCCTTGCTAAGACCATTACACCATTCTTGACTGAGGCAGCCCTAGCATTTATTAAACATGAAAGGTGGGAATTAGAGCCAAAGTGGTGACATGTGAAGGAGTTCGGCAAGCAGGAGGACTGCTGGGTCTTAGAAAACGGACTATTAGATCTGTGCCCAGGATTGGACAAATAAAAAAAAAAAAACCTGATCCATACTCAACTTGCCACACCTAAATAATCCCTTTTATTCCACGAAATAGTATTATGTACAGTACTGTGCATAAGTTTCACCACTGCTCCAATCATCAGTCTCCTATACACATTTTTTGGTATGTTTTGTTTACATATACTTTGACATTTAAAGCCCACTTTTGTTCCTTTTGGTTTCATATAGTGGCACAACACATACATTCTGCCATTCTCGAGGTACAGTAGCGGAAAAGAATATCACTGCACGTTTAAGTTCTCAAGCTCGCATTGCTGTGTTTCAAAAGTCATTATTCACAGCCTCATTATATATCGTAATGATGTATTGCAATAACTGTGTCGGCAACTGCATCTCACTTTCACCCGCCTATTCCGGTTGGCTTTTTGCGCCTACACAGCATTCCCCTTCCCCACCTGTGTTTTTTCCCTCCTTGTAACACACCGGCCTTCCATTACTATCCCTCCCCCCGAACCTCCACTGCCGACCAACACCACTTTACACCCTCGCCTGCTACATCTCTCCACTTTCCTACTCTTACCTGTCAACCAGAGACGACACCATCACCTGTAAGTTAGCTGGATCTAACATAGGTACTTACATCCTACGTCGGAAACCGTACACTCGATTAGAAGGTATCGGCGCACACTTCGGCCGATACAATTTAACACCAAAGACGATAGCTATTGCAAAACGCTGTACGATCACTCCACGCCGGTGAACCTGTTATCATACGGATGCCGCATATCGCTTGCTTGCGACATTTCCGAGTCTGTTATCATCACGTGTGCATTCGCATAACAACAGATTATTCCAACTGGGATCACACAAGCTATATTGGTCGTTTATGATATTGCCGGATCCCTCCTGAGCGATACGTATTCATTATAATCACATTCAAACAAATGTTAATAAGCTTCAAAGTCAACAGTAATTATAAGAAGTGTCATGAAGGAAAAGTTTTGACCAGTAGATTTTATATTATTATTGTTTTAATATCTATCAGAAGAATCGTTTAATAATTTTCCTTGTTGTGTAAAGTTCCGTTAGGTAACTGAGTCCCGCAAGATTGGCCTGCTGCCGGAGGGCCTGGAAAGGGAGTGGAGGAGGGAAACCTTAACTGTATTTTCATTTCTTTATTTTTCTATCATTGGGGAGTTAGTTTTCCTGATAGTATGTATCCTAAAACACCCTACTAGAACCGTTAAGGACTATTGCTACTGTTAAAGGGTCTATCTCTGCCTGTCTGTCTGTCTCTCTCATGAATTGTGGCAGGCCAACGTGAACACGACGTTGCCAGAATCCTCTATTACTGAATCAATGTAATTAACAGGTAGGCAGGTGGGCAAACGAGTAAGCTATGGGAGTCCTGGGTATTTCCTCACAAATTTTCCTGTCTTATGAATTCATCCTATCCTTATCTTATCATCTTGGAAATCCACATTGTTTTTTGATGATGATTTTTACCGGTACATCACACCAGTAACATCAGGAGGGTTGAGATTAGCGAAGGATTGTGAAAGTAATAGTGTGCGAAGAGGAGGTTGTGAGAGTAGGACGTAAGATTAGGTTGATTGTAAGCTGTGAGAATAGGTTGTGAGAGAAGGATGTAAGATTTGGCTGACTGTAAGTTGTGAGAAGACGTGGTAAGAGTAGGTTGTAAGAGTAGGATGTAAGAGTTGATTGGCTGTAAGTTGTGAGAGTAGGTAATGAGAGTAGGCTGTGAGAGAAGGCTTGAGTAGGCTGTAAAGGTGGGTAGTGAGAGTGGAAGACTAGATAGTGAGAGTAAGTTGTGAGCTGTGAGAACTGGTTGTGAGAGAAGGTAGTGAGAGTAGACTTGAAGCAGGTTGTGAAAGGACATTGTGAGAGTAGCTTGTATGCAGAGATTGTGAGAGTGGGTTGCGAAAGTAGACTGTAAGTTGTGACTATGAGTCGTGAGAGTGCGTAGTAAGAGTAAGTTGTGAGAGCAGATTGTGAGAGCAGGTTAAAAGACTACGTAATGAGTAGCTTGTGAGAGGGGGTTGAAGGCTTGTGGGAGTAGACTGTGAGGGTAAGTAGTGCTAGTACGTTGTGAGAGTAGGTAGAGAGAGAGAGTATATAAAGTAAGTTGTGTGTACAGAATAGTGAGTGCTTAGTGGTTTTAGGTAGTGAGAGTATGTGGGCAGAGGCACTGCGAGTAGGCAGAGTCGTAGTGGGAGTGGAAAGAGTAGGTAGTGGGCATGAACAAAGTAGGCAGTAGGAGAGGGTAGAGTAGCAAGGAGAGTAGGTAGGTAGAGAGGGCAAGGAATTAAAGCCGGGTAGAGCAGGCAGTGAGAGTAGCTAGGTAGAGTAGGTAGTGGGAGTAGCTGGGTAGTGTGGGTAGTGAGAGTAGCTGGGTAGGGTAGGTAGTGAGAGTAGGTAGTAAGAATAGGAACGTCAGTAAGCTGCCAGTATTTTTTTTTTTTTTTCATGATGGCTCTCTTGGCACGCGCCGCTCTGTGGGTTGCTAGGGGGGTGAGAGTAGCGCCGGATTTAGTCTTATCGCGAGCACGGCGGAAGGTAGAAAAGATGTGCGTAAGTCGGCCCCGCACTTGCGTAAGTATCACCCGGCAAACGGCCAACCTCCATAAGAACATCAGTCGAACTAGTCTGGTGGTGGAGAGGGACGCCTTCACGTGGTGGCACAGATGTAGCTGGATGATGGAGCTACCCAGAACAATGTCCCTCAAATTCCTACCTATCCCTCCCTTCCCCCCACAGCACAATGGAGGATGGTGGTCTGCAGGAAAAGGGCAATTTCAGCCTGCAGTCTACTGGGTTCACATGCAGATGATCTTGGGGTTGCAGCTCTATTACTACCACTCGAAATAGTTTTAAGATTTCCCACTCTGAACTAACTGGAAAGAAGTTAGTCCAGAGATAAAGCCATGCCCTTAAAGTATTGTTACATACATTCATTTGTGTTATATCCGCCATGTTCAAATCTAGTAGCAGCGATCGTGTTGTATCTTTGCCAATTCAGGTATAAGTAGGTAAATTTTGGTCATTTACCATAATTTCAGGGTCATTCTGGCTAATTTTTTTTTTCCGTCATGGTCAATTCGGTGTCACGTAGATCTAATTACGTCCATTCAAGATACAGTATACCGGTATACATATTTTTTTCAGACCCCTCACATTCGGTCAGTCAAGTGAGCTAAGGTGACTTCAGGTAATTCAGTTCAGGTCATTTAGGTCAAGGTAAGTTTATTTAGTCTCAGGTTCATTTAGAGCTTCTACCTCCACACTAGGTGCTGGAGACGGAAGCCTTCTAGCGGGGACACTGATATAACCGGGTGGCTCTGTTGTCCAGGTATACTGTACAAACATCCCTCACCTCCCTCTCTCCCCCCCGAAAGGAAATGTTGCACTGCAGGAGGAGGGAAGCTTCAGTCTTCAGTCCACAGAGTTCAAGTTTCAGATAAACCTGGGGATATACTAACTACTGCTACCTCTACAGTACTTTAGCACAGTCAGATCAGTCAGGTCCAGTTATATTCAGTCACTCATCTAAAATCCACTCTAGTGATTTGTGTTTGGGTTTATCCGTTCAGGTTTATCCAGACGATTTTATTCAGCTTAGAATTTTTGGACTGGGGGAAGTAGAAATGGCCATTATTCACTCCCGCACTACCTGATCATTCCTCCAGAGTTAAATATAGTCGTCCCTCAGCAGCAAGAATATAGTGTATAATATGCTATCGGACTGAAGAAGCTAATTTAAACCCTGCCCAATGGAGTGACGCAGTGTGGCGTTGGAATGTAAACCGTACTGTAGGTAAGTGGCAATGTAGGATTCGTGACTCGTTTTTCTCATCTCTGTCTGTCTGTCTGTCTGTCTGTCTGTCTGTCTGTCTCTGTCTCTGTCTCTGTCTCTCTCTCTCTCTCTCTCTCTCTCTCTCTCTCTCAGGTATTACACCTTTATATCATATTCTCATGTAAGTTATGTGTATGCAATATTTTTCATTAGCTATATTGTTTCCCTCAGTAACGTTCAAGACAAGAAGAGTGAAATATGCAGAACAAATAGCCAAAGAAAATGTGTTGCCAGCTCTATGCCACACTTTAGCATTCACTCTCAAGTTATGTGGTATTTGCCTTGTTTTAATATCGACAGACCATTCTTTACATACAAAGGGATGTTAAGGTGCAATGTTTGAAATAAATCGCTTAAGAGGAAGCGTCACGAAATTTCCACACACGAATCTATGTCTAACTTTGACTTCTCTGTGACGAGGCACTTAGGCACTGACCAGCACAGCCAATTCCACCATATTCAGAGTCAAGAGGTAATGTACAGTAGATGGAGCGTGAAGGACACAAACTTCACACTTCACCCGCAGCAGAGGAGAAGGGTGAGTGATGAGGGTGAGGAGATGGTGAGAGACAGGGAGGGGGTGTGTGGCGAGAGATGAGGAGGGTGTGTGTGGCGAGAGATGAGGAGGGGGTGTGTGGCGAGAGATGAGGAGGGTGTGTGTGGCGGGAGATGAGGAGAGTGTGTGTGGCGAGAGATGAGGAGGGGTGTGGGGCGAGAGATGAGGAGAGTGTGTGTGGCGAGAGATGAGGAGGGGGTGTGGGGCGAGGGATGAGGAGGGGGTGTGTGGCGAGAGATGAAGAGAGTGTGTGTTGCGAGAGATGAGGAGGGGGTGTGTGGCAAGAGATGAGGAGAGTGTGTGTGGCGAGAGATGAGGAGGGGGTGTGGGGCGAGAGATGAGGAGGAGATGTGAAGCGAGAGATAGGGGAAGTGGAGGAGGTTGTGAGAGATAGGAGATGGGTGTGTGATGAGAGAGGGGTGTGGTGAAGGATGGAGAAGGGGTGTGTGGTGAGAGATATGTGAAAACATGTGATGAGAGATAGGGGAACGGGTGTGGTGAGAGACGGGGTGTGGTGAGAGATAGGGGCGATGGGTGTGGCGAGATAGGGGAGAGGTGTGATAAGAAGGGGTGTGGTGAACGATGTGGCAGGGAGGTGTAGTGAAAGATGAGGCAGGGCCCGCATCGCATCCCACTATCACATACCTGTACCACGACGTAAGACCGCTCAGCATCTCACGGACCTGAGCAACGGGGATTACTCCGCCTAAACAAACATATTCTTGAACCTAAACCACCTCACAGCGATGACGTACTGTACTTTTTAAAAATTCTGTTCTTGTTATATTAGGAAAATTTTACACAGCTTAAGGGAGACTTGCCCAGGGAATGGTGGGTGCGGGTAGCCTTCCTTCTTTACTATCCTTGTCTTTGAGTCACAGGTAAGTTACGGCCACGAGGCAAAGAAAAAAAATGTTCAACAATCCTCTGCCAGCACTGAGTCCTGCCTTTTTATTTTTCATTCTTCCCCAAATGACAGTCTCCTACCTTCTCATACACTTTGATTTTATGCTTCATATTGCTATAACATAAAAACAGTCCACGTAACACTTTCCACTGCCACAGCCAGCAGAGAAGTGTCGGCGAACTATTGCTTATGGCTGTACCTTTGACCTAAAACAATTGCCCTGTTCTTATTTTCCCTTTGTACTTCTTTCATTTCTTTTTCTTCCCGATTTCGCTCAGCATTTCCCATTTGCTCAACCCTTAAGCCTTTCACCAACCCCTCTGCCGATCACTTCAGTGTGTGTGTCCGTGTGAAGAGAGATGAGGTGGAACTGAAATATATAACACAATTCCAGTCACAAACTTAATGTATTGCACACACACACACACACACACACACACACACACACACACACACACACACACACACACACACACACACACACACACACACACACACATGAAGATACAGTGGGTGAAATAGATAACAGTATAAGAGAAAAGTACTTTGGTTTAAGTTACTTGTTAGTGTTTGGGTTGAGTGCTTTTTGTTGCTTTCTTCCTGTACCCTCGGCGTACTTGGTGTGTGTGTGTGTGTGTGTGTGTGTGTGTGTGTGTGTGTGTGTGTGTGTGTGTGTGTGTGTGTATTTTCTCGTGTGTGTGTGTTGTTAAAAAAATTACTAAGCTAAAGATTATTACTCATACAAATAAGTAAGAATATGGTGCAGTGATTCTCTAAAAAATGTCAAACTTCGAGTATGAATGCTTCCTGTTTTTGGTTCTGTCGATCTCTGTGATGTTACTGTAGTTCACGTCATCACTGGTGTCAAGTTTGTCCCATTTTTACAAGCAGCCTTTCGCAACCGGGAATTTTCTCTCCCTGCCTGCCTGCCTGCCTCCCTCCCTCACTTAGTTACACACTCACTCACTCACACACACACACACACACACACACACACACACACACACACACACACACACACACACACACACACACACACACACACACACACACACACACACACACTCCCCCCCCCTCTCTCTCTCAAGCATACTTAGTCACACATGCAGTCACACTTTCTCTCACAAGTTCATCTACGCTTACACTCAGAAATACACTCACTCACGCTCACTTACAGACACACACTCTCACACTGCGCAGCTGCGAAATGGCACTGGGAAGGGGCAGGGTAGAGGCAGAGGAGGAAAAAATGTGTCACGAAGTTGTTTACAATTATTACGACACCCTGTCTCGTATAGCCATTACAGTCCTTTGCCAGCATTGTGTCTTGCCTATTTTTCATTCCTCCCCAAGCAACAGACATTCCTTCCTCTCCATACTGTTTTATTGTGTGCCTCAGCTTGTTGTCACGCACAAATAGTTCATGTAACACCTTCCATTGACACAGACGGTAGATATGTGTCGGTGAATATTAATCATAGCTGCACATCATGGGCCATAAAAAAAATATATATATATAAATTCGGATATCATTAACAACCCAAGGAAGCTTAGATTAATGCCTGTCAACATGAGGGTCATGAAGGCTGACACTCCGTTTTTGCTACTTTTCCATTTTCCCCAAGACTATGGCACGCAACCATCTAATTTACAGTTCATGTCTCTAAGTTTCAGATGGATGAGCAAGCCAGTGTAAAGAACACCTCGTCTAAAGGATTAATGGTTGGCCCTAGGTCGATAAGAAGATTGTGGAACAGTATAGGGGCCAGGGGAATGGGGGAGGGAAGGGATGAAGAGGAGGGACAAAATTGAGTAGTGGGTAACTCAGTCGGTTTGGCGTTGGCCTAAATGTACAGAGGAATGCACATTTAGCCCAGTGCGTCCTTTCCCCCCCCCCCCCCCGCTGTTTGTGGGGATGTTTCCAGTTCTTCAAGTTGTGGGCCGAATTTGCTATTACACCATCGACTCTCGATCTGCCTTAAGCGACAGTCGAAGGGTTTCACAAATGGAGAGACCACCATCACCACCACCATCACCAACAACAACAGCAATAATAATAATAATAATAATAATAATGATAATAATAATAATAACTACATATTCACCTAATCGCTTCCTTCAGCAATGTAAGCCCCGTACATTTCACGGTTTCTCCAAATTTTCCAACCACGTATGCACAAAACTGTTAGTGTCATTTTAATCGTATTGATTTTCATAGAAACCCTGAACACTACATGCATACGATAGAATTTCTGTTAAACTTCAAAATGCAGCGAAGGTTGCGTTGAAATTAATAATCCACTTTCGAAAGAGGAAGTTGGTAATTTCTTCCAACAGGGTGTTGTAAGATATTTCACGAGTCTTCAAACCATACATATTTGAAATAGTTATGTGGTATGAACGAGAAGGATTTGAAGAAAGTTTATCAATATTTTCGTAATATTGTTCATTACCTCAAAGTAACTCAGTGCTTAGCCTACCATTAGTTCAAAGTGGATTATGCTTGATATTAAGGAATAAACTTATTTGAATCCTCCAGATATTCGATGCAGTGTCCAGCCATTTATCTATTATAAATGCAAATACTTTCCTACGTAGAATTTGTTCATGTGAATAGTACGTTGTTCGATAGAGCAAAGGCAAGACATCAGTTCCCTGACTTGTTATGGGTATTCAAGGTTTTTCTCTACGGTTTGTGTGTTCGTTTGCTCTTTGCCACATGACCTACAACGTGACCGTCGTACAGAAATAACCCCTGGCTTCAATTCACCTCCAACCAAAGGGGCGATAAATTATAGTTCACAGATGTACATCCGGCTACGGGAATAGGTATACACGCTTTAGCTGTAAGGTTTGTAAATGGTATAGGAAAGATGGAACTGCGCATCCAGACGCACGGTGAAACTCAGCTCCCTCCCCGGCCCCCCCACGCTCATTACCTCTCCCCCTGTGACCTTCGCCCTCTCACAGCCTCCCGCACTGGCACATTTCCTGAGGTTTCAATAACTTTTCTTCACACTGTTTTTCCTGTTATTTCTTTCTTAAACTTTAGCTCTCAGTCTAATGTACATTTCTACTTCATATTCATCACATGGCACATTGAGTACGGTAACACTATACCGGTATAGTATTTTGTAGTACTGCTGTAAGTGTTAAGCTATTCCTTTTAGGTTCCAGAAGAACTTATTCGGCTTTGGCAAGGAGTCTTGTAAGTGACTTGCTTCTAAATGAAGTCTTACAGGCCTGGTTATGGGTGAAAGTGACATCACTCCATAAATTCCATCCTGACATCATCATCAGTGTTCCTAATGTGTAGAAGCTCACAAACTTGCAGACTGGCCAAGTGCCCTGAAATGATAATTATATGCTGATAGCAACATCATAGTTGTCAATTACATCATGTCTCTGGTATCGCTGATAAGGTATACAATGGTCTTACTGGCTAGAGTAAAATTTTCGTTACACACACACACACACACACACACACACACACACACACACACACACACACACACACACAAAAGGAATCTGACACCACGTTAACTATGATGAACGCTGATACTGTGTGTTATATATACTGGCAATTCATCATATGTCTATTCAGGCTGAGGACTCGAAACGTTTTATGAGTAACGATATACTGTGGTTATCTTCCGGCCATTGTTGTACCAAGCCATAGTTCATAATGTAGTAGGAGTCACTCAGTACCACTGAGATTATTCAGTTAAGCGAAAGTGTATGCTGACATTGATTAGGGATGTTTAATAAGAAGTGTATAAGGTTGGTAATGGAAGAAGACTACATGGTGAGGGACGAGTTAGGCTGGTCTGGAAGCGTGTGGTCCGTTATATGACTCTTTACTCGTGCTCACTAAGGTCAGAAGTTTGTTGAGTTCCGAAGACCACATTCCCGAGTTACTAAAGTCTCCGTATTTACCGTAGAAAAAAAATAATCCTCAGCTGTAACTTCCTGAAACATAGCTCCTGTACACCAAATGTCATTGCTCACCGTCTCCGTATTTATCGCAAAAAAGAAAAAAAAGAAAAGAAAAAAAAAGAAAAAAAAAAAAAGCGCAACTGTATCTGTTCACTGTCTCCGTATTCGTAAAAAAAAGTTTCGTAACTGTAGCTTCGTGAATCACAGTTCCTCTTTCTGCTGTTGGTTCTATACTCATCTCGTGCTCCATCTCCATTTTCTTCATCAGTCTCTTTCACCCCCTTCATACTACTTGTCATGCTCTGATTCATTACTCTCCTTTATTCATTGCAAACACACACACACACACACACACACACACACAAGCGCACCCACCCACCCACCCACCCATACGCACACACACACTTCCGCAACCATATCAAAGTTCCTGGCCACCCCATGCCAGTGCTCACCGTCGCCGTATTTATCGTGAAGAAAAATAAACTTCCGCGATTGTACCTTCGCGAATCACAACCTAGGTCCTGTTCACCCTAGGTCAGCGCTCACCATCTTATTCATAGTAAAGCAAAACTGTTACTCAACCTTACATACGTGAATCCCAGTTCCTCCTCACCACAAAATTTCTGCCCTTGGGTGGAACGAAGTCGAAGTCAGGGTTTCACAGCGAACGGAGACTGGCTGTTCAGGGTTAACGTGGTGGAGTCGACAGCAAAAGTTCTGTCGGCTCTCCTGCTGTTCTTTTCCTCTCACATTGAAACTCAGTGTGGTGAATTCGCAGATGCCGTCAGTGATGATTTCTTTTGGCTTCAAAAAAATGCCATAGGAGTCGTTTCTGCAGGTCCACCAAACTGTTAGTCCATGGTGATGGCGATGCAGTAGAGGTGAATTTTGATACCTACTGAACAAAGATGACATCCATTTTCTTATGTATTATTAACTGAAGCGGTAAAATCACTTTCTGCAGCTATATCATTAAGACAATACACTTGCTGTTATAATACGAGTACTGCAATGATCATCCACTTTATGCTATTTCATTTATTGCAACGACAGATCACTTTCCTAGACTTTATCGTAAGGGCAACACTGCGATAATACTGAAGTGATCATCCACTTCCTTCTGTACCATTGCAAAGACAAATCACTTTTCTGGCTTGATATTTTAACGAAAACCCACTTTCTCCAATATCATGACGATAAATCACTTTCTGGTGTAACTTATCACTGTATTGGCAATCCTTTTAACGTTGTATTATTTTAATGCTAAACCACATCTTTACTGACTTGATAGACTACTTTCTGGTGCAATAGTGTAATGTTAACTCACGTACCTGATGAGAGACGTGCACGTATGTTAGACTTGCAGGGAGAGGCCAGAGGGACTGTTGCTCAACGTACAGCGTAACCAACCAACACACACACACACACACAAACACACACACACAGAATCCTCCCCACCCCTCATCCCTAACACCCCCCTCCCCTTCCTTCACCCCCACACCCTCGTCCAGCCCTCTCCTCCCCATCACCGCCGTTCTCCTCCCTATACTCCCTCTCATACCCTGCTGTATTTTTTCTGTTACTTTTTTCGTGCGTCGGACCCCGTTTTCTGTTGTTATTTACTGAGGTTCTCTTTCTCCATCTCCCCCATTCTTTCATCATTCTCTTTGTACCTCTTCATTTTGCCTGTCATAAGCTGATTTATTACGCATCCTACCTCACTTTTATGAAACTCACGTATTCTCTCTCTCTCTCTCTCTCTCTCACACACACACACACACACACACACACACACACACACACACACACACACACACACACACACACACACACACACACACACTTTTTACATACTGGACAGTGCATCATTCAGTGTTGCCACACCTTACACAGTCTCCCTCGCTTCCTTCCTCTCAGCCACTTGCCGTTTTCTTTCTACTCCTCTTTCATCCTGTCACACTCATCCTCCCTCCTCCTTACTTTCTACCCCTTCCTCTTTCATTCTAGTCCCCTCTCCCTTACTTCCTTTTCTTTCTACCCCTTCCTCTTTCATTCCTTCTTTCTCTCCCTCACTTCCCCTTTCTTTCTACCCTTTTCTCTTTCATCTTATCTCTTCCTCTTTCATCCTATCCCTCCCTCCTTTCCTAGTTTTTTCTTTCCATCCCTTCCTCTTTCTTCCTCTCCTTTCCTACCTCCCTTCTTCTTTCTATATCCCTTCTTCGTCAGTCTTTCATCCTTCCATTTTCTCCCTCACCCTCCCTCTAGCAAGGACGCGTCTCACCATCCGTTACGTCATCCCTTTTCTTACTCATTCACCCTCACGCCCTCTCACCCTACCATTTCCTCTTCAAACTTCTTACTCACATGTGGTCCCTTCGTCACAATCCGTACTCCGTCACTCTCATTCCTTAGGCTTCTTACTCTTTTTCAGTCCTCCTTACTCGCCCTATTTCTTCTGCAAATACATTCTCTGTGAATTTCTTTTTACTTAGGCGCTGGAGAGGGACGCCTTCTCGTGGTGGCATCAGTATGACCGGACGGTGGAGCTACCTGGTTATACAAACGTCCCTCAATTCCCTCGCAAATCTCAGAAAGGAGGCTTAGGATTGTGGACCGCGAAAAAAGGGCAACTTCGACCTGCAGTCCATCGGGTTCACTTTCAGATGAGATTGTTGTTGCAGCTACAGTAACAATAGCAATAACAACTACGTCAACAATAACATCAACAGCTGCCGCTGCTACTACTACTACTGCTACTACTACTACTACTACCGTCACTCATTCTTCTCCCTTCGGCCTTCACATTACTCTTTACTTTTTTTTTTTTTTTTCTCATTCAGCAGTACAATTGAGGACCTGGATCTAAATTCGACTGCTTCGTGTCGTATTGAAGGGGAAGGCAGTAACATGGGAAAAAAACGAATGTTTATTCTAACTCGCTTAAAGGCCGCCTTCGACGGCCTTTCTGCTCGATATCAAAAAGGCTTTGTTACGGTAGCTTCAATGCCCACAAAGAAGGTGATCCGCCTAAAGGCCGCCAAAGCCGCTCGATGTCGAAAGGCCAGAAATGAGCCATAACTCGGGAACCGGTGGCCCGATTCGACTGGATATTGTTTTATTCCTCAAGTTAGAGCGTTGTAGCGGTACCTTGCTCTGAGAAAAATTGCGTTACAGTGCGCTACTTTTGCTGTGTTACGGTAACAAACCAACAAACATCCAGAAAAAGTATCATTATAATATAGATAGACAGACAGATAGGAAGATGATCCGCATGCAGTCGATAGGCACTAAATGATCCTAAGTCTTCCTATTCTTTATTTTTAAAAGGTGGTTCAGCACGATCATGGAAAACTTAATATACCTAAGAATCTACCAGACGTGGGGTCACTTAATGGGTATGTATAACTGATTTATCCTTATATTCTTTATTTACCATTTAGCAAAAGCCCAAACATTCTCGGGAACGTTATCGTTGAAGGCCAAGAAGGATGGGGACATGCGAGCGAAGGTATACATTGATGTGTACATGGGTAAAACTTATCATACTGAGTACAGATGCAGACACAACGAGGAAACACGATACTACATGAAAATGAGGCGAAGAATGCAGCGGAAAAACATACAAAACAAATTCCTACGCAAGATGTTAGAAATAATATAAGCACATAAGTGCACACACATGCATATAGATACACGGAGACATATGTTACAAATGCATGCACATACAGGTATGCATATACGTATATTTATGATTACACATACGCTTATTTTTAATCTTAGTTCTTTATTTACCTTTCAGTACAAGCCCCAACACTCTGGAGAACGCTGTCGCTGAAGGCCAAACAGGGAAGGGCGCGTGTGAGCAAAGGGTTACATTGGCACATATATGGCATAAAAGGTACAGAAGTGATTAGCATTACAAGCACAGTAATGAACAAAGAGATACAATGACACATACATGGTACAAAGTTGTTGCAGTAATTATTATTACAAGTTTAGGAATGAGCAAAGGGATACATTGACAAACACGTACATACGCACGTATGCAGAGACACATATACACACATACATATACGTACCGGTATATATCTACAGTATACATTCACGAACATGTAGCCACAGACACACTGTATGTACAGGATAGGTACCGGTACGCATATATAAATATATAGGTATGTGGACAGACGTGCACACATATACATATGCTACATACACACATATACGTTATGCATATATACATCAACAGGGATATATAGGCTATATATATATATATATATATATATATATATATATATATATATATATATATATATATATATATATATATATATACTTTCTAAATGGATACACATACACTGGTAGCTATATAAACAAAAACGATATTCACTGTAAAGTTGCACCTAATGTGTACGTGTGTGGACACACACACACACACACACACACACACACACACATGAGTTTGTTAGATATTTTAGTCCTACCAGTACATTTTCTGTGAAACAACACGGTTATAGCCCACAGGGACTAAAATAGTGCACTTTAGTTCGTTAGTATTTATTTATCTTTTATTTTTAGTTTTTTAAATGTAGTATTCTTTCCTCCCTGTGTTTGTAACTGAACCGAATAGTTTCATTTTTGCCCCATGTGAGTGTCAATGTATTTCTTTGATCTCTTGTACCCCTAGCCCTCTGCGACAAAGTTCCCCACAGTGTTAGGACTTGTATGGAATGGTAAATAAGGAATCTATATTAACAAACCACATTAATGTTGTTTGTAAACTCAGGTTCTGGCCGCTATATTTTAATGGACTTCAGTAAAGCACTATCAAGGTTTCAGTACAAAGGATAATCGTCATGAAATCAAACTTTTGACTGTGTACACTCTCTATACACATTTTTTTTTTTTTTTTTTTTGTCAGAGTAATGCCAAACGTACCTATGTATCTTCAAACTAACTTACATAATATCACGTTATTTCTCCAAAGGTGTGGTAACTGTGTGGCGGGGTGATGTCAAAGCTGCGACTGACCTATGTGGCTACGATTAGCATAAATTAGTACTGTAATAATGCTATGTGGGGGGGGCATAGTAATAATGCGTGTCTTTGGCGCGATTTACAATGCGAAATGCGACACTGGAAAGAGGTTACGATGGCATGCACCCTAGTATGACAAAATTATACTTTCTGATTCAGCCTACATCGCAAAGAGACCTTGCTACATCTAATATTGATGTGTGTGCATGATAATAAGCAGAAGTCGTGAAAGAGAGTCTATCCATCTATATCTATCAATCTATCTATCTATCTATCAGTCTATCTGTCTATCTATCTATATATAAACAATGAGTTATCCCGTGCCATAACAAGGGAGAAGAGGATACCAACACGAGTGGGCACACTAAGATGGCTGCTGTGGTGGCTCATTGCGCTGAGGAGGGGATGGGGAAATAGAGAGAGAGAGAGAGAGAGAGAGAGAGAGAGAGAGAGAGAGAGAGAGAGAGAGAGAGAGAGAGAGAGAGAGAGAGATACTCTGGTTAATAAGAATGCAGGTAGGTGATCGAATGCAGTAAAAAAAAAAAAAAAAAAAAGTGCATGTGCAGAAAAATAGTAGAAAGCAGATTGGCTCAGGGAAGAAAGTTGGTTCTTGCTTTGAAGGTTGTGATATGATACGGGGTCTGAGAATAGAAGCAGTTAGAGAATCGCGATGCAAAGGTGAGTCGATGTGAGAATAATTGACAACATGACAGCTTTGATACGTTCGGCACCACACTGGATACGGAAAACGAGAGCATTTTATATTGTTACTTTATCTATTTATTTATTTCAACGCAAAATATAGTGTTTAGGGATGTGATCATAGTTTCGTTCCTGGTTTGGCTCTAGTCTGCTAAACTTCTTGGAGCACCTCTGTATATCTAGTAAACCTATTCTGGAGGTAATTGGAGTTATTATTATTATTATTATTATTATTATTATTATTAGTGGTAGGTGGAAGCCCTCACTATGCACTCACTCGATGCAGAGCTGCTCTTGAGTGACTGGCCTTTAGCCTCTTCCTTCCTTCTATTATTCCATCTTCTGTTTTTCTTTCCTTCATTCTTTCCTCTTCCTTCTGTGTACGGGTGACTCTACACTGAGTGACAACCCAAATGGTTTCCTATACACCAGGAAACCATTTACTATGCTGGGTGGTAACCATATAACCAAATTATGGCTCCTGGAGATTTATTGGGTAATTGAGGTGCGGCAAAGGGATTGAGCCTGTGCAGGTATATATCCAAGGGGTGGATGGGGCTTATTGCTCACATAATGCCACTCAGGGATGTGTGAGGCTGGTCACTCTCATCTTAAATGTCAGGACCAACTTGTCTAGCCCCGGGCTCCTACGCTTCTCACGGGGCAACACTGGATTAAATGATGAATGAATGAATTATTTATTGTTATTATTATTATTATTATTATTATTATTATTATTAGTATTATTATCATCATCATCATCATCATATTACATAACTAGGTGATCCAAAATTGTTGACAGTGGTGATCAAATACGCCTTTCTAATTCTTTTACACATTCGAAAGTTTAATCTATTTATAGGTTGCTAGAAAAGGCCTCGCTAGGCATCTTCAGTAAAACCCAAACCCTTTGCCCTTGAGCAGTGGGTTGCGTGGAGGCGTAGCACACAACAAACCAAGGAAGGGAATGTACACGACACAGGCTCAGCTTATGTCGCGGCCGCCCACCTGATAACAAACAACCCACCGCTGGCACTGATGACCTCTCTTAGCTGTAGCGGTAGGAGATATCTTGCTTTAGATTGTTTTTATTTATTGCACCTTCTGAGGATCTTTTCGGATATCCCCTACAACTTAAATGTCAAAAAGCCAACAGGGAATGGTTAATTATCTATCTGTCTTTCTATCTATCTCTACTATAAGTTTTTGAAGGTACTTTGTCGCCTTCAAAGAGTTCCGCTTTGGTGGATCGCCCTGCTTCCTCTCCCTCCCCCTCCCTTCCCACCTGCTTGCTACGCCACTGTGGTGATGTAAGGTGTTGTGACCTTGAATGAGGCACGTGGAAGGTGTGAGGGAGGGAGAGAGAATGAAAGGAAGAACACAAAAGTTAGATAAGAGAAGGTCAGAGAGCTTAATGAATCGATTGAGAACAAAGGAAATGAAAAAGTAAAAGAAAAAGATAAAGGATAATGTATAAGAGAACACAGGTAAATAACAGAAAACGGGGTGCGGCACTGCACGTAAGTGATCAAAATAGAGACGGGGGACGGAGGTGTGACGGGATGAGGAGGGATGGGGAGCGAGGCAAGGGGAAGGGGGAATGTGAGGGATGTAGGAGAAGGGTTACAGGAATGGGGGTAGGGGGTAAGATGCATGGGGAGGGAAGGGGGGATGTAAGAGCGGGGGAGAGGGGTGTGGAAGATGAGAGAGGGGGGTGTTCGGAGTGTAGATGGGAGGGATGAGAGGTTGGGAAGGGGTTGCATGTAGTGGGAAGGGTGTGTACGGGGGGGACTTGCTATTAGGTTGCCAGGCAGTTGCTCGCGCCTCTCCGTGCCAGCCGAACACACGCTACCTTCTCTCAGCAAACACAACAATCAAACAAACAGCCTCTTTTCATTCTCATCAGGTATGTGAATTATCTGTACAACGATCAAGCAAATTACGTTTTTACAATGCGGTAACAGAGAATGTGTATTAATATTACAATAGAGTAGTTTATTATATTACGATATCGCTATGTCGTTCATAATTACGATAATATACAAATTGGTTTATCGTCAAAATGCTACACCAGAAAGTGGGCTGTCATTTTAACATTATCACTGCAATATTAAAGAAGAAAGTGGATGACCAGTACGGTAATATAATAGGAAGTAGATTATCATTAAAATATTGTCGCAGAATGTGGCTTTGGCGTTCCTCGAGCCACGATTTTATAACACACTCTTTCATAACATTTGTCTGAATAGCTAATTAAATTTCAGAATAACTAGAAATTTGTATATTAATTTTATATCTTAATTGTTGATGCATTTTCTTCTGAATATTTAGTGCTGCTCTGAGGTTATAATTAAAGCGAGGAGGAAAGTAGAAGGGGGAAACCAGCATGAGATGGAAGGACAGAGTAGGAAGATATATGAGAGAGTGATGTGTAAGTTGTGGGGAGGGCAGCCAAATGGCAGAGGAGTAGGTGACGCGGAGGCGATTTGTTTGTGGCATCTTCTTACAGTATGTGTATGGCAATGGACAGATAGATAAAATTTAATAAAGTAATGTATCTAATGACAAAGTTGTTACTGAAGGGGACGCGGCTGTCTCAGGGCTCCCTCCCTCACCTCCCCAGCTCACTCGCCCTCCATCTCCCCCATCCTCGATACGGAAGCTGAAGGTATAATGGTTAACATATTCAACCCGCAATTTATATACCAGAGTATGATGCCAAGGCCGGTTAGACTCCTGGATAAAGTATGTTTCTCCTAATTCCCTGTTCTTCCAGCAGTTACATTTGGGACCTGTACATGCAATTCAGTTGTTGTATGTTGTACTGTTGGAGAAGATTGTGAATTGCTAAAAATTGCTTGTCTGCCTTCATGTCCCTCGTGTATCAGATACGCCGTAATCTTGAGCTCACTCTTTCCTCCCACCTCTCCCAGACACTCCCATCTTTCCCCTCCCATCTCCCCACTCGCTATTCCTTCCACCTTCACCCACACACTCACCTCTCCTTCCTTCCCACTCACTCTTCCCTCCATTCACTCCTACACACACACACCCTCCCTCCTCCCCCACTCACTTATTTCTTCCTCCCCTCCAACACACTCCCCCTCTCTCCTCCCTCCAACACTCTTTCCCCCTTCCTCTCCCACACACTCCCCTTCCCTCCTCCCCCACCCTTCATACCATCCCATCCTCCATTTCTGTTTCCCTCTCCCCTTCCATCCCTAATTTCTCCATCCCTTCCGTCCTTCACCAATCTCCCTCCCATTCCTTCTCCTCCATTCTCCTTCCCTACCCTCCTTCACCACTCGTCCTCCCATCCGTCCATCACCACTCTCCTGCCCTTCCTTTCTTCACCTCGTTTCCTCCCTTCCCTCATCCATATCTCTACCTCCTCCTCCTCCACCTCCATTCCTCCAACATCCACCTGAGGATTGCAGCGCTGGTATCATAATCTACCTGAACAAAGAAACGTCCTTCAGCTCAATGACAAATCAATTACAATATGAGTAATGCTTTTCATCCAGGAGGTGTTTCATTGTCAGCCACAGCTCCAACCAAACCTCACTATCTCCCTTCCATGTTACGTCGAGTAGTGATGGAATTATTGGAGGCTGAATATATGGCTAACTTGCTAGTTCGAAATATCTCCCCTAAAATGACGAAAACCGTGTGTACAGACAGACACACAAGTACAGTACCTTCCCATAGTTTGACTAATACAGAGAAAAATCTGAAACGCGTACTAATAGAGATAGATTTTTTTTTTTTTACTGTATTTCGCCAGTTGTTAATTTTCGTCAGAGGGAATTGGGAAGATGTTTGTTTCTTTGTGCATTTGACAGTAAAGTTTTTTCAATCATAGAACAAAAAAAGTCACAATGCTAAAGTGATGAATACGACTGGAATGCTTTAGTTCGTCCAGCTTGAAATTTTCTTTTATTGCATCCAAATTTTTTTGAAGTTTAGCTCTAATTGGGATGCAGTCGGTAAGGAAATAAGAACATTTGCTTTCAACATTTTTACTAGGAAAAGGAAAATATCCCCCATAGGATTACAATGGAAGATAAGGATATTACTATACAAATAATACAATAAATCTGTGACTTGGAGTTTATTTGATCCGTTATTAGTTTGTAAAACGATATAATTAGGAAAAAAATAATCTATGTAATATACCAAAAGTATGATGACATTAGGGCCCTCTGTCACATACATACTGAATCTGATACCTGTAATTTTGTGCGAAACTAATGTCTAGGAAGTGACGGTAAAATGACAGGGCAAATACTAATAAATACAGGCACACCTGCATACATATTTACATACATTTATGGCAATTCATTTCTGTCTACTCATTTATCTAGCTGCGGAAATACAGGTGAGTACAGGTACATTTACATACTGATTCATATGTATAGAAATGAATTTTTGTTTATTCATTGATTTATTTATGCAAAATACAGGTAGAGATAGGCATATAATAAATACAGTATGTCTATCTATCTATCTATCTATCTATCTATCTATATACTAAAAGTGCAATTTCTTCCAGGATATGATTACAAACTACAAGAGTTCCCTCTCCTTAATAAAAAATGAATTTATGGTAGCTAGAGTAATGAATGAACACCCTGGTTGGTTGTCTGTGTGTTTGGGAGATGGCCTGACAACGGGAGTGATTGAAGTCCTTGTGACATCTATGCCAGATAGGTCACGGAACGCCACTGAAAGGGAGAACGGCTGCACTGCTTATTAACTGGAGAGTGTTCGTGACAGGTATTATGCTCATGAGACTAAACACAGTAATCAAGAGAATATATTGTCTGAAGAGTAAATGTTTATTTGTATAATCATAAATGTTCATGATACGTTTATCAAATTTTTGCATCCAATTCTAACAACTGATGTTACGATTTACTTAGTTGTGATAATTTATGTTAAGTCACGCGTGTGATAGTTCCACCCATCCATTACAACACGCTTAGAAGGAAGGAGCCAAGGTTACGTGCAATAGAGCATAGAAGATTATCAGAGCCATATTTTCCCAAATAAACGCTTTGTATTCTCTCATTCTGAGAGAAAACACTTCTTGAAGGAAACCAATGGGCTGAACATACTGTCATAATGAAACCCATGTCCACTAAGAAAAATATATGTACGGTACAGACCCTATCAGCATTATGGTGACTGTTATGATTATTTAATTGCGACGTACATTTTATTAGGGTTTGTGAAATAAAGTCTGAAAGTTATTTCACTACGACGAATATTTTTTTTTCTCATAAAATCTGAATGTTATTTTTACTACGACGAATACATTATTAGGGTTTGTGATATAAAGTCTGAATGGTAAATTTAATCAAATCTATAACAGCAAACAACACAAAGTTTTTCAGTCTTTATAGAGAAACAAAAGCATCCTACCTCCATGTCCTGTGCTGGGGCGATGACTCAACGACGACGGAATTTCCACCCTCCATCTGGACTCATCTGGATTGTACCTTACCTGTTGATAGATAACTGCTTTATTTACTGAAGCTTTAAAAAACTTATTTGTTACTTGCAAATAAGGATAAATTAATACATATGGTTATTTTCATCTTAGTTTGGCGATTTAGATCTTCATTCTTTTCCATCTTCTTTCACTAGCTCATTCACTGAAGAAAATAATGCTACGTCTCTACATTCTTTCCATTACAGTTTAGCATGACTGGCATGATAGTCAAGTGTTAATTATTGTTACAACTTAACATTCAAGATGGAGAAAGGGCAGTTTTAGGCCAAGTCAAAGTGGGATGAGTATAGGAGAAATGAGAATTAAATTTGTTCTTGGAATAAAAATTAAGTGAAAAGAAAAAAACTGGAGTGAAGGAAAAGATACGTAGCAAATGCCTGGGAAAAAGAATAATAACTGATATCTGTAATGAAGGCGTAGGAAAGTAACTAACACTTCCAATGAAAGAAGATTAAATTAATTAATATCTGTAATTAAAAAGCAACTAATGTCTGGGATGAAAGAAAAATCACAGCAAAAAGAGCACCAAAGAAAAAAAAAAAAACGAAAACTATTGGTATGAAGGACAAAAAGAAACCTAGGCGATTCCTGGAAAGACAATGTAAATACTTGTGTCTTAAAAGAGAAGAAAGTATAACCAGTTCGTCTGACAAGGAAAAAATTCATGCCAGTACATAAATCATCGTATGTACTGTAAAATTATACGGGACCAGTTAAAAAACGTGACTATCAGTTGTTACTCTGGGCTATGCCGATATGTTTTTTTCTGCAAAGAGTAGTTTGGCTAGAATCTTGGAAAGTTAGCAACGATGTTCAGCTTAAGAATACGAAACTAATTAGCTAGAAAACACACACACACACACACACACACACACACACACACACACACACACACACACACACACACACACACACACACACACACACACTGATACTACAGAAGACAAAGGAATGTTGTTGGAAGGTCAGGACTCACTCTATCCGGCCACACAAAGATAGAACAAAGGGATCCTATAACACAAGATATACTTACCAAGCAATATATCTGAGGGTTAATATGCCCATTAACAAAAAAAATCAGTCACTGACGCCTTAAAGTGAATAAAATGGTCTGAGTTGTTTGATTTGCTCCAATAAAAAGAAAAAAAAAACTGCAGATGCTTATACAAACGAAAACAAACAGAAGCTGACACACACAATCATTGAAACAATAGACTTTTTTTTTTTTCCCCACACCTGATACAGAGAAACAAATTTTTACCTCTAGGTCCTAGGAAGTAGTAATTAAATACGTTACATCATTTAAAGAAAAAAGAATAAGGTTTGCGAGTTTCATAGCCGGGCAGTTTCGCCGGAGCTGGCCTGCCGTATTGGCACAGTGAAGTCAGGGAACCATCCCAATTCGTCAACTCCCATTTTGTCTGCTCCCATCTCGTCCATTCGAGAAGTGGATCTGATCGCCATTATATCTACACCAATATCATCCGCTTTCCGGTTAGGTTAGGTTAGGTTATCTTAGGTTAGGATAGGTTATAGATGAAATAAGTTACTAGTTCAGCAAAAAATGGTGGACATAAAAGTTGTCAGAGTTAAAACAGCCTAAGCTCATTAGGGTATAATTATCCTAGACATAGCTGGAGTAGAAACAAGTACAACAGTTCTAAGCTGATGCGGGACCATCAGGGTCGAAAAATGGGGCGCTGATGAAGCCTACGGAGATGAAAAAAAAGGGCTTTAGGGAGTAACTGACTGATCAGGCCACTCCATGAGATCCCACACGTGAAAATGGCAGCAGGCGAAACGAAAACCGAGGTGGTGACTAAGCGGGAATTTACAATAGACGAGAATGGAGTAGACGAACCAGGCATAATACAAAATCATCTGGACAAGTCAGGGGGTCGGCTGGGAAGAGGGAAGTAATGAGAAAGGGTGAGGTGTTAAGCAGAAGTGGGGTGTTGAGAGGGAGGGGGTGATAAATAGAAGTGATGTGTTGACAGGGGGTGGGATGTTGAGAGTGGATGGGGTGTTGAGAGGGAGTGGAGTGTTGTAGGGGGTTGGGTGCTAAGAGGGGGTGGGGTGCTGAGAGGGGTGGTGTGATGAGTGAGGGTAGGGTGTTGAGAGAGGTGGGGTGTTGAGAGCGGGTGAGGTGCCGAGAGGGGTGGGGTGATTAGAGAGATGAGGTGTTTGTTGACAGGGGGTGGGGTGTTGAGAGAGAGTGGAGTGTTGAGAGGGAGTGAGGTGCTGAGAGGGGTGGGGTGATGAGAGAAATGGGGTGCTGAGATGGGGTGGGATGTTGAGAGAGAGTGGAGTGGGGGTGAGGTGTTGAGAGGGAGTGGGGTTTTGAGAGAGGGTGTTGAGAGAGGAGAGGCGTTGAGGGGGGTGGGGTGTTGCAAGGGGGTGGGATGATAAGAGGGTGTGGAGTTTTGAGAGGGGGTGGTGTGTTGAAAAGGGTGGGGTGATGATAGAGGGGTGTATTGTATGAGGGGTACCACTCACCGTAACATCAACTCTCACCAACAGGTCAAGATGAAAGTTGCTGTGGCAGTGTTGATTCTCATGGTGTCTCTGCATGCCGGTAAGTTGCCCGCCATGTAGGTAAGTCTCTCAGCACTTACCGATCGTTTAGTTAGGGTTTCTTAACACCAGTAACTAGGACCCTTTGCAGGAATTACGAATGTGTGTCTATAATGAGGTGTGACAAAAAAAGTCATGGTAATGGCCAAAGCGGTTTGTAATGAGTGTCAAATATTTGTATCATTGCATTTCGTACAACAGTTACTTTTCTAGCTGACATATGTACTGTAGTATTACTGGAAAATTCGAATCAAGCTACTGCATCGTGGTGAGGGCAAAGTTAATGCTCTGTGATCCATCCGCCATCTACTTTTAGTAGCTGCGGAAAGAGCGTATCCTTACAGATTGTCAAAGAAGTATCGTGTCATTTCCCCCATTCTGACTGGTCACTTTGCATCGCATCCAGTGGTCTTATGCAGGGTCAAAGCAGAGAATTCCTCTTATGCTTACGGAAATGACCCAGAAACTAAAAGGCAGAGCTCCTAATGGAGGACACCAAGTGTCACCGAAATCCTGAAGTGACAGTAAGTCAATATAGCATAAGAATGTCTTTCTGTTTGAATCTCTTGGCATGGAAGGAATTGTGCACATAAAATTTCTCCCCATATATATTACTCTTAATGCAGCTTTCTACCTGAAAGTTTTGAAGCATCTGTCTGAGGCAGCGAGATGCAAATGGCACGAGAAGTGAAATGGCATGTGGTTGCTTCAGTACTGAAACTCACCCAGTCATGCAGCGCTCATTATTCAGTATTGTACGGATTAAAAAAAAATCCTTTAGTACAACATCCACCTTAACTTGACTTAGCACAAGCCAGTTTCTGATTTCTTACCAATGAAGCTTGTGATGAAATTACATCTTCAGACACGACTGAAGACATCTATTCTGATACGACGAGCATCCAGATGGGCATACAAATTAATGAGATGCAGCGATGCTTTCTTCAGTAACAGAAATGTTGAAACAAGTGTGCGAATGCAGCAAGGAAGTACTTTGAATGAGATAGCTGAAGAATGAGTCTAACATTCAATAAAACTGAGTTTGTCAGCCATTGCCAGAACTTTCTTATCACACCTTTTAGGTATACTAATTTTCAGACTATATATTCACCTAAATCAGCACCTAATTCTTTTTATCTATATACTTCTTATTATATCCACCTTCCTCTCTGTCTGTCTCTGCCTGTCTGTCTGTCTGTCTGTCTCTGCACTATATATTGTACTTTGGATATATTACATGCATCTTACGAATAACGTGGAATGTTTGTACATTACATTTAGCATATTTATTCCGTCTAGAAAAGAATCAGGATATATATAGTTTTGATAAATAATAAAGAAGATTATGTTAATTAACCTTGTGCCGAAATAAATATATGAGATGATAGAGAGGCTGGCAATACCACAATACGGCATATGGAATAGAAACGAGGAAGGAAGGCATCTGAGGGAGGAGAGAAGAGCGAGTGAGAGTTGTGAAGCAGAGTGAGACTGAAGTAGAAAATGTGAGGCGGGAATCATGAGTGAAAAGTTTTGAGCAGGGGAGGAAGGGAATATTATGAGTGGGGAAAGAAAGGTAAGAAAGTGGTTTAGAACAGCTAGAAATGCCGCATGGACTGAAAGGCATAGAGGAGAGAAGAGGGAAGGAAGGAGTTTAAGGGAAGGAGGAGAGAGGTACTGACTGGTATACGGTAGAGAGGGAGGTAAGAGAGTGACGGCAGCAGGGAAAGTACAGCCTCTAGTTTTAGAATAATGATTTGCTAGCGTAAAAGCTTGGGAAAAAAAAAAAAAGGTGAATTAGATTAACCCTCCTCCAGCAGAACCTCATAAACTGTGTCACGTGCTGATATTGCATCGGTGCTGAGATTATGTGGTGCTGTTTCGTCTCCTTATTATTCTGATACCTACCCTACCCTACCCTAACCTAACTTAACCTAATCTAACGTAATATTTTGTGACATTTCTTCCTAATTCCTACATCAATATGCTTCCCTGTGCCCTAGCATGGTGATTAGTAGAACAGCAGCTCATGAGAGGAGTTCCATCCAGTGAGTTTGGTGCTGTGTCGCTCATTAATGTAGTACGTAGGCAGAAATGTCACAAAATATTAGGTTAAGTTCGGTTAAGTTAGGCTACATATCCAAATAATAAGGGGCCAAAACAGCACCATGTACTCTCAGCACGGCTGTAATCTCAGCCCGTGACACCGGTGCGATAGAGACTTGATAATTTAATCAGAATATTGAATGACGACAGGCGCCATATAGATTTACTTTTACCTGTATACTTATTGTTTTACCTCACTTACTGTTTCCTCCTGTGCACATTATTAGAGTTACTAAGAAGTTCATGCTTAATTTGATTGGTAATAAAAGTGTAATACAAGCTCCATATTAAAAGTTAGTGAAGAACGTGCAGAATATTTAAGCAATGGCAAAGAAGTAGCTGAGTTTTACTTTGAATTCCAAAGCTCTGCTTAGCAAGATGTCTCTTTAACAACAAAATTAGCTGCACGGTATTAACCAAAGAATTGCAAACTTCTTGGCATAATTCCATTCTTTATCCTGTCTTCCTTTGTGTACCAGGAGAGGCCTTGATGTGTAAGGCTTGCCCAAGAGTTCTGCCGTGCAAAATGGAGGACACTCAGGAGACAAAGTGTTCTGGCTCCTGTCTGAAGGCGACTCAGGATGGACGTGAGTATTTTCCTCTCATCGTCAGTCTTCATTACGACTCATTAACCTGACTGATGCATGTAGAGCACGACCGGAAATATCTGGTTGTGTCAAACTGAAACGCAAATATTAATGAAAGCCAAAGCATTCTCTCACGAATGAGGGTCACCCGCCATTACTAAAAACAGTCAGTAATCCTCTGGGAATTGTAGGCATATTATAACAGCTTCACCAAAATTGAAAAAAAAAGTCTTCAGATTTCGCCATTTACTCTTAGCATTTAGAAACCTGAAGTCAGGGGCATTATATTGGTGAAGGTCACTGAGTATAACGGGCCTTTGAAGAATTTCTAATAGTTACTCTCTAAATAGCATTTCCATTAAATGAGGTTATGATAGAAACTGGTGAGTAATGGTTAGCTAAAAGAAAGAGTATTTTTCCTGCAAAACTCTTTGGCCATTGAAGGCATATCATCTCAGCTTTACCCAAATAATTGACAAACAGGCCACATATCACGGGATACTTCCCACAAAGTTTGGATAAAATTTGCCCATTTGATTTTGAGATATTTTGGTAACAGCCAGACACACAGACACACAGACACAAACACACAGATGCAGGCGATTGCATTATTGCCTCGCTAGATGGGCAATAACTAGAATAATTTATGTACTGCACAACCGAGTATGTCTGACTGTGATATAATGCAACACAAATTGCCGTTTGCGACCACAAAGAACGCACCGAACTCCAGCTCGTCGAGCATAAGCAACACAGTTCCTGTGATTGGACAATCAGATGGATGCTGTATATATCTCTGAAAATATCTATTACCGTTGCGCAAGTACTATTGTCTCCAAAAGTTCCGTTTCTCCTCATGTCGTTCACTAACTCGTAAAATGATGGTAGGCTGGGGAAAGTTGAATATTTTATAGTAACCAAAATCGTCTTCGTTTGTTAACCAGTTGGTTTTAACCTACAGTTAGATTTCATCATCCTAACTAACATAATGTTTTGAGTTAAAAAAGGGCTTGAGGAGGAGCAAAACCATTGGAGGCAATAGTATATACTTAATCTATATTTATTAACAGACGACAGTTCCGACACCGCATTCAAGAAGCACACAAATACGACACTAAACCTCTCTGTCCCGGTTTGTCACTAGTCTTCTCCCATTCCGTAGCCTGGCCTCATCAGCACCCCAACTTTTGCCCTTTCACCTCGTTTTTGGACAACCTCTCCTCAGTTTATCATGACTTTTAGTTTCACACGATGTTGTTTTTATCTATGACTTTTCTAATCAGCACCTTTATCTCTAATTCTTCATTGATAAAACCTGCCTATGATAATTTTCTGTCAAAAATCACTAGCAAAAAGCTCCAAAGGTCTGTGTTCTATTAAAATCATTAACTAGAAGGGAAGCCAGGACGTTATCCATTAAAGTCACTGTCTAATAAGTGAAACCTTACGTACACACACACACACACACACACACACACACACACACACACACACACACACACACACACACACACAAATCTACAAACACCACCTGCTGCTATTTCCTTTTGCGTGGGGAAGGGATAATCTGAGAGCTGAGGAAGAGCACATGGATGGAGTTGCATGAAGGCATCTTATATTTACCCCATTAAAGTAACGTGCACAGTATATATATAATTTACATATTATATAAAAAATAAGTGTCAGTTCATAATAATGTCCAGTAACACAGAAAATACGTATTCCAGTGATAGTTCGAATATTTTGCTCTGTTGTTCTAGACACGCTATGTTTGAGTTTCTGAGGTCGTGTCTAAATTCAAGTACTTTTGTTACCTACTGTGAATAAGGCTGTGTCTCTTCTGCACAATTATTCGTTTGCATTATTTTAATTCGTGTCATTTATCTTCCTTCATCATTTGCAGAAGAACTGTCCTACAGATCTTGCAGCCCAGTAAAGATCGATGACGGGTGCAGTTCAGCCACAACCTTGGGAAAGAAAACAGAAACATGTGCCTGCAACACTGACTTGTGCAACAGTGGGCCCAGCATCTCGCCACCCTCCGTGTTCGGCCTGACCATCCTGCTGGCGGCTGCCCGTGGCCTCATGAACTAAGCACTCTGGCACCACATGCCTCTCCACCACAACAACACATCTACACCCACACACTCTTTAAGTTAGGAGGATGACTGACATATCTTTTCTACCAGTACAGTATATTTCAGCATATGACAGAAGTATAATTTGGTATGTTCATTCATGTCATCTGTGTCAACATAACCGGATACAAACATCATCTAAGGGGATATGAAAGTGTTAAATAAAATAATGAAGGAAGAGATGCTAGACAGCCGCCAAAGCTCTTCAGAATGCGGTCCTAAGTAATGAATACTATTAAAACTTTCGTTGCGGCAAGGTTAATTATAGTTATTTGAGACCATTATCAACAGATGTGTGTAACTATACTTTTTCTACTCTAACTTGGTCTAAAATTGTCACCTCTCCATCATGAATGCTGGGTTGTAGCAATAGATTATAGTTATAGCAAGTGTTATGGCAATGGTTATAGCAATAGATTACCAGAGGAATATGATGCCAGTTTATAAGAGATGCATTGGGAAGTATGTACAGCTGTAGTATTGTCTTCCTATGCCATAAGCTACGTGGAAGAGGCTGCAAAAAAATCAAAATTTGGGCCAAGTTAAGGTGAAAGAACTGTAGCCATCATTATACTTTTCCGCAGCAACAAGCCACTGCATTAAAAAGTACTATTTTGGATACAGGTATAATTTCTCTAAAGATGAGCACCTATTCCATTTGGCCAAGAACTCTGATAGGGCCTAGATGAGGCTGGTCACTTTCTTAGGTACGGTTTGCAGTTAACCTTCAGGGTATTTTGTTGAAGTGGGAGAAATCGTGCTAGCCAGAACATCCCCCCCCCCCTCTCTCTTACTGTTCTTTCACCTCATATACCAAAGCCTACAAGTATACCGTGACATTTATGATGATATCGGTCCGACTAACTAACAGAGATTGACACTAAGCGTAGTTTCTGAATTAGGCTAAGAAGGTAAATATTTAGATGTTGACTGTAACTGCTCTCGCACATTTAACAGAACGTGAGAGAGAGAGAGAGAGAGAGAGAGAGAGAGAGAGAGAGAGAGAGAGAGAGAGAGAGAGAGAGAGAGAGAGAGAGAGAGAGAGAGAGAGAGAGAGAGAGAGAGAGAGAGAGAGATTTAATCAACTGAGAAGGAACACTGGGCAAAATGAGGCAAATGTCATGTAGTTTGTTTTAAGACTCTGGAGATGGACACAGCATGGAACTCATAAAAAAAAAGTAAAAAAAAAAAAAAAATAAAGTATCAGAGACATTAAAATTGTGTAGAAGGAAAGTATCTGTTTAAGCGATGACAGAAATGAATAAGACTAGTGGTGTTGATTGTGTTGTATGGCTGGAGGATAACTCTAAATGCCAAGGACCAGCAATGGATGGTGTTGGAAATGCAGTGCCCATGGTCTATATGTGGGGTGAGATGCTTTGCAAGGTGAGAATTACAACGGTGGAAGATAGGTGTGGAAACTGATTTTATATGATGAAAAGGGTTGACCAGGATGTATTGCAAGTGTTACTGGCATGTGGAGATAATGATTTATGAGGAGCGGAAGCAGAGAAAGTGAGAGAAGTGAGGTGAGAGGGAGAGGGAGAAGTCAGTAATGGAGATTTTTAGGACTGTGAATGAGCTTGAGTCACAGAGATCAGAGCATCTGATAGAGTGTGAGGCGTGTAAGGAACCATAAAAATCATGGTAAGCAGCAAAATGGTAAGTGGCGCCTGGTTAGGATGCTTCTCATTGTTTTTGCGTAGACCAGTGTATACTACATGAAGGAGACTGGGCAAATGAAGTTGCTGTCTCCTGCATTCATGCAATGGAGATTGTAAAAACTGGCATGTTTTTTTCATTCATTCATTGCCAGACGCCATGTATCCCAGACGGGGTGGCCAAGGGCTTAGAGTTAATTGTTTTACAGGGAGGGGCACTAATCCTCCGCATGTATTAAAGGTAAAAAAAGTAAAAAGAAAATCTGAGTGGAAGCACAATAGAAAACAAATTATAACTTTTTTCTGTGTGTTTCAGTGTTTAGCCGGGCTGCCTTTGACTCCTTGTAGTGTGCATACAAGTGATGGTTATAAAGAGTCTCTGAATGAATGTACAATAACTTCTAGAGATTTCATAACTAATTCTGAAAGTATGAAACTTGTATGAACGTTTTTAAGTCTTACAAGAGTTTCTCACTTAATAATTTTTAGATTCTAGAGTTAGCACGAGTTACAATGTATAAACAAGAACCTTTTGGAAGAACTTGATATAATTAGACAACTAATAAAAGTTCTAACAAATGTACGATCTTTCTTTTATTTCTTTAACTCATCACTGACATGATTCGGTGTGACATGGTATGACAGCACCTACAAAACACGACAGCAGACATGACCTACGCGAGTTGATGTCACGGCAGCATTAAGACGTAACATGAGATAATTATGACAGCTATGACATACCCAGGATGACATTAACATGTGCAATATGACAGCACTGACATTTATTAGAGATGGCATGAAATGGCAGCACTCTCATGACGTACGAGATGACATGGCATGACAACTGGCATGACATAAAATGAAGCGACAACAAGAATTACATGACCGCACTGCATGGCGTGATATCACTAGCATGACAGCGTTGACATGACAGCACTGACGTAAGATAAAAGTACTGACAACAACATGGAACATGGTATAGTTCTATGTTGTACAGATGGTGCGGATGGCACTATCGTCTGCTTGTTTTCATCTGACGAAGACCCGCAACTCCCATTCGGTTCATGAGACGGCCAAATGTAGTCTGAGTGGAGGATAAAATCTTGACTAGTAACCAAAAAGACTCATTCCTGCCTCAAAACGAAAGCTTTTTGCATTTCACGCAACCATGACTTAGTACTCAAGTTATGAGAGTTATGAGAGTTCCCACAGACGAAAACAAACTTTCTACTCTTATATATCCAAGGATCACAATACGCTACGACCAGGGTTAAGGCAGCTCTGGACTCGCCTTAGCGGGTGAGGCAGCGTTGGCTCCTACTGGGGCATAGTGCATCAGTCGTTTGGAGATACAGCCTCAGATCGCCCTGGTAAAGACTATGTGAAGCTTTAAGGCCATTTGTGCATCCAGGAACAGAGTGGTGTGGACAGAGGAAAGTGATGCACTGGCCACACGTCAACCTGAGACAGTATCCGTGTGAAATGGAGGGTTATCAACACTTTTTGGCATTCATGCATGGCAGTTTCTTGGATATTTCATCTGATATTTGAGATCCCAATTCAATCATATTACTACTAACAAAAAGCTGTGAATTCACCAACTTTGTCAAGTGCACCAGATTTCAAGCCTCATCCATACACTGATGCCGTCCTAGGTTCATATGTGGCCAACTGCACCCCTTGCATATATAATGCACACTTGCTAGGGTCATTGCACTTGTGCTTGCGAGTGTGAGGAAAATGTTTTTTTTTTTCGACGTTGTGTGTGTGTGTGTGTGTGTGTGTGTGTGTGTGTGTGTGTGTGTGTGTGTGTGTGTGTGTGTGTGTGTGTGTGTGTGTGTGTGTGTGTGTGTGCAAAACTGAGTCAAAATGGTTTTGGCTCGATGTTAACCATATTTGGTGGAGGTGTTTACGGTAAACCAAGATGTTAACTTAGTTTTTTAGAATAATAGCTCAAAGGTCAAGGTCATAAGGTCAGTTCAAAGGTCTGAGCTAGCGGGTTCAAGTTAAACAGTTTTGATTCAAGTTATACCAAACTTGGTGGGAGTGTTGAGGGTAAGACGAGAACAAAGTGTCTCGATTTTGAGGAAAATTAGTTAAAGGTCAAAGTCGCAGGCAAGGTCTAATTTGACCTATTGGTATCCATGTGTTAGCGAAATAACTGGAATAGGTCAGATTTGTTTAGGGTCACTAAAGGGGTTTATTTACTTTTTTAGAACAATAGGTCAAAGGTCACAGTCACATGACAAAGCCATTTAAATAGTTTCTTCCTCTAACATTAATTATTTTGAAAGGCTGAGGATAAGCCATGCATCAGGGGCTGAAAAAAGTCAGTAAATGTTCAAGGTCACAGGGAAAGATTAAATTGTCAGTGTCACGTGGAAGGTCAATTTAAATCATCTTTGTCCTCTTTAGATCACACTTAGTGGATGGGCAACGACGAATTGAATCTATTAACTGTCAAGGTTACGTGGCGAAGTTAAAGTTCGATCTTAGCGCGTCTGCATTTCGACCAAACTTTGTAGAAAGGTCTGATGTAAAGGAAGGATGAAGGGACTCAACTTCCGAAGCAGTCTGTCAGAGATCAAGGTAGCAGAGGAAGATCAAATGTTTAACTATATAACAAAAAAGGTTTTGATTCGATTTGGATTAAACTTTATGGACTGACGGTCAGCCAAGGATGAAGAGACTTGATTCGTTATAATTGGCAGTCAAATGTGAAAGGCACAGGCAAGGTCATCTCAGTCAGTTCTGAAATGATTTAAACCACTTAGTGGAAACGTTGAGGGTCGGGAAAGAAGGATGTAATTTAGTTTGAAACCAGTCTGCCAGAGACAGGATCACAAAGCTAGGTCAAATATTCGTCCCTAAGACCATACGTAAGGCATGAATGTAGCACTATGAGTTGCTTCTTGTTCACTCCGACAAGGAGAGCATGTTTTCACCCTGTTTATTTGTTAGTTTGTCTATTTGCAGGATTACTCACAACTAAAAGAGAGATTTGGAACAAATTTGGTTGGTAGATAGCCCATGTCCCAGGGAACAATCGATTAACCTTTGTAACCGATCCGGATCGTATTACAGATTCTGGATCCGGAAAGCACTTTTTGCGAAACCCTAATCAGTGATGAGAAAATATAACCCATTATGAAGAATGATTTGGAACTTACGTTGCCCTTGTAGGACAGATGCTCTCCACTGAATGCCTCTTAGTTTATATCTACTTTTGTAAACGACCGAGTTCTAACTATACTTCTAACTATTATGAGAGTTACCAAAGTCTGCATATTCAGCGAATAACATTCCTTGTTGGCATTAAAACAAATTGCAGTTGATGACAAACATCGGAATTCCCACATCATGGGTGATGTACAGACATGAGCAATAGTTCACCGACGCATATCTGCCGTTTGTATTAATGGAAGTTGTTACATGAGCTAGTTCTATGTGATAGCAATATGTACCACTTAAAAAAAAAGGTAAGAGAACGAAGAATACACCATCGTTTGAAAGGAATAAGAACTATAAAAGCCAGGTTACAATGCTGGCAGAGGACTGTCGGCGTACTTTTGCTCATGGCTGTACAGTCCACCTCTGACTTCTGTTAAATAGCTAAAATGCCTACGTGATGAAACCTATCAAATTGGATGCGCAAGAATAGGTATGACGTAAAGGATAGACAGAGATGTCCTTGAGGGAAGGAGGCAGCAGCTTAGCTACGAGGAAGTGCTCGGGGGATCACGGCCCCCGGCCACCAACTGGTCCACTATTTGAATTTGCACATTATTTATTATGTAGATACTGTGCAGCATTGTGCCCCCAGAGAATAGAGCTTGGCCTCATCGTGGCTTACTCTTTTATGGAGATCCGGCTACGCCACTGGAAGAAGGGTTAGAGAGAAAATGGATGAGCATGAAAGAGTGAATGATAGAGGAGATAGTAAAAGAGTGTGAGGGAAGAAAGTAGCGATGCTAGAAGGAAAAAAGAGGGAGGGAAGAAGGGCGGGCGGGAGGGAGGAGGGGACGTAAAGGAAGGATGAAGAGGAGATGTAGAAAAAAGGCTTGAAAGAGGGATGGAGGGGATGAAACACTTAAGCTTTACTGACGCAGGTTGGATGAAAGTGAGGATGGGAATGAGGGAAAACGTGAGAGATGCTTAAGAGCAAAATGAATCAGGTTATAAACAAAGAATATGAAAGGTGAAACAGAATGACGATGAAACTGAGGAGGTGGAACACAAGAAGACTAGAAAACGAGGGGGGTCAAGCGCACTAGAAAAGGGAATGTAAGGAATGAAAACAGGGGGGATGCATGGAAAGGGGTATGTCACAAGTGGGAGGATTGGTATGAGGGGAAGGAAATGGACTGTGTTTGGTAGGGAGGGGGTGTTAGGGGTAGTGGAGGGATGTTAAGATTAGCAAAAGTGAATATGAAAGGGTGTGGAGGGAGCTGCAGGAGATGGGAAGGGGAGTGGTAGGGGTGGGGAGGTGAATGCCAGGGGTGGGGAAATAAGTGCCAGGGGTGGAGAGGGGAGTGCCAAGGGTGGGGATGGAAGTGCCAGGGGTGGGGATGGTAGTGCTAAAGGTGGGAAGGGTAATGGTAGGGGTGGGGAGGGTAGTGCTAGGTGTGGAGAGGGGAGAGGTAGGGAGTGGGAAGTGAGGTACGAGGCGATGGGAGGGGGTTGTATGATGTGGGGGAAGGAGAGAGTGTGAGAGAAACTAACTCGGGCAACATTTACCCGTGCCTGTCCTCAGAGCTTGTTCACGTCAGCCTCTCTATGCAGGTACATGAAAAAAAAAAAAAAAAAAAAAGAGGAAAGAAAGTTAGATTTTTCTTGTGACATTACAGTAAAAAGTGGATTTGAAATACGATAATACAGCAGGAAGTGCAATATCGCTGTAACAATAAGGCAAAAAATTGGATGGACATTGCAGTACTATAGCAGAAAGTGGATGAACATTCTAGAAACACACCAAAAAAAGTTGACCATTGGAATACTACAGCAGAAAGTGGATTATCTTCGCATTAGTAAAGCAGAGAGTGGATTACCATTCCAGAATTAGAAAAAAAAGTGGATAATCATAATATTATTACAGAAAATAGTGGAATATCACTACAATAATGCATTAATAATTTGAAAAACTGATGGGTATGACTTGGTGGACGTTCACAGTGGCCGATTCATTTTCCTGTTCTTTCGGAATCTGATCGTCTCCAAGACTGTTCATGTACCTTATATAAGTATTGTTACTCGTATTTCAATGCCTGGTTTGTGTAGTATATATTTTAGCTCACATTTTTATTCCTTCGCTACGTGCTAACACACTCACGCTCCTATGCTTGCTGTCAGCCATACAATCTATCTGAATCTGGATACTAATTACCCTGATATGACAAGAGCTGAGGATACCAACACTAACACTGAGACTCCTATACTCACTCTCTGATGGTTACTATCGTCCGGCATCTACTGGCATTTATTTGAGTCATCCCAGCCTTGAGGGGGTTACTTGCCTTCACTGTGATGTCGAGTGTTGACTCTCTTATTCTAACTTGGCGCAAAATCAGATCGCTGACTTTCGAAAGGAAATCTGCCACTCAGAAGGCTTAACGGACATTTTGTGAATTTTAGTTAATTACTGTCGTTTTAAGTCCTTGAAAATGAAAATAGTGGGTGTATAATTTCTTTGACCAGCTGATTAAAATCGCATGCACGCATGCACGCTCGTAAGCACTCACTCACTCACTCATTGACGCACGCACACACACACACACACACACACACACACACACACACACACACACACACACACACACAAAATCCCTAACCATTTTACTCCGAGGGCGCCTGTTTATATTAGTGTTGCCTGAAAGTGGTTTTATTTAGGAGGCACAGGAGGATTCGTGGCACCTTTTCGTTTGCGATTTACTTATTTTATCTATTTATTTATTTTATTCATTTATTTTATTTATTTTATTTATCTATTTTGCATATTACACCTGCCATTGCCTTATATGCTCTTTATGATATTTTAATACTGAAAGGGTTTGTATCGACAACATATAAAGAGGATACTGGGGTGTACAATGTATTATAAATCGCTAAGGAAGAGGAGTTAGGAAAAAAATAAAATACTGAACAATAAAGTAACCCCAAATCCAACCCCACAAGTTCACTGTCTTTCCTAAACTGAGTAATACTGACAGGAAATACCCAGACTAAGGTATTAGGAAGCAATCGGACTGAAGGGGCTAATGCTGCCCGTGTCGGCGGTATGGTGGCTAATATGCGAATAATAATGGCGGTGGCAACTATGCTGGGGTGGGATTCTCAAAGCTATGTTTTTTGGAGGATGGCCAACGACAGCAGAGTCTTTTCCTGTTTTCGTTCTTTCAAGGAAAAAAGAAAATCTGGTTACGAGAGGAAAGCCGACATACCTGTTACTACCTCCGCCAAAGAGGTTATGTTTTACCCCGGGTTGCTTTGTTTGTTTGTTTGTTTGTTAGCAGGACTATCCAAAAAGTTATCAACGGATTTTGATGAAATTTTGTGGAAGGGTTAGGCATTAGCCAAGGATTAAATTTTGGGCCGGATCCTGATCCTGATCCGGAGTATCCCACATAATATCTCTAAAAGTTCTCAATGAATTCCAATGAAATTTTGTGGAAAGGTCGGCCATGGACCAAGAAAGAATTGACTAAAATTTGGGGCGGATCCGGATCCTTTTTGATGGCAATGGCATTGGCAGAGTTATGCGCTCTGTGAAGGCTTTCTAGATTGTTCTGGACAGACGCACAAAGCATGAAGAGAGTAGAAACTTTCGGCGTCTCTGGTTCTTCCTGCAGGGTAGTTGATCATAAATATGCTTGAGAATCCCAGCCCTGCCATTTTATTTACTCATTTTGAATGGAGGCTATCTTCTTCTTCAAATCTACTTAATTTGGTATTATACGGAGTTTAAACAGCTGTACTATCAAAATTTTCTTTGTGCATATATTATTTTTAACTGTTGGTTACATCAGCATGTTTTTCTTTTCTTAACCTAGAAAATCTCCTAACGAATAATATAATATCACTTCTGTCCTCCTACGGTGATGTATTAATTTTGTCCTCTCGTAATAATGACTGTAGTCATGCCCTGTCTTGTCACAGAAAGAGCAGCAATTACTAATGGTGTTTTTGCTCCCTGCTCTACATTGTGCTCTTTACGTTACGCTGTTGTCTTGGCAAGGCTGTATATTTCTGGCACTAGTCAAACGTCCCAACCAACCCATCCCAAAGACCAGTGACAAGTGCCAATGTCTCCACTGAGAGTATGAGTATAACTTAGCAACTTTATTGGACAACCTTGCTGCATTCTTTTAGGGATTCTATCGCCACTCTCAAAACCTATTCTCCTCTCACAGTGGTACAATATTTTCGAATTCTTTTGCTGACCTCACCTTTTCTGTCACTAGTGGATTACCGGTCAGCTTCATCGTCTATCGAGTGTGGAGATTTATACGAGGAGATAACAGTGACAGATCTGATACTTTTTTGAAAGGAAGGATCTAAGGTTTCTAAAGCTTGCTTATGTGCACACTTTCCTAATTTTTTCTCAAGTTTAAGTAGAATTAGCCAACTAATTTGTTTGTTGACTGTCGAATGCCAATCCCGTTAGCTGCTTCATTGATACCACACTGCGTCAGACTCTTACCACAGGCCTTGCGTGTGTGCAATGATACACAGTTACCGAGATGGGGCTTGCACAAAGTGTGATGCATGGAGACGGGCGGGAGGGTGCTAAGACACTGAACAGGCCTAGACCTTGTATATCAGTATTCTGGAGCTTTACCGCGGCCTAGTGAACGTTCAAGCTGCACAACTAATGGCAGCCTAATTCCTGAGGTAGACGGCCAGAAGCTGCGTTTCGTGGGAGTCTGTGGTAGGGAGTAGGAAGGCAGCTGGACCTTTTAAAAGCATTTTATACTTATTCATTCATTCACAATGCATTCACTCCATTCATCCACACACCATATTTTCTGATCCCTAGGGGATGTGCGTATCACCTGAGCACAGTGAACTAATAAGATTAAAATTAGCGAGAAATGCCTGCTTACGGATGAATTCCTACCTCTGATCCATAAGTTCCCAAATACTCGTATATCCGTCTGTTACACTCACACTTACAGTAGACACTCACATAGACACCCTTCCACACGCTACACGCTGCAGTACTCACATCCTGGCCTTTCATAGAGCTGATATAGCCTATCTTTGCACAATATCCGAGTATTGTGAGTTTCAGTCAGTACACAGGAACTAAATGACACGAGCCTGTTTTATCCTGTCCCCGTGTGGTACAGGCGGCTAGTTTGCGATTTCAGTATGTGATCGGCACTTTGCACATTCTTTCATATTTATTTCAGTGACAGTAACAGTAAACATTATTGAGAAATGGTGGACCATTGTCGGGGACTCTTCGGTGTTCTGTACTGCATAAAGAACCCTTTATTTACTGAAAATTAAGTTACCAACAATGAAATATGACATAATTCTGATGTTTTTCACACAAGCTTTACTAGATAGTTGATCCTAGGTAAGTGAACTCAGCTTTTGGAGCAGTTCATAAATATGAATGCATTCCTAACCATACTAAAGGCTGAATATGTTGTTTTTGATCAGACGCTTCGGACCGAATAGCACTTTCAGTGTTTCAGTGCCTGTGCAACCTAAAACCATTCTGCAATTTACAGTGAAAGCAAAATTCCCTGGAAGAGTAATTACCCTCATGGTCCTCATACAGCAGATCTGAAGAACATATATTAATGCACAGTAACGACATTTCTCACAGTTGTCGTACTACAGTGAAAGTGTTTGGCCAAGTGAAAGCTAATATAATTCTAGTGTACACTCATTGGTGTTACAAAATTTTGATCCTCAGAAGTGGTTGACTCAATTTCCAGCGTGCAAAGTAGTTTGCACTATTAGAAAACATTTGCAGATATCTGACAATCATTAAAAATGTAAGTTAAATACCCATATGCAGAACTGTATACCATCATATCATGCATGAATTAGGCAGAATACTGTTTTCCCTCAAATTTTATTTCAGGTTTGTATGATTCAAGTTTCCTCTCAGCTTTCTGCAACTGCCTGGATTTTTTTTTTTTTTTTTTTTTTTTTTTTAAAGCAGACTTCGTAGGGTGGACATTACTAGGACCAGGTTTAGGCTCACTAGATCCTACATGTTTCCTCATCCTGTATATTTTTTTTTCTTACTTCCATCCACCGGAAAAATTCCGTCGGTATTTCTTTTAAATAGAGTTGCTTTCCTATGATAACTAAAATAACAGCTACAGACTGGTGACGACGAAGCAGAAGTTTTGACGTCTCTACTTCTCAGCTTTTCCCACTTACTTTTATTTATTTTCAAGGAAGAGAAAGAAACTAACTTTAAATCTTCTGAGTGGTTGTTACAGTCTCTAACAATGTACCATTTTCAATGTGTTAACCCCTTTTGTTTTGCTGTTATGGGGCTGTCGGCCTCGTCTGCTGCGCTTGTTTAGAACCAGCACAGGGTTGTCATGGTTGCATGACGTGACACTTCGACCCTCTCTACCTGTCTCACAGACCCTAGCCTCACCGATGTGCAGAAATATCACGTGGTGATGTGAACCATCCTGATCGAAATACAGTAGCTGCCCTGAAACATGACGTACAGTACCACTCTCAGAAGGCAAGTACGAAGCCATTGGATTTGCGCTAAAAACGCCCTGGGCAGAAATAAGGTCTCGCAGTTCAGAGAATCTGACAACTTCGAGATAGATGGCAAGCGCCAGTCTATGCTACCTATCTACATGCAAGCCCTAAACACTGCCTCAGGAATGGAGCTGCCAGACCTAGTACGAAATTGCCGGTACATCCAGTATGTGATGGTGAGATGCTGAGAGAGGGTGGAGTGATGGCCAGAGGGTTGTGTGACGATAAGGAGTGGGGTGTTGATAGGGGGTGGTGTGATAAGGTGTGGGGTGTTGATAGGGGGTGATGTGATGATAAGGGATGGGTTGCTGAGAGGGGATGGGATATTGAGAGGGGATAGGTTGCTCAGATGGGTTGGGGTTTTATTGTAAAAAAGGTACCACTCACTACAACAGTAATTCTCATCAACAGGTCAGAATGAAAATTGCCGTGGCAGTATTGATTCTCGTGGTGTGTCTGCATGCTGGTAAGTTATCCTTCACCTAGGCAAGTCTCTCAGTGCTTACACACCTTGTAAGTATATTTCTCCGTACTTACCCGCCATGTAGACTATTCTTTCAGCACTTACCCGACATGTAGGTAATTCTCTCAGTACTTACCAGGCATGTACAGTATATTATGCTCTCAGTACTTTCCCGACTCGTAAGAAAGTTTCTTAGTACTGTACTCATCCGCCACGTAGGTGTCTTTGTAAGTATAACCAGGTTCTTTAATTATTTTCTCTTGACACCAGTTAGTGCGATTACCTTAGCCTCAGTTAGCAGGGCTCTTGGCTACCAGTTACGGTACCGTTACATATTGGAGGTATGATAAAAAGTACAAAGCAGTACAAAAGAAAGCAAACAGCAACAGATTTATTAGTCCCATCACGACTGTTTGCTATAAGACAGGTTATAGTTAACGTAACTGTTCTGTAATTTAAGGGAGGGACAGAAAACCACAACGACCTCCCGCACCTCAACTGAACAAACCCTCCTGCTGAAGCCGGTAGGAAATAGTGAGAAGGATGACCATGCAACATAGGACAGCTGGTATGGAAACTTCACAGGAAAGGAAGCCATATTCTACACAATCTAAATCTAAAAAGAAAAGTAACAGAAACTCAACAACACATTACGAGTACATACAATTTTCTTTTCTGCGGTAATGTCCTGTAGGCTTGAAACTACAGTATATATATATATATATATATATATATATATATATATATATATATATATATATATATATATATATATATATATATATATATATATATATATATATATATATATATATATATATATATCCATCGACCATCCAATCCTACATTGCCCCATGAAGAGCGGAGGAGACAGGGGCTAGGCAAGTTGGTCCTGACATTTAAGATGAGAGAGACCAGCCTCACTCATCCCTGAGTGGCATTACGTGAACAATAAACCTCAACCATCCCTTGGATATAAACCTTCACTGGCTCAATCCGATTGGAGCTCCGCAATAACTCACTAAACCACCAGGCGCCAAAATTTGTTTATATGGTTACCACCCGACGTAGTAAATGGTTTCCCATATATATATATATATATATATATATATATATATATATATATATATATATATATATATATATATATATATATATATATAAAGAAAAAGGGGCTGACCACTTTTGTTGAGGAGTTACGGTCCCTAAAACATTTTGTTGAACAAAAGTTGTCTTGATTAACTCTCTTATACTTTAACAGTAATCATATAATAAATGTCAGCTTGTAAATCCAACTCTCAACGCTTCAACAACTTTGTTCTCGAAAGAAGACCTACTTCTTGTTCCAGCAACAAGCAACGCTTCTAGCTCTTCTTCTTCTTTTTTTTTTTACTTCTTATGATGATGATTAATTATTATTATTATTATTATTATTATTATTATTATTATTATTATTATCATTATTATCATCATCATCATCATCATCTGTACTGTACCTGAATCGAATTCCCGATAAACTGAAAACCTGATAATACCGAATACTGATCATGAATTATACATTTTCGTCGGTGACTACATATCCTTAAATCTACCTGTTTGCTCATTTTCTGTCTGCATCAATTTTCTTAATCTTGTGCTTATTTGTATAATTATTATGTAGTTAGTAATCAATTTAGTTGTTACTAAAACCTATTACACGTCTTATATCAATATTTAATGGTGGACTTGCAGAATATTAGAGTAATGGCAAAAAATAAAAAAAGCAAGATTTGGATTTTACATCTCTGTTTAATTAGTGAGGTGCAACACAAATGCTTAAATCGTCTACGTGGTGTAATCAGTAAATTCTACATTTATTGTTATTTCAGGTATTATCCTTTTTTCTTTTTTTTTTTTTAACACTAGGAGAAGCTCTGATATGCAAGATTTGCCCCGAAGATGATCCCCATGACTGGGAACCTGGTCCCCCATGCAGACTGGAGGACACAATAGAGACGCAGTGTTTTGGCTCCTGTTTGATGGTGATAACAGTCGGACGTGAGTACTCTTCCCTCCTCATCATTACTGTCATCAAGATTCATGAACCTTAGTCATATAAGCAGGGCACGAAATAAAATATATGGTTATGGCAGTATTAGCTGCATTTACCCTTCTTCATTCAGCAGACGCAATGTAACACAGCTCGTTGACCATTAAATCTTTCTGTAACTGAGCTCCTTGACATTATATATATATATATATATATATATATATATATATATATATATATATATATATATATATATATATATATATATATATATATATATATATATATATATATATATATATATATATATATATATATCCAGGAAATTGGATTAATCTTGATGGAAGTGCTAAGGCTCAGGCAAGATTGAAATAATAATATTCTGAGAACAATCAGGCGAAAATAAAGATGAAGGGTTAAGCTAAATATTCGGTCTTTGGACCAGTCAGCTGCCGAGGGCGTTGCACTGTGAGAGGTATTTGTTCTATTGATTTAATAATTTAACGTTCCTAAGTTGTAGCTTTGCGAGGTCATGCACAGAATACACTGATTATCTCATGCATATAAAGTTTGTGTCTCCCTTCCCCTGTCGTTCGCTTGCATTGCTTTAAATCGTCTCATTTATCTTGTTTCATCATTTGCAGATAATGAGTCTGTCAGAACCTGCGTCCCATCAAAGAGGGAAAGCGAATGCACATTAGACACACCAGAAAAAGCAACATATACGAGAAAAACGTGTTATTGCAATACCGACTTGTGCAACAATGGGCCCAGCATCTCACCACCTTCCGTGTTCGGCCTGACCATTCTGCTGGCGGCAGCTCGGGACCTCCTCAATTAGCACCCTGGCACCACCTGCCTCCCCACCACACTAACACACACAACACATGTATTCTTGGTAGGGTAGGAGATTTCCAATTATATTTCCCCTCCCAGCATAATTCTGCATTTGACAACTAATACAGTTTGGTATGTTATATATGTCATCTATATCAACATGACTTTGGACTAACAAGGCCTAAGAGAATATCGATGTGATATACAGAAGACAATTAACTAAGAAAGCGGTGTTAGAAACTCTGTAAGGTCACAAGATGACGGCATTAATTACTGAACACGAGCAAATTTTATTGCCTGACAGCCACTGAGTAGTCATAGAGTAGCAGACGGATGTTGTAGGCTACATAACACTTTTATCTGTATAGACGCACTTGGGTATTCCATGAGAGAGTTTTGTTTAGTGAGAGAAAACTTGTCTGCGGTATATTCATTGTTATCAATCCACCACTTGCCCTGTGAAGACTCTAGCATATATTGTGCAAGGACAATATATTATGAACACTATATGGTAGGGACCGGTAAAGAATGGAAGAATTGGAACTGATGCGCCTAAGGTCTGTCTGTGGGGTGAAGGTGATAAATAATACTGTAAAACAGGTGTGGGGGTAGATGTAGGATGATAGAGTTGACAAGGATTTGCTTAAAGTACGTAGCCATTATGGAGACAATGGTTGACGAGGATGGGAGGCAGAGAAAATGAGGTGCGTGTGTGTGTGTGGGGTGGGGAAGCAAAAATTGACGTGTTAGGATGGTGAGAAATAGTCTGAGTTTCCAGGAGGGTGGGAGGCGTGTATGGAAAAGAAACGATCATGGTGAATTACAGAGTGATCGATGTTGCCTAGTTGTTGTTGTTTTGCATTTGTTAAGGTGTAGATTATTATGTACAACAACCCGGAAGATGAGTGGTATACCCTTTTTACTTTAACTTGGCCTACAATTGCCATATCTTCATCTTGAATGCTGAGTTGTAACAAGAGATTAATATTAGAAAACGGTGCCAGTCAGGAAGAAGTGCTCTGGAATGAATGTACAGCACCTACGATTTTTTTTTTCTACCTCTAAGCTACGTGGACTAAACTGCAGAAGGGTGAATACTGGGCAAGTTTAAGGTGAAAAGGTTATAGTATATAAATGAGGTTGCTTTTTCCTTCATTCCGGTGCATGGCATTTGAAGCAAAAGGATATGAGTGTCAGTGTAGTACTTCAGAAAGAAATTATGTCAATTGTCTTATGTGTTTCTGAGTTTAGTACTGTACTGTACATATGTCTTTGACCTCTTGTGTTTATTTATAAGGCATTTATTACAAAGATTCGCTGAAAACATTGTAACTGCTTTTACAAGTTTTCCGAAAAATTTTAAAAGCATGCAAGCTGTACGAACATTTCAAAGCCCCACAGGGGTTCTTCACTTTATGAGCTTTGGACTCCAGAATTAGCCCGAAGTATACTGAACAATCAACAACTATTTGGAAGAAGTGGCTGATATCAACAGACAACAAATAAAAGATAAAAATATATACGATCGTCCATTTAATTCTTTTCCTCTTTCCTTGAAACGTTGTTGAGAACATTTCTTGCTCTCATAGGTGCAGTTATGTTTGCTAACGGTAGTAAATTGCCCTTCCCAATGAAGAAAGCATGAATAACAGACAACGATGAGGTACACACACACACACACACACACACACACACACACACACACACACACACACACACACACACACACACACACACGGATTAAAATATAAGTCCCGCATAATAACTGCTTAACAACTAATTATGAAGAAAAACAGTCTCAAAACCCTAATATATTACGTGCGGATGTGACGGCAAAGAATCATTCCACTCGGTATTGGTATGCATATAATCTGAAACTCGTGATGTGTTGGGCTGTGGGTACGTTTGTGTGTCGATACGGAGAGCTGTTGTACAGAGTCACCCCGGTTTCTGGCGCACAAGAAAGCCGCTGCCAAAAATAAAGGCGGAAATGTGGGCGTTGGAGTTGTAAGTTGGAAGTGAAGGGTGGAGGAGGGGAGTGCTTGGGTTGGGGTTGGTGAGTATGAGGGGAATGGGAGGGGTTGCATATGGTGGGGAGGGGGTGTTAGAGGGGGTGAGGGAGCTGCAGGTGGTCGAAAGAGGAGTGCCAAGGGTGAGGAGGAGGGTTCGAGGGGAAGGAGGGAGGGGGACTATTAGTTGTAGGGAGGGAGGGGGGAGGTGTGGAAGACGCCAAGCTGTGCAACATTTACCCTTGTCTCTCCTCAGAGCTGGTTGCACCTAAGCCTCTGTGATCAGGTACTGTTGCGGACACTATTAACGATTCACTTCCTTACGATGAACAACGAGACTGTGAGCGATAACTTTCGAAACTCAGTGATGCCAACGTCGGAATCCACAAAACTTTTCAGAATATCGTGTGTTTCATAATTGTTGTACTATAGATTGAGGGATATTTCTGGTGGTAACGGCAAATAAATCATATATATATATATATATATATATATATATATATATATATATATATATATATATATATATATATATATATATATATATATATATATTTTATGGCAACTGAAAGTGTATTATTCCTTCGGTATTGGAGTCGAAAGTGGAGTCTCATTGTGATAATATAGCAGAAAGTGGGCCATCATTGCAATAATACGATGAAACTGGATTATCACTACAATAATACAATAGAGTGTCTGTTATGATTGCAATAATACAGCAAAAAGGGGATGAACATTGCAACAGTGTAGCAGAAAGTGAATAGTAAGTACAACAATACACTAAAAAGTGAATAATAACTGTAACGCTACAACAGAAAGTGGTTTATCATGCCAGTATAAGAGAAAAAAGTGGATGATTAAAACACTGTTCTAGAAAAGTGTGACGGTCAACAGACTAAGCTTGTCCATTGCCTGAGGGCGCGCGAGCAAGTACGCACACACACACACACACACACACACACACACACACACACACACACACACACACACAGACGTATATATACAATTACTATACATTGTATATTACGAACATGTTTATTGCAAATGTTCCACCTTTATACTAATGGGTTCTTCAGACCACTAAGCGGATTGTTTACAGAAATTACAGCCATATGTAAATCTTAAATAAAAAAATCGAGGAACACCATTGAATTACAACTTTAAAACACGTACAATAAAAAATAAACTATTATAATGCAATATAAACTTTATGATCAGTTGATTAATAGCAGTAACAGAGGACGACCTACACACTTGAATATTCTATCTCTAACTTTCTCTTTCCGAAATATTTTTGTTAATGTAATGAATACTTACAAAAATTAAAGAAAATAAGGATACTGGAAGTCAGTAAATGATTAAAAAAAAAAAAAAAAAGGGTACCAACTGTAAACGAAGACTGAAAAATCAGTGACGAGTATTAGTTCCTTCTTAGAATATTATTGTGAATATAATTAAAATGATAATATACCTTGATATAACGCAATAGATGCCCGTAAAAAAGTTAAGCACCCTTAGACACAAAAGAGATTCGTGCTTCATTTTTCACGGGGAATTAAAAGAGACTCTGATGTTAATATAGTGACATCCTCTGAGAAATGTGATAAAATTTGGAAATCCTCTTCTTTTATAATAATAATAATAATATCACTCATATTCTCAGGGGATGTTACTAGATTAATAGCAAAGGCACTTGAGTCACTGATTAAAACCCATTAAATTATTAACTGGTACGTTGTAAAGTTCAGTTAAAGAATTAATTTACCTCCTTCAATACTCATGGTGTTATCTGGTCCAGGTGTTTCACTGGCCTTAAGATTATTTATATTATGCAGTATACCTCCCTCCCTAGCCATAACATCACTAATTATGTCTTTCTCTAAACGAGCTAGCGAATATTATTTTTTGCTTGCAAAGAACGTGTCAAGTATTTCAGGCATATCAGTCTAATCATCACACAAACATACGTAGCAAAACGGCCACTGACGCTTTTAAAGTAAATTTGAACGGTCACAAACGACAAGGGCGCTCACAAACAAAGAAAAAAGCTTTGGAAGACGTGGGCACAGAGGTAAACAGTGTGCCTTTCACACTAACACATAAAAACAAAAGAAATGTTGAGCAACCTCACTCTTGTGACGCGGGGACAATAAAGATTTGGAAATCATTGACACCAATACACTACTTCACTTAGGGTTAATGTTTGCCTCTATGATGACAGAAATTTCGCTGGGGGTGTGCCTTGTCTCGTTGACAAAGTTAATTAAGCAAAGTAATTGAGCGAAGACAGTTGACAGGAGTGGTGCGTTTAGAGGGTGTGAGGTGATGAGAGGGATTGTGAAAGGGGTGGAGTATTCAAGGGTGTTGCTTTCTTGAGAGGGGTTTGTGTGTCGAGAAGGGGTGGGGTGTTGAGAAGGGGTGATGTTGAAAGTGGGTGGGGCGTTGAGAGATTATTAGGTTATGAAAAGGGGTCGGGTGATGAAAGAGGGTGGGGTACTGACTGTGGTGGGGTTATATCATTCAAAGGGTAAGACTCACTACAGCAGTACCTCTCACCAACAGGTCAAGATGAAAGTTGCCGTGGCAGTGTTGATTCTCGTGGGGTGTTTGCATGCCGGTAAGTTATCCTCCGCATAGGTAAGTCTCACAGTTCTTACTCGCCAGTAGGTAAGAGTCTGACTACTCACCCACCATGTAAATAAATCTCTCTGTATATAACCGCCACGAAACAAAGTCTTTCAGTACTTATTCGCCAGTAGGTAAGAGTCTCATTACTCACTCAGCACGTAGGTGAGTCTTTCTCAGAACTTACCCGAAATGTATGTCTCTCAGTACGTACCCGCCTTGTAGGTAAGTCTCAATAAGTATGCGCTATGCAGGTAAATCTCAATAAGTATGCGCTATGCAGGTAAATCTCTCGGTAGTGTCCTGCCATAGAGATAAGCCTCTTACTACTTGCGGGTCCTTTAGTTAGTTTCTCTTGACATTAGTTGGTAGAACCCATAATACCAGTTAACAGGAAGAGTAAGTAGTGTAGAGTAGGGAGCGAGGAATAAGGGAATGTGTGGAAGGGAAGGAAGTCAAGTGACAGGAACTGAATACAAAAGAATGCAAGATGGAGTGAGAGGAGGCAGGAAGCATGAGGCGGGGTGGGAAGAGGAAATGCCTGGTGTTCGGTAGCGAGGTGAGAGGACGAGAGCAGAATGTAATAAGGTATGACTACTTATTTTTGAATAAAGCTTTGTTATTGTAAAAGATCAAATGGAGAAAACAGGCGAAAAGGCTCAAATTATTCATATTCCACTTGAACCACATTTCCACTTTATCGGAGACTTATAATCCAGAATACTGAAAATTTCTTATTGTTTGGCATCATTGACATCCATACTTACCTGCTTTCTCATTCTTTGCATCAGTTTTCTTTTATAACTGTTTTTCAGACTCGGCAGGTACGTAGTGTTTGGTTTCTTTGTTGTAGAAATCTATTACGGTGCCACCTTTTTATCTCCCGCCTGTAGCAAGGCAAGACGATATAGTTTGTGTGTGTGTGTGTGTGTGTGTGTGTGTGTGTGTGTGTGTGTGTGTGTGTGTGTGTGTGTCAGTCTGTCTGTTTGTCTGTCTGTTGTCATAATATCTCGATAAGTTGTGGAAAATTTTTCACCAAAGCTTCAGGAAATTGCAACTATGTGAGTGTGCAGAAGCCTATTACTTTTAGTGAGAATTTGTTCAAAGACGACCGAATGGCAGCCACCAAATACTTTTATCGCCCGCCATTAGCAAAGGCAAGGGGATATAGTTTTTGTCGGAGTGTGTGTGTGTGTGTGTGTGTGTGTGTGTGTGTGTGTGTGTGTGTGTTTTGCCAAAATATCTTCAAATATGGTTTGCAGGTTGCTTTTACCTTAGCTAACAACATATTTTGGCCGGCGGTTACTATTCGGCCCCCGGATGCTTTTGTTTCATTTAATATTGTGAAACATATGCAGAATATTTGATGGTGAAAAAAAAAAAAAAAAAGAGTCATTTGTTCGTCGGAATTCAACAGTTTTGTTCAATTAGTGAGTTGCCACTTTAAACATATACAGTGTGGTCTATGTATAACGCACCTCTTTCAGTCAGCCAGATGTGTCCTCGTGTGCTTTGGGGACGGCTTGGTCAACGTTACCAACTCCTAACTTGAATCATTTACTCATTTTTTATGCCCACTGCCTCACCCACGCTCACACCAGCAGACTGAGCCGTCCCTGCAACGCATAGGATACAGTCAAGTGAGCTCTTATTATTATTATTTTTTTTTATGTGACCGACTCCGGGTATAGGCTTCACAGCCTGCTTTCAAGGCCCAGTAGTCCTCCTACGTACAGACCACACCGTAGAGTAGCTGTGTGGTATAACCGAAGAAGTCTAGTCTCACTGGTATAACTCCAGTTCTTTCCTTTTCTTCTTTTGTGTACCAGGAGAGGCCGTGCAGTGCAAGGTTTGCCCTAGAAATGAACCCTGCAAATTGGAGGACACTCGAGCGAAGATGTGTTCTGGCAGCTGTGTGAAGGAGACCCGCGAAGGGGGTGAGTAATTTTTATCTCATCGTCGTAACTCATTAGGGCCGGTTAGCCGATTGATATGCAGTACAGTAGCCTACATGGGGCGGGGTGGATTATATCTGGTAGTGTCAGAAAGTGACGCGAATTTCCATTCTATATGCAGTGAACACAGTGCACTCCAGCCCCTTGACCATAAACACTTCCTGTGACAGACAGTCTGATGGTGCTGCGTATCTCAGTATATATTTAATACCAGGTGATCCACAGAGGAGACAAACAACGGGGTCAAGCCTCTCTGTCCTAATTCATCACCATTTCCTTCTGCCAGTCCAAGTCCCTCATCCCCATCAATTCCCCAACTTCATGCTCTCATCTCTGCTGCACCTCAGCTCAGGTTACCATCAGCTTCAGGCTTTTTAACTTTTTATATCATACGCGGTTCAGACGTTCAAAGCGCCTCAGTCATTTTCTCCCAGCTATGACTGCCTGCCTCTTTATAGCTACATTTTTCTACCCAGTAATTTAAAGCAAAAACACCTGATATTTCCATTTAATTAGAAACCTCAATTAACATAGGAGACTAGACTAGATGGTGTTTCAAAGAATGTCAAATGATTGCACGCGAGTGCACGCAAGCGCACACACACACACACACACACACACACACACACACACACACACACACACACACACACACACACACACACACACACACACACACACACACACACACACACACACACACACACACACCTTTTCAAGCATAAATCACATCTATTGCTTGGGAAGGAAAAACCAGTGGAGGGTGTTGCATATCAATGTGTCTGGATCTAACAGCATGGAAACAATTCGTGCGCTAGAAGTACTGTATAATGTCGACATTGCCTGGATAGTTAGTATCACATATATTTACTCCCACTGAAAACTTCATGAACACTGTATGCATTATACAGTTTTGCAGAAAAAATGATTTTCTTGACTGTATCAATACATCTTATTAGTCACTTGTAATTTTACGGCGCACTACACGAGTGTAATATGAATCCTCTTAAAAACGAAATAATCAGGGAAAGAATAGGTAGATAAATCTGAAAACCTTATAAATCCGGTGTGAGACACTGTACTCTGTAGTACTGCACAGCTCACTGTTGTATGCACACATATACTCTAGAAATCACACACACACACACACACACACACACACACACACACACACACACACACACACACACACACACACACACACACACACACACACACACAAAGAAAATTAATAAACTATAAGCAAACACAAATAGGAATGTGACAAAGCATCAAAGTGTTTTCACAGTCCCTGTCAGAGGTAGACTGTGGCCATTGGTTGGTTGGTGGGGCATCCGCTTTACAACTGTGGTAGGCTTCATTCCCCGTATAACTGAATCTTATTCTGTATATGATGTGATATTTGAGCTGGCTAAAGGAGTTCGTTGTAGTCGATATCCGGTAACCGGAGATTCGTTGTAAGGACGTTTTTCGTATTATTAGTCCTCACAGTCAGGTATACCTACCATTCCGAAACTAGATGGCACATTTTGCGCAAACCTCCATCCATTGTCTCAATGTGTTCGAGAAACAAGATATTCCGATCACATCTGATAATTACATTTTACTTTGCATCTTTATCAACAAGACATTTCTTAAGTCATGCTTTCTAAGACCATGAATAAATGCAGGTATCATAATTGTCTAGTGTACAAGTATGTTTAGTGTCTTCCCTGCACACTTATTCACTTGCACTGCTTTAATTTGAAGTATATTTCTTTCTTCATCATTTTCAGACGAGAAGTCCTACAGATCGTGCAGTAAGATAAGGGAGGAAGATGGGTGCGACACAGCCACAGTGTTGGGGACGACAACAACTGTATGTACCTGCAACAGTGACCTGTGCAACAGTGGGCCCAGCATCTCGCTACCCTCCGTGTTCGGCCTGATCATCCTGCTGGCGGCAGCTCGCATCCTCCTCAACTAAGCACACCGACACCATCTACCTCCCCTACTACACCGACGCAACTACACTCGAACTCCGGTTAACTTATACATTTCTTTCTTACCAATATATTTTTCTATATGACATTTAATACTACTTGGTGTGTCATTTATACTTATGTCTGTCAACATGAACCAACAATAAGCAAAATCTAGAGAATATTAATATGTAATGTGGAAAATACGTTACTTAAGAATAGGTATTAAAAAACCTAAGCTCACGAAGATATGATCGTAAGCACTGGAGACTTGCAACTTTTACTGACAGACGAATAATTGTGGATTTGTTTGAGAGTATTATCCACGTCTATCACGACCCATCGTTGCTCAATCCCGCCGCAAGAAGCCACTCTACAGGGTGGCCCGTAAATAGCGCTTTGTTAGAATCTCACCTGGTAGTATCCTATGTGTGGCGGGGACGGCTCAGTCGGCTAGTGTGGACGTGGCTGTGGCCGTGGGAATTGGAAATGAATATGATGCAGGATAGACACTGATAACACTGACTGAGCGGTCACCACAACACACGAGAAATCGCCTAGCGGAGTGGATGTGGAGCCTTGTGTGTTGTCCATCCTGTATATAGGAATATCAGATTATATAAGAGGAAAAGCGGAACTTCCTTCATTTCTCAAATGTAAAGCCCATAGCGGTTATCAACATTAACATCCTTTGTGCAGTCGATAGGCAAAAACCTTTTTTCTACTATGAAGTCGTAAATAGATTACTCTAAATTTAACCATACAGAGTTTTTGGGCCTTATCTTCGATAGGACCAAAATGTTGTACACTGCATCAAAAAAGTATCGGTGCACACAAGGCGCGAAACAATCTGACACTACAGACGATGAGAGCTGCAGAATCCCAGATAATTCTACCCTACGTTGATGCAGTTGGTTTCGTGAGGATGGTGTATTCAGTCAGTATATTTTCTAGCCAGTACTGTTAGCATACGTAGACTCAGATGAGAACAAATAAATTACCTCGGAACATCAGGAGCTATATTGAGCATTTAGGATATCATCGGACCCCTCTTCGGCAATATCCATCTATCTATCTATCTATCTATATTTATATATTTACAGTATATATCCAGTGTACTAAACCCTTCATTAGCTTTAACGCACTTAGAGACGATATTAAGTTAAACACAAACACTAAATTATTTTTTCAAGTAAGATAAATTTTGCCAACCAATATATTTTTCGTTATCTAGCCACAACAGCGTTAAATAATAAAATAAAACCGCACATAACCAAGTCTGCATTTTTTGGGGTGCTGACTGTCAATCCAATTTTTCATTTTGAATATTATGCTCTCACACATTTAGCAAATCATGTTGTAATGGGAATTTCTTAAACTGTTGAGTGAATTGTTAAAGTGCTGAGAGAGAGAGAGAGAGAGAGAGAGAGAGAGAGAGAGAGAGAGAGAGAGAGAGAGAAACTTATGTACAGTACCTGAGACAGAACATGGAGTTATTTGACTTGGCTGAAATATAGGAAAGAATGTTAATATAGATTTTTTTTTGGGGGGAGGAGGGAGGAAGGGGAGTTAGGAGTGTACACAGCTGCAGATGAAACTCAGGGACTTGAAGTTAATCCATATTATAAACGGACTGGAAGTGTTAGAGGAACTGAGAAGCGTGTGGCAGGAGAGCTCGTGTCTATTCAGGTGAGGGAGAACCGTACGAGGACAAAGTTGTACTGACAATACTGTATGAATGAGAGACATGGTGCGTGAATGCTAGGGACAGGTAAAAGACGGAAATGTTGGAAATGATGTGCCAGAGGTCTTGATGTGGGGTGGGCTGATTTGACAGGATGAGAAATTACAAGACATACGAGGTGTGGAAGTAGAATTTAGTGTGATATAAAGGGTTGAAGTGTTGGAAATTATCTGTCAAAAGACTTTACTGGGGGTGAGGTGGTTTGACAGGGTGAAAAATACACGATATGAGGGGTGCGGAGGCAGACCTTAAAATGATGTAATGGGTTGACCAGAGTGTGTTAGTGGCATGACTATGGAGAGGATTGGTGACAAAAAATTGACCACGAAGACATATCTAAAACAGAAGGGGTGAAATGAATGGGGAAGGGGGAGAGGAAGATCTAGAAAGAGATGTTAAATAAGAGGTTTGAACATCGAGGAGAGTGAGGGGTGTATATGTAACAGACACAATCTAAATAAACCATAGAATGATCAGTGGTGCCTGTTTGTGGACGTTTGAAATTTGAGTTGAAACTTCCACATAAATGCGAGCTGAGAGAATGAATATGAAAAACTGGGGATTATTTCTCCTGTTTTCGGGCACCATATGTGAAAGCTGAAAGAATCTGAATGTAAACCTAGTACTTAAGGGAAAAAAAAAATATTCAGTCACTTTTGTCGGATCCTTCCAGGGGCCGGCAAGTCACGCTGATAAACCACTGCTGAGATTATTATTTTATGAGCCAGACTAGACAGTTTTGACAAAGCTCCTCTGAATAAAGCTGTAATTTCCTCAGGAAGTTTTCCACGACTATTTCTAAGGTTATGAAATCTATAAGAAAGCTTTTAGGTTAGGTTACATCTGTGTTACTTTGTCTCGAAAGTTATCACGCGTTATAATGAACAAGCAGCACTGTCTGTAAGTAGCTAATATCAACAGACCATAAATAAATGATATGATAAATCTGCACTTCCTTTTATTTCTTTTTCCTTTGCTTTACAAATCGAGAGAACGATGCTAATGTAAATAATCTGACAAAATCTCTACCTACAGCAAAGTTTGTCAAACAGCAATGATGTATGCAACAAAAACTGAATGCGTGAAAGTTAATATGAAATGAGTGACAGTACTGTCAAGCTAAGCTACGTTAAGAGCATTATTGAATGACAGGGCGCGCGCGCGCACACACACACGCACACGCACACGCGCACACACACACACACACACACACACACGCGCACACACACACACACACACACACACACACGTGTACAGTAAGACAGAGGGTTGGGGAAAGGCTGGAAGAGGTGAGAAGAGATAGGGTACTGGGATGTATAGGACGGGACGGGACAGTGTTAACTGGAAGGGAAGCTGGAACTGGTTATGCGACAGAGGCATCGTGGAACAGAGTAAGATAGCAGGTTCAGTACGATAGGGTAGTTACATAAGAGTGCAATGCTTGATTCACATCTCACATTTTCCCTGGCTGGATTGCGAGAGTTCCTATAGTATAGTGATTGTTCTTTATATTCTAGGAATCATACATTTAAGGATTTTATGCTAACTAAAAGCATGTTATTATCATAATTTCGGAATGTTTTAGCACAAATGCAAAGGTTATGTATCTGCTCACTCATTGCTGATGTGTATTCTAACCTTATGCTTTACTAGGTTGGGTTTTCGTTTGTGCACTGCCACGATGAGCTGTTGTGAGGAAATATCCCTGGATTCAACTCGTCCTATGACCTGGATGGGCTAAAGAAGGGGGACTGTGACTGTACTGGGAATGCATAGTTGCTCAGAATATATATATATATATATATATATATATATATATATATATATATATATATATATATATATATATATATATATATATATATATATATATATAATGCTGTTGACGGCAGATTTTAGTATTCACAGACAGAGGGCATTTTACAATGAACCTCTGACGACTACAAAGTGGGTAAAGTGGATGTGTGACGCGACCTAAGAGGGTGGATGCTAAGAAAAGGGATGGCGTAAGGATGGAAAAATACATCCTAGAGGGAGGGAAGGTGAGGAATAAAAATGATAGAATGACAGTGTGAAGGAGAGAGGATGGGGAAGAAAGAATGAGGGAAAGAGGGAGGGAAAGAGAGACGGGGAGGAAAGGAACGAATGAAAATAGGAAGGACAGCAAGAGGATGGAAAAGAGTGGGGGAATGAATGAAGCAATTAACTTTCATTTCAGTCGTTCAGAAGGATGTCAGGGAGGGAGGGAGAACCTGGGAAATGCATAAGGGAGTGAATCAGGGAGCGTAACGAATCAATGTAGGCTATACGAACAAGCAACAAGAATAAGTGAAAAATGAAGACGAATAAAGGGAGGAAGTGGGACACACGAAGATTATTTAAAAAAAAAAAAGAAAGAAAGAAAAAGAAAACGGAGCCTGGAGCAGGAGAAAGCACTTAACAAAAATAGAGATGCAGCTGACAGCGTTGCGGTAGAAGTGGGTGTAAGGGGTAGGGGAAGGAGGTGTTAGGGGTTGGGGGAGGCGTTAGGGGTTGGGGGAGATGTTAGGGGTTGGGGGAGATGTTAGGGGTTGGGGGAGATGTTAGGGGTTGGGGGAGATGTTAGGGGTTGGGGGAGATGTTAGGGGTTGGGGAGATGTTAGGGGTTGGAGGAGGTGTTAGGGGTTGGAGGAGGTGTTAGCGGTTGTGGGAGGTGTTAGGAGGAGGTGTTAGCGGTTGTGGGAGGTGTTAGGAGGAGGTGTTAGGGGTGGGGGGGTGTTACGGGTGGGAGAAGGTGGTGTTAGGTGTGTGGATGGTGGGTATGCGGGACGGGGGAGAAGCTGCTGGTGGTGGGTAGGGTGGCGTTAGGGGTGGGGTTCAGGGTACGAGGGCAAGGGAGCGGAGGGTGTGTGTGGTAGGGAAGGAGGGGGATGTGTAGTGGAACTGGCTGAG
>NC_137031.1:34157750-34167750 GCF_032717465.1 Coenobita brevimanus
CTTGGTATTATGTAAAGTGAAATTTATGCAGGACCGAAATAATGCAGTACATGAAATGACTCAGAATATGAAAGCAAATGCAAAGGAAACAAAAGTTAACGTAAACTAGTATAAAATTTATGACCAGATGAACAGTATGCGTGTGACTGAGAAGGAAAGCATAATACCACGTTGAGTGAAGTGCTTCTTCTCCAGGTGAATACTACCAGTGACAATAACAAAATTTTCTGCATACTTGTTTATCGTATCTTCTTAGGAAATATTGCAGCAACTATACTGAAGCATTAATGAAGACTAAGGAAAGTAAGGAGAGAGTATACTACCGGTACCGCACGTTTACTCAAATTTGACAAAATATCCTAAGGTGTTTTAACTCGTTTGATGGCCGTTTGTAGATTGATTATGGTTGATTTGATTTGCAACCAAAGCAACACATTCCTATTCTATAAATAAGGCTAATCGATTTTTATGTACCCACGGGATAATATGTAAGTTTTGGGAGAGCCCTGGTTTCGTCAGATGAAAACAAACGGACAATATTAAAAGACCAATTGAATGAAACCTAATAACAATAAATAGACGCTGAAAAATCTTACACACTCGAATATTAGTATCTGGACAGTTTCTGACACGATACTTTGGCAATAAAGGTCTGGGAACTTCACACAATTGCACGATTTCATATTAAGACTAACTTTTGCGAGTTTGATAATCTGGCAGCTTCCCTGGAATGTGCCTTAGTATTGCTGGTAAAGAGAATTAACCTGGGCGAGTGATTGAAGGCAGCTAGGATAAACTGAGAATTGGGAGGGGGTGGTGTGTTGAGAGGGGCTTATGAGGGGTGGGGTGTCGAGAAGGATGGGGTGCTGAGGTGTTAAGTAATGAAAGAAGGTGAGGTGTTGAGAGGGTGGAATGTTGAGAAGGGGTGGGGTGCTGGAGGAGGTGAGGGATATGAAAGGGATTTATAAGGAGTTAAATGGGGTAAAGAGGGAGGGGCGTTGAGAGGAAGTTAGGTTATAAGATAGAAGGACCTACAACATGAGCTCTTATCAACAGGTCAAGATGAAAGTTGCTGTAGCAGTGATGATTCTCGTGGTGTCTCTACATGCCGGTAAGTTGCCCACCATATATGTAAGTCTCTCAGTACTTACCAGCTAGGTAGGTAAGTCGTTCACTTCTTACTCGCCACCTAAGTAAGTTTATCAGTACTTGCCCGCCATGTAGATACGGTGAGTCTCTCAGGATTTACTCGATATGTAGGCCAGTCTCTCAGTATTTGGAAGTTATATCGGTAGGTCTCTCACCGCCTACAAGTCACGTAGATAAATCTGAATACTAAATATTTATTATCGTTAGACAGAAATTACCTTTATATTTACATCTTTCTTTATTTGTAGAGTCAGTTTTGTCTTGTACCTATTTTCAGACTAACCATGTACGGTAGTTAGTGCTTAATCGCCTTGCAGTTAATATGTATTATTAGTTTCGACTTTTTAAAATTTAGCGAAGGACATGCAAAATATTGAAGTAGAGATGAACAAATTGCAATGTGTCGCTTGGAATTCCACAGCCTTATTTAATGAATGAAGTGTCACTCTAATTAAATAAATTAGCTATGCGGTATAACCAAGAATTCTACACGTCTTGGTATAATTCTAGTCGTTTTTCTATCTTTCGTGCACCAGGAGAGGCTCTGGAGTGCAGGGTTTGTTCAGGAACTAAGCGGTGCAAAGTGGAGGACACGCAAATCAGGGAGTGTTCTGGCAGCTGTATGAGGGCGTATACTGTAGGAGGTGAGTACTTTTCTCTTTATCATCATATTTATCACCACAACTCATCATCACCATCACCAGCACTTTGAACCTAGGTGATGTATGTAAGGTGTGATGCAAAATATGTTATTATTCCACCGCGTGACCCAGAATTACTTTTTTGAAAACAGTGCACGCAATGAACCCAGTAAACTTGCATATATTTCATTTTGTTGCTTTAATACCGAGAAAGTTCTTCTGTTTGACTTTCGGAGTTCATAATAAATAAGAGTGCTTTGATAAGCTCATGTGCATAAATTTTCTCAGTGGCTTCTCTGCGCAGATATTTTTTACTACTTTGTCATGTTCTATTTTTCTTTGCTATTCGCAGAAGAGGAGTCCAATTTCTATTGCAGCTCAGTAAAGGTGGCAGACCGGTGTGCGAGTGTAGCCACAGACTCGGGGAAAACTAACAAAAGGTGTTCCTGCAACACTGATCTGTGCAACAGAGGGCCCAGCATCTCGCCGCCCTCCGTGCTCGGCCTGACCATCTTACTTGCGACAGCTCGCGGCCTCTTCAACTAAGCACTGAGGCACCACCTGCCTCCCCATCACACCATGAAACCAACACACCACCAACATCTGTGTTCTCGTTAGTGCTTCCTGACATTTAATCGTTTCTGGTATATTTCTATATATGACACTTGATATTACGCTGATGCCGATACAAAAATGAATAAAGGGGAAGAATAGGATAATACTATTTAACATGGATGTGGGAAAATTTAAGTGGGGGTAACACATGCGAGGCATTCACCACCCCAGTGATTAGCTTCACATTTCTGATCATCCTTGTTACAGCTACAGCTCTCATTAGTGGCTCCAAGCAGTCGTCAGCACGGGACGACAGCAACATTCCAGTACATCTCGACTGATGGGCTAAACCTTAGTGAGGGTAGCCATGCAATATTAGATCAGTCCTTCAGTGAAACCAATGGTGTATGCTGACTCTGAGTAGGCGAATTCTAAAGAATGTATGGCATATCTTCTAACTCACAGACACATCCACTTCAGCACAATTCCACCATGCACTTCCACATTACATGCTCATGCGTGAAGCATTGGGTAGGGGTGGGTCACTTCAGTGACAGAAGTTGGTGCTCCTCAGCCTAACCGATATGCCCCTCAGGCACATAAAACACAGCTTGAGTATGCATTTGATATCTGACTGCCAATGTAAGGCGTATACAACACGTGCATTCATGTAATTTTATTGCCTGATCCCTTACCTCACAGTTCTTTTAGAGTTGCAGCAACAAGTAAGTATCAAGTTTCTGCACTACCACCTCCGACCATGGCTACCAAGACAGCATCAGCGCCAACGCCAGAGAACTCGGTACTGTTTTGTTCAGATAAATAAAAAAAATGCATAGAAAAACAACGAATAAATGCTGAACCAGGTTGGTCGGAAAATTATTTTGTGTGAACTTCAAGGAGTACAGTACCTCACATGTGCTACTGTTCATTACTGGTACCGGGTGACGTGAAGCGACCATGATGAGTGTACACTCGCCTCTCCTAAGTACAGTGCAACCTCCAAAATCCGAAATGCTTGGGTCCAAAGGCTTTATGGAAAAACGAAATATTTTGGCATGCAGAATCATAATGACAGTATATAAGGAAAAAAATGGGTAATAAATAGTCTACACTAGAATTAACTGTAAATACAATGAAGTGGCATGTACGAGTATTTGCCATTTTCTATCTCTTCCTACGCATGTCGATACAAAAACTGTCCTCAAATATGCAATGACTGAGAGAACAGGTAATATCAAGACTCTCCTATCCCATGAAAGTTATACAGTGGAGATTTTGGGATTTTTTATTTTCACATTTGGGAGTTGAGACCATATTACAGGGGGAGATGTATTGGGGATCTTCTGTGGCATCTGTGTATTTAAGTCTTATATCTACTGTGGTTGGATTAGTATAACGGGCTTGTTCTGACACAGTAAACGTGAGAGGTTAACAAATACATTATGCTTCCTTAACGTTAACTTGGCCAGATTGACGTCCTCTTGTAGCTTATCCCACGTAGCTCAGTAAGAGAAAAAGACAACACCACGGCTCTGCTTCCTTGTCACAGTACGTCTTCGTGAATAGCATCATATTCTAGTGTTAATCTAGAGTTAAAACTCAGTAATTAGGGAGCAGGGATGGTAATTTTAGACCAACTTAGAGTAAAAAAAGAGTAAAATGTCACAAAAGACCTCCGATACGCCAGCCCCTGTAATAGTAGTGGAGGTGGCTGCAATCCAGACACCTCTTTCATTATATTTTTGTTTATAAGGATAAGGTTAAGGAAGCTTCTGTTGCCTCATCACTTTAGTTAGAATCTAAAGTGCTGTCTGTTAGATCCCCGAGTAAGAGCTGCTTCCAGTGTGTTATACAGGCAGTCCTTTTTCAAGTTATTTTGCATGTCTGTTATTTCCTTATCCTGTCAAACTTTTGCTATTACATTGAAAGTTCTGTGAATGCTTTTATATTTTCTTGTTATTTCTTATTTTACCCAATTGTATATTATAAAAGCCGCTAAAGCAGTTGTAATGTATTAAGAATAAAGAAGTGTTATAACTCGTCCAAGGTATTACTGAAGCCAGTAGAATATTCAACCTCAATCAACGGTCTCAGTAAGGTGTCTGCCTGTTTGTAAGTTATTAAATATCTCATAAACTGGATGAAGTTTTCTGATCCTTGGAATACAAAAGCATCTGAAAATATAATTCCAGCAAATAATTACTTTTGGCTTTATTTTTCCTGGTGCACTATCTTTAATGAGCATACACAAATAGCAACCACATTTTTTTTTTCCATATCACCTTGTTTTCACGAAGTGTGGAACACGAACGCACGCACGCACACACACACACACACACACACACACACACACACACACACACACACACACACACACACACACACACACACAAAACATACGCACGCACGCACGCACGCACGCACGCACACACACACACACACACACACACACACACACACACACACACACACACACACACACACACACACGCACACGCACACGCACACGCACGGGACCGAGTACAATATACCCTCGCGCTGCCGTGCATTAGTGCAGTTACTGAAAGAAATCTCAGAACTCAAGATCGGTACGAGCCTTTATGGTTGAAATGTCAATAACACAGCTAGGAATAATTTGGGGTGCCTGGGGTGGGCTGGGCGTGCTAGGGATCGATTGGGGTTGCTAGGGGTGGGCTGGGAGTGCTAGGGATAGACTGGGGTTGCTAGGGGCAGGTTGGGGTTGCTAGGAGTGATACGGGAAGTAACAGGAATGGAACTGAGGTAGGATGGTGATGGTAGCGACAGACAGGAGTAAAGTTGTGCTGGCACTGATAGACTGGGGGCTTGCTAAGGGTAGACTTTGGGTTGCTATGGGTAGAATGATGTTGCTAGGGGTGGATTAGGAATTTAGAGGAGCAGACTGAAGGGAGGCTGGTCTGATAGTGGTAGAGTGGGGTTGCTATTGGTGGACTGGGAATCTAAAGAGATGAATTTAAGGTAGATTGGTGTTGGCAGAGGTAGACGTGGTGTAAAGTGGTGTTGGCAGAGGTAGATGTGGTGAAAAGTGGTGTTGGCAAGGCTAAACTGGGGTTCTCTAAGGGTAAACTAGTGGTCGCTAGGGGTGGATTGGGGTTGGTAGGGTGACGAGAAGTGGTTGTCAATACACACCTTCCCAATCCATCCCTTCTCACTCTAGATCTGGAAGCCACACAAGGCACACACACACACACACCCCTCTCCATCGCTCAAGGGGACTACCACCTCTTCAAGTCATCGACAGCCAAAGGTGAGTCAGGCTGGTTGAACTGTGTGGCTTACCATGCTCAATACAAATGTTTTCTATGAAGGTAGTTTGCTTGGCCGGCTCATCATGCGCAGTATACAGTTGTTTTTACTCGTTTATTTACTCTTTTATTTTAAAATACCTATCTTGAGTTTCATTGTGGCTAACTTCAGACTTTTTACGATGGTCAACAGAATCATTGAGCACAAAAATGTCGAAAGCATCACGATTAACGCTTTGATAAAGAATACAAAACGTCGACTTGTACTCCAACTTTCGACGAACCAGTAAAAAATTTGAAACATGCATTGAGAAAAAGCCTTGAAATATATTTATCGCTAACTTTAGGGTGCGATTGTCCCTTACTGGGATAAATATAAACCTAATGTGCTAAGTGATGGGACACGTACTAATCGAAAGTTACAAGGTCAGATAATCTATATGTAGTCAGCCTTAAAGAACTCAAGCATATTTTTATGTAGACACGTTGAAAGTAAATATATGCTGTTGCAAAAATGCATAAAATGGATTGTATGATGTGTGTCAGAGGAGAGTTGCTGTCACCTTTGTCAGTGCGTTGATAGCTGTTGTCTCTTTTCAGTAGGGATCGCCAGTGGAGATGAAGGCTGCTATCTTTTTCTTTCTGCTAGTGGGGACGGTGTGGTATACTGAAGCTCGTAAGTATATCAGGTCTATCTATCCACCCTTTTCTATTATCTGTCCGTCTGTTCGCCTGTCTGTCTTTCTGTTCATCTATTTACCCTCTTTTGCTATCTGTCTGTTTGTCTGTCTGTCTTTCTGTCTGTCTATCTACCCTCTTCTGCTTCGGCCCTCTCGTTGCCCATCCTGCAAAACTAAATTCCAGTTATAACAGGGAACTGCTCCTAAGTGTACCTGTGAATAAGGACGCTGGATATTAGCGCCGAAGTGGTGGCATGTGAAGCCGTGTGACTTGTGGAAGGACTGCTGGACCTTAGGAAAAGCACTATCAAGTCCATGCCCAGAGTCGGAATGTTAGAAAAATAAATTAAAATAAATAAATGGAAAAGTGAATAGATAAATTGAAAAATAAAATAAAACAAAGGAAAAGACTCTACGACCCTTTTCCCACGTAAAGACTGGGTAAGGCGTAAGCATATTTAAAAAAAGGCGCATTCACTACACGATATCTAAATCACAAGCAACAAATTTCCACCACAGTGTAAACATAAATTCCAAATAAACAATTTTAATCCATTAACTCCAAGGACGCATATTAAAGATCTATTCTTAGCATCAAAAGACGATTATATTCAGCACTGAAGAGGTTTTTTCTACTTTATGGGTTTGATGCAGCCCACATTAACGCCACCTGTCAAAAAGGTCTTTACCAGCCCTGAGGAAGATGGCATAGTGTTGGAAGGAATATAAGAAAATGCGTTATAGACTGAAGGGATCGATCTTCTGTCTCCACTAACCTTCACCGCCTCACTTTGTCTCCTTAAGTCAAATAAACTCGTTTTTTTTTTTTTTTTTTTTTTTTTTTTTTTTTTTTTTTTATGTGCTCGACTCTGGGCATAGGCTTCTCAGCCTGCTCCCAAGGCCCAGTAGTTCTCCTACATATCGTACACCTCTACATGTCTGGAAGTAGTAAGAATGAAATATGAAAATACGTCATCGATTTGAAGGAATAAAGTGCTCGCACACACACACACACACACACACACACACACACACACACACACACACACACACACACAGAGGCATACAGGCATGCATGCACACACACAAAGATCGGAGAATTATTATCCCATTTGTGCCCAGTGTCCTCAAAATAGGACGTAGCTGGGCATTTTAAAAATTTAATAAAGAAGGGAATTCCTGGGTAGGGACCCATGAGCTTCGCAAGTATGAGCCGATAGGCGGAGGGCGGTACGCTTAGTACCCTTCCAGCAAAATCCCTCGTACAAGAACTCTGGGAGCTAATGGGTTAAATCAACACACACACACACACACACACACACACACACACACACACACACACACACACACACACACACACAAGCATGCACGTACACACATGGCTCGGAGAACTGCTAAATCAATACACACACACACACACACACACACACACACAGTCATGCACGCACAAGGATCGGAGAACTGCTAGATCAATACACACACACACACACACACACACACACACACACACACACACACACACACACACACAGAGTTGTCAAATCAATACATTCCCACGCGAACTTAAACATAAATTACACTTTCACCAGTATTCACCTTCTCAGCCTGCTTCGTCATTCACTCTCATCCTTAGCTCACTCGCTCTTGCTCCCTCGCTCTCTCCCTCCCTCCCTCCCTCCCTCCCACTCTCTCTCTCTCTCTCTCTCTCTCTCTCTCTCTCTTACCGTTTCGTTCCCCATCTCTTTCTCTTATTTCCACTTAATGTTTATTCAACATTCTTTGCGGTCTTACTCAGTTTCATTAATTCTTTATTTCCCATTTCAGTGATCTCCCTGTTTCCATTTCCCTTCCTTCCCCATTGGCAGCGTTATCTCCCATTTCAGTAAACCTTCATTTCCCCTTCTCATCGTCTTATACCATTTTCATTAACATTCATTTCTCATTCTCATCTTCCTCATCATTTCCATTAACCTTCACTCCCCCTTCCCACTGACCTCTATCATTTCCATTAGCATTAATTCTTCATTCTCCTTTACCTCTGTCATTTCCATTAACGTTCATTCCCCATCCTCATTGATTTCTTCCATGTCTCCTACCATTCTCCTATACTCTGGCGTCTTCATTCCCCAGTTCAGCCATTCCTAATTGATATCTTATTCCCCATTCTCAGCGCTTTCTCCCATTTCACCTGGCATTCACCCATCACCTAAAGCCATCCCTTACACTTTCAGCTAACCGATTCATTTTCCATTCTCACTGATATCTCACTCCCCATTCTCAGCGTTTTCTTCCATTTCACCTGCCATTCACCTATCACCTAGTGCCTTCATTCCCCATTGCAGCCATCCCTTAAACTTCCAGCTAACCGATTTATTCTCCATTGTCAGACGTGGAAGAGGGGTCAATCTTGTGCTTCACGTGTAGTGGGGAACTAGAGGCCTGCTTGAAGACGAAGGGCCAGAAGTGTACTGGATCCTGCATGAAGAAGGAGAAACCGGGCGGAGAAACCAGCAACGGTAAGTCATGTAGGATGGCGTATATTGGGGTGTGATGTACAGAATGAGTCGCAGAGGAAGATGTATTACGACATTACCACAAGTCCCTACGAGTGTGTCCCTGCATCCAAACTTTTTTTTCAGTTAGTTACTTATCGACTTCCTATGCTATTGTAAGGTCATTATGGGGCTTATTTTCCTGGTGGTTTAATGGTCTGAGCGCCTTGACATGACGGTCATGTGTACTGCACGTTCGATCCCTTCAAAAAGTGACTGAAGTTTTTTTTTTTTTTCTGTTCAAGGCAGTATGGAATTTGCTACGCTTTTCTTTGTTATTTTATTTTTTATGCAAATATGTTGTAACCATTATGTTTGACAAAGGATAGTTCTTGATAAGCGTGTGTGTGTGTGTGTGTGTGTGTGTGTGTGTGTGTGTGTGTGTGTGTGTGTGTGTGTGTGTGTGTGTGTGTGTGTGTGTGTGTGTGTGTGTGCGCGCGTGTGTGTGTGTGTGTGTGTTTGCATGTCACTATTTGTTATGTTATCTGTTCGAGAATGACCTTCAAGTATGACTGGAAATCGGGTCTACCTTACTACCTCAGAGTTGGTCACCTCATGTCTGTACGTGATGGCCAGGGACGTATCCATGGCTGGGCCGGTGAATAGTGGAAGGATTTGATTATACTGAAACCACTCTCTACACAGCTTACCCACAACCAGCAGATATTTATTTCATGAGTGCACCCCATCTAGGCCCAGGGCAGCACTCCTGAATGAGGGATCCTTAATATGCCCCTGAATAAACGGTACAGTACGCGTGCCCCAGCTGTATGTATGTATGTATGTGTGGGCCACCTATTGCCAAAGGAAGGATTGCCAAACCTCAGGGAACAGGCTGTCTTTTGTGTCTTAAGGCCCAGTTGGTAAAAAAATTAACTTGTTTATCCTTTTCCTTTCTTGACGCAGCCACAACGTACAAGAGAGACTGCTTCACCCCGCAGCAGCCAACCAACTGTACCACGGACACCGACGGCCTTATGGTCTGCTACTGCAATTCGGATCTCTGCAACGACGCCTACGCCATCTCGCCCTCCTCCCTGCTGGGCTTCTCTCTCTTGGCTGCAGCTCGGGGCCTCTTCCCGTAGGATCCCCGGCCGCGAGAGGAAGACGTGACATTTTTAGAACGAGAATGTTTT
>NC_137031.1:34170250-34267750 GCF_032717465.1 Coenobita brevimanus
TGTGACCTTGACCTCCAACCGATTGCTCTGAAAATTGATTTTTAAAAGTTTTTCCTGACCCCCATACCTTCCACCAAGTTTAACCTAAATCGGATTGGTGCTGTTTGAGTTGACCTTGCTATATGACCTCGACATTAGACCTTTTGCTCTTAATAAATAACAGTTTAACCGCTTGGCTGATCCTCAACCCTTCCACCAAGTTTGATCCAAATCAAATCGAATTTTGATGTTGCCTTGTGACCGTGACTGATTTTTCTTAAAATAGATGTCTTTTGTTTTTGCTTTGACCTCAGACCTTCCACTATGTACAGTTTTAATTGGATGATATCTATGTTAACTTTTCTGGTTCAAAATTTGACCTAGCCCTGCGAGCTTTTCTTTAATGTACTATAAAAAAAAAAAAAAAAAAAAAAAGAGGGAGGGGGCTAACTCTCATCCCTTCCTCCAAGTTTGGTTAAATGGAATGGAAAAAAAATTGTGGTATTTTGTTGGCGCGCGCGCGCACACACACACACACACACACACACACACACACACACACACACACACACACACACACACACACACACACACACACACACACACACACACACACACACACACACACACACACACACACACACACACACACACCTTTAAGGGTCGATCCCACGTATCTGTAAACACATAAAATCCGATGACGTATTTTCCTGTCATATCCTTGCAATCTTTAGATGATTTTTTAAACCCTGTGACAGATTTTGTGAACTGGAGGGGGTTCGATATAACCTTCATCAACTTCAACACATACTTGTTCGTAAAGTTGAAGTCGTCTAAACGTGGCAAGAATATTACATAGAAACTGTAAGCATTTTAAAGAGGATGAACGTTGACATCACTGCAAAGTTTCCCACCCAAATTAAGACTAAAGTACCTTGGTATGGTTACATATGTATAGGATGTCCGAGGAAGGGTGTGAGATATTCAGGAGGTGGTTCTTGGGATGAACTTGATCATTAGAAGCTATATCAACATTGGTCTACGTCTCAGCAATTCGGGATTAACTAAATGATTTTGTAAGAGGAAGGGGAGACATTGTAACACACTGCACTTCATTTTTCTGTCCTTCCTTCAAGACGATATCGTGGCTAAGAGTGGGAACTAATGCACTGCTGCCTCTAAGGATTAAGCAGTTTTATCCGGAAGGAGTCAGGGGCCGAGTGACCTCAGCCTGTTTTAGCTGGAATCAGGGGGAAGGGGAGGGGAAGGAGGAGAGAGGAGTGGGGGAAGGGAAGGGGAGAGAAGTGGGGGAGGGGAACAAGGAGAGAGGAGGAGGGGAGGGGAACAAGGAGAGAGGAGGGAGGGGAGGGGAACAAGGAGAGAGGAGGGAAGGGAGGGGAACAAGGAGAGAGGAGGGAGGGGAGGGGAACAAGGAGAGAGGAGGGAGGGGAGGGGAACAAGGAGAGAGGAGGGAGGGGAGGGGAAGAAGAAGAGAGGAGTGGGGTGAGAAGAAGGAGAGAGGAGATGGGAGAGGGGAAGCAGGAGAGAGGAGGGAGGGGAGGGAAGGGTATGTATAGATGGGGAGGGAGAGAAGATGAAGTAGGGAGTAAGGAAGAGAGAGAAGAGGGAGAAGGAGAAGAGAGGGAGAAAGAAGACGGGATGGAGGGAAGAGAAGAGGGAGATGTAAGGAACGTGAAAGAAGAGGGGAGGGAGAAAAAGAGGTGAGGGAGAAGAAGAGGGGAGAAAAAGATAAAGGGTGAGAGAATGAGGATGCGCAGAAAGAAGGAATGATAAAATGGTTACAAAAAGGTAAAAAGGGGAGTAGGAGACTGAGAAAAGGGTACAAAGAGGGAGAAGAGGAGAGAGAAGAGAGACAGAGTGAAGAAATAAGAGAGAAGCTTGGAAAAGAGTGCAGGGGAGAGAAGTGAGGGAGGGAGAAGAGAACTGAAAAAAAATCCGTAGGAAGATAAAAACAACTAATATACAGAAAAGAGGATGAGGAAGAGGAAGAGGATGAGGAGGAAGAGGATGAGGAGGATGGGGATGAGGAGGAGCAGTAGAGAAAGGAAGAGAAGTGCGTTGGAGGGAACTGCGAGACAGTGAGGTAAAGGGAAGAAAAAGAGCTGAAAGAGAGAGAGAGAGAGAGAGAGAGAGAGAGAGAGAGAGAGAGAGAGAGTGGTGTGTGTGTGTGTGTGTGTGTGTGTGTGTGTTAGTCAAGGATATTGGTTTGCCTGTTATTTCATTGCGTCTACTTCACACTTAGGGGATGTCCGTCGCTTTCCTTGACGAATCGTATCAAAGAGAGAATCATCTATGGGCAGAGGATCATACTAAGCCTCTCTCTGCCTAGGAATATGAGCCAGCGGAGCAAAATGAGATGCAGAGGAGGTGAAATATAAGGCTTACTTTTGTCTCCGGCTGTATCTAGTTTGCTATTCATTTTTTGCACACTGTCATCACGCGATCACATGGAACCACAACCCAAACATTACCACACCTCCACGCCACCCTCCACTACCACCACAACTACTACCATCACAACTACTACCACCACAACCATCAACTCAAGCGGGCCAATAACCGCTGCTGTTTATATATCTATCTATCTATCAAGCTATCTATTTATCTATCTGTCTTTCTGTATAGTTCTACCTGGCAGCCCCTTTATCTGTTTAAGTATATCTATCTTCAGTATGTATCTCTTTCTGTCTCTCTATCTAGTGCAAGACGCCCGACCCCAGAGTTCATCCACACTGACAAGAATATTATGGTCATGTATACAATACATATTTTTAATCATGCTGTCCTTAGATGATTTTTCAGGCCATTCTCTTCCTTTAATACCTTGTTCCATTATTATCTGTGTTTGTGTGCTGGCTTTCATTCATTGTATCTGCTTGTTGCTTTGTCTCTCTGTCTTTGTCCTTCTATTTCCTTTCCTTTCTGTGCCATTATGTGTCTCCAAGTCTGTTTCTTTCTGCTTGTTTGTTTTCTCTTTGTCAACCTGTCATTCTGTCTGTCTCTTTATTTGTACTTTATTTCTCTGTGCTTATCTCTCTGTGTATATGTCTGTTTCTTTGTCTTTCTGTATCCGTGCGTCGATCTGCCTTCCAATCTGCTTGCCTGTCACGTACACTCTAGCGCCAACTGCATTATGTATACTCTTTGCGTGTGTATGCATAAAACACTCATCTAGTATCGTGTGCACGTGCGCCGCGCCACATACACAGGTCTCTCCCATCTTCCACATGTCCCCTTCTCTCTTCCTTTTCTTTCCTGCCCCTTCCCCTCCCTCCCTTTTCTCTTCCCCTTCCTCTCTCTCCCCTTGCTCTTCATCTTGCACTCTCCCATCTTTCCCCTCCCTCACTCTATCCACCTTCCCCCAGTTTTTCTTTCTTCCAGGCCTTCCTCTTCCCTCCTCCCTTTTCTCCCTGTCCCCTTTCTCGTCTCTTTTCTCCCTGTCTCCTTTCTCCTCCCTGTTACCCCTTCTAACATTCCCTTCGCTCGTCTCCCATCTCCCTCCCTATTTTCTCTTTCTCCTTCTCGAGCTTTACCCTATCTCTCTCTTCCTCTCTCGTTAATCTTCTTTCTCCTGTCTCTCAGTTTATCCTCCTCCCCTCCCTTTTTCTTTCTTTTCCGCCCTTTTTCCTTTAACTCATTTTCTCCCCCACTCTTACTCCCTTTTCACTCATCCTTTTCCCCTCTGCTCACCCTCATTCCCCCCTTCTCTTCTCTCTCCCTTTCTCTCTTATCCTTTCGCCCACTCTCTCTTTCGCGCCCCTTTCTTCCCTCCCACACTTCTACCCGCGATCTCTTTCTTCCCCTCATCGCAGTCTTTCTATCTAACTCCCTGTCTTGTCTCTCCTTTACCTCCCTCTTTTTTCCCTTCCCACTCTCCTTTCTCCCCCTGTACCATCTCCCACCCTTTTTCTCCCTCCCCTATTTCCATGTTCCCTCTTTCCCCCTCCCTCTCCCCCTCACCAGCACGCAATGCACATTAACTGGGATACCGCTATTACGCTGATGGCAAGAGGTATGGCGTTCGTGCAGTAAGGTAGATAACATAATTAATAACGAGAGTGGGCTTAATGTGTGTGTGTGTGTGTGTGTGTGTGTGTGTGTGTGTGTGTGTGTGTGTGTGTGTGTGTGTGTGCAGTATCCGGTTCAAGATAACAGAATTACAGAGATACTAGTGTATACTCACGCTCACATTTAAATTTAATGCTCACAATCTCACTCGCTTTTTGTTTTCTCACACTGTTAACTTACACTCACATTGTCACACGCAAATTCTTTCTCACTTATGTACATTCTTTCACACTCACACTCTAACATTCTCTCTCTCTCTCTCTCTCCTTGTCCCTATTTAAATGCGTGGTGTGTGAGAGTAAATAATTATGATGCTTGGTAGCTGGATATGGTGTGTGGTGGTCGGTGTGGTGTGTAGTGGTCGGTGTGGTGTGTAGTGGTAGATGCGGTGTGAGGTGTATGGCGGTGGTGGGTGTAGTGTATGGTTGTTGGCGTGGTGTATAGTGGTAAATGTGGTGTGTGGTGGTGGGTGTGGCCTGTGGTGGTAAGTGTGGCGTGTGGTAGTGGGTGTCGGGTGTGGTGGTAGTACGTGTGGCATGTTGTAGTGCTGCTTGACTTCAAAGATACAGTAGGGGACAAAAGCTCTTCCAATAGTCCACCTCCTAAATCCTCCCATTCACCTGACATATTAGCACCTGTATAAGTCCTGCAAATTTTCCCTGCCCAAAGATTAATGCGTCTAGGAGGAGAAGCACGGACACGCCCCGTAAAGTAGACGAGGTGGAACAGTAGATGAATTTTGAGTTCCAGAGTTGATCTGCATGGAGTGGGTCTGGTATGTGCGTTAGTGTTTGGCTTCTCACCTTGGAAACGAGTAAAATGTGTGGATGGCAGAGTAGTTCAGATTCCCTCCTCTATCCAATCCAGTTTTGTTTCTGCCTGTGGTATACTGCCCACACTTTGATATTACCCTACCACTCACCCACGCGGTTTGCTACACACACACACACACACACACACACACACACACACACACACACACACACATACGCAAATGGCACTTGCTTTCTGTCTGTCTGTCTGTCTCTGTCTGTCTCACTCTCCCTCCCTCTCTCGTACATAACCCCTCGCCCCAGCAACCCCCTGTTAACCCACATCACAAGCACAACACAAGCTCTTCATCAACTCCCTCTCCTCCTCCTCCTCCTCCTCTTAATCACTGCCTTGTCTGCATCCCCATTCTCAACCAACTCCATTGTCTTCATATCCGGCCAATAGTCTATGTTTAGCCTTGGAGTGTGGAACTAAATTATCCCCTTGTCTTGTGAAATTTCTTACGAGTACGCAAAATCGTCTGCTTCTTTCTCTCGACTAAAAATCGCTTGGGTCTTTCTCTTCACCAAGCAAAATCGCATGGTTCTTTCATCTAAGCCAAATCGTCTGGTTACACATCATTCCCCCATATGCCACTTAAATCGCTTTATAATCCAGTTTCCGTCAATTACATACAAGTGGATACTGAGGTGAAATATAAGGAAGCAATAACTTAGGAAGAGGTGCTGCGAAATATCAGAAGCCACTAAGAATACGAACATTCCTACATCAGTATTGCAAGGTCTTAAGGCGTCACGCAAGAGAAATTCCCGTCTTTCATGGTTATAGGTATGAAAAATAAATTACAAGGAATATGAAGTAGTTCGCTTAGGAAAATCGCTAAGGAATTCTCATAGATCGTAGTTTTATCGATAAAAATGAAACTGTTTGAAATACAGAGTGAAAAATTAACTTTGCAAATTAAGAATCTTTGGATAAAAAAAAGCTACGATGAAGTAAGGTATATTTTAGTTGACCTGTGTAATTCTACCTATCTGGCTTTCCTCCGAGGCTGTGTGTGTGTGTGTGTGTGTGTGTGTGTGTGTGTGTGTGTGTGTGTGTGTGTGTGTGTGTGTGTGTCAAAGTGCGGATAACAGCATCGTAAACTATAACAACCTCTACTTGGTCGGCATGCGTCAATACTATCGTCTTTACACGCACGCAAGCAAGCACCCCCGCCCCCTCCACACACACACCACACCGTACCACACCACGTCTTCATACGCACGCAAGCAAGCACCCCCCCCACACACACACACCACACCATACGCACGCACATGTACACACACCAAACACGCGCGCACACACACACACACACACACACACACACACACACACACACACACACACACACACACACACACACACACACATGCTCACATATTCAAAACACATACACACGCTCACATACCGTAAAATGAAACTTTTGGGAGCTGGAAAAGATTCGTTTCTGGCGTAGTATGGAGTCAAATGATACTCTTTCCACCAACCTACCAACCTATGCAAGGAGAGAGAGAGAGAGAGAGAGAGAGAGAGAGAGAGAGAGAGAGAGAGAGAGAGAGAAACATGCAGAGCAACACTTTCCTAATCTGTCTGAGTTCTCTCTTCACTTTCCTAATGAAGTGCGTACTAACTTCATTTTTGTTTGCCTAGGCTTGTTGACGCTGCTTGGGAACTTTGAGGCCAGTGTTAGGGAAGAAGGAAAACCATAAAGGAATGATGAGGACTGATGGGAATAGGAAAAACAGCGATAGATGTCGAGTAACACAAATATTGGTAAAGTGGAGGGTAGGGGAAAGAACTAATGCCAGCGGAGAAGGAGTGTGATGGTAATTGTGAGCTTTATTAAAAAATGCACGCTATTTAGAGAGAGAGAGAGAGAGAGAGAGAGAGAGAGAGAGAGAGAGAGAGAGAGAGAGAGAGAGAGAGAGATGACATTCACAAACTCACACAGGCACATAGAACCACACACTCACATACACATATACACGCACGCGCACCAATTCTCACACTCACAGACACAGAGGCACACAGAAGCGCAAACACAAACGCGTTCACAGACGCACAAACTGAATTTCACAGACACACACACAAACTCACACAAGAACACATAACCACACCCACACCCTCTCTGTCTCTGTCTGTCTCTCTCTCTCTCTCTCTCTCTCTCTCAAAGTCGTGTTCACCATGTATTAGACACAAAACACTACATACGTCGAAAAATACAGATAAACCTCAACAAATATTTACATGCTACATCGTGACCCTTAATGTTTGCTGGAATTTCACGTGAGAGGATGTATTGTTTTAGTTTCCCTGTTAGATTCCGGGTTTTCTCTGATCCACATCTCATGCTTTTATGCATAAACACCTCTATACTCATGTGACAAAATTTTACGTGTTTTGACTAGCATTTTATTGTGTGCTAATCTATTGCTAGAAATCATAATGCAAGATGGAGATACGGCAGTTGTACGGCAAGTTAAAGTAAAAAAAAAAAAAAGAAAAAAAATCCCCAGGCCTAGCAATGCCTAGTTAGATATAAATGAAAAATATATATACTCTGTGAGAAATGAAGTGTATGAAGTTAATAAGGTTAATGAAAACGAATTAATATCAGAATTAATACTTTCTCTGGCTGTATATGGTAAGAGTTTTCCAGGCATAAAAGAAAGATTAGAACACGGCTCTCTGGACTCTACCTTACCCCACTCTAGGATGAGACTGGAGATGTGGATGATGATGATGATGATGATGATGATAAAGGATTCCATGATGATGCACCGCAGTTTAGGAGTAGGTATCATATTTCCACAATGGGTACTTTTGAAGGGGAAGCATCAGGGAAGACAACAAACTTCAGCAAAAGCCAATTAATGTGGATCAAACGAGAGGATGGGTCTCGGTAAACTAATTAGATGTCTATACAGGTAAGAGAGAGAGAGAGAGAGAGAGAGAGAGAGAGAGAGAGAGAGAGGAAGGGGGGAAGGGTAGAGGTGCAGAGAAAGGAAAAAGGTAGAGGGGCAAAGAAGGGGGTGGGAGGGATAGGGAGTGAAAAGGGGAAGGGGAGGGAAAATGGGGATGGGGAGGGGATGGGGAGAGAAATAGGGGAGGGGGAGGTGAGAAAAAGAGGAGGGGAGAGGAAGAGAAAAGGAGGCGAGAGGGGGAGTAAAGGGAAAAGGGAAGAGGGAGAGAGAGAAAAAAAAAGGATGGGGAGAATAAGCTTAAAGTGGGAGAAAGCAAGAGAGAGAAAAGGGGAAGAGGAAAGGGATAGACAAGAAGGGGGGGGGGTTGAGGAAGAGGATAAAAGGGGCAGTAGAGAGAGAGAAAATGGGGAGAGGGAGAGAAAAGCAGAGGGAAGGGGAAGGCGGAGGAGGAGGAAAGAGAGGATGAGAGAGAGGGAAGAGAAAAAATGGGAAGAAAGAATAAGGAGGGTCGGAGAGTGGTGATGAAAGGGAGTGGGAAGGGGGTTGCAGAGAGAGAAAGAGAAGGTCAGAGTGGGGAGAAGAAGAGAGATAGTGAAAGAGAAAGGGAGGGAGAGGGAGGAAGAGAGAGCGCAAGGGAGTAGGGTGGAAGGGAGGGAGGGAGAGAATGGGAGAAATGGAAGGGAGAGTGAGTGGGAGTGGAGGGAGGGAGAGAGTGAATGGGAAAGGAGGGAGGAAAGGAGAGAGAGAGAGAGAGAGAGAGAGAGAGAGAGAGAGAGAGAGAGAGAGAGAGAGAGAGAGAGAGAGAGAGAGAGAGAGAGAGAGAGAATAGCGAGAGGAGGTAGGGAGAGAGGGAGGGAGTGTAAGAGAGCGGGGAGGAAGGGAGGGGGTAAGTGGAGGGGGTACTCACCTTAATTCTGCGTGTTCCACTTTAGGTCAGCATACTTCTTATCTTCAGCTTCTTTTGCCTTATTATTCCAGAAACACTGCTCCACGTGGGATGAAATACACTGTACCAGCTGTCATGAAATACACTGCACCATTGTTATGAAATACACTGCACCAGTTGTCATGAAATACACAACTCTACATGAAACACCCAGCACTGGGGGATGAATTACTCCGCACCGAGTGGGATGAAATACACTTCACTGCGGCATGAAACACACTGCACTGTGGTATGAAATAATCTTCAGTGAAGCTCAAAATACACTGCACCGAGATGCGTGAAATACATTTCACTGATTTGCATTAAATCGCTGCATTTTGAGGTGGAGTCACACTGGGCAAAAGTGGCTAACATGCTGGCCACTTTTGCGAGCCGCTTTCATTTAAACTTACCTTCTGCTCTAATTAAATATTTCATTCACAGCTAAAAACATGTTGAAAAATTATGTTGATCTCATCTGAGTCCTTATCACAGCAACAAACCTCCTAGCAAGCTGAATCCCACTGACTGTTGGTCATTCGGCTCGCAAAAACAGCTAACATGTTAGCCGTTTTCTACCCAGTGTGACGCTGGCTGGAGTGAAATACAGAGCACTGAGGAATGAAATACACCGCATCGATAGACGTGAAATACACTGCACCATAAGCTTGAAATACACTGCACTGAGGCATGATATGAATTTCACGGAGTGGCATGAAGTACGTTGCATCGAGAGACAAGATACACTACAGCGAATGGCTTGAAATACACCGAACAGAGGGATGAAGTATACCGCGCCGAGAAGAACGAAGTACATCACGCACCGGTCAGAGGATCACTGGGTCGGAGGCTGTGGGACTGGGATCGACTCGCAAGACAGCTGCTTCAAACTTGTATTCGAAGCCTCAGGAAAGGCTGTAAGCGAAAATGCGTATTAATTCATTTAGATAAAAAGACACTAGAATAGTATCATCAGGAAGTATAGAAAATAGAATAAATTATGATAATATCAGACTGAAAGGGATAACTATACTACTTATTGCCAGCTTTAAGTCTTTCAGTTTAACATGGCCCAGATTTTCATTCATCTGCAGCTTCTCTCACGTAGCTCAGTGGCAGAAGAGAATGGACTGGTTGACGGTCGATATTCTTTGTTTTAAGTAAGCAATTCATTTGGGTGAAAAATGTGCTGAATTATCTTACAGTTAATTTGACAAACCAAAGTAAAAATTTGGATATATAATCCTTCAAAGTTGGATAAAAAGTGGTCGATGGCAGCGCGAGTCTCGAGTGGCAGTGACGTCATACATCCGCCAAGCCCGGAGACAAAAGTTGTGTGATCGTGGTTCTTTTGATTAGCCAGGCTTTGCTTCGACATGGCCAAGTCAGCAAACAATCACCATTGGTGCTTTGTTCCACAATGCAAGAACACAGGTAGAATCACACCAGAGAAAAGATTCATCTCTATTCCAAGAGACATGAAAAGCGTCGGGAATACCCCACCACAGAGGGCAACTCCGGCTGCTGTGAAGCGGTGCGAGAAAATACCTAATCAGCGGTCATTTACCGAATCGGCACTCTTAAATGGAAAATGTTATAATTTATATCACCATGTAGGTTCATGCACACTGAAATCCGGTGAAAAATTTGTGCCTAATATGACTATTAATAAATAATAAGGTTTCATAGCTAAAAAGTGCTAAAATGTGCTAAAGTTAGCGGATATTTACCCTTCAGATCGTCAACACGCATTGACAGACTTTCATTTTGCACAGATATTTATATAAAGCACAATTAAATGTATCTGCATTGTAATTCACTATATACATAATACAGAAGTCTGTCAAAGCGAATTGTCAAGCTAGTGATGAAACTCTTCCACTAACTTTAACAAATTTTTGTTCTGAATCCTGGAGTTTTATTAACAGTCAAATTAAACAAAAAATTTTGACCGAATTTCAAATAATTAAGTGTGTATGAACCCATATTTTGATAAGAATTATAATAGCCAAACATGTACAACTTAGCCTAACCTAACAGTCACCTGTCAAGCAAAACCGACCCTGTCTTTGTAGCCATTGGCAGCGATGTGAAAATCTTATTCTCCAGATCAGACTGGCTATTACTAAGAAGATTTCACACATCACCAGTACACAAGACCTAGAAATGAGATACCAAATACTACACGAAGATATAGCAGTCCACGATCAGGCCTATCTAGGAGGTAAAAACACTGAAAATATATCGGTCTTTGTGATATCTTCCCTATGTATTACTGCCCGATTTCAAGGATATATATATATATATATATATATATATATATATATATATATATATATATATATATATATATATATATATATATATATATATATATATCCTTCCTACCTGTTACTTCACCTTTACTTTGCATTTACATGGGAATACGAGCAACATCTATAAGCTTTCATACATTACATCTCGAGGTAACATTGAAAAAACAAAGAAAAACACAAAACATTTATTTTGACATTGGATCATGTGGAAGGTGATGGAACTACCAGTGATATATTTACAGTACGTGCTTGAAAACCTTACGAAGGATTTCTGTAACTGAGATCATTAGTCACAACAACAAATGCAAAAGTGCAAGATACGGGAACTTCAGAGTCCTTGGGTTAATACCCTTGCTGTGGTGTAATGTACATCGGGAGGGTAATCTTGTGCTGTTGTGTGATGTTGTTTGTGGCTTCTGTAAAGCTGCTTAAGTCTACAAGAGCGAAGCACCATGCGTCCGAAAATCATTAGTAAAGACTGGCGGACAGAGTCGCTCCTTGATATGTTCCTGTATCTAAACGCACACACATGAAGGAATGGTCCGTGTGAGAGCCAGTGACAAGATGCAGGAAGGAAGAGGTTTTACGCTTGTTAACGGGCACCAGTACAGAATATTCGAAACTGTCTAATATTATGATATCAAACTGGAGGAACATAAGAAGTCGAAGAAGCACGGAGTGGAAAGAAATGAGAGGCACCATTTCAAGTGCGAGTGAGGGTTGAGATATGAAAGTGGACTGTTCCAAAATCCAGCAGTTTGTCTCGAGTTACCGCTGAGGGGTAGCCTGTCCACAAGCCGCTATTGCCGCAGTCACCACCTTGGGATCAACATTCCCTCTGGTCTTAACCTTGGGGGGACGGTTGTTCCGGCATTTTACTTTCACTCGACCGTCGTACGTTTGCCTGGGGAGAGAAAGAGAGGAGATAATATTATATTCAATGTCTATTGACAGCACGAAGTGCATCAAGGCAGACAATAATTTTTTGCTTAGAATATGACTAGCAACTGTCTGTTAAAGACGAGCTAAATCAGTGTTAAAGAGAGGAGATAAGGTTAGTATTTAACGGCTATTGACTGCAAGAGGACCTTGCAATGAAGACAGTCAATTTTTCCAAGTCCTAATATTCTCGAAGAATATGACTCTCAGCTGTCGACTTTAAAAAAGGATAAGGCTAAATTATTTGCAAAAAAGTAAAACTGCAAGACACTGAACAAGGAAGCTCTGATACTCACCTTCTGTTGCGCTGGTGCACATCAACATCATCATCGGCAACATCATCACCATCATCAGCAACATCATCCCTATCATCAGCAACATCATCACCATCATCAGCAACATCACCAGCATAATCATCATCGCCATTGTCATCTTCTAGCTCCACAATCAGGTCAAAATCGTCATCGCCATTATCGTCACTCTGGTCCACGAGGTGCTTGGGGTCGACACTAAGGGCGTCCGACTCCTGAAGGCCGGAACTCGGGAAAGCAGACGCGCCTCCTGCTGCCAAGGCAGACAGAAGGAGCAGCAGAGGACAGGCGAGCAGGGCAATGGGTCGCTTCATGTCTACTGCTGTGTGTGTGGGTGAATGATCCTGAGAAACCACCTCCAGCAGCTTATATACACTGCACAGGGAAAGTTAGAAGGTGACTGAGGTGGGCAAGGAAATCCCGTGCAAGGAACAAAATTTTCCGTATTCTGACGCACTCATACGCTGGATTATGCGCGGCCCACCCAACCGCCCCCCAACACTTACACGGCTGGAGACGGTCTTCATCAGCAACATCTCTCGGTCTAGAAGCTTTGTTTTGTAATTTCGTATTTACTGAGCTTGCATACTGTTTCCTATAATGAGGGGCATGCAGTCGAATATAAATGTTAAACTCAGTACTGCCACATTGTTCGATACTTGAAACCTGCGAGAAAGCGAGGACGTGAGAGTACGCGAACACCGTGCCAGGGGCTCCCCGCCCCTGGGATCTTATTTAAAGTTTTCCTACTGTTAAACTGTGCATACAATCGCTGGGATTACGCCTGTGTTTACTAGCACAGCAGCAAAGATTTACAAATTGTCATAAATATTATAGAAATATACTACGGAAATCAAAACTATATCTGATAACAGTGAATTAATGGAAACTTGTTCATTCTGTCAAATGGCCTGGATCCTGTATACTGGGATCCCTGACCTCACTAAGATTCTGTTCCCCGAATCAATATCCCATTATTACTGACGCAGTGTATGCCATGGAATAAAACGCGCTCATTACACTTGACGTCATATATTGTTTTCCTGATATGGCAGACTTGGATAGCTTCACCCTCGCGACTAAGCACGATGGCATTGTGTTTGGTTTTCTCTGTTTTTCTCTCTGTTTGACTGTCATCACAAGATTACACTAAAACTATAGCACTTAATTGCACAAACTCTGGCGCAGGGATCGAAGACCATCAGAGGAACAGGGGAGTAAACTTGAGGTGAAAATTGTCATAGGTCAAGGGCCGAATCAGCTCAAACAGTTCTGACTAAATTTTGGCCAAACCTGGTGGAAGTATTGAGGGAGAGGAAAGGATGGAGTGATCTAGTTCTGAAGACAAGCGATGGGAGGTAAAGGTCACAAGGCAAGGTCAAAGGGTGGGATTTTAGGTCAAGATAGTTTTGATCTGATTTTGATGAAAGTATGTGGAATGAATTAAGGTTAGCCGAGGATGAAATTACTCCGTTTTCAGAACAATTGATAAAACGCCAGGGCCATAGTGTAGGGTCAACTTGAACACTTTTGATTCGATTTGAATCAGTCTTTGTGGATGGGATGAGGATTAGATCAGGATGAAGTAATTCGACTTCGAGAGAGTTGTTAAGGGCACAGGGGAGGGTCAAGTGTCCGGTCTTAAGGCTCTCCATACGAATAATGCGCACCTATCACGTCCCAACACGATACTCATCAGTTTTACAGTATGGTGACGAATCATACTATAAACAGCATATCAGAAGCGGGGAAGGTGCTTCGGTTCACCACATCTACATGATTATTTTCCAACATTTTTTTTCATTATAATACTCCAAATTCCAGGCGCTTACTGAATGTTAGTACGGCACGGGTGTTGTACTTTATGAGTGCTTCTTTCCGTCTCAGATATCTTGAGGAGGAGAGATGGAGTGAGAGGAAGGGAGGAAAAGGAAGGACTGAGGGAAGGAAAGGAGAAGAGGGAGGGGGTATGGGGAGAAGGAAAAAAGGGGAGGAGGGAGAGTATGTAGGAAAGAGAGAGGAAGTGATACAGGAGGAATGAGCAAAGGGAGAGGAGGAGCTGGAGGGGGATGAAGGGAAGGGAAGTGGAAGACGGAGGGTATAAGGAAGAGAATGGTAGGAATGATGAGGGAGGAGGGGGAGCGGGAAGGGAAGCGAGAGAGAATGGAGGTCAAGGGAGAGCATGGGAGGAGTGATGAGGGAAGGGGATGGAAGGAAGGGGAGGGAGAAGACGATGAAGGGAGAGAGTGGGTGACAGCGGGAGGGAAACATGGGTGGATGTGAGAGGTGGAAGGAGAGGATATGAAGGATTTCCGTGTAAGAAGGAAGTGAACAAAGGAAATCCACTTGAACATTAATATATTCTCAAGAACAAAAAATTTCTCTCTGTCTGCAGTTGCTCGTGAATTTTTGTTTGCTGCAGAATGATGTTGAACCATATGAAGCCCATGAAGAGTGTGATAATGACAAGGAGAGTGCATGTGACTGAGGACGGAGAGTGAGAAGGCGAGACAGAGGCCGAGGACGAGGTGGATGGACGGATGTAGAGGTGATGCTTAATGGCGGGAGGGCAGCTTGCTATAAGACATGGGCGACGTGGAGGCAATTTGTTTGTGGCCATCCCTTCCTGGGTTAGGGCTTCATGCTACTGATAAATAGAGTGAGTGATATAGCTATATGGATATTGTAACAGACAGACAGACAGACACAGACAGACAGACAGACGTATGGACGGAGTTAGATGGAGACAGAAAGAGATAGATATAAAGATAAAGAGTAGTGAGAGAGAGAGAGAGAGAGAGAGAGAGAGAGAGAGAGAGAGATGCTCCCTGTTTCCGCTCTTCTCTGTTACCATCATTTCTAAACATTATGACACGCGTCTGTAAACATCGAAGGGCAGTTTTGTCTAACCCTTGGTGATACTTCCCTTGGAGATAAACCAGAGAATGAGGGAGATGGAAATATTTGTCGACATATAGAGAGAATGGGGTAGATGGAAATATTTATCAACGTATTATTAACGAGAAAATGAGTAGATGGAAATATCGCCACACTTATTTTTTACTTAACCTTTTGAATGTGCTGACTTATATTTTAGTATATTTTTGCTGCCTCTTTATTGCTTAGGGATGACGCCGAAATGAACGCGGATGATATTAGGCTTTCATAAACCCCCCTACATTTCCTCAGCTCCTCCCTATTTGAGAGAGAGAGAGAGAGAGAGAGAGAGAGAGAGAGAGAGAGAGAGAGAGAGAGAGACTTGAATGACTCAGACAGGAAAATATTCGCCCTCACAAAGGTCACTGCGTCATGCGATCTTAAGCCATATTTACAAAGGATCCTAAATATATCTCAAGGTACACAAGCCTCCTTAACAATTACCAATTAAAACAGATTCTTTAACTTAACCTATTTGGTCCCTGAGTATTATTATTTGGTTCTGAATGATTAGAGTGCAGTATGAATGAAGACAAATAGATATACAGATATACAGACAATATTATGTACAATTTGAGGGCGATCTTCTATGCAAGGACCGTACTTAAGAGATTTATAAATATGACCATTTTTTTTTTTTTCTTTTTTGATGGTGCAAGTGAAGGGGTATGTTTTTCTCCCCCTCCAATGGCTTTCTTTTTTTCTTTTTCTTTTTTTCATTCTGTTCATGGTACCTTCAGACGATTTTCTAACTTACGGGAGGGTTTTTGATCAGGAAGGGTTAGCTACAGCCTTCATTAACCTTTCCAGCAGGTGAGCGCTTTCCCACGTTGAATGAAATCGTCTGGAAGTAGCAAGAGTAAAACGATGTATTAGGCCACCTTGTTGAAGACGTTAATGGCTGTGGTCAATAGGTTTGTTTCTGACAGACCTTTCTCTCTCTCTCTCTCTCTCTCTCTCTCTCTCTTTTGACATAAGAGTACCATATCAGAGTTGAACGGATACTGAGGCTGTTTCTCTCTCTCTCTCTCTCTCTCTCTCTCTCTCTCTCTCTCTCTCTCTCAAAACACAGAGTATTTAATCTTTTCAGTACGATAATGTCTTTTAATATTTAATTCTTACAAATCTGAAAGATTTTATTCAGACTAGGGTTGACCTTTCGTAATGATGGGGTTATACCAATCTGCATCAGGCTAACTCATTCAGAGATATGACGTATTACTTCACTAAATTCTTGCTTCGGTCAGACGATTTTAGGTAACTTTAGGGAAGCTCTCTTTGGACAGAAGGGTGAGAGACTGAATAGGAGAGTGCATGTAAAAGAAGTGGGAGGGGAGAGGGAACCAAATGAAAAATAGAAGAAAGGGATGGACAGGACGACGTGGAGGAGATAAGGTCAAATGGTCTTCCTTTACGGGATTAAAGCGTCTGGCTATGGATAGATAGACAGACAGACCGACCGACAGACAGACAGATAGGTAGATAAGTAGATAGATAGATAGACAGTAGGTAGGTAGGTAGGCAGGTCTGTTTTGTTTCATGACCTTCTTAACAGGGACCGCAGGATGTTTGGTTATCGTGTTTACCTGTTATAATTATGTTCGTTTCTGGGCAGTGTATTTTATTTTACAGCAACAACAACAGTATCCACACACACACACACACACACACACACACACACACACACACACACACACACACACACACACACACACACACACACACACACACACACACACACACACACACACACACAGAGGACAGTTTCTGGTACTTGACAAGAATATTTATTGCTCAAGTGGGTTTTTCTTGCTGACTTCATCCTTTCCTTGAAATACTGGCTCCCTCTTCCTATCCATCTCCTCCATCCACCTCTCCCTCCCACTAACCCCCTCATCTTGACACTTCCCTTCCACATCACCTATCCCAGTTCTCTCCCTTTATCACCCTCTTTCCCTTTCCCTTCCCTTCATCCCCTTCATTCTCCTCCTTTCTCGTCTCTCAGTTCCCCTCACTCACTCCCTTCTTTTCCTCTTCCTTTCCCTCCATGCCCTCCTTCTCCTCCTTCTTCCCTCCTTCTCCTTGATTCTCCTCCTTCCCCTTTCCCCATCTCCTTCAGTCTTCTCCTCTCCCTTCATTCCATCATCCCTCGTTCTCTTCCTATCCCTTTCCCCATTTTCTTTACAAGTCCTCCCTTTCTCCTTATTTATCTCCTTTCCTTCTCTCTCCTTCCCTCCCTCCTTCTCAGACACACTTCAAAAAAGCATCCTCTACCATTCCCGAAAAATGTATGAAATGGTGTCAAACGTAATGATCGCTTTCGACTCCATGGCTGGCACTGCGCCGTAATAATAGGTTCTGAATCTGGGAAAATACAGCTCGTGAGGTCAATGACTGTGTGTATAAAGGACGATAACTAATATACACACTAAACAAAACTCCATTACATTTAACAGTTACGAATCGTCTTGTTTTTTCCTCCCCCCCCCTCTCCCTAATATTGACTCTAATTTGACTGTGAATTAAATGGGAGGTGTGTGATGAAGATAAGCATATATATAAACAATCTCAGACACAGCTTAAGCTTAGGAAGGTTTATAACTTTGGCTACCAGGTGAGGGGAGTTCCAGGTAGAGTAGTTATCTCCAGCAGGGGCAGTATTCACGAAGGTACCTAAGCTTGAGTTGTGTGTGAGATTGCTTGACTATATTTATAACTTTGACTCAGGCGGCTACGAGGCACTTACTGACTATAACTAAGGTGGATATTAAAGTGAAAAATAATCAGTCTATCTATCTGTCTGTCTGTCTGTCTATTTGTGTATCAATCTACCAATCTGCCTACCTGTTTATCAATATCAATCTATCCATATATCTATCCTTTTATCTGCCTCTGTCTATCTAACTATATGTGTATCAATTTGTTTATCAATCTACCAATCTATCTGCCTGCCTATCAGATCTGTCTATATATCTATCAATGTACCCATCTATTTGTCTGTGCCTATTTGCCAATCTACCAATCTATCTATCTGTTTACCAATATACCTACCTATCTATCCATCTATATGTTAATCTTTCTATATATCTATTTTCTATCAATCAGTCTTTCTCTCTGTTGCCCTACGCCTAAAAAAAATAAAAAATTAAAAAGATCCACGATAAAATTTGATATGAAGATCAGCTCCTCCCAAAAATTAACTAAGAACATTTATACATACGATCCCGGGGGTGAATGTCTCAACACACGTTTTATTATTATTATTATTTTTTTTGAGTCTGCTCGGGAATCCATGGCCCAAGTAGTCACCTGGTATTTTCCGAGTGTGTGTGTGTGTGTGTGGTGTGTATGTGTGTGTGTGTGTGTGTGTGTGTGTGTGTGTGTGTGTGTATAGGGAGGGGGACTGGGAAAACAGGTAGGGAGAAAGGGAAGGGAACAGAGGTAGGGGCAGAGGAGAAGGTGGATAAACAAGGGGAGAACAGAGGAGACTGGGTGAGAGGGACGTAAATGTACTTGCCATGAAAGTCAGCCTATTCTGATTATATGAAATTTTGAAGGATTTTTATATTTAATTTCGGTGTTCTTCTCATATCACTTACTATGGCTGCGGACGGATGATTTCCTCGCAAAAAGATAATAATAATAATAAAAAGAATAGAGAACTTGCATTATAATGGATTAAAAAAAACTGGATGTGTAAAGATATCATTTCTAAAAGAGAACAAGTCCTTTGCTAACACACACACACACACACACACACACACACACATTTTATTTCATCGAATGTCACGCGATTTTATTATGGTCAAGAAAAACCCAGAATACCAGATTGAAAATGTCCATCTCAATCAACGTCTTCGCTGAGAATAGAAAACTTCATTTATTTTTTAGCTAGCGGTGGAGGACTTCGCCGCAGCCAGAGTCAACCTCTCCTAAGCGACTGGGAATATTATTGCTAAATCTGTCTTTTATAATAGTCTTATATACATCGTCGGTCCGAATGTCAGCACGCCTTTTTTTTCCCCTATGAATGTCACTCCCACTTTAACTCCACTTTGTAAATTTCGTAAAAATTGGTTATATACTTTGTGTTAATTAGTTTTTTTTTTTTTTTTTTAATCCCACAAAGGTTTACAGTAATATAGGTGACCTTGGAAGACACTGGATGAATAAAGCTAACACTCACAGGCACCATACCTAACCTATCCCACTAGGGTTGCTTGGCTGAGGTGGCTGGCTGTGATATTGAGTCGAATACCCATACAGAACGGAAATGTGCTGCCAGGGCCGCCTCACTTCAAACAGTGAGGCTAGGGCCCTGTTGGGTATAAGAGAAATTGATGCATAAGGAATGGTTATAATAAGAGAAAATGATACATACGGCTGTTTTCTTGCGTGGTGTAAGCATTTTTTAAAAAAATCTATTTAGATGTTCATTTACAGTACGACTCAGTACAAGCTCCAAGACTCTTGGAAATATTGTCGCTGACTTAGCAAGTATTGATTTGTCTCTCGTAACTCAGCTTCGTTTTCTCTCTCAGTTACATCAAAGAAAACGTGTTGTGTAGCGTTTAAGGTGATTTTTTCCGTCCCCCTTTCTCTTCTCTTACTCCCGTTTCTGTAGGAAATTTTTACATGGCTGCTCTAACCGTCCTTTGAATGACAACCTTCCACACATGTGATAACTATGGGCAACGGCTCGCTGATATATTAGTTTATGCCCCATTAGCTAATTAGTAACTAATAAATGAAACTATGAACCGTAATAATAATAATTGCAACCGACCAAATTCAAGCACATATCAGTTATGAACTCATGGAAGCAAGTGTGGCACAGTGGTATAGTAAACAATGACTTCTTTTTATTGTCATGCTTCGTAACGCCATCAACAAGAAACTCTGTCTTGAATCTGCTGGACAGTGGTATAAAATTGAGGGCACTTACCTTTAACAGCGAACCTCCGAACTTGAGCTGGCATTCTTCCGCATTTTTTTTTTTTCTTTCCCTTTTCTATGTGTTCGACTCTAGGGATAGTTTGGTCCGCCTCCTGAGGCCTGCCAACCCTCACACGTAGTGTACTGTGCCGTACACTATCACATGTCACCACTTTGGCACTTATGTTCACCGTTCACATTGAATGCATGATGGGACTGTCTCATTCAGGACGGGTGCATTGATATTAGTGTATGTGTGTGTGTGTGTGTGTGTGTGTAAACTTAAACGTCATCCTGTTGATGGAAGTTGATGGCCGGGTGGATAGGTTACTGGGCTGATGGTCGGATCGGGTGGGAAGAGTGAACAGGGTGGATGTGTGGTCAGGGCAGGTGTGGTGGGTGTGTGGGTAGGTGGGTGAGGGGAATGGGGTGGGGTAGGCTGGTGGGTAGGTACTGCACGTGAGGTGGGCTGATGGGTGGGGTGGGGTGGGTGGATGAGTGGAATGGGGTGGGGAAGGTGGGTGGTGGGTGGGCTAGTGGGTAGGTGGGTGAACTGGGTGTGGGGAATGGGGTGATGTAGGCGGGTGTCCAGTAAGCAAAAATAGGTTCATGAAGAAAATCAGTCAATGGGCAGAACAGATCCACAGGGAGAAAGAGGTCCATGAAAAGTGAGGTCTGTGGGAAGAGGTAGGTTCAGTGGGAAAGCAGGAATATGGAATAAAATAGGACTCTTAGGGGAAAAACTGGTACATGGAGGATAATAGGTCCAGGAAGGAAACTACGTCTATGGGGAAAGTTTGTCAATTAGGGATTATCTCAGGGAAATAAAAAAGAAGTGAACGAGGGATTGACACCTAGAGGATGTAGCCGGAGAAGGGTTCACGTGCTGGTATAACTAATAACCAATACTCATACGACAATCCCACCTCCGTGATGGGGATAACGGAAATGGGCGAGATCACGCGAATCAACCCACCCGAGCGATCCTTCGTCACACGTAAAACTTCAGTGGACATCGACTTCTTACTGCATGGGTCTTAGCTGCCGTACCCGAGGATAAAAAGACGCAACGTGCAAAACATATCAAACAGGGAGAGGCGCTGCGAAACCCCTGTCTCACTTAGAATAAGATCACAGGGCCTATCAGGTTCCATAGGCCTAAGTCGCTTCCTGAGAGTGATCCGCCGAAATAATCACTAAAAGCCAGGGAAGCTACTGTATGTGCCGGATATCTTAGTTAATAAAAATGTGCTGATGCCTCGATTAGTTGCATCATTTACCATACTTAACGTGAAATGTTGTGCACAAAGGATAAACAAACAAACAAATAAACACACACACACACACACACACACACAAACACACACACACACACACACACACAAACACACACACACACACATGCAGGGACATACGGAACCTGTCTCTCCATCAAATGCTTTCCCTCATACTTAAATTCAGCTTCAACGTCTTTACCCTGTTTCTCAGAACTTAACCTTAACCTGTTCTTATAACAGGTGCAGCTTCTACACAGCACGTAACTCACAGCTGGGTTTTCCTTCTTGCTTGCCTTTATGCTTATCTCTTTCCATGTCGTTTATATGTATGGAAGTATATAGAGAGACAGATAGACAGAAAGCTAGCTAGCTAAATAGATAGATAGACACAAATTATAGAAGGGTGGATATATATATATATATATATATATATATATATATATATATATATATATATATATATATATATATATATACACTGTATAGATAGAGATAAGCGGACAAACAGATAAATTCATTTAATTCTGATGTGAATGAATCGCAGAGTAACAGCTGGGAGCCACAGTTGTGTTTAAATCTTTTAATAAATTCTTTCTTTCTTTCTCTCTCTTTCTCTCTCTCTCTCTCTCTCTCTCTCTCTCTCTCACACACACACACACACACACACACACACACACACACACACACACACACACACACACACACACTCATACACAGACACACACACACATATACACACACGAGAGATACCACACCTTTCCTAGTCACAACAATGAATTTATTACCCATTTTCCTCGAACTGGCGCAGCCAACGTTTTGAAATGACGTAACATTGTCACGCACGCAAGGGAACACGAGCGAAAGTAGGAAAATAAGCAAGACTTCACTACAGGAAATTCCCAAAGGTTCCTCGTCTGTCACAAGGTCGAAAGAAAATGTTGAATCTAGTGGGGACCTGTTTTATTGGTGGTTTACTCGTGTTTATCTCTATATCGCGGAAAGTATACAAATGATGTGTGAACAGATTAAAGCATCACTTTCACTCAGCACTGGGGAGAGCCAACATGCAGCGCTTCCTGGCTCTCAACGCCTCACCTTTCCTCCTGCTCCTGCTCCTGGGCACTGCCTCCTCTCTGCCTCAAGTCGACCCCAGGATACTCGACTCACCGGACGAAGGAGTCGATCTAAAGTACCGAATGCCGACTCGGGGGTCCCAGTCACCCCAGTAGTCTTTGAAGTCGATCCATACTCGTCCCTCGAACTATAGGAAGAATCAGCAGGAGAAAAGACTGCAGAAGAAGGAGGTATGAGGAGGAGGAGACAGGCCAATGTGACAGGAAGCATCAACAGGGAGAAATTGGATGGCGGGTAAGGCGGGCTTGTGTCTTGCATTAAAGACAATAAATAAAATCCACACTTGTAGACGAAGAATATATTCTTTTATTTACCGTCTTTGATTAACACGCAAGAGTGATTCATCCGGACATTGCATTAAGTTATGAGTCACATCTGACTGAAATGCTGAACCAAACTCTTGTCTTCTGAACATTATGATACCATATAGTTTTTGACTATTATGATATAATTTAAGCTGTTGTTGAAACTAACTGAAGCATTGTCACTATAAAGCTAGCCTACCCAGACGAAAGATCACATTAATAATTCTCATCTCAGTCTGTCTATCTATCTATCTATCTAGATATTTAGATATAGATAGACAGATTGACAGATAGCCAAAATGCACCGAAACCCCATCATACTGTCACCTAACATTAACTCTCCACTGCCTCCAGGGGCCACCGTGACGTAAGCAACGTCGAAATCAGTCACTCCTTCGGCAACCACGCTGTCAAGGGCGGCGTCACCTACGGCCGAACCAAGATCCCAGGGTGAGTGCACTTGTAGAGCTGAGTCCATCTCAGATCCGGCTTTTCCGAGGATAATTGCTGATTTTCATTGTATCACATATCCGTATCATAGTTCATGAATAAGTTTTTGTCATTTGTTCATAGCAGCCCTTGTATTTGGCGGTACTCGGTCCTAGTATAAGTATGTAGCTTCCCTTTACACCATTCCTACCTCACCTTCTTACCACCTGTGTCTGTCTCTCTGGCCCCACACAGCAGACAGGACAGCAGCAGCGACGTAGAGGTGAGCGCCGGCTACGAATTCAAACCCAACAAGAACACCAATTTGAACAACGGCGTCTCCCACACCATAGGCACTGGGGACAGGTGGGTGAAAGAAGGGTACAGGGAAAGGAAGTGGCAGAACAGGCGAGAGGGCGATATAGAGGCCTTTTTTGCACCAGGGGAAAGAAAATATGGTAGGATTGTTGAGCATTATAAGAGAGGGTATGAGGTGACTGGAATGTTTTTATCAGATGAAAAACAGGTCAATCACCGAAAGTAAACATTTCATAGTCCAAAAAGGAATTGATTTGATTCAGTTAATGTAAGTCCTTCTAAAAACAAATGTCTGTCTATCTATATACCTAGGCTGCTTCAGCCAAAGCGAGGGAGGTAGCCGTAACAGGACGACACACTCCCAATTTACTAATCCACACAAACACATTCATTCGTATCTTAGCCCCCCTGTGACGGGGGGGGGGGGTCACAATCTGGTCGCACTATGGGGTGGTACTACCGCTCTGAGGCCAGTTTGCGTTAGGAAGAATTCTACCACCGTATTCCCTGCGTGTCGTAAAAGGCGACTAAAAGGGGACGGGGTGAGGGGACTAGGGACTCCCTCCTCTGTTTTTTTAATTCCTACAAGGAGACAGGAGACAGGGAATAACAAGTGTACTACAATATTTTAATCTATCATGGTGGTGCAAAAGCTTAAGGAAGAATATAACGAAGCTCATTACATTGTACTACGTGGCAGTCGTGCTACGGACGTCTTAACTTTCAAAATACATCTTTTCCATGTAGGTCTACGAACGTTGGCTTTGGGCTCTTGCACACGTTTGGCGGTCGGCGAGAGCAAGAGCGAAGGCGAGTAGAAGAGCTAAGGCAAGAGGAAGGGCGAAGGAGAGAGCAAGAGCGATGGCGAGAGCTATTCCGAAGGCGAGAAGGAAAGGGAGAAGGAAGGAGAGGGGGAGGGGGAGGGGGATCGAGAGTGTTAAAGAATGAGCGAGAGCGAGGAGAAGAGCTTCAGTTTAAGCAAAAATGAGGGTGATTGCTGTGGGGGTCCAAGTGGCGGAGGGACAGAGAGAGACAATGGATATTATTTTTTAAGTATCTCATCTTAGTTCTTGCTTTTGTATTCTGTCTCTTTTACTCTTCTGTTCTCTCATTTCCCTGGGATTTATTTTGGGAACTGTTACCCGAGCCCTTAAGATCTCAACTGGACCTGCCAAGACTCAACTAATGTCTCCTTCCCATTGCATGCACTTGTTCACATAATATTGTATGTCAATTTTACCTACTGTGTTTTTTTTAGCTTCCTGCCTGTGTATGATGCGCAAAAATAAATAAATACAAATAAATAAATTAATAATATTCTGAAAACCTAGTATATTTCTCCCTTAGAATTGTTTACTACTCTCTGGAAACATTTTGAATCTATGTTTTTTAACTATGACTTAATTATATAGTAAGAGAGACTGGAACAGATGAAATGAGGCTGAATGAAATGTCTCTACAACAAGGTAGTATCAAAACCACACGTGTCCTGTGTACATGATTCTTTTTACATGTACTGTATATTGTATTTACGATTTTTGTAACCTTGCTACGAAGCAGTCCCATTCATTCAGTTAAGGTTTTTGAAGTGTTCATTCATTATATCATGAATCATGCCATCGAATTCAAAACATTATATAGGATGTGACATATCTACTCGCTGTCTGTCGTATGTGTAGCAAGCAGTCCTTCCAGATATGTGGTTGGAACTTGATTAGTCTTATCATACAAAAATGGCCGGTCCAAGATCCCTTCTCCTTCTCCCCTATCCTCCTCACATAGCCCACATTTTCCCCCGCCGTTTTTTAATTGGCCTAACAGGACCTGAATATTTCTGTTCCGACCTGAACTGATATGACGCAGCGAGAATGAATGTGTGTCTCACGATGTAGGGAAAATTTGAAAACTACTGTTGCTCATAGTGTGATGGAAAAAGGAAAAAGATAATGTTTGAAAGGAGGACAAAAAAGAGGGTAGAGGTGGAGGACAATCTGAGACCCTTGGAGTTAGAAAGGTAAATCAACCAACCACAGGCTTTGGGGCTCCATGCTGCAAGAGAATCAATCAGCCACCGGATTTGGGTTCCAAGTTGCAAAAGAATCAACGAACCAGTTCCATGTTGCAAGAGAATGAACCATCCACTGGCTTGTGTGGTTCCATGCTGCGAGAGAATCAACGGATCACCGGCTTTGGGGTTCCATGTTGCAAGTGATTCGTCAGGTGGTATGCGAGATATTGTTATGAAACAAGTTCTTTTTGGAGACAAATTTCATGAAAAATTCCATGGTTGTTTACTGAAAGGCATAATGAATAAAGAACACATTTTAATACTACTTCACTGATGTGACCTAAGATACATTTTTATGCTTGCAATTCTCAGGCTATAATAATTACGTTAAAAGGGACTTTTTCAGTTAGTGGGGTTAGAAATAATCTTGAAAAACGGCACCACTGCTGTTTTTTTCCTTAGCTGAATAAAATAGTCTGTTAGTAACAAAAGTATAATATATCATGGATTTTCAACACTGTCAAGGGAAAGCAGGATGGTTTCCTTACAGCTCTATTATTGTGAAATAGTTATTTGCAAATTACCATGATGATTAATGAACACACAAAAACTAGATTAAAAAAAAAGTGTTTCTGTCTGTCTTCAAGTTTGACCTCATAAATCCTTTTTAAAATGCCCATATAAAAAATGAAGCAATTTTCTAGTGGCACAATTGTCCGAGAAACAATTGCGTCGTGTTTGGAGCTAATTGATGAAGAATTAATAGAGAAATGGTATCAAGCTGAAAGTATTGGGAAAATGAACGAATAATGAAACTTTGAAAATACGTAGGTCCCCACACTACGGCGTGCAGACATAATGATATTCTGGTGGTGATAAGGATATCCTCAGTAAACTTGAAACTGTCATGGATGACTGCCCCTTTTGACTCCTAGAGTCTCATATGTCTTAGGCAGGCCACCCATATTTGCATGATAGGTTGATTAAGATCCATTAACCCATTAAAAATGCTTTCGAGTTATACCCATTACATAGGACTAAAGACTCTGTATAATTCTACTTAATGCCATTGACATCAGTGGCGCAGATGCTAGAGCAAGAAATAAATGAAAACACTCTAAACATGAATGGTAATGTATTCTAGTATAACAAAACTATCGCAGTCAAATAGAAAAATTAAACATATCTATGGCACATTAATATTCATGACAGTTTTCATTGCGGAGACATATCTTTCCAGTAACTTTCCTGTAGTGATACTTCTTTTTACCTCGTTACATCTCCCAATAAGTCCACTGCATGCAAGTCTACAAATGCTACATTTCAAAAAAGTTTGATTCAAATTCCTTTCAGAGATAACCCAAGGATCAAGAAGGCATTAACAAAAATGTTTCAAGACCATCATTCTTTATTTTTCTGTTCACATTTCGTAAAAAATTAAACATTAAATTGGAAAATCATATAAAGAAACAATAATCTAAGAATAAGCTTGAATTTGGATGAAAGAGTTACTTTCTGAATCATGGCAAGGATCAGCTGAGAGTTACAAGGTTCGGAAAGCAACTGTAGAAATATGGCACAGGTTAGAAAGAAGGGAGACTGAGAGAGAAATGGACATGAAAAAGAACAGAGATGAGATACTAAAATGATAATGCCCATTCTCTCTCCCAGCCCCACCGCCACTGGGACATACTTTACGTCGTAGTCACCCTCACCCTCACCGCCTGCCGAACGTGTGAGAGAATCCAACGCCGAAGTTGGTAGCCCTGTACGGCAAAGATGGAAGGACAAAGTTACGGATTTTGGAAGTTAAAATAACCTATGCGTGGTTAACAATATGTAGCATCCAACATGAGTGTAATGCCCTCTACGCTACTTCACGACCCAAACACACTATATTCGTGTAGAATATTTACTACAGGAAAGGTTTACTCGAATGGAACAGTGTGAATTTTTACTATCTGTGGTTGACCAAAGATATTATGTTGGGTTGCTGTTCATGTGTGTTTAGTTTTGCAACTGATGCTGATTATTCAGTCATCATAGTCTCCTTCGAATTATGTATACCAGCCCTACCATGATACCTTCCCACAGAAGTAAAACAACAAAGCCACAGTATTTTTCCAAATGTATATCCTCTCTGACATACCCTCTCTGCTCATATCGTATAAGACATACGGTAACCCTCTCTGAATAGTGTTTAACAATCCTGCCGTAGTGTCTGTCCCAGTGTACGAATACATAAGTATTACCATAGTCCTTTTCCCATAGTGCAAACCACTCCTTTATATCACACTCTTCCCAGGCCTCCAAAAACTCCTTTTCCACTCACCTACCACCGGTGCCTCTTGAGTGAGAGACGCCGACGTTAAAGGCGGTGTTCTTGTTGGGTCTGAACTCGTAGCCTGCATTCACTCCCAGGTTCCTGCTGCTGCCCAGCCTGTGTGGGGACAGACGAACAGACGCAGGTAATGAGCAGGTGGGGAAGAAATATGGTATATGAAGGAAACGAACAGAAAAGTAATACAATTGTGTCAAGACTAAGTAAAATTTTCATCGGCTCAAATAAACACACGAATAAGCATGGACAATAATGATGAGTGATACGGAAACAAGTCATAACAAAAGTAGAAATTATTATCCGGAGCGACCAAGACTGAAGTGGACTCAACCCTGTAAGTGGACTCACCCTGGGACCTTGGTTCGGTCGACGGTGAGGCCGCCCGTGACTGTGTGTTTGTTGGCTTTGTGGCTGATGTTGATGTTGCCGCTGTCACGACGAGCGCTGGGGGCAACCAAAACGTCATATTAGGTGATACTGTATATGATGCTACAGTATTACGCTACACATTTCAGTATCCTTGTATTTAGTGCTATTAAAGATTTTCTGTATAAGATTTTAGCGACTAAATGAAAACTAATTTCACCAAGATCAAGTGTCAGTGTGACATACATAGCTTCGTTGTATGTAGTCAGACCATGACACACACACACAAAAAAGCATGATTTAGTACTGCTAATAACTGTTCAGTACTAGACACAAACAGACGCCTTACCCGCCACCCAGATCTTCCCTGTTGACGCCTCCTGACACAGTGGTCTGTCTCCTTCTCCTCACACCTCCTTCCTCAAGAGACTTTCCTCCTGTCGATTCTTCAAGTTCAAGGGACGAGTATGGGTCGACTACAAAGACTACTGGGATGATTTCAGCGTCGACTCCTTCATCCTGTGAGTCGACTAGAGGCAGGGTGGAGGCCGTACCCAGGAGCAGGAGCAGGAGGAAGGGAGAGACGGTGAGAACCAGGGAGCGCTGCATGTTGGTTGTCCTTAGTGCTCAGTGAGTGTGATGCCTCTACCTGTCCCACCCACCAGTATATATATCCCAGGACAGAGACAGGCACGGGGATTATCCCGATCACGCACGTCCATAGCCAACAATAACATTTTCAGTTGTGTTCGACCTTGAAGTGACGTAGCATCGTTGTCGAAGTGGAATTTCCAACAAACATCTCTTCTCTCTTTTCCTGGTCACTTTGTCTCGATGGTATTGTTGCGTCAGGCCAAAACGTTGCCTACACCAGGTTTTTGGAAATGAGTACAAAGATCTTTATTATGGTTGGAAAAGATTAGAATTTCCCCGCTTGCTCTCACACTCTCTATTATATATATATATATATATATATATATATATATATATATATATATATATATATATATATCTCTCTCTCTCTCTCTCTCTCTCTCTCTCTCTCACACACACACACACACACATTTAAATTAATTTCAATCTGAGTGATGAGTGTGAACAAGTGAGGATTAGTGTGTGTAAGTGAGACTGTGTGAGTAACTGAGAGTAGAAGTGAGAGTGAATTAGAGTGTGTGTGTGTGTGTGTGTGTGTGTGTGTGTGTGTGTGTGTGTGTGTGTGTGTGCGCTATAATTTTCAGTTTATTAATTCATTGTACTCAATTACGCACATCACTCATCACCTAACGTTAATGTTCTAACCTCAGGATGGCATCAGGCTTACCATGACAACTAATGAAGAGGTTTGACGTCCCATCGAGTATTTAAACTGATAAATTTCCCTTACTCTTTTCAGCTCAGTTGATGGCCAAAAGTAGTCTTGCCGGAGGGTCGGATTAGCTAGTAGCCAAGGAGACTCATTGTTACTTCGTAACTAAAGTTTGCTGAATTTCAATTAACCCTCATGAAGTATTTAAGTTGTGGGAATGACTTAGTTCTCTCAGACGAAAGCGAATCCAGTATACCCTCATTGCTAAGCCGGGAGTGTGGCGTTGGCACAATGGGACAGCCCCACCTACTGATGTTTACCGTGACCAGCCAGGCCCTTGGCCCAGCTTGGAAACAAATTAATCTTCTCTGGTCTTTAGCGCGGAGCTCCTTGTGGTACACTTGGAAGGGGAGATTATCACCTTCCCCACACAGCAGCACGGCTAGCCGCAGCCACGGGTCATTTTGATTCCGAGTTCAGTGTTTTAGCCGCAGCTTCTCTACTGTGTGTGTGTGTGTGTGTGTGTGTGTGTGTGTGTGTGTGTGTGTGTGTGTGTGTGTGTGTGTGTGTGTGTGTGTGTGTGTGTGTGTACACTATTTTTCTTTGTTTTAGACCTTGCTATAAGGTCTCCTTTTATTCAGAGATCACTGAAGCTATATCCGTTACCAATACATACTTGGAAGGATCGGCGTTAGAATGACAAAAAACATGTCTCCGTATTTCCTGACAGAGCACATCACCACTGCACATCCTGCCGAGACAAGCACCGGGGACCAACCATGTTCCTGAGAAGGCGGTTCCGAGCAGAGTCTGGCTTTTCTTTTACTTTTTAACCTTCAGAACTACGAGTACGGTGTCCAAACTTCCGCTGGTGAAGAAGACTAAGCAATATGTTGCAGGGGACTGAACAAGACCAGGTCGGGTAAGGAATTCACAGAACTGTATGATGACGACATATATAACTACAATATCAAAAACCGAATTGTTATTAGGGATTCCTGGTTAATAACAACTCATTGGTAGTAGTGAGAGTTGTTATGGAATACGATGGCGTTATTTTCTTTTCATTCTTCTTTCCTTTCTTCAATTTGTAGCGTATTTTTTAACTTTACAAATTATACATAATAGTCTTCAGTTTTTTTCCTGTTAGTGATTTTCCCTCAGTGAGACATAATCGCCGGGCGGTGGAATGAATAGGATAAATAGAACGTTGGAGTACTCTGTTGGAAGTGTTAAATATCGGTCTAAGTAATCTCGTCAGAAATATCTTGTATCTTATTCCTGCTGTTTTCAGACGATTTTATTCAGACTGGTGAGAGAGAGTAGACTATTAAGGGGTTAATGGAGAATGTTTCCAACCCCTTCACTATACAAGAGGTATTTCCAGAACATTATAAAATTACCTGGAGGTACCAATTTTGTATGTGTGTGTGTGTGTGTGTGTGTGTGTGTGTGTGTGTGTGCATGGAAAGAACAAAGAACCAAAGGACGTGATGCTACAAAAGTTTTTATTTCAGTAAAAAAACTTGAAAAGAGAGAGCCACAGTTTCATTTCGAGATGTCTGGATATACAGCCTTTAAAAGGTAGGGTGTCATAGGTAGAGGAAAATGCTGACTGAGGAAGGTTGCTCCAGAGATGACCTCTTCCTTTATATGAAGGACAGAGCATCATTTATCTCTTCCATCAGAGAGTTGGACAGTAGTATGGGTGAGACTCCGTTACGAGACGAATGCTGCTACCCAGACGTAATGGACGAGGTATGGAAGCAAACAGTTTTGAAGAGAAGTGACCTGAATGGCTCTGAAAGCCTATGAATTGGTCTGATTTGGCCTGAATTGATGTGAAAGACCTGGACAGACCTAAATGAGCCAGAATGAACTGGGGTAGACGTAACTGGACTTGAACTGCGGCCTAAGAGGACCTGAATGTTTTTGTATCGACCTGAACTGACATGACGCGGTGTGAATGGATGTGTGTCTCACGATGAAGGGGAAAATGAAAACCACTGTTGTTCATAGTGTGCTGGAAAAAGGAAATATATAATGTTTGAAAGGAGGACGAGAAGGAGGGTAGAGTTGGAGGATAATTTGAGACCCTTGGCGTTAGAAAGGCCAATCAACCAACCACAGGCTTTGGGGTTCCATGTCGCAAGAAAATCAACCAACCACAGGATTTGGGGTTCCATGTCGCAAGAAAATCAACCAACCACAGGATTTGGGGTTCCATGTCGCAAGAAAATCAACCAACCACAGGATTTGGGGTTCCATGTCGCAAGAAAATCAACCAACCATTGGATTTGGGGTTTCATGTTGCGCGTCATTCGTCACGTGGTATGCGAGATATTGTTATGAATCAAGTTCTCTTTGGAGACAAATTTAATGAAGAATCCCATGGTTGGTTACTGAGAGGCATAATGAATAAAGAACACATTTTAATACTACTTTCCTGCTGTGACATATATATTTTAATTCTTGTAATGTCATGTTTATAATATTTATGTCAGTGGGGATTTTCGAAATAGCGTAGTCAGATATAACCTTGATAAACAGTGTCGTTACTGAGGTTCGTTCTTTAGCTGAATAAAACAATCTGGTGGTAATAACAAAGACTGAATATATTTAAGATTGTCAACATTTTCAAGGGAGTACAGAATTGTCTTCTCGCATTTCTAGTGCATTGATATACTTCATTACAACATTCCATGATGATTAATGAATGCACAAAAATACTGGGTTTTAATGTTTTTTTTTTTTTTTTGTATGCTTTGATCCCCTTAGAAAGCCTATGTGACAAATAATGAAACAGTTGCTTGGTGGTACTTGTCCAAGGAACAATTGTGCCAGGTTTGAGGCAAATTGGTGAAGAATTAATAAAGAAATGGTAGGAAGCTGAAAAGTGTTTGGAAGATGAGTGAATAAAGAAGCCTTGGAAATCCACTGATGTGGATACCTAACGATATCCTCGTGATTATAAGGATAAGTTCAGTTATCTTTATATTGCCTATGTTGACTGACCCTTTTGACTTCAGGGGCCAGACATAGACAGTCCAGCCATACTTCCACGATACGTTAAGATCCAGTCACCCATTAAAAAGGACTTCGAGTTATACCCACCACATACGACTTAGGAATCTGTCAAATTTTACATAATGCCACTGACATCTGTAACTGGGATGTTGAGCAAAAAATAAATGAACACACTCCAAACAGGAATGGTAATGTATCGTATTATAACAGGACTATCGTAGTTAAATACAAAAATGAAACATATATATATGGTACACGTAATATTTATGAGAACTTTCTTGCAGAGACATATAATTTCAACAGCTTTTCTGTTGAGGTACTTCTTTCTACATCACTACATCTACAAGTAAGTCTACTGTATGCAAGACTATAATTGTGCTATATTTCTAAAGAGGTTAGCTCCAAATTTCAAGGAGATATAAACAAATATTTCATGGGCATCATAATTTATTATTCAGCCTACACATTGTATAAAAATAACAGTTAAATTGGTAAATCATAAAGAGATTCAAAAAACTGGAAATCACCTTTGTGGATTTCGATGACACAGTTTTTACCTGAGTCTTGGGAAGAATCAGCGAAGAGTTACAAAGTTTGGAAAACAACTCTAGGAATATGGCACAGGTGAGAGAGAAGGGATATATAGAGAGAAATGGACATGAAAAATGAAATGAGATACCAGGATAATGCCCATTCTCTCTCCCAGCCCCACAGCCACTGGGTCCTATTGTACGTGGCCGTCATCCTCACCCTCATCGCCTGCCGAACGTGTGAGAGAATCCAACGCCGAAGTTGGTAGCCCTGTGCAGCAAAGATGGAAGGACAGTGTTAGGGTTCTGAAAGTTTAAACAAGCTATGAGTAAATAACTGTATGTTTCATCCAGCATGAGTGCCACGTCCTTTACGCTACTTCACGACCCAAACACACCACATTCGTGTAGAATATTTACTAGTGGAAGTGTTTAACGGAACAGCATGAATTTTCACTTTCGGTGGTTGACCAACGACTTTATTTGGGGTTGCTGTCTGTGTGTTTCGTTTTGCCAGTGATACTGATTATAAAGTAATTATAATGTCCTTCCAATTATATATAGTACTGTAGTCCTATCATGATTCCCTCCCCCAGAAGTAGAACAGCAAAGCCATAGTCCCTGTCCCACAATGTATAGCCTCTCTATCATACACTCCACTCATTGCGTATAACAGACATACCATTGCCTCCTCCCCATAGCGTACAACATTCCTGCCGTAGTGTCTGTCCCAGTGTATAAAAATATTACCATAGTCCTTTTCCCATAGTGTAAAACAGTCCTTCATATCACACTCTTCCCTGGCCTCCAAAAACTCCTTTTCCACTCACCTGCCGCTGCTGCCTCTTGAGTGAGAGACGCCGACGTTAAAGGCGGTGTTCTTGTTGGGTCTGAACTCGTAGCCTGCGCTCACTCCCAGGTTCCTGCTGCTGCCCAGCCTGTGCGGGGACAGATGGACAGACGCAGGCAGTGAGCAGGTGGGGAAGAAATATTGTATATGAAGGAAAAAACAGAAAAGTAATAAAATTGTGACAAGACTGAGTAAACTTATCATCGGCCCAAATAGACACACGAATAAATATGTACAATAATGATGAGTGATACGGGAACATGTCATAACAAAAGTAGAAATTATTATCCAGGGCGGCCAAGACTGAAGTGGACTCAGCTCTTTAAGTAGACTCACCCCGGGATCTTCGTTCGGTCGAGGGAGATGCCGCCCGTGACTGTGTGTTTGTTGGCTTTGTGGCTGATGTTGATGTTGCCGCTGTCACGACGAGCGCTGGGGGCAACCAAAACGTCATATTAGGTGATACTGTATATCATGCTACAGTATTAGGCTACACATTTCTATATCCTTGTATTTAGTGCTATTAATGATTTCCTGTATACGACTTTAGCGATTAAATGAAAATTAATTTCACCAAGATCAAGTGTGATATAGCTTCGTTGTATGTAATCAATCATCACACACACACACACACAAAGCATGATTTAGTACTGCTAATAACTGTTTAGTACTAGACACAAACAGACGCCTTACCCGCCACCCAGATTTTCCCTGTTGACGCCTCCTGACACAGTGGTCTGTCTCCTTCTTCTCACACCTCCTTCCTCTAGAGACTTTCCTCCTGTCGATTCTTCAAGTTCAAGGGACGAGTATGGGTCGACTACAAAGACTACTGGGATGATTTCAGCGTCGACTCCTTCATCCTGTGAGTCGACTAGAGGCAGAGTGGACGCCGTGCCCAGGAGCAGGAGCAGGAGGAAGGGAGAGACGGTGAGAACTAGGGAGCGCTGCATGTTGGTTGTCCTTACTGCTCAGTGAGTGTGATGCCTCCACCTGTCCCACCCACCAGTATATATATCCCAGGACAGAGACAGGCACGGGGATTATCCCGATCACGCACGTCCATAGCCAACAATAACATTTTCAGTTGTGTTCGACCTTGAAGTGACGTAGCATCGTTGTCGAAATGGAATTTCCAACAAACAACTCTTCCCTCTTTTTCTGGTCACTTTGTCTCGATGGTATTGTTGCGTCAGGCCAAAACGTTGCCTACACCAGGTTTTTGGAAATGAGTACAAAGATTTTATTATGGTTGGAAAAGATTAGAATTTCCCCGCTTGCTCTCACACTCTCTATTATATTTCTCTCTCTCTCTCTCTCTCTCTCTCTCTCACACACACACACACACACACACACACACACACACACACACACACACACACACACACACACACACACACACACATTTAAATTAATTTCAATCTGAGTGATGAGTGTGAACGAGTGAGGATTAGTGTGTGTAAGTGAGACTGTGTGAGTAACTGAGAGTAGAAGTGAGAGTGAATTAGAGAGAGAGAGAGAGAGAGAGAGAGAGAGAGAGAGAGAGAGAGAGAGAGAGAGAGAGAGAGAGTGTGTGTGTGTGTGTGTGTGTGTGTGTGTGTGTGTGTGTGTGTGTGTGTGTGTGTGTGTGTGTTTGTGTGTGTGTGCTATAATTTTCAGTTTATTAATTCACTGTACTCAATTACGCACATTACTCATCACCTAACGTTAATGTTCTAACCTTAGGATGGCATCAGGCTTACCATGACAACTAATGAAGAGGGTTGACGTCCCATCGAGTATTTAAACTGATAAATTTCCCTTACTCTTTTCAGCTCAGTTGATGGCCAAAAGTAGTCTTGCCGGAGGGTCGGATTAGCTAGTAACAAAGGAGACTCATTGTTACTTCGTAACTAAAGTTTGCTGAATTTCAATTAACCCTCATGAAGAATTTAAGCTGTGGGCATGACTTAGTTCTCTCAGACGAAAGCGAATCCAGTATACCCTCATTGCTAAGCCGGGAGTGTGGCGTTGGCACAGTGGGACAGCCCCACCTACTGATGTTTACCGTGACCAGCCAGGCCCTTGGCCCAGCTTGGAAACAAATTAATCTTCTCTGGTCTTTAGCGCGGAGCTCCTTGTGGTACACTTGGTAGGGGAGATTATCACCTTCCCCACACAGCAGCACGGCTAGCCGCAGCCATGGGTCATTTTGATTCCGAGTTCAGTGTTTTAGCCACAGCTTCTCTACTGTGTGTGTGTGTGTGTGTGTGTGTGTGTGTGTGTGTGTGTGTGTACACTATTTTTCTTTGTTTTAGACCTTGCTATAAGGTCTCCTTTTATTCAGAGATCACTGAGGTTATATCCGTTACCAATACTGTACATACTTGGAAGTCTCGGCGTTAGGATAACAAAAAACATCATCTCTTCCTATTCTTTGACAAGCACATCACCACTGCACATCCTGCCAAGACAAGCACCGAGGACCAACCATGTTCCTGAGAAGGCGGTTCCGAGCAGAGTCTGGCTTTTCTTTTACTTTTTAACCTTCAGAACTACGAGTACGGTGTCCAAACTTCTGCTGGTGAAGAAGACTAAGCAATACGTTGTAGGGAACTGAACAAGACCAGGTCGGGTAAGGAATTCACAGAACTGTGATGACATATAAAACTACAATATCAAAAACCGAATTGTTATTAGGGATTCTTGGTCAATAAAAACTCAGGGGTAGTAGAGAGAGTTGTTATGGAATACGATGGCGTTATTTTCTTTTCATTCTTCCTTCCTTTCTTCAGTTTTTAGCGTATTTTTGAACTTCACAAATTAAGCATAACATTCTTCAGTTTCTTTCCTGTTGGTGATTTTCCCTCATTAAGACATAATCGCTTGGCAGTAAAATGAATAAAAAAAAAAATAGAAAGTTGGAGTACTCTTCTGGAAGGGTTAAATATCGGCATAAGTAATCTCGTCAGAAATATTTTGTGTCTTATTCTTGCTGTTTTCAGACGATTTTATTCAGATTGGGGAGAGAGAGTATGTTATCAAGGGGTTAATGGAGAATGTTTCCAACCCCTTCACTATACAAGAGGTATTTCCAGGACATTATAAAACTGCCTGGAGGTACCAATTTTGTAAGTGTGTGTGTGTGTGTGTGTGTGTGTGTGTGTGTGTGTGTGTGTGTGAGTGTGTGTGCATGGAAAGAAGAACGAACCAAAGGACGTGATGCTACAAAAGTTTTTATTTCAGTTAAAAAACTTGAAAAGCGAGAGCCAAAGTTTCATTTCGATATGTCTGGATATACAGCCTTTAAAAGGTAGGGTGTCATAGGTAGAGGAAAATGCTGACTGAGGAAGGTTGCTCCAGAGATGACCTCTTCCTTTATATGAAGGACAGAGCATCATTTATCTTTTCCATCAGAGAGTTGGACAGTAATATGGGTGAGACTGCGTTACGAGACGAATGCTGCTACCCAGACGTAATGGACGAGGTATGCAAGCAAACAGTTCTGAAGAGAAGTGACCTGAATGGCTCTGAAAGCCCATGAATTGGTCTGATTTGGCCTGAATTGATGTGAAAGACCTGGACAGACCTAAATGAGCCAGAATGAACTGGGGTAGACGTAACTGGACTTGAACTGCGGCCTAACAGGACCTGAATGTTTTTGTATCGACCTGAACTGACATGACGCGGTGTGAATGGATGTGTGTCTCACGATGAAGGGAAAAATGAAAACCACTGTTGTTCATAGTGTGCTGGAAAAAGGAAATATATAATGTTTGAAAGGAGGACGAGAAGGAGGGTAGAGTTGGAGGATAATTTGGGACCCTTGGAGTTAGAAAGGTCAATCAACCAACCACAGGCTGTGGGGTTCCATGTCGCAAGAAAATCAACCAACCACAGGATTTGGGGTTCCATGTCGCAAGAAAATCAACCAACCACTGGATTTGGGGTTCCATGTCGCAAGAAAATCAACCAACCACTGGATTTGGGGTTTCATGTTGCGCGTCATTCGTCACGTGGTATGCGAGATATTGTTATGAATCAAGTTCTCTTTGGAGACAAATTTCATGAAGAATCCCATGGTTGGTTACTGAGAGGCATAATGAATAAAGAACACATTTTAATACTACTTTCCTGCTGTGACGACATATATTTTAATTCTTGTAATGTCATGTTTATAATATTTATGTCAGTGGGGAGTTTTCGAAATAGCGTAGTCAGATATTACCTTGAAAAACCTTGTCGTTACTGAGGTTCGTTCTTTAGCTGAATAAAACAATCTGGTGGTAGTAACAAAGACTGAATATATTTAAGATTGTCAACATTTTCAAGGGAGTACAGAATTGTCTTCTCACATTTCTAGTGCACTGATATACTTCATTACAACATTCCATGATGATTAATGAATGCACAAAAATACTGGGTTTTAATGTTTTTTTTTGTTTTTTTTTTGCTTTGATCGCCTTAGAAAGCCTATGTGACAAATAATGAAACACTTGCTTGGTGGTACTTGTCCAAGGAACAATTGTGCCAGGTTTGAGGGAAATTGGTGAAGAATTAATAAAGAAATGGTAGGAGGCTGAAAAGTGTTTGGAAGATGAGTGAATAAAGAAGCCTTGGAAATCCACTGATGTGGATACCTAACGATATCCTCGTGATTATAAGGATAAGTTCAGTTATCTTTATATTGCCTATGTTGACTGACCCTTTTGACTTCAGGGGCCAGACATAGACAGTGCAGCCATACTTCCACGATAGGTTAAGATCCAGTCACCCATCAAAAAGGACTTCGAGTTATACCCACCACATACGACTAAGGAATCTGTCAAATTTTACATAATGCCACTGACATCTGTAACTGGGATGTTGAGCAAAAAATAAATAAACACACTCCAAACAGGAATGGTAATGTATCGTATTATAACAGGACTATCGTAGTCAAATACAAAAATGAAACATATATATATGGTACACGTAATATTTATGAGAACTTTCTTGCAGACATATAATTTCAACAGCTTTTCTGTTGAGGTACTTCTTTCTACATCACTACATCTACAAGTAAGTCTACTGTATGCAAGTCTATAATTGTGTTTTATTTCTAAAGAGGTTAGCTCCAAAATTCAAGGAGATGTAAACAAATATTTCATGGGCATCATAATTTATTATTCAGCCTACACATTGTATAAAAATAACAGTTAAATTGGTAAATCATAAAGAGATTCAAAAAACTGGAAATCACCTTTGTGGATTTCGATGAAACAGTTTTTACCTGAGTGTTGGGAAGAATCAGCGAAGAGTTACAAAGTTTGGAAAACAACTCTAGGAATATGGCACAGATGAGAGAGAAGGGATATATAGAGAGAAATGGACATGAAAAATGAAATGAGATACCAGGATAATGCCCATTCTCTCTCCCAGCCCCACAGCCACTGGGTCCTATTGTACGTTGCCGTCATCCTCACCTTCATCGCCTGCCGAACGTGTGAGAGAATCCAACGCCGAAGTTGGTAGCCCTGCATGGCAAAGATAGAAGGACAGAGTTACGGATTATGAAAGTTTAAATAGCCCATGCGTGGTTAACTGTACAGTATGTTTCATCCAGCATGAGTGCCACGTCCTTTACGCTACTTCACGACCCAAACACACCACATTCGTGTAGAATATTTACTAGTGGAAGTGTTTAACGGAACAGCATGAATTTTCATTTTCGGTGGTTGACCAACGACTTTATTTGGGGTTGCTGTCTGTGTGTTTCGTTTTGCCAGTGATACTGATTATCCAGTAATTATAATGTCCTTCCAATTATATATAGTACTGTAGTCCTATCATGATTCCCTCCCCCAGAAGTAGAACAGCAAAGCCATAGTCCCTGTCCCACATTGTATAGCCTTTCTATCATACACTCTACTCATAGCGTATAACAGACATACCATTGCCTCCTCCCCATAGTGTATAACATTCCTGCCGTAGTGTCTGTCCCAGTGTATAAAAATATTACCATAGTCCTTTTCCCATAGTGTAAAACAGTCCTACATATCACACTCATCCCTGGCCTCCAAAAACTCCTTTTCCACTCACCTGCCGCTGCTGCCTCTTGAGTGAGAGACGCCGACGTTAAAGGCGGTGTTCTTGTTGGGTCTGAACTCGTAGCCTGCATTCACTCCCAGGTTCCTGCTGCTGCCAAGCCTGTGTGGGGCCAGACGGACAGACGCAGGTAGTGAGCAGGTGGGGAAGAAATATTGTATATGACGGAAACGAACGGAAAAGTAATAAAATTGTGACAAGACTGAGTAAACTTTTCATCGGCCCAAATAGACACACGAATAAATATGTACAATAATGATGAGTGATACGGGAACATGTCATAACAAAAGTAGAAATTATTATCCGGGGCGGCCAAGACTGAAGTGGACTCAGCTCTTTAAGTAGACTCACCCCGGGATCTTCGTTCGGTCGAGGGAGATGCCGCCCGTGACTGTGTGTTTGTTGGCTTTGTGGCTGATGTTGATGTTGCCGCTGTCACGACGAGCGCTGGGGGCAACCAAAACGTCATATTAGGTGACACTGTATATCATGCTACAGTATTAGGCTACACATTTCAATATCCTTGTATTTAGTGTTATTAATGATTTCCTGTATAGGACTTTAGCGACTAAATGAAAACTAATTTCACCAAGATCAAATGTGATATAGCTTCGTTGTATGTAATCAGTCATGACACAAACAACACACAAAAAAAGCATGATTTAGTACTGCTAATAACTGTTTAGTACTAGACACAAACAGACGCCTTACCCGCCTCCCAGATTTTCCCTGTTGACGCCTCCTGACACAGTGGTCTGTCTCCTTCTCCTCACACCTCCTTCCTCTAGAGACTTTCCTCCTGTCGATTCTTCAAGTTCAAGGGACGAGTATGGGTCGACTACAAAGACTACTGGGATGATTTCAGCGTCGACTCCTTCATCCTGTGAGTCGACTAGAGGCAGAGTGGACGCCGTGCCCAGGAGCAGGAGCAGGAGGAAGGGAGAGACGGTGAGAACTAGGGAGCGCTGCATGTTGGTTGTCCTTACTGCTCAGTGAGTGTGATGCCTCCACCTGTCCCACCCACCAGTATATATATCCCAGGACAGAGACAGGCACGGGGATTATCCCGATCACGCACGTCCATAGCCAACAATAACATTTTCAGTTGTGTTCGACCTTGAAGTGACGTAGCATCGTTGTCGAAATGGAATTACCAACAAACAACTCTTCCCTCTTTTCCTGGTCACTTTGTCTCGATGGTATTGTTGCGTCAGGCCAAAACGTTGCCTACACCAGGTTTTTGGAAATGAGTACAAAGATCTTTATTATGGTTGGAAAATAGTAGAATTTCCCCGCTTGCTCTCACACTATTATACTTCTCTCTCTCTCTCTCATTTAAATTTATCTCCTTCAGACTTAGTGCATGTGAGTGAGTGAGGATTAGCGAAAGTGTGTAAGTGAGACTGTGTGAGTGAAAGTGAATTCGAATGCATGCGTGTGTGTGTGTGTGTGTGTGTGTGTGTGTGTGTGTGTGTGTGTGTGTGTGTGTGTGTGTGTGTGTGTGTGTGTGTGTGTGTGTGTGTGTGTGTGTGTGTGTGTGTGTGTGTGTGTGTGTGTGTGTGTGTGTGTGTGTGTGTGTGTGTGTGTGTGTGTGTGTGTGTTTAATTTACTCTGTTTGGTAGGCTACAGTTTACATGAACCACTGCCTCTCCTTTATCAGTAAGGATGAAGTCGTTTTCGTACCAAGTCCACTATTAAATCCATTTCATGTTTATTTCGTACCTCATTTCTTTTAGTATAATTTACATTTATCACCGCATCTGCCCTATTAGCAAAGATGAATCCCAATTTTTCTGCGTTCATCTTTTAATGTTTTATGCACCTGTCCCACCTGATTAATTCGTGAAGAAGATATTCAATCATTTACGTCTATTATTTTCTTTCCACACAAGACTGTCCACTCTCACATTCTTAGTACAATCGTGGACAAATGTTTGCCAAATATTTCACTTCTTCTGTTTCTCACTTTCTTCTGCTTCATTATATTCCAACGCAGGGAGAGGATGGGTATGTTGCTCTGCCCATAAATGATGCTCTTGGATATTCTGCATGAAGGAGGAAAATGAAAGGCATGGGTTAGGAAGAAGTAGACGCAGTATTTATGCCGATCAGTTGTTCCTGACAGTGCTTATTATAAAAGTGCCTTCTACGTTCCCATGTACAGTACCATTGTTTTTTTTGTTTTTTTTATTATTATTATTATTCTCTCCGACAAGGAGACAATGTTTTCACCCTTGTTTGGTTGTTTGTTAGCAGGATTACTCAAAAACTTACAGAGAGATTTAGACAAAATTTATTGGGCAGGTAGCCCGTGTCCCAGGGAACAATCGATTAACTTTTGTGACCGATCCGAATAGTATTACAGATTCTGGATCCTAATCGATGATGAGAAAACCTAACCCATTATGAAGAGCGGTTTGGAAATTACGTTGCCCTTGTCGAAGAGATGCGCTCCACTGAGTGCCCCTCTAGTTCTATTAATTAATTTATGTGTGTGTGTGTGTGTGTGTGTGTGTGTGTGTGTGTGTGTGTGTGTGTGTGTGTGTGTGTGTGTGTGTGTGTGTGTGTGTGTGTGTCCGACTCTGAGTATAGGCTTAACAACCCGTTCCCTAAGGCTCAGCAGTCGTCCTATGTACTGTGCACCTCTTCATTCCTCACTTCGCGGTAACACCCACCGTCTCAATTGAATACATCACATACATGTCAAGGCTGTCTCGTACAGGACTGGTGCAATGGCGGGTCTTATGGCTGATCAGAAAATTTCGCTTCTTGAAATACGAATCATTAAACTGTTCCCTGCCCCACCGAGATTCACCTCTGCGTCCACTGGAACTGCATGCTACCCCTCTACCGCTCCGGCTCCCCCCACTGTCTCCTTTTCCGTTTAATATTCCTTATCACTTTTTTTTTTTTTTTGCCTCTTTCCATTTCTACATCTTCGTAAAATTTTTGTCTCTTCCACCTAGTCATAAAATGGAACGGTCTGAATTAGTTCTGAAGGGGTTGGAAACGTTCTCCATTAACCCCCTGATAACCTATTGTCTCTCCCCAATCAGAATAAAACCGTCTGAAACTATCAAGACTTAGATTAAAGACGTCATCACACTAAAGAGATTTGTTTCACCGATATTTAACTCTTCCACCAGAGTACGTTCTATTCTTTGTATTCATTCCACCGCCACGCGATTATGTGTAGCTTAGGGAAAACCACTGAGAGCAAAGAAATTAAAGAATATTATAAGTAATCTGTCAAGTTCAAAAATACGCTAAAAAGCTGAAGGAAGGATGGAGAAATTAAAGTAAAATAACATCATCGTAGTGAAATGATTAATAACGCTCACTACTACCACTAAGTTTTTACTGACCATGAATCCTTAATCACAGTTCATTTTTTTATATTGAAGTTATATGTCGTCATCAAACAGTTCCGTGAATTTCCTACCCAATCTGATCTTGTCCAGTTCCCTGTAACACTCTTCTGTATCTTTATCACTAGCAGAAGTTTGGACACCGCAGTTTTGATGGTTAATAGAAAAGGGAAACTAAAAAAGGAAAGTCAGACACTGCTCAGACCACGTACTGAGGAACAGGTTTGGTCTCCCGTGCTTGGCTTGGCAGGATGTGCAGTGGTGATGTGCTCTGTTAGGGAGTTGGAAGAGATGATGCTTTTTGTCATTCTAACGCGGAACCCTTCAAGTATATATTGATAACGGATAAAGCTTCAGTGATCTCAGATTGAATGGAAACCTTATATCAGGGTCTAAAACGAAAAGAAACAATGCACACACACACACACACACACACACACACACACACACACACACACACACACACACACACACACACACACAAACACACACACACACACACACACACACACACACACACACACACACACACACACACACAGAGGCAAGAACGTTACGAATCAAACTGTACCGGATATTATGAAGAGTGGGAAAGGCTGAGCCAGAGGAAACAACCAAACGTTCCATCTGTAAACAAAATAGCCAGAGGAAGAGGATGTGACAAAAAGAGTCTCGTTTCATCATCAGAGAGAACGCCAGCTCCTGACCATCTCCTTTTGTTTATCCCTTGTAATTGCTTCATCAGTACTGAGACCAATAACCCTTTAAGAAATTCCTTTGTGTCATGCGAAGATATATATGATTTTTTGTCTCAACTCAGGCTCACTATCAAAGCAAAATAAATCTGGTAAAGTCTACAGTATGCTTTGAAAACACTCAGAGGCACCACCACTTGACAGCATATGGAGTTATTGAGGAGTCTAAAAACGGTTCGTTAAGACAACAATAAATTAAGACAAACTCATCCGAGACGCCCATCTTAGCGGCCACACACATGGAAAACCTTAAGGAAAACAAATCACAGCGTGAAGTTACGAAGAACTCAGATTATGATGATGATGATGATGATGATGATAATGACGATGATGATGATGATGATGATGATGATGGTGATAACGCACACACACACACACACACACACACACACACACACACACACACACACACACACACACACACACACACAAATAAAGCAAGCACATGTAGTTTACCACCAATACATGCCCATACATCCATACATATCCACAGGTTGCACAAACACATTAACGTACACAAACATATACTCATGAATATGCACATCCACGCGGTGCACCCGCACGAGGGCACACACACACACACACACACACACACACACACACACACACACACACACACACACACACACACACACACACATTTATGGATACAACGGAACCCATACAATTGCCACAACAATGGTTTCTACACCCCTATTCCCCAAATCCGGTGCAGTAAACGTTTGGTGTGACACAACGACACCAGTGACGCACAACACAGGCGTGACAGTAGGAAAGAGGCGAGAGTTGCCGTAGGAAATTCCACCTGATCAGCACCACAGCACCACACGAAGGCCAAGGTCGGACAAACTTCCTGGAAATATGAACGAAACTGAAAATATATCGAGAGGGAAAATGAAGTGTCGTCAACCTCGTAATTGTATTTGTACTGGTGATGATGTTGATACCCGGGGTTTTCCTGAACTGGTGTTCGTCCTTGGATAGACATATATACGAGAGTTGGACAGGACAAGGCATCACACTCACTGAACACTCAGGACAGCCAACATGCAGGCCTCCCTTGCTCTCACCGTCTCACCCCTCCTCCTGCTCCTCCTCCTAGGCACGGCTTCCACTCTGCCTCTAGTCGACTCAGAGGGTGACGGAGTACAATTTGTAGCTTTGGATGTCGACCCACGAGTTCATATTATCCCTGTGATCTTTGAGGTCAATCCATACTCGTCCCTTGAACAGGAGGACGAAGATGCAACAGTGGAAAGCTTGGTCGAAGGAGGACTGGTCAGGAGGAGGAGACAAACCACTGTGTCGGGAGATATCAACAGGGAGGATCTGGGTCGAGGGTAAGGAGTATGTTAAATCTCTTCTCGAACTGATATGTCAAGAATCTACTTTTGACCTCAATGACTTATAAATTAAGCTTATTTGGCGGGCTTGAATACTTCTCTGTACAAAAAAATTAATTCAGAGTTCCCCTTTATATTTACCCAGCATATGCATGGACGGTATTGTCTTTGCGATAGAAGCGAGAATTTCTAAGGTTTGGCTAAAGTGTGGAAGAATGTATGACTAATTTCACTAAGCAAATAACTGATACTTTTGCTTTTTTGCTTTTGGTTTTTAAATCGAGATTGTATACTGTACATCCCACTGTCACATGGCAAGCTGAAATTATGATGATGATGGTGATGATGATGACTTTGATGATAATGATGTTGGTGATTATGACGTTGGTGGTAGTAATTATGATGACAGTGACGATGATGATGATGATGGTGGTGATGATAATGATGCTAATCTTAATTATGATAACAATAACTATGATGATGATGATGATGATGATGACCTTGTATTTTGCAGAGCACATCGTGACTCCGGCCACGTCACCTTGACACACAAGAATGACCCACACACCTTCGCGGGCACCCTCAGAGGAGAGCGAACCAGTATTCCTAAGTAAGTTCAGCACTCTCAGGCTCCTATGACTCTCTCTCACCGAGGAAGAAAATCTTTTCATGTCAGCTGGAACAAAATACTAGAATATTCGCAATCATCAAAGGGTTAACAGCGACGGTATTAATACATTTTGTCCCCTGTGCATTCTCTCAGCTGAATTTAATTGCTTTGTGTTACCTGGTAAGAACTGTTTCGATCAGGATTCATGAGTTGAGTCAGAGTATTTTGGCACGTGCACTGAAGGATGGAACATTGGCTTTAGTCCACTGTTTAAGACACGTAGATATATTTCAGAAAGGAACAGCAACCCGGGCAAAAATATAATCGATTATATCTCCATTTGAAAATTTCTGATCCCGACTGTACACAGAGGTATGGTTTTTGCTCCACTAACTGTCTGACATTACTCCGTGTGACTGATAAAAGTTGTGCTATAGCTTATTAATGGTAATTCCATGCGTCTAGCACTCTAACATCTCTTCCTTATTGCCTTACACACGTCACCTTCTGTTCCTAATCAGGTAACTCGTTGTCGTGAAATGACTATAATCGTGCAAGCTTCGCCAGACTCTAGTGCCCTCTACATGAAGCCGATTTTTAAAACTACAGTATACCTGTAGAAACCCTATCATGTCCATCAAAGCTTCCACCGTCCCAAAGATTCTGACTCTCCTTCAGCGGCCCTTGACCCATTCAGCACAACGACGTTGTTAGTGCTTTTTTTTTTTTTCTTGCTATCACAAGATTTTTTGAACTAAAAAAAAAAAAATCCTTCAATGATTCAGGTCCTTCCTAAGTTGAATATAATTATTTGGCTGATGGTGGCAAGATGGAATTGAATAAGACGTCTTCGGGTAGAAGAGGTTAACCTAAATTTACCCTTGTCCTAAAATACCTTGGGTGTTAGGTGAGTGGAAAGTAAAAATAATTCTCAGCTGAGATCAGAGGCGAGGGGCCTGGAAAGAGACACAGAGACCAGAAGACAAGAGTTAACAAATCTCACTTGCTTAACCCGTGTTTTTCTCCTCTCTTATTACATGACAAACAAAGGAAGCAGGAAGAGACACAGTGACAAGACAAGATTTACTGACAACTCTCTCTTCCCTAACTCGTGTTGTTGTCCTCTCTTATTTCATCACAAACGAGAGAAGGGGGAACAGACAAATAGACAAGAATACAAGAGTTACTGAAATACATCTCCCTCTTCCCTGCCCCTTATTTCTCTCACATTCTCATTCCAGGTTGGGTAGCAGCGCCACTCTGGGCTTGGGCGGGTCATACTCCTTCAACCCCAGCGACGATACCAGCTTGTCTGTCTCAGCCTTCCACGACAGGGAACTGGATGGAAGGTAAGGCTGGGGAGGTGGGGAGGGGTGAGGGCTGGGAGGGAGAACTGAAGACTCGGAGAGAATTGAAGTAAACTGGGATGGAATGGGTTGCTAACTGGATGGAAATCGAAAGTTACTTGGAAGGAACCGGCAAATTGACTGAATGGGATCTGGAAGTAGAATGGATGCGAACTGGAAGGGGAAAAATGAATGCGAACTGGGGGAGAACTGAAATGGTACTAGAGACGGTACTAAGATAAAAATGATAAAGAATTGAACTAGTAATGAGAAGTGGCGAGGTCTGGGTGGAAAGTGAATCTTGGAGGAAGGTGTGGTGAGGACTCGTACAGAAATGAAAGTTAACTGGAAAGAAGTTAACAATGAACTAGAAAAGGCACTGAAAATCTACTGGACAAAGTTTTTTTTTTCTTTTTTCTTGGGAAATACTGATTTTATTGGCAATATTCCTTGTTGGGAAGTGCCAGTGCTCTAAACTAAAGCTTGTATAGAATGGTTCGAGAAAATATGCCTAAGTTTTAGCTCCAGTTATCTTGCTAAACAATCCATTCAACGATATCCTTTTCAAGCTGAATAAAGTCGTCATGTAAGATCCTAAGCACTATAACACAAAGTAATAAACAGGTCAATTATTGTTTTAACCAACTGACTGTATGTTGGTTTAAATCATCTGGTTGTTCTCGACATAAAGTCAAAAAGCACAATCTTTCTGAATGTGTTAAAATGGGGGCTCTGTAACCTTGCTGTGAAGTGCTGTTAACCTGTCCCTGTACCATGCTGTGAAGTGCTGTTAACCTGTCCCTGTACCTTGCTGTGAAGTGCTGTTAACCTGTCCCTGTACCTTGCTGTGAAGTGCTGTTAACCTGTCCCTGTACCTTGATGTGAAGTGCTGCTAACCTGTCCCTGTACCTTGATGTGAAGTGCTGTTAACCTGTGCTTCCCCTACCTTCAGATTCACCCAGAACAGCGGCAGTCTTGGCCTCACCCACAAGACTGGACGCCACTCCTTCACGGGCGCGGTGGAAGCTAGTCGACTCAACGTACCAGGGTAAGTTTTGTCTCTCTATCTATCAATATATTTGTCTATCAGTCTGTCTGTCTCTCAATTTTTATTTATCCATCTATCTATCTGTCTGTCTGTCCACCTGCCTATCTATGTACATGTCTGTCTTTCTGTCTCTGTCCGTCTGTTTCTGTCTGTCTGTCTGTCTCTCTCTCTCTCTCTCTACCTCCCCTAGTACCCTATAATTCCCAACTCCTGTACCCTAAACTGCCCTCTCCTAATCGCCTTTCCTCCCCTCAGGTTGGGCAGTAGCAATGACTTCGGTGCCAGTGGTAGCTACAACTACAACTTCGACAAGGACACTTCTCTCTCCATTGGCGGCGGTCACAATTCCAGGGACGGCAATAGGTGAGACAGAACAAGTATTTACAGTCACTCTCGCAAGCACGCACACGGAGGCGCGCACACACACACACACACACACACACACACACACACACACACACACACACACACACACACACACACACACACACACACACACACACACACACACACACACACACACACACACACACACACACACACACGGGTTAATTCGAACTGCACCTCTCTTTCGAAGCAATGGGGATGTATTAACTGATAAGGGTACGAGCAGATACGAATATTGATAGGATCGGTAGCAGGCATGGTAGAGTCTATCATATACCTAGATATTTATGTCATTACTACAGCAGTTTATGGAATTATCAAATAAATAAATATAGTCCTTCAACTATGAGAAATAAGAAATGAAAATACTAATAGTCTGTCTTATCTCCTTCCATGACCATCCAGGGGCTTCTTCACCTTCCGTCGTAGGTTTTAAGAAGAGAAAGAAGACAATGAACAAGAAGAGGAGGAGGACAACAGTACGGAAATAACAGTTCTTGCCATCTTTGAAGTAGCTGTCATTTAACTGCGGCTACTATATCTCAGTGTAATAAAAAGCTTTCTATAATAAAAAGAAATGTATTTTTGTATATATACAACACAAATAATAAAATACTCCTTAAAAAGGTTTAACTGCACTTTTACTTCCAACCTTCATTTTAACATCATTCCAGCTTGCTTTATTCCTTCCACCAGCATCATCATCATCATTATTACTATTATCCCAACATCTAATCCCACTTAGGAATGGACTTATATTTTGCTTAACGCCAAACGATCTCATTCAGCTAAAGAAGTCACACTCATTTATCATATTAATCATGGTCATTGTAACTCAGCTGCCCGATTATCTGAACAGGATGGGTAAGACACGGAAACAAGGAAAAGCAAGAGAAGTGTCTAATAAAGTGACCAAATATTCATTCATATTCATCATTCATTCCATGCAATTTCCTGGATCCGCCACCCCCCCCCACCACACACACACGAATCATTAACAAATTTATCCTGCTTCGTAGCTCTCACAAGTTCCCCCCTGGTTCTGATGACCTTTTCTTTTTTCTTTTATTTTCTTCGTGCCATTTACAGACAATTTTGCTAACTATGGAAAAGCATCTGCAGTGATGGGGTCAGAACTAGTTTCCATTAACCCCTGTACAGTCTTATTTCTCTCCCTCAGCTGAATAATAATAATAATAAAAAGTGGGGACTGGATTCACCCACACTCACACAGACCCCATGATCTTTTATGAGTGACAGTTAAAATATTATTACTCCAAAACTGCAGGTAATACTACACATTCTCTCACAATCACACAAACCCTGAGCTAAGGTTTCTCGTGTGAGGGGGTGCACAGGTATTGTACAATGTGATGTGTAAGAAGCAGTAGACTGTGGTGAGCTGAACATCTGGAATGAATGACGTGAGGGGAGAATGACTAGAAAGACGCACGACTTGGCCTTCAGCTGCATCGTTCGCGTACATGCTGGCAGCTGGACTGATTGATGAATAAAGACTAAAACGAAAACACTGAAGGAAATGAGAGGTTGACCATGAATGAAATGAAAAGATAAACTACATGAGGCTCCGGTAGATGACGGATCAGGAGGGAATAACTGATCAGAAACAAGTTAGACCAGAACAAGTTGGATAAATGCTGGAGTATTGTCTGGGATAGAATGAAGGTGAATATACAAACTTAAAATTTGCCATGGAGGAATTTCGTGTGTGTCACCTTTGTGAAGGTTAGCGGGATGTGACGTTAAACAATAACCTGACTTTGTACGATAGCATCTTTATAACGTACCCTTATCTGCTCAAGGCTGGCCGCCATTTTTTCCTTCTATCCTGGCCGGCCACACCTGTCCTTGGGTTGGGACTGGATCCTGACGTCTTCAAACACACACACACACACACACACACACACACACACACACACACACACAATCGGGGTATTCCAGATGGACCCAGTCACCCACAATTCTCCAAAGTCCAGAGTTCCAGGTTTAGTCACCCTACAGCACCGAGAGGGGCCGTATCCAAGCTTACCTCATCGGGGGAAGTCCACGCAGGCAAGCAAACCCAACAGTGACGAAAACGAAGTGTCATAAAAGAAACTGGGGAAGTTGATATGGACTTTGCGCTAAATGAACGAGCGGGAGTTTCGACATGTGTATAAAGCCTACAATTTTGTGAAAAGTGCGTAATTATGACGGAGGTAAGATTGTTAATGATGAGGTATGTGTTTATTTATATCAGTTTGGTAATATATGTAGTCATGTACAGCTACAAGACATTATGAATTAAACTTCTAGTAATGGAAATGAGTAAGTACACAACTTTGAGATGATTATTGAATTTGAGATCTGCAAGTATCCATCAGATCTGCGATTGGTTTTGGCTTCCAAGGTAAAATCATATTTTGTTGCGAAGGAAAAAAAACCTGCTGATTCCACTTGCCTTTAATTTGTACAACGATGTCATGCACCCGTCATCGACATGTATGTTGAGTATTGCTATGAAGAGTAAGTGAATTGTTACGTATGTCATATATGGCAAATTGTATAATATACCGGTAACTTTCGCTTATTAGCCCACATATATAATGCTGCATCACTATAACATTCTGTTTCATTAAAGACTGCATCATTAGTTCATTACATATTTCGCGGGACACACACACACACACACACACACACACACACACACACACACACACAGAGCGAGCGAGCGAGCGAGCGAGCGAGAGAGAGAGAGAGAGAGAGAGAGAGAGAGAGAGAGAGAGAGAGAGAGAGAGAGAGAAATGTTATATTTATTAAAAAAAAAAAAAAACGAAGCATGTGTATAAATCACTTATGTTCAAACAAAAACAATTATGTGCTATAATAGAATACATCTCATGTAGGCTAGGCATGTAGGCTATAGAGAATAATGCAGGAAAAACAATCAGATTAATGTAATGGATATGACGGTTCTATAATACAAAATATAATACAATGTTAATGGATTTGTTAATACTTCAGTAAGCCAATCCGTCATGCAACACATCACAAAACACATTACCTATTGATTCCAGAAATATTTGCTTTCTGAAACAGTTCACTTAATGTGACGAAAATTGCCGTACACAGCACAGTACAAATTCAGCTCAGTACACAGCGCCTGGATAAATTTTAGCCTGAATACGATGGGGTCCCCCTGGGAGGGGGGAGGATTGCGAATGCTTAGTCTGCTTATGCCAGGAAATGGCCCTGATGGTACGCAGTGTGATCGTTTCTATCCCAAGTATGTATAAATGCATCCCATTGGGATCTGCGAGTAATGAATCTCCATTTATTTGTTCATTTATTTATATATACACATGCATAATGAGTGATGTCATTAGACTCACCCACATCATGACCAGAACATACTGTCAGCACTGTCATAGTCCATCACATCCAACAATTACTGATGTTTCATAAATGATCGCCAAAAATTGACGGCTTGTTTACATTTTCTCACTTTCTGTGTTAATGATCCATAACTGGCAAGAAGACCGACTAAGTATTCTTCAGGTAAATACAGTTTCAAATAATATCCAACCATTCGTGAAACTATGGTATTACTACGGACCTTACTTGAGTGACAGGAAATTCCTCTGGTAGGAAGATGAACGCAATGAAACCTTGCCTATCACACCAACTCCAGTTCCGTGTATTGTTCGTTCAACATACTGGCATCTAAAATAATCTGATAATTAAGAACATTGTACTTACCTTAATGAAGCCTGCACCAGGTTACACAGATTCAGTGAGCCAGATGCTGTAAATTACTCCATAATAAAATCCCAGATGATATATACACACGCGCACACACACGGCCGACAATGATTCATCCCAACACTGAGTGAACCGAGTACCGACTCGAGCGCTAGTTCACCACCCACCCAGGAAGGTCTTCGGAGCAAGACGAAAAAGAAAAAAAATACTGTGATCGCTTCCTTAAAGCCTAAATCACAGTGTTCACGGCCTGGCCAGAGCACACACAACTTTACCCGGGAGACAAATATTTAGGAGTGAAAAACTTAGATAATTTAATACCAACTGATGTACAGAGCAAATCAAGCAGATAACAACTATAAGCTTTTGCGATGAGGAAAGGAGATTTTGAGACGACCCCCTTTTTCAGTCAAATCCACAGTTTCTAGCGTATATAAAATTCGAGCCAAGTAAATGACATCTTTGGAACTTTTAGCCATTAATATTATTATTGCTAATATCCAGCAATATCTGCTAAAAATATCTTTGCAAGTAAATACAGTATATTCTTTCATGAACGGGGGACACTTGTAGCTTGTGTATGGATTTATTACTATAAAATCTGTTTTTCCTTCCTCTGTTCCTTTTCTGTACAAAAATGAATGTGAAATTTGCAATACTCGTGTGAGCGTTTTGGTGATATCATACCACCATAGCAAAATGTTCATTTGAGTAGGCTACGAAACCGAAGCTGTTTCGGATGCTGTCGCTGGGGCTCGCTCACCAAACCGTGACGATACCATACATTAATGGAGACAGAACGGGATGTTTTGATTTATTGAAACCATATACTGTAGTGTCACTATTATCAACTAAACAAATTATCATACAGTAGATGTGGGTAATGGCAGAAAATACAGCTTTGTGATGACTTTGAAATTACCTGTATCTCAGAGTAAATATATTAAAATTAAAACCAATGCTAAACTTGTGGATAACGTTGTTATATATTGTCAGTTTTAAGAAAGGCAGCCACAATGTCACTGTTACACTACCGTGGAATTTATTTGTTTTCCAGTGTAATGTATCAAACTCTTCAGACACTTTGACTCTATGGAGAGTTAGCCTACTTTTAACAAAAGATCTGGTGAAGTACAGTGCGTTATTGATTTATTTTTGCTGCTACTCCAGTTGATTTTATTCAGGTTAGACGACCTTAGTAATGAAAGAGTTAACGGAGACTGTATTTAGCTTCTACAGTTTGATCAGACTTTAAAAAATCAGAGAAAAATTGTCTGAAGGTAACAAGTAAAAAGTAAAAAATACGTCATGGGACTGATTGAGTACACCCTTAGATGGCGATTTACCCAAGCCCCGAATTTTCACTTTTTTTTTTTTTCAGTGAAGAAGGAACCTAAGGCCAAGGGCCTGCATATTGGTCCCTCTTCCCTCCAAGAAAAAACAAAACAAAAACATGATAACAGAGAGCCAAATTCAAGATCTGGTTATTAATTATTACCAGTCTGCACCCCACATTACAGAGTGTAGTCAGCAATAATGCAGAAAAGCCAGTCTCGTTCTCCTTTTATCAAGTGCTTCAAAAATTATCGCCAAGGAAGGAAAAAGGAAAAGAAAAAGAAACAGAAAAAATGCAACAAATAACGAGAAAACGAGAACCTGGAGGGCTGCCTTCCCTTATGCAGTCTCTAGCTGAACCCCCTCTGTCTGGTGACGTATTTTCTGCCTGATTCTTGCTGCTTCCAGACTATTGAATTCAGCTTAGGAAAAACACCCTCGCATGGGAGTTACTGAAAGGTATATGTAACCTTTCCAATTCGAAACGTCTTGAAAAACTAGCTAGAGGAACCAAAAATAAAATACAGAAATACGTCATCGGCCGTAAAAGCGTCAACTCTTCGTTCTGTATAGACGAGATCTCGGTGCTTAGATATTTCGAGCTGTTGCGTGAGTGTCTTGGGTGAAGACGGAGAAGTTTAGTACCTGTTGATTACACGAGGGCCAGTAAGGCATATGACAAATTTCTGCTATGAGGCATTGAACTAATATACAAACATGCTGAGAGAGAGAGAGAGAGAGAGAGAGAGAGAGAGAGAGAGAGAGAGAGAGAGAGAGAGAGAGAGGGAGTATAGAAAATGGAAATGAAGAAATGTCAGAGAAAACGTGGGCAGTTTGAGGGAATCTTTATCAGTCCGTATAAGAAAAGCACTTTGTGTGTGTGTGTAATTCACCCGGTCGGTCAGGATCACTTGATGGTCGTGATCGTCAGCTTTTACCCTCCCGGAAGGGAGCTGAGAGCTCATATAGTCCGATCTATGGGCAAGGCTGTGACCTTCACACACGCACACACCCGTCCCCTTGCTCAAGGGGGACAGTAACCACCCACTTCGTAAGTGAAACTTTTCGCAACCTGAGCGAGGCGCGAACTCCCGTCCACCAGTTGGCAAGCGAGAGCGTTACCACTGTGTGTGTGTGTGTGTGTGTGTGTGTGTGTGTGTGTGTGTGTGTGTGTTGTCCACGCACACGCGCACACATCAGGTACACGTGCATGTAGTGTCCTAGTGCTGAGATTTTGAATCGAGGTAATTTTATAATGCATATCGTGTTTTTTTTTTTTTCTCATCTACCCACCTGCGTATGTGACTATGTATATGTATCTACTTAGGGTGTATATGTCTCCCTGTCTATGTATATATGAATATTTCATATATATGTACATGTTGCATATGTACATGTATGTACGCCTGTACCTATACCCATATCTTTATACATACGTATACCTATCCTGTACATGCAGTATGTCTGTTGCTTCATGTACATGAATATATACATATATATATAGATATATACGTATATGTATGTGTGCATATGTGCCTATCACTGCATATGTATGTACATACGTGTGTATCTATGTACCACTTCACTCATATCAAATAATGTAATGATAATTACTGTGCCAACTTTGTACCATGTATGTATCATTGTATGTCTTTGATCATTATTGTGCTTGTAATGATAATTCCTTCTGTACCATCTATGCCCTGTGATACCTATTTTGTTTTCCTCATGCACCCCTCCCTGCTTGGCCTTCAGGGACAGTGTTCCCCAGAGTGTTGGGGCTTGTACTGAATGGTAAATAAAGAACCTAAAAAAAAAAAAGGACTTATGTATACTTTCCTACTTAGCCTTCAGCGAGAACGTTCACCAGGGTAGGGGCTTGTGCTAAATGGTAAATAAATAAACAAATGAATAAATAAAAAACTCTCGCGTGCCTGACTCAATCTCCCATAACTTTGTCAACTACCCAACCATTGCCCCTTTAAACCCCCAACTTATTTTATGTCGTGTGTGCCTATGTTATTTATTTTTTTGTGTGGGAGGGGGCATTCTCACCCGTTACAGTCATTCTGATGCTCTGCCGTGTGGATGATGATGATGATGATGATCTTGATGATGATGATGATGATGATGATGTATGTGTGTGTGTGTGTGTGTGTGTGTGTGTGTGTGTGTGTGTGTGTGTAGATATGTAGGAGCTGAGCATGTATAATTTAAGATGCATAATATCCCAGTTACGTTTGAGGGAAATTTATTACTGGAGAAATACTATGAAAAAAGAAAAAAAAAAAACTTCACTGCTAATAAGTGTTTCAGATGGTTCGAATTTTCTGCTATGTATTCATCAGAGTTTGGGAAGATACTTTATTTCTGTGTTTGTGCAAATCGAAGCGTTGTATTGACGATGCTTGTGTTCTGGAGCCTGTTAACGAGAAAGTGCGAATACTGTGGATAGGAAAGGACGGTCTGCCGCAAATACTTTTAGCCTCCAACCCTAGATGCTTGACAGAACAAAAGCAAAATATACATGTACGGTGCTTTAAATATCAGATAATGCAGTAAATAAGTCGGTTTTTCGACTCCCCCTTTCCTTTGATTTAGCCAACCTACTTTACAATTTATGTTACAGGAGAGACAAAGAGATAATACATAAAAGAAACCATAGCACACAGACAGATCGTTATATTGCATTTTTTTTGGGGGGGAGAGGGGGGTCAACAGGCTTGAATAAGTTCCATCAGACAGGCAGAGGGCCGTATGAAGTATAATGTAACGAGAAGGGCTATTCCAGATATGATCACTAGTGTAAATGAGGGACGAACTGACGTAATCCTTTCATGTCATGGAATAGAAAGATGGTAAAAAAAATGAGTGAAAGTGACATGGCTCATCTTTTGCTCCAAGGTTGCCTGTTACATAAGCAAAAAAAAAATCCACTTTCATCACAGAATGGGTGGTACAAAAAATATATATTAAAAAAAAAAAAAACGTAAATGGCGGTGGACACGAGCCTTCAGTTTTTTCCCCAACTTTGCGTTTTTGTCAGGAATAAATTTAGCCGTGTGGTGTTCCCCAAGGTTAACTCTTTGGTCAGTCGTTTTTATACTTTGTCTAACAGGTTGTCAAGGTCGTCCCTTTCCTGTATTCCTTTAGGCGCTGAGCGAGCGAGCGAGAGAGAGAGAGAGAGAGAGAGAGAGAGAGAGAGAGAGAGAGAGAGAGAGAGAGTGCATCAGCTAGAGAAAAAGTATCAAAAAGTATGCAATAAAAAAGTACTGAGAGAGTGAAAAAGAGAGAGACTGAGGCTGAGGTTAAGAAAGTGACAGGGAGCAACAATCTAACTTCTTTTTTTATGTGGGAAGTGTGAAGGTCAGGCGTGTTGTGGGGGACTGGTGACTCTCTGATTCTTATGCTGCAGCGACTGAGGAACTGCCTTTTTTGTGCATCTCTCTCTCTCTCTCTCTCTCTCTCTCTCCCTAACTGATAGGTGCAGAAAGGGAGGGAGACCAGAGCAGTACGAGTATTATCCTCTTTGATGTAATGACGTCTTCTTCATTTTCATTTTCTGCCTACCACCATTCATTTTAATTTTCTTTGGAGACATTTCTTCTAGCAAAGGGATTTTAAAAAGGGGTACTAGCTAAAACTTCGAACAAGAACAAAAATATGGTTAACTACTGTAAAGAAAATTGTTCTTATTATGAAAATAATATATAGCAAAACCTTTCCTCGGGCTGAATTGGTTTGCCACATCACTCGATTGTGGTCTGTTTGTTCTTGTTACGTACTTCCAAAGGCATGTATTCACCTTTGGGAGATTTTCCGACTTGGAGGGGTGAAATATAGCCTTCGCTCACTCTTGCAATACGAGAGAACTTTTCCTAAACTTGGAGAAATTCTTGAAGTGGCAAGACCTCTCGTTAGGTCAGTCTGCTCAGACGTGCCAGAGACCTGTGGTAGTGTTGTGCTAGTGTGCTTTAGTGATCTGTGATAGTGGCTGTGTTAGTGTGTTGTAGTGATCAGCGATAGTGCTGTGCTAGTGATCCATGGGAGTGTGTGTTGTGGTGACCTGTAGTGACCCGCGATAGTGTGTGCTACCTTGTGTGAATTTGTGCGTAATGGCTTCCTCGGCAGAGAGCTGTGTCCCCACTGCAGGTATTGAAAAGGACTACCTTGAATTAAAGGAGGAACTTCTCGAACTGAAGCGGGAGGTACAAATTCTCAGGCAGGAGAAGTCACAGATGAGGGAATTGTTGGAGGAGATGTTGGAGGAGAAAGAGAAAAAGGCTGAAGGTTGGACACTAGTTAACAAGGGTGCAACGAAGTTCACTCTTAAAAAGCAAACGGAAGTTAAGACAACTAATGCATTCGACGCACTACGGGACGAATGTGAAGGGAAGGCAGAGAGGGAAATAGAGGAGAAGGACGGTGAGAGAACTTCCAATACAGGTAAGTATAAACAGAACAAGAAAGGTAAGAAAAATGCTGCTGTTGTTGGAGACTCCCAGGTGAGATATCTGAACAGGGCCATGTATACTCCACTCGCTAAACATGTGTGTCTTCCAGGGGCCAGGGTGGCTAATGTGGTAGAAAAAATGTCAAATATCGTAAAGGAAAGTGGTGACAAACCCACTCTGTGCCTCAGTGTAGGAGGCAATGTTATTAGCAGCCGTAAGAGTGAGGTAGTGTGGAAAAGGTACAAGTTGATGTTAGAAAAGGTTAGGGAGAGGGGAGGAACCCCTGTAGTGCTTGGTGTTTTACCAAGGTGGCGGGTTGGAAGGGAATGGTTGAGCAGGGCAATAGGATTTAATTGCCGCCTTGAAAGGTATTGCAAAGATAATGCAATACCTTTCATAGACAGCTGGGACCGGTTTTATGGACGGAGTGCCTTGTATAGTTGGGATGGGACTCATCTTAGCAGGCAGGGAGTTACTGTTTTAGCTGGAATGATAGATAGGGAGTTGGAGGGATTTTTTCGAGATTGAGAAGTAGGTGTACAGGAAGATGCAGCAACTACACTCAGAAATCATTATTACCATGTTAGGATAGATGCATCAATACTTGCAAAATTAAGAACAAAAGTTCAACCAATAGTGTAGATACATCCACTCAGGCACCTCAAATTGAGCAGGCGATGATAGATGATAGAACAAGCGATGATAGAAGGGGGATAAGCGATAGTACAAAAAATTGTTATATTAGTAAAGTAAAGAGTTTCCCAGTTAGTAATAAAATAAATAACAGTAAATGCCAAGGTTGAGGCATAACTACTCGTAATAATCTGAAAGTGTACTACACAAACAGCCGGAGTTTACGTAATAAAATGGATGAACTGAGGGCCTTAATTTGTACAGAGAAAATAGACATTGCCGTTATTAGTGAAACTTGGATGAATACAGACACTCGAGAATTTTTAGCAGAATATCAGATAAAAGGCTATAATATTTTTGTGTCAAACCGTCAGGGAAGAAAGGGGGGAGGGGTAGCTATTTATGTAAAGGATTCATTAAACTGTTACAATAAAGCAAACATTAAAGTAAATAGGGACACAGAAAGTGTCTGGGTTGAAATTAGTAACAATAGGGAGAAATTAGTCTTAGGAGCAATTTACAGATCTCCTAAATTAAGTAGAGCTGATAGTAAATACCTCTGGGAGGAAATAAGGAAAGCATCACAGTCCAGCTTAGTAATAATTGTAGGGGACCTTAATCTGCCAAAGATAGATTGGAGAAATCAGACAGGAGATGCAGAGTCAGAAGAATTTCTAGAGGTAGTACAGGATAATTTCCTTTATCAGTATATCAGGGAGCCTACCAGAGGTAATAATATACTAGATTTGGTTTTAGCTAATAAAGAAAATATCATTAGCGATATAGAGGTTGGTGGACGACTTGGTAATAGCGATCATGAAGAAATTAAGTTCAAATTTATTTGGGATGTCTTTTCCACTGAAAATACCTCCACCGTTCCTAATTTTCGTCTAGGAGATTTCGATGGCTTAAGAGCTTATTTTCGAACGGTATTCCACAGGGAGATTAGCTATTTGAGGGAATGCCAGGTCAGTGGTGAACCCCAGGTCATAGGTCAGGCGCAGGAAACACGTGGGGATGTCCGTCAGGTGTCTGTGAGGGGGGAGGTGGTAGATAGGAATGTAGTCCAGGTGACGGAAATTAACTCAGCTCCAGTACCAAACAGACGTTCAACCAGTGAGAAGTATAACGAGTTAAGAAATATAATTCACGGAGGCCAATATAGATATATTCCTTCAAAACCGTTTAGAACTAATAATTCAGAACCAAGATGGTTAAACAACAGATTAAAATCTCTCATAGGCCAAAGGAAAGGAATATATAGAAAAATAAAACGTGGAGAGGAACACTTACGTAACCGATACACGATTTTAAATAGAGAAGTAAAAAGGGAGATAAGAAAAGCAAAGAGAAGTTATGAAATTAAGGTTGCCAGTGAATCAAAAGAAAACCCCAAGAGTTTTTATCAAATGTACCGAACGAAAAATAAAGATAGGATAGGACCACTGAGAACAGAATCAGGTGACATTACCAGTGAAGATAAAGAAATGTGCTCCATCCTAAATAATTATTTCATATCAGTATTCACCAAGGAAAATCTAGACCTGGTCCCTCAAGCAGCAAATATTTACCATGAGAATACGGAAAATATTCTTAGTAAAATAACCATTAGTAAGGAGGACGTATTGAAAGAAATTAATAAGTTAAAACCTCAAAAATCGCCAGGTCCGGACGATATATATGCAAAAATTATAAAAGAAACCAAAGAAGAATGATGTCAGCCACTTTTAACGTTATTTAATGACTCTTTAAGTTCAGGAGAAGTTCCAGAGGCGTGGAAAACCGCAAACGTAGTGCCCATCTTTAAAAAGGGTGATAAATCAGCTGCGTCGAATTATCGTCCGATAAGTCTAACGTCAATAGTAGGAAAAATGTTAGAGTCAATTTTGGCAAATAAGATTAGAGAACACTTATAAGTCTCACCAATCTAAAACCAAGGTTTGGGTGGGGTCTGGCGCTGGGTGCAGCCATGCCATACTTCCTAAACGAGCGATGAGTAGATTCTGTTATATATGTAATAGGCATCACTGATAGGTACATACATACTAATACAATATAAACGTAAGTATTCTAGCATATCAAAGGAAGGTAAACTTGTAATGCATATGGCTCTTGTACATCAATAAAGAAACGTGGCATACATATTTTACAGTGTTGCTGAAAGAAATGTAGTTACTTTTACCGACTTTCACGGTAGTTCTAAGTTGGGTAAGTAATGTAACAATTACGTTTATAATATAATTTGAAGGAATCAGTAGAACACACGCTATTTTCTTAATAGAAATAAATAAGTTAAAACACTCACGAGCGGCAACATCCAGGCCCATACTAGGAATCATAAATAATATATGAGAGAGAGAATGCGATTTTTAAATTCATTATTTTGGTTATATTTATAACTTAAATTAGTTTGTCTTTACATACACACACATACACAAACACACACACACACACACACACACACACACACACAGAAGTGGGTGAAGTCATGTCAGGCCAGGTGGCGAGATGTGAGCGGCGAGCACTAACGGTGTCAGCTCAGCCACTAGCCAATCAGGGTATAGGAAACAAGGCAACGCCGTACGCCGGGAAATCACCGGCTGGACTCCACCCAAACCTTGGTTTTAGATTGGTGAGACTATAGAAAGATTTAATCTTATAAACGAAAGTTAGCACGGATTCAGGCAAGGACGATCCTGCCTCACAAATTTGTTGTCATTCTACTCGATAGCGATAAAGCTTACGATGTTATTTATCTGGACTTTAGTAAAGCTTCTGATAGGGTCCCACACGAAAGGTTAGTTAGAAAGGTTCGAGCACACGGTATAGACGGTGATATCTTAAAATGGATTGAATCCTGGCTGAAAGGACGAAAGCAGAGAGTATTAATAAATGGAACTAAGTCGGACTGGGGATTAGTAACTAGCGGTGTACCACAGGGTTCAGTACTCGGTCCCTTATTATTTATCATATATATAAATGATCTAGACTTAGGAGTCAATAGCAGCATCAGCAAATTTGCCGACGATACAAAAATAGGGCGTATCATTAACTCGACTGACGATTGCCATACCTTACAAAAAGACCTCGATACATTGTCCAAATGGTCTAAAACTTGGCAAATGGAATTTAACGTTGAAAAATGTAAAGTACTTAACGTAGGCAAGACCATTGGAGATACTAAATACAGCTTAGATAACAAAGAAATTAGCAAATAGGAATGCGAGAGAGATCTAGGAGTTATGATTAGTAACTACCTTAAACCAAGGCAACAGTGTATTAATGCGAGAAATAAAGCAAATAGGGTCCTAGGATTTATTTCGAGAAGCGTGAGCAATAGATCATCTAAAGTAATACTGAAACTTTATCTAGCATTAGTAAGGCCACATTTAGACTACGCAGTACAATTTTGGTGTCCTTACTATAGAATGGATATTAATTCGTTAGAAAACGTACAGAGAAGAATGACTAAAATGATACATGACGTCCGGAACCTGTCATATGAAGACAGACTGAAAAGACTAAGTCTGCATTCGCTAGAGAGGCGTAGAGTAAGGGGAGACTTAATTGAGGTGTTTAAGTGGATGAATGGTATAAATAAGGGAGATATTAGCAAGGTACTTAAAGTGAGCATACAGGCTAGAACTAGAAATAATGGTTTCAAACTAGAAAAATTCCGTTTCAGTAAGCAAATCGGTAGAAATTGGTTTGGTAATAGAGTAGTAGACGAATGGAATAAGCTACCTAGTAAAGTAGTTGCTGCCTCTTCCATTGAGAGTTTCAAGCATAGGCTAGATAAGCATATGACAAATAAGGGGTGGATATAGAATAAAGAAAATCTTATAACCAATACTAATTCATAATTTTTCCTTTTCAGGTTACACTATGATAGTCTCTATTCTCCTTTCACACTTTCCTGTAAAATGTCCACGCCAGTTTTTCTATACGGCGTGGTGTTCTTTCTGACTTTTTCCTGCCGGCTTCAGCTGGAGGGTTTGGAGGGAGGGGGAGAGCCTTCTTCTTTGCTATCCTTATCTCATTCTAGTAGTTCAGTTACTCTTCTAGGAGCTGCCTAGCATGGGCCAACCGGCCTACTGCAGTTATCCTCTCTTCTTATGTTCTTATGCACTGAAGGGAGTGAAGTGAGTGTGTAGGACCCTTGCCTCTCACGCGTCATACCCGGGGTTTGGTCATCCTGTCTGCGGCTACGTTGCATCCTTTCAACCCACTTTTCATTCAATTCCGTTACTGCGAGTGGTCAGTCTCTAACTGAAAAAAGAAAGTAATTTTGGGGTGGACAGAATTTATATGAAAAATTAGTCATTGTAACCAAATCGTTCTTGGAAGCATTTCTTATCCCTTCACAACAAAAAATCAATCCTAAAAAAAGAAAGAAACGAACAAACAACAGAGGAGAAAAGCAGTCGCTTTGGACAAATATAAAATATCGGGAAATGGAAATTGCAGTGAGTTTGAGAGTTGAATCATTCACTATGAGAGATGACCATGCAGCAGGAAAACATTGTTTGGCAGTGGTTGGGAAAATATGGAAAACAGTTGCGAAGTAAACGGTTGATCAAGTAAAAATTAACGGAACCTGAATTTAACTTGTTTTTGTTCAAGTTTCTTCGAGGGGGGAGGGGGACAAGTTTTGGTGTCTCTCTGCCTTTGAACCTTTCTTATCCTAATGAAAAATAAAGATAGTTGAGCAGAATCACGGAAAAAAGTGATACGTGAATCATAAGGATAACTTACTATTAGACAGAGACACAAACCAAGGGACAGAAAAACGCAAAAATATGAAAGAAATTATATATGAAAAAAGGGATGGAGAAAGCTGCACCTAACGTAAAAATATCTTCCCTTTTCACAATTTGTCTCTTTCCTCTCCAAGAAGGCAAACCTCTCCACTCATGCTTGAACAATTATCACCATCAATCACAAACCAGAAAATCGTCACCTCGAGGTCATTAAAATCCCCTCTTTCCTCCCTCGCCCCCCTCCCTCGACAGATTTGTGCTTTCTTCTTCCTCCTCCCTCTACCCCTCCTCCTGAATTCTCTCTATGGAATTATACCACCTCTTTTTTTTTTTTTTTTTCTTGAGAGGGGGGGGGGTAAGTTTGGTGATTAATGGTAAAAGAAAAGGTGTGGTCAGGAAGACAGAGTAGGCGAACAGAAAATCTTGGTAAATTTGCATTGTGTAGATTACTTGTATTGCACCCTCTCTCTCTCTCTCTCCCTCTCCACAGATTTGCACTCACCCCTCCTTCCTCCCTACATCTCTCCCCCATTTTCTCTAGGGATTTGCACCCTCCTCCCTCCCCCACCTTCCCTCCGGTCTCAGCTGTGATCGCTTCTTATTTTCTCTCGGGATTCGGGGAAGTGGTGGCATAATGATTAGCACAACCAATACACACACACACACACACACACACACACACACACACACACGCAGAGAGAGAGAGAGAGAGAGAGAGATTAAAAACAAAACAGATGAGGTTTTGTGTCACCGTGCGGGACCCCACCTAGTTTTCTCCTCTTTTGGGCTTTCACAGATTTTTCCATTGATTTTCTCTTTTCGTTGTTGTGAGGATTTTTCCTTCAGTTTCCAATGTTTCTCTATTTTCTCGTCTTTTCATATTTCTTTTATCTCCAGTTTTATCCTTTTGTTTAATTCGCCCTCGTCAGCTCCATTGTTTTCTATATTTCTCACATTTCTGTCATATCCATTTTTTTCTTAACCCATTGTTATGTTTATTTGCTATCCCTCCTTATATATATATATATATATATATATATATATATATATATATATATATATATATATATATATATATATATATACTGTATATCATCACATCACCTCTATCTATCTATCTATCTATACATTAGTGCCATCCCACTTCATTTACTGTCTGCCTTCCCAGCTACCTTCCTTTATAGCTGCATTCCTTCTGTACTCTTTCCCTGTTCAACCTACTTACCTCGTACTTTACCAACCCTATTCCCCTGCCCTGTACCTGTCTGCATTAAAGTCTGTTTTCCCTAATTCTATCTTCCCTCCTTCCTGATTCCTCTCCCTTTGCCTATACTCATGCTTTGCCTAGCATGTCTGCTTCCCTATTCATTTTTTTCTTACCTCTGCCCTTTATTCTTGTACTATTGTTTACTTCCCCATCTGCCTTTTCTGCTAACTACTTGTCTACCATTCCATCCCTCGCACCTCTCTCCCTATCTATTTCACATTTCCCTCTCTGCCTACCACTCCCTACAACACACTTCCCTCCTTGCCTGTCATTTCCTATCTCCGCACCTCCCTTCTTACCTACTCCTCCCTACTTGTCTCTTCCTACATCGTTGCCCACCTACCCTACTGCCTTCCTGCCCAACTACCTACCTTCCTGTCTCCACACCTCACTCTCTATTTACTTTACCTCCTTACCTCCACATCTCCCTCCTTACATACTCTACCTGCTTTGACACTTCCCTCGCTGCTTCCCCTACTGCCTACCCTACTGCCTACCTACTTCCCTATCTCTACACCTCCGGGTTCAGGGGAGCAACGGAGCAAACTTTCCCTCCACTTCCTGCCCCTCCCCTGCCATTATCTCTCTCTCTCTCTCCCACTCTGGATGTCGACTCAAGCACGCAAGTTTGTAACCTGAAACCAAAAAGAAAAAGTACTAAAAAAAAAGAGAGAGAGAGAGAGAGAAATAGAGAACTTTGTGGTGTTTTGTAGGGTTATGGAAGGTTTTGTGGCACCGTGGATGGGGCAAGTGGCACGGGGTATGATTTTCTTTACCACTTCTGACAGGGAAAGTAGTGGGTCTGAGTAGCAAGCAGTATTGAAAGACCATCTGAGAACAGAACTTGTCTAGTTGGGGGGTTATAAATCATAGTTTTCTTCGATAGTTTGGGACTTTCTTTCATGCAAGGAAGAAGAAACTAAAGGCCAGAATCCAGCAAGATTGTTCCCTCCAAGAAAAAACAAAAACAAGATAAAAGAGAGCCAAATTCAAGATCCGACTGGAAAGGAAGGTTGCTGACATTTTACAAGAGAAAATCTGAACTCCCCGACTCATTTTCCCCACTAGAGGCTTGAGTCTAGGAGGCCAACATGTAGCGAAGAGACAAGAACTTTTAGGCCAAATAAAAATAATCAAGACAAAGAAGAAAAACGCCCTAAGACATAAAGCAGAATATGACCGAAGATAATAAATCCACAAATATACAGCATTATTTAGTAGGTGGAGATAAATTTTGCAGTAAGTAGTCACCGTGGATTTCGAGATATTAGTAAACATCACATTGAATGTAGCACGATTTATTAAGCCCTGGTAACAGCAGGGGCTCGGTTGTTAGCGTACTCCTATGGCAATGCGTGAACTTCATGTGTGGGGTTCGAACTTCAGCTGTAGCCAAGATTGAAAGTAGATGCTGGTAATATGTCCTTTTATTTGCTTGCATATACAGACTGACACACACAAAGTCACTACAACACTACAGTTCGACTTTCTCATGCATCACCCTTTCTACAAACACCCCTTCTCCATTCAGACTTTACCAGTATGAGGAAGTCTCAAATTCTGGCTATCACTCCGAGGGGAAGGTCTGGAGTCCAGCAGTGACATCATATGGGCATACACATACAGATACCGACAGAGTAACACTTAGATCCTAGAGGGTAGCTGTGATGTGTCCTTACAAAAAATTAAGAGTCAGTAACAATCAAGAGGAAGAACCAGAAAGTATCCAAAGTTAGAATTTTGTTAAGTGCGATAAGATTTTTTAAAATTAGTCTTGATATCTCCAGACGATTTTATTCACCTTGAAAAGAGCTCTTGTCTTGAAGAAGTTAATGAAGAATATACTTAACTTCTCCAGGTCAAATAGTCTCTTCCAAGTGAAATGAAAGTTAAGTTATAAAGTGGAAGTAGGACTCAAAATAGTGGCTAAGTAGGAGGCAGAATCAAAAGTAGCTAGTAAGAGTCAGTGAGAATCAGCAAGCAATAACAAGAGTCGGTAGGAATGTGTGAGAGTTAGAGGAGGAAGTTAAAAGTTATCACCTTGTCATTTATCGGGATGCATGATTAATTTTTCTCATCTCCCCTCCCCTCTCTCTCTCTCTCTTTCTCCCTACCTACCTACCTACTTATCTACCCACCATCCTATATACTTGTCTGTCTGTCTTTTTACTTGGATGACTCTGACGTCTTTCTTTTAATCCAGCCTTGCTCTCTCTCTCTCTCTCTCTCTCTCTCTCTCTCTCTCTCTCATAGGAGTAATCACCTGTCATAACCACCTAACAGCCTCATTTCATCCTAACGAGCACAGAAATGTACCCTCCCCCGTGGTAATTGTTTTCTCTTCTTTATCTTGCTTTTTTTTTTTGTCTGCTTTATAATTTGCATTTAGGGAAGAGTACAGGTATTGGAATCATCTTTTGTGATCTGACTCTTAACCTTTAATACTGATTCTGTTTTATATGTCTTTGTGGGAGATGTTAGTGCTTTGTAAGAAAAAGAAAAGAAAGAAAGCGAAATAAGTCAGAAAGAAGAAATAGCTAAGGGCTGGAGCTTACTGAAATAATGGTCTTCCAAGGAGTAAATGAACTGCATTTGTGTCGTGTGTCTGTCTTTGGCTATTTCCATTTACCACACAATAAACTAACTCCTCATGCGCAGTACAGTGTGTTGTGTGTGTGTGTGTGTGTTGTGTGTATGTATATGTGTGTGTGTGTGTGTGTGTGTGTGTGTGTGTGTGTGTGTGTGTGTGTGTGTGTGTGTGTGTGTGTGTGTGTGTGTGTGTGTGTGTGTGTGTGTGTGTGTGTGTGTGTGTGTGTGTGTGTGTGTGTGTGTGTGTGTGTGTGTGTGTGTGTGGTTAAAAATATGCTTTTAAGTACAATGAAAACATATGCAGTGATTTTATTAATGTATGTGTATACCTATGTACCATGTATGTACGAGAATGACTCTTTGTATGTATATGTGCGTGTATCAGGTCATTTTGAGCTAACCATGCTTTCACACCTCGAGTACGCTAAATATTTGATACTGGATAATAACGATTACTAATACTATACAAATAGCTGGATATTTATTAACAAAAGCGTTATCAATACACATAATTTCTTTCGCTTCCCATATTTCCTGTGTTGTACTCATATTTATTTGGCCAAGTTATGCCACCTCGTTTTCCACATTGCTTCCCTCTCTCTCTACCACCCTCTTTCCCTCTCCACATTGCTCCTCTTCTTTCCTTCTGTCTCACCTTCTTCCTTTCCTCACAATTTCCCAGTTTCCTTGTTACCTCAAAGTCCTTTCCTCTCTATCTTCCTCTCCTTACCTTTCCCTAAACCTCCCTCCCTCCTACTCCTCATTACCTCCCTCTTATTTCCCGACTTCTTTCTCCGTTGCTTCCCTGTTCCACTCCTTCCAGCACTTAAAGAAGTAATGAAGGCGTTTTGAAGGCAAAGTGTACATAGAGGGATGGGGCTGGTTGGGTGTGGATGGTTGAGTTTGGATGGATGGGTGTGAATGATTGAGTGTGGATGATTGAGTGTGGATGGTTGGGTGTGGATGCTTGAGTGTGAATGGTTGGATCTGGAAGTTGGGTGTGGACGGTCGGATGGTAGGGAGTGGGTGGCTGGTGTGGATGGTAGTGTATGGATGGCAGGGTGTGGATGGCTGGTGTGGATGGTAGGGTAATGATGGTAGGGTGTTGATGCTAAGGTGTGGATGGTAACATATGGGTGACAGGGTGTTGACGGTAGGGTGTTGAGGAGAGGATGTGGATGGTAAGTTACAGATGGTTGGGTTAGGGGGGTAGGGTGTGGATGATAGGGTGGATGGTAGGCTGTAGACTGTAGTTTGGGGGACAGGTGTCGATGATAGGATGGAAATGGCAGAATATGTAGGGCAGGATATACAGGATATGGATAAGGGTGTGAAGGGCATGGTGTGTGGGCAGTGTGTATAGGGTAGGGTGATTAGGCAGGGTGTGTAAGACAAAGTGTTTAGTGAAGGGTAAGGCAAGTCGTATAGGTTAAGAGTGTATAGAACAGGGGTATGTAAGGAAGACTCTCTAGGGCAGGGTGTATAGGGTATGGTCTTTAGGGCAGGGGGGCAGAGTGTGTAGGGCAGGAGGCCGGGGTGTATAAGAAAGTGTGTATAGCATATAGTCTGTAGGGCAGGCGGCCAGAGTGTGTAGGGCAGGAGGCCGGGGTGTATCAGGTAAGATGTATAGGGTATGGTCTGTAGGGCAGGGGGGGCAGGGTGTGGTCTAGGGGTATCTAGTGAAAGCCAGCCCGGTCAATGAACTCCCTTAATGATCTTAGACGTTCATTCCACACTTTCATTTCTTATTTGCATTCTGGTCCTTCATTCCAGTCCCTTATCCCATACCAACCACGTTTCTTTTTCTCACACCCATTAGCATTCCTTCACATGAGTCTTGTTACCATTAATAGTTTGCCTTCTTTATCGGCCAATCTACATTTCCTCGCATTTCATTTCATAGCACTAGTTCCCCTCCTTCCTTTTGCTAGTAATTGCAGGTTCCTTCACATAATACTTGCTTGCGTTCATAGGCCTTTTTCTACAGTCAGTCAGCTTTTCCCTCTCAATTTATTTTCATCGTACGAATTTACTGTTTTTATTTTTACTATTCATTGCATTATCATATATATTTCCCTTGCAGTTACTATTCTAGCTCCACTCCCCCCTTCTTTTCTTTTTTTTTACGGTTTTTATCGCCGATCCCTGATACCGTTTTTAGTTCACATCCGACGCCTTGCTAAGATTGTCAGGTTTTTACAAGAACCAGTTTTTAGGTGCAAAAACTCCTCCCGCATCCACAGTTTTTCGATTGTTACGTCGGACACTGTTTGTTTTGTGTTTTTATATCATACACTTCACTTCAGTAGTTACATTTTGATCAGTGCAGTAATTCTGAATAACCTCGACTCATTCCTTTCCTCGAATTTCGTTTATGCTAACCTCAGAAATAAAATAGTGTCTTTTAGATTTGTTCTTGTTTTCTTCAGACGATTTTGTATAACTCAGGGAAAGACGCTGCGCAGTTAAGGAGGTACGTAAATATGCGCTTCAATTAATCCCTTCAGCAAAGCAGTTCCTTCCTAACATGAACAAAATCGTCTGATGGAAGCTCAAATAAAAATGGGAAATAGGTCATGGTAGTGAAGAGGGAACAAATGTCCTAAGATGTTACTGTACCCGGATGCATATTCCTGGAGCCTGTATATACTAGTCCCGAGTTCAGGAATATGCTACCCGGATACCTTTAATTATCCAGTCCACGTACGGATGTCACCTTTTTCCCAGACACTTTATTTCACTTCAGTCGCCAGTTTTGTTGGCGGGTTACATTTTTATTCTTGAATCTCATCACTCCACTGTCGTATTATACCAACCGCCCCCGGTGACGCAGGAGCTGCTGTTTTGTTTTGTTCGATTTGTGTGTGTGTGTGTGTGTGTGTGTGTGTAAATTAAACTTCGGAATGATGTCTAACAGTGATGGGTTCAATGAAGGCTCTAGCTAACCCCTCCAGTTCAAAATGTCACTCCCAAGCTGATGGCCTGGCATTATCAAAGCTAGAACACACAATACCTTATCCCGCTGCACAGGTTAATCGAAAGCCACAAATTTCACCATGTACTCATTAAAAACTGAGGTAGTCATTTCAGACGCTGATGCCACACATTAGACATCAACACTTTCTCAAGATACTCAATCCTGCAACATCTCTGAACATACAGTACATGTTTTTTTTTTTTCTCTCTCTCTAGGGATTTGTTATGGAAAGAGCATATCGCCTATCTTGCATAATCTGCTTCATCCTTCATCCCCTCACCATCAGCATATACTAAAAGTTCACTCATTTCGTCATACAGTTATTCATTCATTCACCCACATTCTTTTCCACTCCTTCACTCACTCATCCACCCATTCATCCACAAAGTAGCTCCTGGTCTACGGCACACTGTGGAAAGTAGTGGATTGAGGGATATCCGGCTACGACAGGTTCCATCCCCTCACCCCCCCCCTCTCTCTCTCTCTCTCTCTCTCTCTCTCTCTCACACACACACACACACACACACACACACACACACACACACACACACTCACACACACACACACACACACACACACACACACACACACACACACACACACACACACACACAAAGACGTAGAAATAGATTCATTAAAAAAAAAAAAGGAGTAAGGCGTACACACAGACAGCGACCCAGAAAAAAGAATGCAGATCTAGACAAATACTCTCTCACTCTTTTTTTTTTTTTTTTCTCTCTCTCTCTCTCTCTCTCTCTCACACACACACACACACACACACACACACACACACACACACACACACACACACACACACACACAAGCACGTCCTTCCGCTAAACCACAGATAAATTACACGTGTCAACATTAGCTCTTAAACGTGTCATAAGTCATTTCCTACTGCAATCATTCCTTGCATGGTACAATTCTTTTTCCCCTTGCATGAACTACACAAATATTACTTCTTATTAACTCTATCCTTCTCTGGTTTCCCACTTCACCTTTGACCCAGGCCTCCTCTACTCTCTCCTTCTTCTCTCTTATTCAATTCTTTCATCAATACCTTTTACTTTTTTTTTTTTAATCATTGGCTTATATTTGTATCAGTCATTAACATTATTTTACTTCTCTTTATGTCTTTCTATATTTTTGCTTGACTTATCTTTACCCAGCTCCTAATCTCATTCCCTTTTTTTCTTTTTCTTCTTTTTTTCTTCTTCCTTCTCTAATAACTTGGACAGAATTTTCCCTTCCTCATGTTGTTCCCGCATCCGTCATCCCATTATTTCACGCCCATTCTGTTTCTCTCATTTTCTTCTGTTATCTTTTTCTTCCCCTTTTGGTCCAGATTTTCCTGTAGCTCCATCATTCTTCTCTTACTCTTTCCATTGTTGCTTCCACTTCTCCCTCACTCTTTCTTTTTTTCTCTCTCTCCATTATCTTCTTCGCCTTTCCCGCCATCTCACTCTATGTCTTCTTAATTACACCTTCCTTCACTACATTTCCATTCTTTCCACTGCTTAGATTGTTTTCCCTATTTTATACAGTTTCCCTCCTACCTCATTCTGTTTTCCCTGCTCCTTCCATAATTCTTTTTTCCCTTAATACTGAGACCCCCCCTTCTCTCTCTCTCTCTCTCTCTCCAATCATCATCATCATCCTTTCTTTCCTTCTTCCTTTTCTCCTTCCCATTCTCCCTCTTCTTGCCTTTCCTGCCATTATTCCCTCTTCGGTCCCCTCCCTTCCTCCCCTCTCTCCTCTGCTCCATCCCCCTCCATCCATCATCCCCATTCCTTCAACCCTCCTTTCCTACACTCTCTCCAATTTTCATTTCTTCCTCTTTCACCGTCTTCCTTTCTTTATTCACTCTCTCCCTCCCTCCCTATCTTCCTTTTTTTTTCTCTCACCCTTTTCTTGCTCACTCCCTCAATTCCCTCCACAATCACTCTCAATTTTCCTCCACCGCTAATCCTTCGTTTCTTCTGTCCTTCCTATTTTCGCTCCCTATTTCCGTCATTTCCGATTCTACTTTCCTCCCTTCTTCCCTCCCTCTCTTCTTTCTTAATCTCTCTCTCATCTTCCTCTTGCCTTCCGTGTCTCCCTCTCTTCTTCCCTTCCATCCTACATACTCTCTTCCACCCCATTCCTTCCTACCCTCTCTCTCTTCCTTCTTCCTTACCTCCTTTCTTCCATAATCTCTCCTCATCTCCCTCCTCCTCTCCTACCCCCTCTCCCTCCCTTCTTCCCTCCCATCTTCAGTACTCTTTTCCAACTTTTTCTTCCCTACCTTTCTTCCCTCCCTTCTTCCCTTCCTCATTTCTTCCATGATTTCTCTTCCACTTTCTGCCTTCCTGCCATATCTCCCTTCCTCTTTCCCTCCTTCCCCTCCTCCATACTCCCTTCCACCTCCTCCATTCCTAACATTTCTCCCTCTATTCTTCCTTTCCCCTCTTCTCCCTTGATGTCTCCTTCACTTCTTTCTTTCCAACTATTTCTCCCTTCCTTCTTCCGTCCCTCTGATCCTCCATGCCCTCTTCCTCCTCCTCCCATCCTAGCATTTCTCTCTCCATTCTTCCTTTCCTCTCATCTTCCCCTATCCCTTTTCCACCTCCCTTCATACCTTCCGTCCCTTCTTCCGTCCCCTTCACTGCCCCTCCACCACCTTCCATCCATCACTGGGACGTGCTGGAATGAGGATCCCCCGCCTGGCGCTGGAATGACTGCCGGGATGGACGTGTGGGAGGGGACTGGAGAGAACGGAAGGAGGAAGGGAATGAAGAAGGAGAGAGGGTGAGAGACGGAGGAAAGGAGCAAGTGAGGAGCGTGAGCAAGAGGGGGAAGGAAGGAAGGAGCATGAGAGCGAGGAGGGAAGGAGAAAGGAGGAGTGAGAGATGGAGAGAAGGAAGAAGGGAAGAGGGTGTGTAAGCGATGAAAACAGAATTAAATAAGGAGAACTCAAAATGTGCAACGTCCTCGTCCACCAACTGAACTAAAGGCTGAACATTTGACTTGGCCTGTGACTTTATCCTTCGACTGGTACACTCATAAACGAAATAATCCTTGCCTCACTCTTAACACTTTTAGCAAGTTTGGCCCAAATCAAATGAAAACTGCTTGAGCTGACCTTGCCCTGTGACCTTGACCTTTGACCCTTCCCTGCGGCCTAGATCTTTAATTGACTGCTCTCAGAATCGAATCACGTTATCCTTGCTTTACCTTGAAGCGTTCCAAAAAGCTTCCTCTAAATCAGATAACATCTAGTTAAGTTGCTCTTGCCATGTGACCTTCGCATTAGACCTATTATTTTAAAGAACAATAGGTCAATCCCTTGGGTGATCCTCAAGACTTTCACGGAGTTTGGTTCAGATCAGATGGAAATAGCTTTAGTTTGTTTGTTTGTTTGTTTACACACACACACACCGGTAGAACTTTAACCCTACCCTGTGACTTTGACTGTTGACTCTTCGTTCATGCATTACTTTTAACTCTTCCCCCAAGTTTGGTGTAATTTGGATAAAAGCTATTTATGCTGACACTGCTAAGCCAAACTCTGGCCTAGGTATGCCACCTTGGTCTCTAATCCATTACACTAAAAAACACGCTAAATTTACTTAGAAGCTGATATAAACTATTTGATTTATTTGTTCTCTCTCTCTTTCACACACACACACACACACACACACACACACACACACACACACACACACACGTACAGGGAGAGAGAGAGAGAGAGAGAGAGAGAGAGAGAGAGAGAGAGAGAGAGAGAGAGAGAGAGAGAGAGACATAGTGTAGTTTGCATGAGTCACTTAAAGGATATAGAAGTGTCATATACAGAATAAATCGATAGGAAAGAAATGTTACGGAATCTCCAAGTCACTTCGAATACGACTATCAGTATCAAGTGAGAAAGCAGCAATGTCAGCCGGAGAGATGAAATGAGGAATGAGGGGATAAATAGATGACAGTGAGATTTTTAGAGTGGCTGCCTAAAGATGACGGGCATACGAGAATGAGGGAGAGGAAGAACATGACTGAGAAATGTGGACGATGTTTAAAAAGAAAAAAAAAACAGTATGAGGGTTTCTTTTGTCTTACTTTGCAGACGATTTTATTTAACGTAGGAATTATTATAACTCCTGAACAAGGTAATGAAAGCGAGACACAACCCCTTCATATCGAAAAGCCTCCCCCAAGCTGAATGAAATCGTCTGGAGTTGGCACGATATGAATAAATCCGGCATCGAATTGAAGGGATTAAGCATTCCTATATAATGACCTTTTTTTTTTTTTTTTTTTTATTCCTGGTACTGCCTCACCTTTTTTTTTTTTTTTTTTTTTTTTTTTTTTACGAGGGCCCTTAGTGGTGAAAGGGTTAATAAAGGCTGTAACTAACTCCCCCAAATCGATGAGTTTCTGGCAAGCTAAATACATTCTTCTGAAGACAGGAAACGTCAAATGTAAAACACGATATTGTACTTGGAAGAATTTTAAAGAGATTAATAAAACAGTTGATAGCAGAGAAAGTAGATATTAACCTCTTCAGAACAATGGCTTCTCTCCTAATTTATTCTTTCTACTTTCAGAGGATTTTATTCAGCAGATGAGAGGCCTCCTGTGAAATGAAAGCTATATCTAATACTTCTGAATCTCCCCTCAGCTAAAATAAGTAGGTAAATAAGTAGGTAAGTAGGTAAAAAGTAAACATCTCAAGACAGCAATAATAAGAAGCCATTCGTGGTGAAGTGGCTAACTAGCTTCCTCATTACCCGGTATCACTGCAATATTATCAATGTCGCCTTGGACTGAGGACTGAGATGGGGATTATGAGGGAGAGAAAGCCAATAGAACACTTGTTAAACCGAAACTGGCGTTGTGTGTGTGTGTGTGTGTGTGTGTGTGTGTGTGTGTGTGTGTGTGTGTGTTGCATGCTTGCGTGCGTTGCCGCTGGTGCATAAATCTAACTTTCGACATGTTTTCCCATTGCAAAACAAACCACATTATCCAGACACCCAGACTTTCACGCAGAACCTAAATAATAATGTTGCTGGAAAATTGAAAAAACGTAAGGACAAGAATACTGTATACCGTCCCATTTGCCCACTTAAGAGAGATCTGCTGCCAAGTCTACCAACCTAGATCCATTAATAAAGGATGTGCAGAGGTCATTTTTTTCGACGTCATCGTTGTCGTCGTCGTCGTCGTCGTCGTAGTAGTAGTAGTAGTAGTAATAGTCCTAATCTCATTTCCTTCTGGTATTGGAGTGAGTGTGTCATCATCCTGAGCATCATAATCTTCCTCCTCTTAACCAGCATCATCATCATCATCATCATCACAATCCACTATCCCTTTAAACAGAAGGATGAATAAGTAGCCATGTGTGTGGGGCGGAGAAGTGAAAATCTATCTTGCCAATCTTGAAGTGTGTGTGTCTGTAGTTTCTCATGTCGTTCCAATCGCATTACTCTCTTCCGAAACTAGATTTTAACCAGTTTTTGTTTGACTTTATCTTTATTCTGTGTGTGTGTGTGTGTGTGTGTGTGTGTGTGTGTGTGTGTGTGTGTGTGTGTGTGTGTGTGTTTTCAGTTACTGTGACCAAAATTCAGCTTACTTATATGTACCGTGTGAGCGGCTGGATGACATTCTTTAGATCTTCTATCGCCAGATGTTTGAAATCAACTCAGGGGAAGACATCTCTCAGTGAAAGATTAACCTCAGCGAAACCCTACAGATCAGTGACAAAAAAAAAGAAAAAGTGTTACCCTCGCATGATTTTTTTTAGCTTTCTGGAAACTTCCCACGGTAAAAGATTGATAAGTGAGTGAGTGAACAAAAATGTTAATAAGGTTGGAGAACAGTTAGGAGAGATCTGCACACACACACACACACACACACACACACACACACACACACACACACACACACACACAAGTATATCCAGCCAAAAAGGACGATATCAGCATTTGCATTCCCCTGCCCCACCTGCCTATATCCAACTGTACCTGAGGCGTGGCTAAACGGGTGTTCCTGTCCCAGATATTATGCCTGTTGTAAAAGGAAGGGCTGATGGATTTTGGAAACATATCCGCCTCCGACTGTGTTAGTTTCTTAAACCTATTTCTGTTTGCCTCTTCGTTTTATGTGTATATGTGCTTCTATATGTCAACAGATTTTTCACACTTATACATACACAGTAACACAGTATGTACACACACACACACACACACACACACACAAGGTGGTCCGTATACTGTATTAATCTTTCCAGTTTTGTAGGTAATCAATGAACGTAAAAAAAAAAATACTGTAAAGCATAAAAAGGGATATTGGATACAGGAGGGTAGACACCACGAGCAGTAGCTCTGACTGAGACGTTCCAACAACACAAGAGAACTAGGGTGCGTTATATGTGGGCCATCCTGAACAGATATCATCATCATCATCTTCATCATCATCATCATCATCATCTTCATCATCGTCATCATCTTCACCCCACCTATAAATCGCGTGGTGCTGGAGAGGAAAGCCTTCACATGCCAGCACCGGTTGTACAATATCCCTCAACTCCCTGCCATTGCCAAGGAAGGACGATGGCGTATTGAGGTCACCAGGTGCACGTTGAATTGAACCTGGGGCTACAACAGCAACTACAACAACCCCCAACCAGCTGCTGGAAATATTGAGATGATAATTGCTATGAGACGTGTTTGATTCCCAGCACAGCCAAGCAGACTGTAGCCGGTTTTATAGCCCATTAACCCACCGACCTGACAAGGAACATCCCTGTTGTTGCCAAAGTACCGATATTTAGGAGATTGACCACTCTTAAGAAATGTGAGAGCCGTGGTGTTAATTTGCTCATTCTGTTGGAGTGTGTAAATAATAAAGACTGCTGGGACTGCGTTTATATTATATTCATTAATCATAAAACCATCCAAGGTTTCGAATTCCTGCGATAAGTTATATCTAAAGAAAAAAATCATGGTTCTTAACAAAACGGCATTGCTTGGTAGAATTTAGGGTTATGTTCCTGGAGCGGAAGAGAAGAAAGTTTAAGAAAATGGAAAAAAGAGGCCTGAGCAGTGCTGCCATAACAGCTTTATGCTTTACAAGGGAGACAGAGATAGAGGACGCAGAATTTATTCTTGTCAGTGAACAACGAAATAGTACAAAATAAAATTGATGGAAGAGAGAGAGAGAGAGAGAGAGAGAGAGAGAGAGAGAGAGAGAGAGAGAGTGTGTGTGGGGGGGGTTTGGCGTTGTTACGAAGGCGGATCTACATCTTAAACATGGGTGAGTAAGACAAAACTACTAATAAACTAAATATGTGATTGTCAGTAAATTCTAACCAACATATTTTTACTACCGTCTTCTGAAATCTAAACTTACTTTCAAGTAGGCCAAAATAAATGAATACATAAATTATATATATATATATATATATATATATATATATATATATATATATATATATATATATATATATATATATATATATATATATATATATATATATATATATATGTGTGTGTGTGTGTGTGTGTGTGTGTGTGTGTGTACCTGGTATTAGCTATAGAAGATAAATTTTGATAATGTGGTATAGAATTACTTTCAGGTCCTCCTTTTATCTCCTGTGTGTGTGTGTGTGTGTGTGTGTGTGTGTGTGTGTGTGTGTGTGTGTGTGTGTGTGTGTGTGTGTGTGTGTGTGTGTGTGTGTGTGTACCATGAGTTTTTTTTTATTGCACTCTTCTATCGCCATTTTCAGCAACCACCCTTTTCTTTTGATGTATCGAAGCTCCCTATGCACATTATGTATATTTAAAAAGTTCATAGTTCTGATAATACCTTGTCTTGTTCATTATTATTCGCATTTCCAATCAGTTTTCCGTATACTGTAATGTGTTCGCCTTTCATTCAATTTCAATTCAAGAGTAAGATCCTCTACCTGACTGTCAACTCACCTAGTCATTCATCCAGTATCTCATTCACTAATCTACCCTTTTACTATTCTATCCACTCATCCACCTTCCTATACACTCATCCATCCATCCCATCAACTCATCCACCTCTAGAAGGCTTCAGCTATCTATCTAGCAAGCAATTCCCTGTCTCTCCATTCATCCACCCAGCCCATTCATCCACCAAGACATTTATTCACCGAACTTTCCCTTCGTTCTCGTACTCGTGCCTTCATTCACCTGCCACTGTGTTCATTCATTTAGTTCCTGGGATCTTTTATTCATCAGTCTATACATTTCTTTCATCCATTTCTGCCCATTCATTCACGTGTAATGTTCTTTTTTATTATGTCAACTTGTTTTGCAGTAATGTTCGATTGCAACTCTGTCTGTCTGTCTGTCTGTTTGTCTCTCTCTCTCTCTCTCTCTCTCTCTCTCTCTCTCTCTCTCTCTCTCTCTCTCTCTCTCTCTCACCAAAACCAGAGCACCGAGAAGCAAGGTGAAAACAGAACGACTATCGAAAGCCTCCCTACTCTAGAAATGGCCATTGGAATGTGATCTGTGCCTGGTATGTGTGGGTACGAGTAATGTGTTGAATTATGCAGGCTATGTGGTAGAGTATGGGGACAAATAGGCACAAGGAGTACAAATAAGCAAAAGAGAGTACAGATATGCCGAGGAGTACAAATTAGCTCGGAGGCGTACCAGTCAGACTAACACACAGGAGATAAAATAAGAGGTAACGATTTCAGAGGAGTGTATTGAAGTGGAGAGGTGTATGTATAAGAACAGGGAGTACAAATTTAGACTCAAAGGAATATAGATAAGCACATAGGAGTTCATCTAAGCACGAGGTGTACGTGGAATCAGAGAGGGGTAAGTTAGCATCGGGATACGGATAAGGAAGGACGAGTACAAAGAATCAGGTGGAAGTACAAAGAAGCCTCTAGGACAACAGATGATCACGGAAGGCTGCAGAAAAGTAAAGAGTACAAATAAACGGATAAAAGTACAAAGAAGCACACAGAACAGATTATCCCGGAGGAGTACAAAAAAACAAAGACAGGTAGCCTACATAAAAACAGGGAAGAGTACAAATGATCACAATTTAGCACATGTCAGCATAGAAGCGTATATTATAAACACAGAGACATAGTTACAAGCACAGATCAGTATGAATTTCCGAAGAGAAGTAGAGACAGGAATCCAAATGAGCGTAGAGGAGTACAGACAAGTTCAATTTTCTCTGAGATGTATAAAACTGTCTGGTAAAATCGAAAATCATGTTTAAGACTGAAAGAGAGAGAAGAGAGAAGATAAGAAGCATCTGTTGGCGTGAGGGTAGATTGGTATGCGAAGGAGGACTAAATTATGGGTAGGCGAGGTAGGGGTAGGCAGGTAGATGGAGGATTAGGTAGGTAAGTAGGAAGGTAGGTAGATGTATATGGAGGGAGGACGGTAAGTAGGAAGGAAGGCAGATGTATATAAAGGGAGGAAGGTAACTAGGAAGGTAGGTAGATGTATATGGAGGGAGGAAAGTAAGTAGGAAGGTAGGTAGAGGTACATGAAGGGAAGTAAGTAGATAGGTAGGTAGAACAGTAGGTAGTAGATAAACGCGTAGGTACTTAAGTCGATACATGGGGGTAGGAGAGGAAAGAAGGTAGGTGAAAAGACAGTTTAGTGATAAGTAGGTGGGTAGGTAGATAGGTAAGTAGGAACGTAGGTAGGTCGATAGGGAATGATGTAGGTAATTGGGGAAGTTGGTAGGTACGTTGGTAGATAGTTTAGTAGGAAAGTAAGTAGGTAGGTAAGAAGGTAGGTAGATATGTAAGTAGGTAAGTAAGAAGGTCAATAGGTAGGAAGAATAGGCCTACCCGCACAAATGGGTACGTAGGTATGTAAATGAGTAGAAAGGGAGGTAAGCAGTTAAATGAGTAAGTAGGCAGGGAGGGAAGTTATCGCGTGAACGGGAGAGTAGATAGGTAGGCAAGTAGGTAAGTAGCTAGGTAGACCGGCAGATAAATGACTGAGTGATATGAATGGGAGTGGGTAGATAAGTCAGTAAGTAGGAGGCAGGCAGGAAAATACGTAGATAGGAAGATCGGTAAGTGGGTAAGTAGGCCAGAGGGTAGGTTCCGCGTGTGCGTATGTAAGTATATAGATATGTAAGTAGACAGGTTAGTAGGTGAGTACGCAGGAGACAATCAAACAGGCAAGTATTTGGGTGTCTCATGTAAGTACAGGTAAGGAGGTAGATAGGTAGGTAGGTAGATAGGTAAGTAGGTAGCGTAAAACAGTAGGTGAGTAGGTAGGCAGGTATGTAGGTAAGAAACAATTAAGGAAGAAACAGGAACCGTAATCATTTTCGTCCTTTCAATACGAGTTTTTTTTTTCTTTACATTTATTTATTTATCTATTTATTCTTTTGCTGTCACGTGGTTTCATTTTTCCTAAGCCTTGAAAGACCTCTCGTAGTGAAGGGGTTAAAATAGTCCACATTGATCTCTCCATTATGACTACGCCTTCTCTCTCTCTCTCTCTCTCTCTCTGCTGGAGGGATTATATATTGCAGTGGAACATTCATGGACCGTTTCACTATATTCCATTTAATCTCATTTAAAAAAAGATTCCTGACCTCTTTAACCTCAGTTCATGGCCAGATGCAGTCAGAGTGGAGGTTAAATTTGACTAGCAACCAAGGAGACTCAAGTTGTACGAGCGATTTAGTTCCCTCATATAAACATAAAAAAAAAATTATAGATCCATCCCAAGCTGAGGAAAATCGTATGAAGATAACAGGATGGATATGCAGGTCATCGTTCTGAAGGGGTAGATGTCTCGAGGCAAAGGAAGAGGTAGGTAGGTAAGTGGGTGAGGAGGTAGGTAGGTAGGTAAGTAGGTAGGTGGGTGGGTGAGGAGGTAGGTAGGTAAGTAGGTAGGTGGGTGGGTGAGGAGGTAGGTAGGTAAGTAGGTAGGTGGGTGGGTGAGGAGGTAGGTAGGTAAGTAAGTAGGTGGGTGGGTGAGGTAGTAGGTAGGTAAATAGGTAGGTGGGTGGGTCGGCCATCTGCCTATTTACCCCATCTGCTCAACCTCCTGACCTGGTGATTATCTTAATTAAGGAGAGAGAGAGAGAGAGAGAGAGAGAGAGAGAGAGAGAGAGAGAGGGGGGAGTTCGTACAAGGGAAAACAAACAACAAAGACTTTATCGGTCATCTCGAGTCTGTTTGCAAACATACGACAACGACCCGGGCTTTGTTTTACGCGACGATAAAGATAAGGAAGTAAGATGCTCACCTCACCAACTCATTCCTCAGACCGGACCACCATGCAGTATTGAAGCACTGTCTTGCAAATTTCACTGGAGAGACTGGATGGAATAATACACTCAACATTATCGTAATCTTCGAGGAAACATAAACCAGGCGCATAACGATGTTGCACTGTTACAATATCTTCTCTGACTCAAATAGAAAAAAAAAAAAGAACGTCAATTCTTTTTTATCAGGCAGCCGTGAACAAGTGCAGTTCAGAGACAGAAGTTAGCATCTTCCCAAACGACATTTCAAGATCAGTATTGTTTCACAATCTAGTACACTGAAAACCAGGTTGTTCCATTTGTTAAATCTCTGTTAAAAAAGAAATGCTTTGCTTCATCCGTCTTGAATATTTTGCCATTATTATTGGAACAATTGCCTCGAGAGAACTTCGATCTATCTATTGTGTCTTACTATATTCCATGTTACCTTCTTTATTTTTGTTTTTGTTTTTACTTGGTTAAGGTCTCGTCGTAGTCCGCAGTTTGATTAGTTACACTGATGTACCCTAAACATTACATGCATAGTTTTTTCCTATATTTGGATTGAAGTTTTGTTGGGCATCTCTCTACTCTCCCGAATTTTTCCACACTCTCTTTGTACTACAGTGACCTCAGCTGAAGGAAGTTAGGTTTTTATATTAGTGGACAAAGACGCAAGACTCTTTCATTTCAGCAAATAATACTTTCTGTGTTGCAATACGGAATCTGTTTCATATGTACTTGCTACTATTTCCAGATCCTCTTGTTTCAACGAAAAACAATAATCACAGTGGAAAAGCGTAATTAAACACAAGCAAGGACAGACTGACACATGCTTGTAGGCGTACAGGTAAATAACAGATAGATTATACGCAGAAAGGTGGAGACATTAACATTTAGATAGAAGGTAGACAGATCAAAATCGAGGGTACACACACACACACACACACACACACACACACACACACTCACACAGATAGATGGATAGACAGACATACACACACTTTTCTCTTCTTGTATGAGGGAGTGTCAAAGCATGCCAGCCCTATATGATAAACAAGGCTTCCCCGCTACCTTCACCCAGACCCACCCTTCATGCTCTCAATACCTAGTTCTCAGTCGTACCTCTGAATTATATGTTCCTCTCTCTCTCTCTCTCTCTCTCTCAGTCGTAATTTCATCCTTCTGTTCTATGATTCTGTCTCCAGTTGTACTTTTATCAGTGTTATATAAATCCGTCTCTTTTATTTTTTTTAATCGTGTTCTGTCATTCTGTCTCCAGGTATAATTTTAACCTCTTGGCTTAAATTTCTGTTTCCATTTGTACCTGTCATCGTTTCTGTCTTAATTCATTCTTTTTAATCTTCTTCCTATAATTCTGTTTCATGTATATACTCACTTTATAGTCCTTCCTTCAATTATACGTTTATCTTTGTCACCAGTTAAGCTTGTTTCCTTCTGTTCTATAATTCTGTCTCCTAGTATTCACCATTACATCAGCCAGTACGATCACGTCTTTTAAAGCTTGATAACAGCTCCTCCTATACTTCTTAATTTACACCGGGGGAGTTTATCACACATGAAAGGGTTACAAACTTACTCCATCGGCTCTATGATTGTAGTGACATTTTTTTTTCTGCTCTCTTCTTGATGCTACAAGATTAATATTTCCACCACCGATAGATACTTCAAATCTATCTACCACCAAATGATATGGGGCTTAGGGGAGACCTGGCTTAGTAGATGGCTTAGTCACGATTATCAGCTGGGCACAATAACGAAAAGAATAATACACACATTTCTAACTTCTTAATGACGAGCTTTGTATTTTAGTACTAACCCCAAGAATATGTGACATAAAGAGAAGATATAAAAAGAGGTATATTTAATTAACTTGATCGGAATTACTGTGTTATTATTTTCCAGCTAACGTTACATTACTTTATTTGGCTGAGAATGAACATAAGAACCTGAAGCTACTTATATTCTCACCATTACTTCTCTCACGACTGGGACAGCTCTGGTATTTTATTCCAGCTAACGTTAGATGATACTGTTCAGTTGAGAATGAGTATAGAGGCCTGAGGCTCATAGGATCATGATAATAATAATAATAATAATAATAATAATAATAATAATAATAATAATATTAATAATAGTAGTATGGGTAGCAGTAGTAGAAATAGTAGTAGTGGTGGTGGTAGTAGCAGAAATTGTAGTAGTAGTAGTAGTAGTAGCAGCAGCAGCACCAGCAGTAGCAGTAATAGTAATGATGAAATGATAATAATAATAATAATAATAGTAATAATAATAATAATAATAATAATAATAATAATAATGATAATAATAATAATAACAATAATAATAATAATAATAATAATAATAATAATAATAATAATAATAATCCCACGTACATGTACCAAATAAAACCACGAATTCATACCTTTCTTCCCAGCATATAAGATTATTCACACTTATTCACTCTCTGGTTTTGCATTGTCGCCTGAATAAGTTTTCTAGGTCAGGCTGGGTTAATGTCCTCTAGAAGTTTTCCTTCTATTTTTTTTCGTCATTTATATTCGTCCCACCCTTGCTCTATCACTTAGGTATAAATTTTTTTGTCATATTTTGAAAGTCACATCTTGAATTCTGCATGATAATTTCTTTTCCTTTGGGGAAATTCAAAAGGTCCCGTCCTCGTTGACTGAGGCTTTCTATTATCTCTTTCTTGACTGTTTATTTTGCTTCCTACATCCCGTTATTCTCTTGTTTGTCTCATCGTTTTCATATGTGGATATGTCTGCATAAATGACATATAAGATAATATTACCTTGCCATATCCATAAATAAAGGGATAAAAAAAGATGTCGTTGGCAGCCTCCTTAGCAGACGAGAATACGATCCTTAAATATTACGGCGAAGATTAGCAAATGTAAAGTGTAAGAAGGTTTTGATTAGAGATTTCAGTTACCTTAATTCCATCATTTCGGTGAAGTACATTATTTTTGCCAATCTTAGGCAAATTCATTTAGCTCAGTGGAACTTACTGAGGTGAATAAATTACGGGATGCATAAGAACTTTGGTAACGTTAGGAAAAACTGATGAGTGAAAAATGTTGAATTACACGGTTTGATTTCTCTTGATATGATGACACCAAATACGTTTTATGATTGTCCTTATTCCTTGAACTTCTTCCTTACGAGACGTCCCTCCTTACCGGAATATAATCGGCTGTGGCTAAAGAAAAAGACGGTATTGTTCTGGAAAGATTATTAACCCCTTCCGTATCAGAACACGCTTTGAATTTTATTGTGGCTAACAGTGACCCGCTATATTCAGCTGAGAGAAAGCCCCGAGGAGTGCAACTGTTAATGGAGATTGCTGCCATACCATCCATTCAGTCAGCCCTCCCCTAAACTAAGAAAAACCGTATGGAAATAGAGAATAAAAGATACTTGTCCGTACTGAAGGAAAACTGTTCTAATTTCTCGTTATTTTGTACATCTTTCCATTTCCCAGAAGTAAATTTTGATATATTTAATTACACACACACACACACACACACACACACACACACACACACACACACAGAAAGAAGGAAGCAAAACCCGAAGCTTCCACACAAAGGAAAAAAAAAATCAGTTTTCGCTTATTTCCAGAAACCTTAACACACTGTGCTAAAAAACTGGGGGTCATAAGCAGAGGGAAAGGCAGACCGAGGAATTACACCCCCCATACTGAGTACTTGGGTTATCGATACTTTTTCAATACAAATTAGGGGAAAAATCGGTGAGGGCGCGTAACGAGACGAATATTGTGTGAAACGGTAATGGGAAAAGGATACAGGAAGTGTTCTGATTTGTAACTAGCGCTCTCTCTCTCTCCCTTTCTCTCTCTCTCTCTCTCTCTCTCTCCTATCCTTATTATTCACTGCCTTGCCATTCATCACTAACTCTCTCCGTAACCCATTCATTAGTTGGACCTAGCACCTTCATTCACAACCCTTGCCCTCGCATATTATACCCATTTCTCCCCATTCACCTTTGCCCTCACTATTTCTCTCCCTCATTATGCATCCTCCACTCCCCCTTCATTCATTTTTTTCCCATATACTCTCATTACACACGGGCTCGAGAAAGTAGAGTGGATTTTTATGATTTGATAGGTGTGTGTGTGTGTGTGTGTGTGTGAACAAAATAACGATGACAATTTTGATGTCATATTTATCAAGCTTGACGAATCAGCCGAGGATCATCCAAGGCGTTGACCTATTATTTGTTTAGAATAATAGGTGAAAGATCAAGGCCACATGGGAAGGGTAACTTGAAACCATTTTTATCCGATTTAGATTAAGCTTTATGGATAAAAAAGGGAGTTGATTTTGAGATGAACCAGTCTAAGGTCACGGTGATAGGGAAAGGTCGAAGGTTAAGGTCACCAGGCAAGGTACGCTATAACAGTTTTGACCCGATTTGAGGAAAACTTGAAGGGTTAATAATTGTGCAGGACTGGAGTCATCTGATTTCGAGACCAGTCAATCGAAGGTCAAGATCACAGGGCAAAGTCACATATTCCTCCCTGAGGCCAGAAGACAGGCGAGGGTGTTGTAGCTCTCTGAATGTTCCTTAGTGTTTTATTCTCATTTTTCTAACTTATCTTATTTGGCTTCTTGTTCCCCTTCTCTTCCTACTTTCATTTCTTCTTTCTCCTCCTCCAGCCTTTCCTCCTCCTTCTCCTCCTCCTCTTCCTCCTCCTCCTTTTCCCGTTTTTGTAGTCTACCTTTCACCATCATTTACCTTTTATTCTCATCTTTTTTTTTTCTCCTTCACTCACTTAGTTCCATTCATCTCTCTCTCTCTCTCTCTCTCTCTCTCTCTCTCACACACACACACACACACTTCTCCTACCTTTGTTTCCGTGTCCTTCGCTTCCCTCTCCCTTTTCCACTCTGTTCTCCCATCTTTCCCTTCCTGTCTTCCCTTCCTTTCTTTGCTCTTCCCTCCCCTCTTCCCTTCTCTCCAAGCCCACCTCCTTCCCTCTCCTCCTCTCTCCTCCCTTCCCCTACCCTACCCTTCCTTCCCCCTCTACCTCCCCATTCCTCCTCCCATAACACCATTCATCATTGGTCCTTTCCTGCAAGTCACCCTTCCTCCTTCACCCTTAGTATTTCTTCCCCCTCCCCCATACTTCCCCTTCCCCTTGCCTCACTCATTTCCTCTTCCTCTTTACCATCCCTCTTCTCCTACCTCTTTTCTATGCTTCAATAATTCCCCTTCCTCTATACCACCTCTCTTCCCTTGCTTCATCTTCAAGCCTCAGTCATTCCATTTCCTTCCTACTACTCCTCTTCCCCTGGTTCCTCTTTCTACTTCCTCTTTACCACCCTCTTCCCTATATTCCTTCCTCCCCAGGCATTAATCCTTCCACGTCCTCTTGAACCACTTCTCTTCCCACACTTCCTCTTCCTCTTGCCTCATTCTTTACCCTTCCTCTTTGTCACCCGTCCCCATATAGTGATTTCCTCTTCCCTTCACTTTTTCCATTCATTCTCAATTTTCTTTCCTCTTCTTCCTCCTTTCTCACTCATTCCCCCTCCCCTTCCACTTCCCTTCCTCATTCACCTCTCCCCATTAATCTTCCACCCCATTCCTCCAGCTCCACTATTTCTCCCATTCATTCCTCCCACTCATAACTCTCTCTCTCTCTCTCTCTCTCTCTCTCTCTCTCTCTCTCTCTCTCCTCAATAACAACAAAGGAATAACATTAGCGACGACTACAACCACCCGACACTGAAATAGCAACATCATCGTCACCTCCTCCATCATCACTACCACCACTACCACAACTATCTCTATTCAGCAACTACCACCGCCACCATCACTGTTTCTGAAACCACATCCTACACCACAATTACCACGATCACCACAGCCACCATCACCGCCACCACCATTCCCAGTATTACCCTAGAGTCATTTTTTATATCATAGTCTCCATCACCACCATCACAATTATCATCGCCAGCACCAACACCACTATCACCACTGCCCCGTAATCATATCCTGCACCATATCTACCACCATCACCAGTATTATTGTCATCACTGCCCTGCAACCATGTCCTACACGATAACTACCACCATCTCCAATACCGTCGCCACTACCACAACTGCCTACAACTTTATCCTGCACCGTAGCTACCATCTCCACCACCGCCCTTACAACTACAACCATATCCTACACCATCAGTACCACCATCTCCATCATTACCACCACCACCACCACCGCTGTCTCTGCAACTATATCCAGCAACATAACTAATACCATATCCACGATCACGACGTACAGCTGGGATTACTATGCTCTTCTAACTCCAACTGTGGCTGAAATTACCATCTCCCCATCTCGAATGCTGAGTAACATTTCATTATAATGCTAGCAACGAAGAAGTGCTATGGAAAGGATGGTGAGCCGTGGTATGGTCTTGTCTTTCCACTGAGCCACGAGAAATAAACTGCAAAACCAAAAAAATCTGGGCCAAGTTAAGGTCAAAGGACTATAGGTAACTTAAAATATCCTGATACTGTCCCAAGGCGTAACTAGATCTTGTTAAACTAATCGGGAATAATCATATGGGTTAAGATTTTACTCCACTGGTTCGTAATCTCAGAAATATATAGGAATTATTAACCAACAGGGAGGCTGTCAAATGTTAAGGAAATAGGCTGCTCTCCGGAGACGCGAGTTCTATCCTATTCCCAGATGGAAGCAGGAAAAAGTTTCATGAGTTCGGTTTCATTTAAGCATTTTTTTTTTTTTTTTTTACCTTATTAAGAGCTCAGCGACTTTCATAGCAACACCCCATCATCACCGTCATCATAAGGATCAAATATCATAACAGCAACTTATCATCACTGTCATCACAGGGTTCAACATTTCATACTAGCACCTCATCATCACCATCATCATCACAAGCCTTAACGACATCACATAACACCCCTACACCACCATCCTCGTTGCTTCTACGCCACCGCCACAGCTGTTATCCACACGCCACAAGCACCATTATCACAGCCATTATCTGCCACTTTAAACAAACCACCACCATTACACCTACCAGTCACCACTACCTGTACTACGACTTTGTGCAATCACTACCCCCCCCCTCAGCATTACAGGCTACTACTACCACTTCCATAGTTACCATCACCACTACCATTACAGTCACAACCATCATCACCATCAGCGTCTCAACCTTCTATTATAATCACTAGTAGTATCACCTTCCTTACTTCACAATCACCACAATCATCAGAAATACGCCATATACACTATTCCTGCATATACCACATCTACCACCACTACCACAACTACCACAATTACCTCCCCGACCACCACCATTGCAAGGACCACGACCATCACTAATACTACTACCACAGCCACCACCCCATGCCCGCTATCATCACACTACGATCACCACAATACTTTCAACTACCACCACCATCACTACTACCACACAGTTACCACTCCACCACCACTCCGTCCACTCCCACCCCCACCACAAAATTACCACCACCACAGAGGCGTATCTCCACCCAAGAATTGCCTCGGGGGTGTCGTGCCCTGGATTTGAGGCTTGTGTGTGTGTGTGTGTGTGTGTGTGTGTGTGTGTGTGTGTGTGTGTGTAAGCTTGATAATGCCTATGTGTATGAATACCGCTATGTGTTCGTACTGTATCAAGGTGTATGTCTCATTGACTGTGAGTAGATGTTCACATATCTCCATAAACGTGCGTATATTTCTCTATTTACTCTTACCCTACTTACCGGCAGACGTGAGAGCCAGAATGACAGGCCCCGACAAGTGAGAGGAAATTTCAGAGATTACACCGGCCACGATGACAGGGCAGGAGTGGGTTAGGAAGGGGTGTGGGAGTGTGTTCGTGTGCTTGCCGTCATTGTTCGTGGTTCTGGCCAGTCACGTACTTACCTGTGCTCGCGAACCATTTGTCTGTCGCCTGCTGCCCTCCTGTCTGCTTGTATAGGAGAGACTTTATTTCTCTGGACTGTTTTCTAGCGCATTTGGGGTCTTTCTCGTGCCTTCTCTTGGTTATTCATTTTGCACATTACGCTTTTACCCCTAGAATCAGAGCACGTATGTTTAATCTTATTCTTGTTCCTGTCGCTGTGGTCAAAGTTTCATCTGAAATATGAACTCCGTGGACAGTAGGCTGATTCTGACGTTCTAGAGTCCACCATCTTCCTTTTGGGGAATTGGGAAGGAGTTGAGAGACCTTTGTATAACTGGGACGTGGAGGCAACAGTAATATGGGTGTCACCACGTGAAGGCGTCCCTCTTCAGCACTTAATTTATTCTTACTACCACCAACGCCTTTTTTCGGTTTACCGCGCTTCCTGGCAATGAATCGGTTAATGAAGGCTGTATTCACCTCAACCGGTTAGAGAAAAATCCATCCTTACCTGGATAATGTCAACTGGTAATAGCAAAAATGAGAAACGTACTAGGACTGAAGAATTTAACAGTTACTTTGTGCACTAGTTTTGTCTTATATACATGATGCTCCGTGTACCCCGCAACACATGAGACTTGGGATGTGTAATATATGGACAACCCTGATTATTCATGTCACACAGAAGCTATATTAACGTGTCATACACAAGATAAACTGACTGTGAAGAGGTATTTCTAGGTCCTGGAGAGGCCCGCTCAGGTTGAAGACATGAACAGTCTCTCTGATGTGTTTTTCTATACGTATCTGCAATAACATAGATTCGTAAATTACATGCAAGAGGATATTAACTTTCCATATGCAAAATCAGTATGTAAGGGGGTGGTACAGGCAAGCCTCCTGAGCTTACGTAGGAATTACAATCGTCAATTTTCTTTTTCTTTTCGTTTTTTTCTTTTTTTTTCTCGTTAAGCTTGAGGAATGAATTTAGCAGATGCGTTTTCGTGTGTGTGTGTGTGTGTGTGTGTGTGTGTGTGTGTGTGTGTGTGTGTGAAAAGAGGAAGAGGAAGTGGTGTGTGATTGTGGGAGTGAAGAGGAAGAAGTGGTATGCGAGGGGAGGGGAAGAGGATGAAGTAGGACTGAATGTGGGAAAGACGCAGCTAGGGATGTCGTATGCAAAGGTGTGTGTGTGTGTGTGTGTGTGTGTGTGTGTGTGTGTGTGAGAGAGAGAGAGAGAGAGAGAGAGAGAGAGAGAGGAGAGAGGGAGAGAGAGTGGATGTCTGAGAAGGGTTAGGAACTCGAGTGAGATAACAAACTGGTCAAGAGACATACAGACAAAATTTTTAAGTGCTGTTGTCGGCGAAGATGACGGTGACTAATGACTGCTTTCAATGTGTGTGTGTGTGTGTGTGTGTGTGTGTGTGTGTGTGTGGCAACCCCTTCAATCCAGTTACGCCTTTATCATTTTCTTTCTAGCTACCTCCAGTCGATTTAATTCAGCTTAGGAAAGATCTCTAGTATTGTACGAGTTATTATAAGCAATATGAAGCTCTTACTGTTCGAAAAGTCCCCCTAAACTATAATAATAATAATAATAATAATACTCTGAAGGTCGCAAGAACAATGGAGTAAAGTTGCTTAATACTAACCAACAAAACCTTCAGCTTCTGTTACCTCATATATGGCAGTGACGCTGGTGCATGAATCATTAACTCGAGCATTATTTAGACGGTCACTTTGAATTCTTAGTAAGTTTTATACCTCCTCAGTAAAGCCTGTCGTCTTTGAGAGTCTATTTTTATGGAGTGCAAATAACTTGACTATGGAAGCAACCCAAAAATGTCGCTTCTGTTGGTGGTGATGGTGAAAGATGAGGTGATATTCTTTCCCCCCCTCTCTCCATCTCAGTCCTGCACTCCATTATCATCACTGTCGTCATCGGCACTGACAAGCTGGCCCTTTTTTTTTCCCGTAAGAACTACAGATATTCACTTCCCTTCAGAGACAATTTTTCACGTTTAGCGAAAAAAAGACGAACAATTTATAGAGATCTTTGCAAGGTTATAGTGATGTTACAGGAATCTAAGCATATAATCTAGCTATTTTCTGAAATTTGCTCTACTCAGCGATTTTCTAGCAATTTTTGAGGACAAATTTAGCGATAACTGTGAAGCTGGATTTAGCAACACTGGTCATCGTCCGCTTCACAGTCTGGCCCATCCAGTTTCTACGCAGACATTCCAACATTCCTTTACCCTTTCTCACTCACTCTCTCTCCTTCCCCCGGACTTCTAATTGACTCCCTCTTCCCTCCTCTCCCTCCCTCCCTCCCTGATTAATCCTTCCTTCCCTCCCTTGCCCTCTTCCTCCCTCCCTCCCTCCCTCTCTCCTCCTTAACCCCATAGGCAACACCGGATCTCTCGCAATCTCACTCCCCCCTTTTTTCCCTCCTCCCTCTGTTCCTTCTTTCTCTCCCTCCCTCCCATACTATATCTCCTGCCCACACAACACCTACCATCTGTCCTTCTCCTTTCTTCCAGTTCTCTCTCTCTCTCTCTCTCTCTCTCTCTCTCATTCACGTTACTCTTATCTGCCCTCCCTCTCTCCCCCCTCCCTCCCTCTTGCCAGTTGTACCCCTACCTTCCATTCCTCCCCATTTCCCTTTTTCCTTATTTACCATACCCTCATCTTCCCTTCCTCCCTCCTTTTCATTCTTCCTTGCCCACCTCCCCTAAGCACCACCCTCCTTTCTATCTCACTTTCCTCCATCCCTCCTTTCATTCTCCTTTCCCTACCTTCCCTCCATACCTCCCTCCATAACACCCCCTTTCTCTCTCACCTACCATACCTTTACCTTCCTCCGTCCCTCATCCCCTCCCCTTCCCTCTCCTCTCCCCTCCCCCTTCCCACCACCTTGCGTCATGACCCCAATACAGCTAGATGGTCCCGTTACACAGACCAGGATAAACCCTTTGCTTTATTATCCCTCTCTGTAAGGCATCCCAGCACCCACCTACCATCTGCCTTTCGGGGGACGGGGGCAAGGGTGATGTAAGGCACTATTAGCACCCTCACCCTCGAGACGCCTCTTTTTATCAACTCTTGGGCTCCTATGGCTCACTCAGATGAATATAATCGTCTGTCGTTAGCTGGAAGAGAATACTAGAGTTGTTCCGACCATGAGGGTGTTAAGCGTGGTAATATTAACACCCTCAGACTGCCACGACACAATCACGGCTAAATCAACCATTCTTGCCTTTGCTGGAATATAATACTGGAGAAAACGTGACCATGTTAGGGTTAACACGTCCATCCCGGATATGTCGTTCCTTAATTAAGCTCAGACAGACGCCATTTGATCTTCACGATAGCCTAAGAACGGCGTCTCCTGAGTAATGAGATCAAATGGTTTACTACGGCGCCCTTCTATCGTCATTATCATTATTATATTTAGCATTAGAGTCAAGGCATTCTGTACACGCCTCCTAAGCTGCTGGATAGTGCTGGAGAGGGATGGATTGCTCCACTACCCGGTAATACAAACTTCTCTAATTTCCCTCCCTATCCCCGAAAAGGGCGCTGGTGGACTGCAGAAGGACAGCATCAGCCAGCATTCCATTGGGTTTTCATGTCAGATGAGCTTGGGACAACAACAACAACAACAATAACTACTACTACTACTGCTACTACTACTACTACTACTACTACTACCCAGTTGGATGTTTAGACTTCCATGTTTGAAAATCTCTCACACACTTTCATCTTCTCTTCGGTCTTCCCATCCACACGCTCCTTCCACTTCTCATCTGTACACTTCGCTATCATTCACGCATCACTCATTCTCATCGTAAGCCCATATCTGTTTAATACCTATCCTGCCCTTCCCACACTGCTCTCTTATACTTTTATTTCTCATCCCGCCATACCATCGCACCCTACATAGCGATCTGACGCACTGGGATCTGGCGGACTGGGACCGCTGAGATGCATAATGTGACTAGGCATATAGAAATGATAGAGTTCGAATAATGAGATATGTGAGAGATGTCCAGTAGGAATGTTTACTGATGAGTGTGTGCTTAGGTGGTCTGGTCTCATTGAAAGAATATACATAACTAAGCAACGTTGGGTCTGGTTAGTACTTGGACGGGTGACCGCCTGGGAACACCAGATGCTGTTGGCATCCCTACGTGTCAAGTGGGGTTGGTGGAGGATTAGTGCCCCTCCCTGTAAAACAATTAACTCTAAGCCCTTGGCCACCCCGTCTGGGATACATGGCGTCTGGCAATGAATGAAATGAAAAAAAAAAAAAAGCTCATATTGCTCTATAATTTAACCTAAAGTTGCCTTCCATATCTTGATTACCGAGTTGTAACAAGAGATAAACACTTGAATATAATGCATGTTACGAAGAAGTTATGTGAAAAGAATGTAGAACCACACTTCTGTCTTATTCTTCCACTGAGTTATGTGGAATAATCTGCAAAAGGACAAAATCCTGGGCCACTTTAAGGTAAAACGAAAACAATTTGGTGAGATCGGCACACCTGACTGAGTTTGAAGGTGGCAGGAAAGTGTGAGTGGTACTGCCTGCAGGTTAGTGTGGAGCCGAGGTTTAGAAGGTTTAAGTGATGAGTGAATTAAGCGTGACTCATTTTCACTGTGCATCTAATGATAAATCTACTGTTATGTGCGATTTTCCTTCTTTTTCAATTTCCCGATCCTCACTATTCCCTATGTAATAAGTAAATAGGAAAGAATAATGATAAAGACGACAGTATATTAACTGTAATCATTTAACTAACAAAATCCTCAGGTCGCATCTTAAGATATTTTAAAATCATAAAGACGATTTAACATTAGAACTTAACTCAAAGACGCTGTAAGAGGCGCCTAATACTGCATATCAAGTTTATTTTCCAAGCAGTAAAGAACCTTAAGGACTTTACTGTGACTTTCAAGAGGCGATATCATTCACCAAAGAGGAAACCACTAACAGATAGTGGATTGATTCATATTAAAATCTGTCAAATAGACTTATTGACAATTCTCTCTCTCTCTCTCTCTCTCTCTCTCTCTCTCTCTCTCTCACGCACACACACACACACACGCACACACACACACGCACACACACACAATTAGAATACCACACCTATTACTCCTGCGTGCTTATGTCATTAAAAAAAATTGCGCTGACAACCTGCTTCATTAGTTACCTGTCTTCTTGCGTAATCTAGTCATCAATTACTTTCTTCCCAGCCTGAATATTTCTCACCAGCATACCTTCCCTTTCCTTTATTAATTTTTCTCTTCACCTGCGTTGTTGCAAGATGCGTTCCTTTTAATTAGTAAAACACCTCATGCCTGATACCTTATAATTACCTATTTCATTAGATTATTAAGCTTTATTTTTCACCTTTCTGTCTACCTAATCATTATCCAGTCTATCTGTCTTTTCTATTGGTCTTTTTTCTATCTATCTTTCAGTCTCTCTATGTGTCAACGAGTCACCCGATCAAACTATTCATCTGTAATATTACCTATGTACTGTATTTATCTATCTATCTATCTATCAGTCTACCTGTCTACGTATCTTGCCACTCATTATCTACTTTGCAACAGTTCAGTACCTTCTTACATCTCTACCCTCCTACTTACCTACCAATCTACCTATTCTGTCTCCCAAAAACCTACCTTCATACTTATCTATCTACAGTACCTACCTATCGGTCTATTTGTTTATTATCCCCCTTCTTCCCATCTATTTTTGAACTTTTCTCAGTCTGTCTCCCTGTCTATCAACTTAATCTACCGAACATATTACCAACTTACCTATCTACCCATCTGCTCTCTCTCTCTCTCTCTCTCTCTCTCTGTACTGACATGCTTACATACATACACAAATACTTACACACATACTCAGAACTACCACCTCCTTGTCTATTAATCTCTCTCTACTAATTGCCTACCTGCTTGACTGCCTGTCAACCAATCTGCTTGTCTACTAATCTGCTTGCTGCTCTACCCGTGTACTTGCCTGCCTGCCTACCTCCTTACCTACTTCCATTCCTGCCTTCCTTCATACCTACCCACCTATCTACCTACTTAGTACCTGTGTATTAAAATGCCTAACTATTGACCGGCTCTTTCTCTTAGCTACCGACCTACCTACCTAAATAACTATCAACCTGCTTGTCAGCTACAATGCTCTGTCTGACTGTATGTCTGTCTGTCCTACCTACCTGCCTATCTACTTACCTGCCTACCTACCTATCTGCATACCTACCTACCTAACTGCCTACCTACCTTCTTTCCTACAAAAACCTACCAGCCTACCAAGCTACCTATCTGTTAATCTGCTCTCTTTCCTACCTGCCTACATACCTACCTACCTGCTACCTACCTACGGGCCTCCCGACCTACCCACCGACCTACCTACTTCCCTAGCTATGGGGTCGGCTGGGGCTACTTTCACATGAACCTGACCTACGGGATGTCTATGTTGCACATTATCTTCACCATGCTTCCTCCTTCCTTCCTTCCTTTTATTCCTCTCTCCTTTCTCCTTGCCTTTCTTTCTCTCTTACTCATATTGTCTTCCTCTTTCCTTCCTTTTTACTCCTCTCTCGTTTCTCCTTGCCTTTCTTTCTCTCTTCCTCTTATTGGCTTCCTCTTCCCTTCCTTCCTTTTATTCCTCTCTCCTTTCTCCTTGCCTTTCTTTCTCTCTTACTCTTATTGTCTTCTTCTTTCCTTCTTGGCTTATAGTCTTTCCTCTCTCATGCCCTCTTCCTTCCTACCTTAGTTCATACCTTCCAGCGATGTCACTGCTTAGATTGATGTCACCTACACTGGCTCCACAATTTACCTTGACGCCACTACTTACGCTGATTACGCAATGTCGCATTACGCTCCTGCCGCAATGTCACACTACCCGGCTGTCGCTGTTTATTTTCACGTCACTATCTTCTCTGATGGCAATGTTTAGGAAGATATCACCGCTTGTGCTGATGTCACCCCTCACTGTCTGCCTTAGTCACTCCCTGCTTTGATGTCACTGCTGAGGTCAAAGTTGTAGAGTATATGGTCTTTCTTTACGCATGGCACCACCGCTGAGCAGGTTTGGCAACGCTGCCCCTAGACTGGTTTTGTATGACCCAGAAAAAAGTGAGACGCGAAAAAAAGAGAAAAAGAGAAAGCAAGAAAAAAGCCTGGATTCCCGACCATATTGCCTACGTGGGTAAAATCAAGTTTTTGTCAATTATTATTTTTTTCTGTTTTTTTTTTAAGGTCTGTCCTCTCTCTCTCTCTCTCTCTCTCTCTCTCTCTCTCTCTCTCTCTCTGTCCAGTCTTTCATTCAGGTATTCCCCTCGTCTTTACTTTCCCTTTAGTTTTAGTCGTATCATTTTCATCATCTTTGTCCTCATTCCCTTTCATCCTCTATCGAGTATTCTTCCGCTTCTCCCCCTCCACCTCCTACTCCTCCAACTCTCTTATCTCCTTTTGCTCCTCCTGCTACCACTACT